>NW_006408580.1:1588364-1598279 GCF_000296735.1 Chrysochloris asiatica
AGGTGGCATCATTGATGGCGTCAAGTGTGGCAGCGGTAGTGAGGTTGGCCCAGGATCAGACATTGTTTCGTTCTGCTGTGCATGGTGTCGCTATGAGTCAGTTCCGACTCGATGGCACCTGACAACAACAACAACTCCATGCATTCTGTACAAGTTTCATGGCTATACTCCATGGGAAACATGGAGTAGAGTGTGCATACTCCATTTTAACTATAACTGGAACCAGGCATAATTTAATAAACACTGAGGCAATGTATGTATGATAACAATTTGTCTCATAGGGATATTTACAACATAAAAGCATGTACAAAAAAATGTTCATAACAATACCCATTCCCATCAACAGTAGAATGTATAAAACTATAATATATTAATACAATAGAATATTATACAGCAGTAAAAATGAAGAAACTGGTTTCATGCATAATACAAATCTCACAAATATTTTTTGAGCATTAACAAGCCAAGTCACTATTGTTTGTCACAGCATTATTCAGAATAGCAAAAAGACGGACACAGCCTAAGGGCCCATTAATGGAAGAATGGACAAACTCTGGTACATACATACAATGGAATACTATGCTACCTTGAAGGATAACAACGAAGCTGCAAAACACCTCATAACATGATGAACCTTGAAGACATTTGTTGTTAAGTACCGTGGAGTCAGTTCTGACTCATAGCAACCCTGTACAGGGTTTCCAAGGCTGTAAATCTTTACTGGAGCAGAAAGCCTCATCTTTCTCCCGTGGAACCGCTGGTAGTTTCGATCTGCCGTCTTTCAGGTTAGCAGCCCGATTCCTAACCACTACGCTACCAGAGCTCCTTATTTATTATTATGCGGAGTAAAATTAGTCATTACAAAAGGACAATTGTTGCATAAGACCATTATTGTAAATGCTTAAGGAAAGATTTCCATACTAAAAGAATAATTATTTGATAGTTACCAGAGGTGGGAGTGAGGGGACAGTAATTCACAGGTTAGGGGGTAGACACATGATAGTTCGGGTGATGGGGAAGGCAATATACCAGAAGGAGTAGGGCAATACACAAGAATGGGGAGGGGTAGATGAACAAGGAAGATAAGGAGGTATGAATGGGCTAAATGGGATAGAAGTAAATAGTGACATATACACAACCTTGGAAAACAGGGCTCTGTGACTCAGGAATCCAGACATAGCTGGAATGGGTAAAGGAGGGGAAAAATGTTACAGTGCTTGACTGTCTTTTGGATATTGGTTTCCCTTGTCTTCTATTGTAAAATAGACATTTAAGTGGGATAGAAAGGAATATTGGGAACTATGATTTCAGAAAATTTGTTGGCCCGACTTCAGCCTATAACTGATTGTATGAGTTAAAAGGGATACTAGAATTTACGCAGAGAAATAGGCTTCTTTTTAAACCTTTGTGGCATATGGTGCCTTAGATAGAATCCTGAACCCCAACCAGAGCCTTCTAGGTGAGACATTCCCACTCGAAAAGACATGCAGACCAATATGGAATGGTTAGAAGAACAGAAGATATTTCTTGAAAGAAAGACCAGCAGAAAAAACGTAGATTGTTTGGTTGTTACAATATCAAGCAAGCTGCTTGCCTTAGAACCATCAAGGCAAGAAATGTAAGCCCATCAGGGTAAACCCCTTCTAAGACTGAAACTCAAAGGGAACATATGAGCAATCTTCTATGCTTGCTAGTGACCACCCTGGTCTACTTATGAGTGGAAGTGGGGGAAATGCAGCAATGAAGACGTGGGCTGAGTTTGGTCAAGTTCCATAGACACCTGTTGACCTTGAGATAAACTGGTCTGATGTTTAGGGAGGCGTGTGAGCTCTCAAAGTCATAGACACTGACCCACTCACTGGGGGCTAGAGCTGAGAGTGAAGTAGCCAGCTGGTCTGATGGGGGTGGGTGCGTGGGTGGGAAGGCATGCGAGAACTCCCAAACTTGTGGATAGTACCCATGCCTTGGATGACTTGCTGACCAGAACACGATCAGATGAAGATAAACAAGTTTGATATGGGGAGCAAACATAAATTGCTACAATTTGATGACTGGACCTTTGCTTATGGATGGAGTTGCTCAAAATTCCAACTGAAAGAGAAGGACTCTTCATACAAGGATCAAGATTGCTTCCTCGGTACACTGGGTTGATAGAGATGGGCAACTTAGACAGTGGCTATCAAAAATGAAGAGGGAGATATAAAAGCACAAAGTGGTTGACTTACAAGCTTTCATGAGTGTGCTTAGTTTCAGAACAATGGGGGTAAGGTAGAATTCCCACTGAATAGTTTCCCTCTTTTCTAGATGGGCCTGATGAAAGGGGAGGGGGGAAGATGGGGATAGGATTTTATGATTCAATTGCGAGTAATTTTTATGAGGACTAATAATGCTTGTTACAACTGTAAATGTAGAAGATGTGTAATTCAAAGGAGTGAATAGATAATCGTTCATTTTAGGAACAGAGGATCTTCAGACCAGCAGGAGGGAAGAACATGAGTGAAGCTTAGGATCCTAACTAGGAAAGCAGGCGACAGCAGAGACAGTGGCAGATGTGATAGCATAGAGACAGACCAGCTAAGGACTATAGGCCCATGAACTGAGAAAGGCTGTGCGCCTGTGGACAGGAGGCTGGCTTGCAGAATGTGCCCTTTGGACATTTAAAATAATATGCATTTTCTGTTTTGCATGTGCACATCAAAAAAATGGGGGGCAATAGAGGTACATACTACTGACCTCTATGATTGCAATGAAACAAACTATAATTTATTGAATGTAGGGCTGATGATCTGCTCTGTAAACTTTCACTCAATTCACAATAAAGAAGTTAGTGGAAAAATGGGATTAAAAGCTAATAGGATTTTTCCATGAACTATTTGAAACCCTCTTGTACACGTAATATGATTTCATTTTATACAATGTTAGACAAAACAAAAGCACACTGTATTTTTAAGGCATATTCTAATTTTATAAAACCACCAACAAAAGTAAGAAATGATCAACATAAAAGTTAGGGTCATGCTGAATTCTGAGGGGACGAAGTAAGTTGGATTGAGTATGGATGCATGGCAAGGGTGGATTCTGAGGACTGACGGTACTGTCCTTTTCATGACCTAGGTTCACAGATAGTCACTTTTCAACCTTTTGGTAAAATGTGCCTGTAATTTACATTTTTACATATTTTATAATGAATCATGTTTTAAAATGAAATAATCTATGTAAAGTATAACACTTGGCACATAATCAGTTCTTAATAATGTTAGCTGTTATGATTAAATGACTTATTCATCTTATTGAAAAAATGCTGTAACTACTCTGTCAGTTTGTAATACTGTGGTGGCTTGCACATTACTGTGATGCTGGAAGCTATGGCACTGGTATTTTAAATGTAAGCAGAGTCACCCATAGTGGACAGGTTTCAGCAGAGTTTCTAGTCTAAGACAGACTAGGAGGAAGGACTCCAAGATCTGCTTCTAAAAGAATACGCCAGTGAAAACCTTATGAATAGCAAAAAAGCATTATCTGATACAGTGCTGGAAGATGAGCACCTTAGGTTGGAAGGTTCTCAAAAATAACCAGGGAAGAACTGCCTACTTAAAGTAAAGTCAGCCTTAATGATGTGGATGGAGTAAAGCTTTCAAGACCTTCAATTGCTGATGTGGCATGACTCAACAGCTGCAAACATCCATTAATAATCAGAACATGAAATGTACAAAGTATGAATCTAGGAAAGTTGGAAGTCACCAAAATGAATGTATAAAGATCAATAGCCTAGGTATTAGTGAGCTGAAATAGACTAGTGTTAGCCATTTAAAATCAGATAATCATATGGTCTACTATAATGAGAATGACAAAATGAAGAGGATCAGCATTATATTCACTGGCAAAAAGAACATTTCAAGATCTATCCTGAAGTACACTGTCTGTGAATGGGTAATATCCACATACCTACAAAGGAGATCAGTTTAAAAAAACAAACCATTATTCAAATTTACCCATTGTGGTGCTTTGAGCTTACTTGGCATGTTTTTTCTATCCAATGTCTTATTTAATCTCCACCAAGTGATTGTGTGGGTCCATGCAAAGAAGGTATACAGAACTCTAAGGCTGGGATTGGTTAGTTTTGTCATCCATAGGCTTAAAAGGAACCATATCAGAAGCAGGTACAGAGGATCTCAGGACCATCAAGAAGGAAAATCATGAGTGGAGCATGATACCCCTACCTAAAAAAGCAAAAGCAGCGATAGCAGAGGTGGCATCAGAGGTGACAACATGAAGCGGCAGCTGTAGGCATCTTGGTCCATGGACTGAGTAAAGCTGTGTACCTAAAGACAGGAGGCTGGCTTGCAAAATGTGCCCTTTGGACATTTAAAAGAGCTTGTTAACAATTACCCAAGCAGGGCAGAGGTCTTGGGGCCATGTGGCTGAGAGGCTGAAGACAAAAGGTGTGCAGTATGGCAAACAAGAGACGTGCCTGACTGGAGAACTGCTGTGCCCTTATTGGAATTGTGCCAATTCCAACGAAAGGTGACCCAATGGAGTGTGGGAATCATCAGACAATATCATTAATATCATATGCAAGTAGAATTTTTCTAACAATAATTCAAAAATCACTGCCACAGCCCATTGACAGGAAGCTGTCAGAGGTTCAAGCCCAATTCAGATGAGAGCATGGAACAAGGAATATCATCGCTGAAGTCAAGTGGATCTTGGCTGAAAGCAGAGAATACCAGAAAGATGTTTACCTGTGCTTTGAGGTATACATAAAGGCTTTTGACTGTGTGGATCATGTCAAGCTATGAACAACATTGTGGAGAATGTGTATTCCAGAACACTTAATTGTACTCATGAGGGACCTGTACATAAACCAAGAAGCAGTTGTTCAAACAGAACAAGGGGACACTGAATGGTTTAAAATCAGGAAAGCTTTGTGCCAAATTGTATTGTTTCACTATACTTATTCAATCTGTATGCTGAGCAAATAATCCAAGAAGCTGGATTCTCTAAAGAAATACGCGGCATCAGGATTGGAGGAAAATTCATTAACAACCTGCGATATGCAGATGATACAACTTTGCTTGCTGAAAGCAAAGAGGACTCAAAATACTTACTGATGAAGATCAAAGACCACAGCCTTCAGTGTGGGTTGCACCTCAATGCAAAGAAAACAAAAATCCTCACCATTGGTCCAATGTGACATCATGATAAATAGAGAAAAGATTGAAGATGTCAAAGACTTTGTTTGCTTGAATCCACTCTCAACACACATGGAAGCAGCACTCAAGAAATCAAACAGCATATTGCATTAGGCAAATCTGCAGCACAAGATCTCTTTAAAGTGTTCAAGAGCAAAGATGTTAGTTTGAGGACTGTGGTGTGCCTGACCCAAGCCATGGCATTTTCTGTAGCTTCATAAGCATGTGAAAGTTGGATAGTAAATACGAAAGACTGTAGAAGAATTGATGCATTTGAGTTATTGTGTTAGAGAAGAATATTAATAGTAGCACGGACTGCTAGAAGAACAAACAAATCTATGTTAGAAGAAGTGCAGCCAGAATGCTCCTTAGAAGTCAGTATGGTGAGACGTTCATACTTCAGACTTATTATCAGAGAGACGAGTCCCTGGAGAAGGACATCATGCTATGTAAAGTGGAGGGTCAGTGTAAAAAAGGGAAACCCCTAATGAGATGGACTGGTACAGTGGCAGCAGCAATCGGCTCAGGCTTAACAACAATTGTGAGGATGGCACAGGACCAGGCAGTGTTTCATTCTGTTGTGCATAAGGTCGCTATGAGTGGGCTCTTACTTGATGGCACCTAACAACAGCAAGGATTATGGTGGAACTAACGATTAAGCAGTGGGAGCTCTGGTACCATAGTGGTTATGAGTCAGGCTGTTAACCTCAAGGTCAGCAGTTCAAAACTACCAGCTGTTCTTTGGGAGAAAGGTGAGGCCTTCTGCTCCCATAAAGATTTACAACCTCAGAATCCCCTGTACAGGGTCGCTGTGAGTTGGAGTCGACTCCACAGCACATAACTACCACCACCAAGGATTAAGCACACCCTGACTTTACTAGAGGGTTTGACTCTAGTCGCCACTCTTTGTCTTCCTTGGCAGCTGGCCTGAATCCTATACATAGGAATGCTTTGGCAAAGTTTGCTCTTCTCTTGCTTGGGATCCTGCATCTGGCTCATCTTGTCTGACCTCCAGTTCGTGGGACTTGTGGCCTGTTACCTGACCTGATTCGCCAGCTCCTGCAGCCTTATGCATCAACAGTCTGTCATCTGATCTGCTCATTTGGGCTCCTCAACTCCTAAGACTACATGGGTGAGGAAAATCCTTCAGACTGACCTCTGAACTATGGATTTGAGACGTGCCAGCCTCCATAATTGTGTGAGCCATTTCCTTGACAGTTGTGAGTTCTGTGATACATTGCAGTCTAGTGCAGAACCCTGGGATGTGAGGGAAGGGAGGAGTGGTGATTGACATCAGGGATTATGGAATGATATAGCCTATTGGAAAGCCCTGGTGTGGCACCATAGGATAAGCACTGGACTGCTAACCACAAGGTCTGCAGTTCAAACCCATAAGCTGCTTTCAGAAGCCCTATACAGAGTTGTTATGAGTCAGAGCCAACTTGACGGCACACAACAACAGCAAAAACAACAACATATTGGAAACATCAGACATTTTGGCTATCTTTAACCTGCACCTCATAGTGGCCAGCCTTGTGCTGATCTTTCTAAAAGAAATTATTCATGCACTCAGTATGCAAATGACTTAAAGCACTTATTGTGAAGATCAAAGGCTGTGTGGATTACATCTCAGTATATTAAAAAATAAATCCTCACAACTTGACCAATAAACAACATCATGATAAACATAGAAAAGACTGAAATTGTGAAGGATTTAATTTTACTTAGATCCACAATCAACGGCCATGGAAGCAGCAGTCAAGAAATCAAATGACATTGCATTGGACAAATTTGATACAAAAGACCTCTTTAAAGTACTCAAAAGCAAAGATATCACTTTGAGGACTAAGGTGAGCCTTGCCCAAGCCATGATGTCTTCAATTGATTCATATGCATGGGAAAATTGGACAATGGATACGGAAGACAAGAGAAGCACTGATGCATTTGAATTATGGTGTTGGCATGGAATGTCAGAACAGACAAAGCTGTCTTGGGAGAAGACAGAATGCTCCTTAGAAGTGAGGATAGCAAAACTTATCTCATGTACATTGGACATGTTATCAGGAGGGACCAGTCTCTGGAGAAGAACATCATGCTTGGTAGAAGGTCAACGAAAAAGAGGAAAACCCTCAACATTATGAATTAACACAGAATGAAACACTGCCCAGTCCTGTGCCAACCTTACAATTATTGCTACATGTGAGCCAATTGCTGCTGCCACTGTGCCAATCCATCTCGTTGGGGGTCTTCTTCTTTTTCTCTGACCCTCCATTTTACCAAGCTGGGTCACTATGAGTGAAAACTGGAGTCCTGGTGTGGCATTATGGATTAATGTGCTGGACTGTAAAGTCAGTTTGAACCACAAGGAGGGTAGTTTAAGATCACCACCTGCTCCTCAGAAACCCTATACAGGGTCACCAACTTGGAACCAACTTGACAGCACTTAACAACAACAACAACATGAGTCAAAACTAGCTTGATAGCATTTAACAACATTAAAAAAGAAGAAGAAAAAAATTGGGGCCAACCAAAGCCAAATACTCAAAATATAGACTTTTTCAAAGAACATTTTTGTTAACAATATATTTTTGTTTTTGTAAAGATATTGTTAAGTACCATCTGTTTGATTCTGATACGTAGTACTCCAATATATGACATGTAGTATTCCATCATGACACAAAGGCACAGAGTTGATAGGAATGGGCAACTTAGACATTGGTTACCTAAAATGGGGGTGGTGGTGGTGGCTATAAAGGCAACAAGTGACTGGCTTACACGTTTTCAAGAGGGAGTTTAGTTTCAGAGCATGTGGGGGAAGATAGAATCCCCAATGAATAGTTTTCAACTTGTCTAGATGGGTCTGGTGAAAGGAGATTCTTTTGATTCAAGAGTGAGTAATTGTTATTATGATTAATTGCGACTGTCACGACTGTAAAGATAGAAGTTGTATAACAAAAAGGGGAGAGTAGTTAATCTTACATTCCAGAAACAGAGGACCCTAGGACCATTAAGAGAGAAGAGCATGAGCGGAACATGGAATACTAACAAGAGAAGCAGAAACACCAGAGATGGAAGCAGAAGTGATAGCATAGAGAGATAGAGCAGCTGAGAACTCCAGACTCATAGAAAGAGAAAGGCTGTGTGCTGGCAGCCAGGAGGCTGGCTTGAAGAATGTGCCCTTTGGTTGTTTAAATGATTATGTATTCCTGCATGTTTTTGTGTACATCAAAAAAAAAAAAAGAGGGTGGGGGGAAATACTGTTAACTGATGGTACATGGAGGGGATTGTAATCATTGCATTGAAGCGAAATATGATAGGTTGAGTGCAAAACCGATGTTCTCCCATGTAAACTATCACTCAATTCACAATAAAAGCATTTTAAAAAGTAACACTTTCACATGAATACTTTTTAACTTCTTAAAATAGGTAATATATTGGAGAGAGGTGGGGCTCGATGGCAGCTAGGGTGGAGGTGCAGTGAAGGTCGCCATCAGCAATAACACAGAATACCAGGCAAAGCAGATCCAGGGCAGAGATCCAAAACTCGGAACCACAGAGGTAGGAATATTTTAAAGGTTTGAAGGCTTATAGCTTGTGGAGTTTGGAGCTGAAGTAAAAAATTGCATACTTTTGAATTGGCTGGGCTGGGCTTGGAGGCCTGAGCCAAAATCCTGGGCAAGACCAAGCAGCAAGATGAAACAGGGGGAGCAGAAACACCACAGAAAAATGCCATGGGAACCTTGGGACAAAGGTGGACAATACACTTTGTCAGTTTTGCTTTGTTCTGATTTTCTTTGGTATCTGGTAATTGGCACGCTCACTGTTTGCCCACCTTCATTCTGGTGAATAGAGGGAGAGCCTGAGCTGATTGGCCACCCCCCACCCTCACCGTTGGTGGGTTCTTCTGCCACGCATGCGCACAGATACTCAGCCCAAGTGGATACCCTGAACTTTTAATATCTGTTTCCTTTTTGTTCTGTTTTTTTTTTTTTTTAATCATGGGAAAGAGTAGGAGAGGACTGAAGGGAGAGAAAGAGAGTTTAAAGGCAAAACAGGCCAAAGGTTGGATTGGAGCCTGAGGTATAGCATAACAAGCAACACTGGCAACTTGGAATCTCTCGGGTAGCTTTAGGACATTAAAGCCATACTCATATTAAGCTACAGATTTTTTTTCCTTCTTTTTCTTCTCTCCCTCCTCTCCCTTTTCTGTGATTAGAGACTGCAGTATTCAGTCTTGTTTTTGTTGGTGCTGATTTATTTTTTTTTCTTTCTCTCATTCCCCACCCACTGGTGTTGTTTTGCTGTTTCTGCCTTTGGAGGACTCCTTGTCTCCTTATATTACACAAGAAGAGTCAGCAACTGCTGCCATATAGCCAAACTACAATCACACTCTATAAAACACAAAAACCCAGGCAAGAACCAATACCAGCTGCCATATACCAGGGAAACAGACAACATCTGTGAATGTTACTCTGAGTTAAGCAATAAGAAGATTGAAAAGGGAAGCCCACATCCTGATCACATCCCCTTGGAAGGAATCAGAAAGCATAAAAAATAACCAAAACACATACTCAATTAACTATTAAAGCCACAGATAAACATTAAACATGTCCAAGAAGCAAAAGCAGATGACCATATCAGCACATGTCCAGAAAAAAGATAAAATGTCTGAGACAAATGACCTAGAAGTAGACCTGGACTCCATTCTGGAAGGAGGGCAGGC
>NW_006408580.1:1605647-1610346 GCF_000296735.1 Chrysochloris asiatica
GTAAGCCTTCCAACCTTCTAAATATTCCTGTATATGTGGTTCAGAGTTCTGAGACCATCCCCTGAGCCTGCTTGGTCGGGTATTCTGTGTTGTTGTTGGTGGAACTCTCTGCTATACGTCCACCCGATCCGCCATCTTGTTCGTTCTCCTCAGCCAACTGATTTTTGACAAAACACCTAAGTATATCACATGGGGGAGGTGACAGTCTCTTGAACAGATGGTGCTGGCAGAACTGGAGAATGATGTGCAAAAGACTGAAACAAGACCTTCACCTCACATCTTATACAAAAACCAACTCAACATGGATTAAGAACCTAAATGTGAATCCCAGAATTATGAAGGCCATCAATGAAAAACTCAGGACAAATGTGAAGGCACTAATTCTGGGAATACACAGACTACAAAACGTTTTGAAAACCACACAAACAAAAGTAGATAAAATAGATGAGTGGGACATACTAAAAATTGTTGTTGTTATGTGTGGTGTTAGTTCTGACTCATGGTAACCCTGTATAGGGTTTCTGAGGAATGGTTGGTGGGTTATGAACATTCCTGAGAAAGAATTAAACAGGGTGCTATAATAGAAAATAGTTAGATGGGATGGTCAGGAAAGGCCTCTTTGTGAAGATGACATGAAAACTGAAAGTTAGAGGATGAAAATAAGCCAGACACAGAGGGGGAGACAAAGAGATGGAGTGAACAGCATGTGTAAAGGCCCAGATGCAAACTCTGGGAAACAATATAAAAATGCCTCTGCCACTTTAAAACACTGGTAGTGTAGTGGTTATGAATCAGGCTGTGAACCTCAAGGTCAGCAGTTCAAAACTACCAGCTGTTCCATGGGAGAAAGATGAGGTTTTCTGCTCCCGTAAAGATTTACAGCCTCAGAAACCCTGTACAGGGTCGCTATGAGTCGGAACCGAATCCACAGCATATAACCACCACCACCTCCACTTAAAAATGCAAAAGTTATTTCTTGCTAGAATAAAAGAAAACTGCTTACTCTTATTCAAATTGCTTAACCATAAAGTTGTGAGCTAATTAAATGGTTTTATCTTACGTTTTACCAAACAACAGCCACTAACTTTCAGGGGCAGTTCTTTACACAACAAAAGTTAACTGATAAAACTGGTTTGGGTTCCACTACAATCCATGCTCCTTGTTGTCTGCCTTCACCATGGTCTTTCTAAAACACAACCCAATCACAATATATCTTATTCACCCCAGATATTTCACTATTTGATGAAATGGAAAGTTAAGAGAAGGGCTTTTTGTTTTTCCAGCAATTTTACGCTCTGCATGACTGAATATGAGAGAAATAGGAAACTTGGACAGAGGATATAGTTGCTTTTTTTTTTTTTTTTTTCCCTAGGGCTGGTCTTATTTTCACCTATGCATATTCAAGGAGAAGGCGACACATGAAGAGCTGATGCTGTATATGAATATGAGTGCACATATTTGATTGTAAACGTGACTTTATCTCACTCAGAGAATATACATTGATTTTAATGCATAGATGGTAGAAGTTTGTCTTGGTTAAACAAAATTGAAAGAAAAGATTCAAGCAAATAGCAGCTTAGATATGAGATTTCCTATTTTGTCATTTATTTATTTATTTACTTTTTTAATATCATAGTAGATTAAAACAAAACAAAATAAACATTCAGATGGCAGACACCCATCAAATGCAGGACTACAGCTATTAGTTTTGTCAACCTTCTGCCTATTATACAGAAACCTCTTTGAGGCCTCTAAGCTATAAATATCCTCCAGTTGCCTATTCCACCTGAAATCAGGTGGCTCAAAAAGCCCATCATATGCCATTTAGTAATGGTTATCAGAACATAGGGAGTCCTGGTGTGGACCACAAGGTCAGTTTGAACTGCAAGGTCGATGGTTCAAACTCACCAGTCACTCCTTGGGAATCCTAAACAGGGTTATGTGTCAGAATCGACTCGAAGGCACTTACCAACAAGAACAGCAACAACATTAGAACATACAACAGAGAGGATCCTTTTGTCAGTTCTAGCTCATTCTTTTCTGTTTATCACTTGCATCTCTGCCACACTTCCCTCTGTTCCCAGGTCTGGATATTCCTTTAATTGCAGAAACATTTGTTTTTGTTGTTGTTGTTTTGTTTTTTAATCTTGGCATTGAGAAATCATGGAACATGATCAATTTAGAGGAAATAAGCTTGGTTTTCTCACTCTTTAATTTTGGCAAAAAAAAAAAAAAAGAGGGACTACAGAATAAAATCCTCAAGCTTCAGTTTTAGTCACAAACAAAAAGCTCTTGCAGGGAAATGCAAACAATTTTGTCTTTGGAAAATTATTTTTAAAGCACTCTTTTTTTTTTTTTTTTCTTTTTCTATCTGAACACCTTTCAAAATACACTGTATCATTTAGGGATGCTTTAGACCAGCACTGTTGGATAGAACTTCTTGATAATGGAAAGATCCTAAAAGTCTGGCTTTCCAGTACAGTAGCCACTAGCTACATGTGTGTGTATTGAGCACATGGAATTTGGCTAATATGACTGAGGGACTGAAGTTTTCATTTCGTTTACTTTTAATTCATTTAAACTTAAATAGATATAGGTTACTGGTGGCTACTGTTCTAGACCGTACAGTTTCAGATCCTTTCATTAAGCATGGTCCTTGGACCAACAGCAAGCTGGGAGCTTGTTAGAAATGCAAACTCAGGAGTCCTACCCCAGACCTGAAGTCCTGGTGTGTTGCTGTGGGCTAATGTGTCAGACTGCGAAGTTGCTTGAACTACAAGGTCAGTAGTTTAAGGTAACCAGCTGCTCCTTGGAAACATTATACAGGGTTGCTATGGGTCGGAATCAACTCAACGACACTTAACAACAACAACAACCCCAGACCTACTGAATCAGAATCTGCATTTTAACAAGTGCTCCAGGTGAATCATGTGCACAATACAATTTGAGAAATACTATTTTATGCCACTGATTCTCGCCCTTGGTGCACACTGGAATCATCTGAATAGCTTAAAAAATAATACTGATCCCTTTTCCACATTTCCAGAGGAAAACCTTGGACATTGGAAATTTTTAAATTACTTAGTTAATTTCACTGTGGAGCCTGGGTTAAGAACTATTGCTTTAGACTACAATTAGCAAAAAATAATACTCATACTAGCTTAAATATTTTTTAATGTGTCACATAACCAAAGTGCTAGAGATAGCCATCCAAGGATAAATGATCTGGTAATATCAAGCCATCCCATATTTCTGCCCTGGTAGAATGGAGTCCTGGTGTGTCGCTGTGGGCTAAAGTGCAGGACTGCAGTCAGTTTGAACCACAAATTGGCAGTTCAAGCTCACCAACTGCTCCTTGGAAACCTTATCCAGGGTTGCTATGGGTCAGAACTGACTCAATGACACTTAACAACAACATCTTTAGAATCAACGCCCTGGTGGCACAGTGATTAAATGCTTGGTTGCTAACAGAAAGGTCGTTGATTCAAACACACTATTGACTTTGAGGGAGAGAGATGAGACAGTTTGCTTCTGTAAAGAATTACAGCCTTGAAAACTCTATGAGGCAGTTCTACTCTGTTCTACTCCCACCTGTCAACTCTTTGAGAAAAAGATCTGGTGATCTGCTTTCATAAAGATTATGAACACTAGACCTACAGGAAAAATACAAAACAATAAAGACAGTCCGACTGATTACTACAAGAACAAGCAAGTTGCTCGCCCAGGAGACATCAAGCCAAGTGGTTGGGTCCCCTCAGGGCAAACCTCCTTCCAAGACTAAGACTCAATGGGAATACACGCTCTGTTTGGTGACCACGTTCATCACTGAAAAGGGGAAGTGAAGGAAAAACAGCAATCAGCAATGAAGCTGTGAGCTAAGCTCTACGATGTTCAATAGACTCCTGTGAACCTGGGTGGAGACCTGATTGGCCAGCAGTGTGGCAAGACCTGGGGACTCTTGGGCCCAGAGTCAGTGACATAGCGACAGAGGACTAGAGTGGAGAGTGAAGAGAGGGCATATGCATACGAACACCCACACTTGCAAATAATATCCACTTGACCTGGCTTCAATGACTGGATTGATCAGAGCTTAACTAGAAGGAGAAAGAAGAGGAAAAAAAGAGCAATCAGATACAATTTGACGAACTTGACCTACACCTATGGATGCAGTAGCTCAAAAGAGGGAACATATCTTTACAGCAAGGATCATTCCCACCCTCTCCATACACAGGGATGGGCAACTTGGACACTGGTTACCCAAAATGGGGGGGAGGGCTACAAAGGCAAGAAGTGACTGGCTTACAAGCTTTCAGGAGGGAACCTAGATCCAGAGGGTGTGGAGGAAGGTAGAATCTCCACTGAGTACTATCCAATCTGTCTGGGAGGGGCTGATGCAAGGAGATGGGGATAGGTCTCTTGTGGTAGAATAGTGAGTAATTGTTATCAGGACTGACTGTGAGGGTTGGAAATGTAAAGGTAGACATTTTGTAGCAAATGGAGGGGAATAACTGACTTTGCAGTCTAGGAGCAGAGGTCCCTGGGACCCACAAGAAAAACGAGCCACAACACGAGAAGATATATGCACACCAATGTTTATAGCAACAGAAGATATATGCACACCAATGTTTATAGCAGCACTATTTACAATAGCAAAAAGATGGAGATAGCCAAAGTGCCCATCAACTGAAGAATGGATAAA
>NW_006408580.1:1612322-1630798 GCF_000296735.1 Chrysochloris asiatica
TGGTTGATGATGCATGGAGGGGATTGGAACCATGGCAATGAGATGATATACGATGGAATGAATGTAAGACTAAGGTTCTCCCATGTAAACTATCATATAATTCACAATAAAACATTAAAAAAAAAAGATTATGAAAACCTTAAGGGGTAGTTCTACTCTATCCTACGGACGTCTGTGAGTCAGATTGATTCGAGGGCACCTAACAACAGCAGCATCCTTAGCATTCAGGTCTCCATCTTCAAGCTTCTCACCTTGTGGTCTCAAATGACTACTGCATCTCCAGCCATCATGTCTGGATTTCAGCAGGAAAAAGGAGGAAGAGATACTAGAAATCATTTTCATATGAACCATGGTCACTCTTACCTGTAATAGGGATTTTTGCTGTTGTTAAGTGCCATAGAGTCGGTTCTACTGACGGCATCCCTTTATAGGGTTACTGAGGAGCAGTTGTTGGGTTTGAACCACAGACCTTGTGGTTAGCAGTCCAGTGCTTATCCTACAGTGCAACATCAGCTTAGTAAACAGAATTTTTAGCTTTTCTAGCCTCCATAGTAGAAGTCCAAAAAACCAAACCAAACTTATGGCCACTAAGTTGATTCTGACTCATAGTGACCCTGTATAGACTTTCCAAGGTTGTAAATCTACATGGGAGCAAAAAGCCTCATCTTTAATCCATGGAGTGGCTAATGGGTTTGAACTGCCAACCTTGCAGTTATCCGTCTAATACTTATCCTACTAGGGTTCCATAGTAGAGGTTGTTGTTTTTGTTAAGTGCTGCAGGTTGATTCCAACCCATGGCGACCCTGTATAGGGTTTCCAAGGAGCAGCTGGTGAGCTTGAACCACCTACCTTGCTGTTAAAACGACTTTGCAGTCTGATGTATTAGCCCACAGTACCACACCAGGACTCCATAGTGGAGGTAGACAATGAGAAAATAGGGCTGGGTCAGCCAATCTACAATGTTTTATTAGACCCTTATAGATAATTTACAAACTAAAGATGTGCTTAAAGAAAAATAGCTGGTTAGGTAGCTAGCTGCCTGGCAAGAAGGAAGGAAATATCAGAAGAATGCCCTGAAATAGAAGTGGTTATGCCAATTTTCAGTTTATGGAATCCAAGAGATTCAAGTGAAAAAAAAAATTAGGTGATATGTGTAAGACACTATATCTAATAATTCATGGATTAGAGGTTCTCAACTTTGATTGAAGCATGGAATTACTTAAGGAAGTTAAAGAAATCACAATATCCAAGCTGCACCCCAGATTAATTTAGACTCTCTTGGTATAAGTAGGGTGTGTGTGTGTGAGGGTGGTGCAGCCAAGGTTAAGGACTGTGTTCTGGTTACCTACTGCTACATAACAAAGTAAGTACCCCCAAACATTGTGCCATAAAATGACAACCATTTTCTTATGGTTTATTGTGGTGGTTCTCCCATTCCACATGGTATTGACAGCAATCACTCCATAATGTTCTTCTGGCAGGGGAGCTGGTCTGGAAGGTCTAAAATGCTAGATTTATTCATATGCTTGGCACATTGATAAAGATGGTTCTTCCAAAGGCTAGGGTCAGTTGGGATGGTTGACTAGAATATTTACATGTGGCCTCTCCAGCATTGTGACCTCAAGATGGTTGGTCTTCGTACCTGGCAGCTCAGAGCTCTAAAAATGAATATTCCTGCTGTGGCATTGTGGGTTAATGTGCCAGACTACAAAGCCATTTGAACTGCAAGGTTGGCGGTTCAAGCTCACCAGCTGCTCCTCGAAAACCCTATACAGGATCACTATGGGTTGGAGCTGACTCAATGGCACTTAACAACAACAAGATGGACTAGAAATCACACAGTGTCACCTGGGTCTGATGCTATTGGTCAAAGCAGTCATCAGCTCACTCAAGGTTAGAGGACATAGATCCCCAACTCTCCCTGGGAGGAATGTGAAATAGCTTGTGGCCATGTTTTAAAACCACTAAAAACTGTCATGGAGCAGTGGTTCTCAAACTGTAATGTGCATTTGAATCCCTTGGAGATCCTGCTAAAATGAACATTTTGAATCTAGCGACCCTGCATAGGATTTCCAAGGAGCGACTGGTGAGCTTGAACTGCTGAGCCTGTGGTTCAAACTGACCTTACAATCCAGTGCATTTAACCCACAGCACCACACCAGGACTCCTAAGATCCTATGCTGGTGATTATGTGCCATGGAGTCAGTTCTGACTCAGCAACCCTGCATAGGGTTTCCGAGACTACAAAACTTTAAGAGAGCAGAAAGCCTCATTTTTCTCCCATGGATCAGCTGGTAATTTCAAACTGCTGACCTTGAGGTTAGCGGCCTGATTTGTAACTATTATGCTACCAGAGCTCCTTCCTAAGATTCTGTAGTGGTATGTGAATGTTGCTGGTTTTCAGACTGCATTGGATCTAAGAGGATTCAAACTTAGGTCCACTGGGTCTTTCTGACCACCCTACATCAAGCACAGACATTCAGAACCCAGTCTTTGTTGCCTTTGTGAGTGCTTGTGCAATAAATAGTAAGAGTTTTTAGAAAGGAAGTACTTGCCCCAAAATATCAAACTATTTTCAAGTGGTGAAACAAGTATAAACAACAATAGAATTTTCAGTAAGAACCTACAATTTTCTTACATACTCTCTATTGTTTAGCTGAATGTTTTCCCTGGACGTCCTGAGACATCACACAATGAGGCCTGGGTTCTAATTCTGGCTTTGCTATCAATTACCTGCAAAATATACAAGTAAATTACCTTTATCCCTCAGTTTTCTTAACTGTAAGAAGCCCCGGTGGTACAGTGCTTGTGCACTTGTCTGCTAACCAAAAGGTCGATGATTTGAACCCACCAGTCACTCCATGGGAGAAAGACGTGGCGGTCTGTTTCTGTAAAGATTTAGAGCCTTGGAAACCATATGGGGCAGCTATATATTGCTATGAATTGGAATCAATTCGACAACTATAGGCTTGGTTTGGGAATTTTTTCTTATCTGTAAAATTAGGTGTATATTAGTCTCCTAGTTCTGTCATAACAAAATAACACAAACTGGGTGGCTTATAAGTACAATAATGTATTGTCTCACAGTTCTGGAGGCTAGAAGGGCATCCACCTTGTTGTCTTTCTGAGGGGTCTGAGAAAGAATCTGTCCCGCGTATCTCTCCTACCTTCTGGCGGTTCCAGGCAATTCTTTGCATTTCTGAGCTTACAGCTGCATCTGCCTCTTATCTTTGTATCCCAATCTGTGTGATCTTCTCTTTTATAAGGACACCAGTCATACAGGATTAGAACTACTCTACTGTGAATTCATGTTAATTTAACTGATAGCATCTTCAAAGACTGTTTCCAAACAAAGTCACATTCACAGGTACAGGGGTTAGGACTTCAGCATACCTTTTGGGGGACATAATTCTATCTAAAAGGAACTCTGGTAGTGTCATGATTACAAATCAGGCTGTGAATCGCAAGGTCAGCAGTTCCAAACTACCAGCTGTTCCATGGGAGAAAGATGAGGCTTTCTGCTCCCATAAAGAGTTACAGCCTCGGAAACCCTGTACAGGGTTGCTATGACTCGGAACTGACTCCACAGCCCATAACAACAACAACAGCAACAATTCTATCTATAACAGTAAGAAAATCTTCCTCATGGTTTTTTTCTAGCTCAAACTGTTCATGACTTACAGTTTTGAGAATTTTAACATTTGTTTCATTGAAAATAGTTAACTTTGTCCCCAAATTTTAACTGACGGATTATGTACTGATTATGTTCTGATTCATAGTGACCCTGTATATATAGGGTTTCCGAAGCTGTAAATCTTTATGGGAGCAGAAAGTCTCACCTTTCTCCCGCCGAACAGCTGGTAATTTTGAACTGCTGCCTTGAGGTTAGCAGCTCAACTACTCTACCAGTTGTTGTTATTATGTGCCGTGGAGTCGGTTCCGACCCATATCAACCCTGTACAGGGTTTCCGAGGCTGTAAATCTTTATGGGAGCAGAAAGCCTCATCTTTCTCCCGTGGAACAGCTGGTAGTTTCGAACTGCTGATCGTGAGATTAGCAGACCGATTCATAACCACTATGCTACCAGAGTTCCTTAAAATTTGAACTAAACAGACAAAATAGCATACTCTGAGAAAATCGGGTCTGGTTCACATTCCTGTTTCAGGTGTGCCCATTGCCTCAGGTAGAAGCACCTGTCTTGGCCAAAACCTTGCAATGTTAGCCTTAAATCTCCTCCCATCCCAGTCCTTAGTGCTCTCAAAGAGTTATGACACAATTTTTTATTTCTTTCATAAGTCGTATTTTATTGTTTAAGGGTCAGTACAGAGACATTATAAACAATTTGTACACAATTCTTAATGTACAAACCAAAAATCTAAGAGCCATGTAGTTATAATTACTTTCTAAATTCCGCTGACTTTCCAGCTTTACATTTGGAGGCACATTTTTCTTTGTACCAAAATTTTCAAGTGGCAATATCTTCAATTTTTGATAGCCATGTTGTTGTTGTTGTTGTTAAGTGCCGTCGAGTCGATTTCTACCCGTAGTGACCCTGTATAGGGCTTCCAAGGAACAGCTGGTGAGCTTGAACCACCGACCTTGCAATTCTAATGACTTTGCAATCTGACGCATTAGCCCACAGCGTCACATCATCCTACTAATTCACAATTTAACATCACACACACTAGTAGTAGTTGGTAGTGATGTGCTGTGGAATCGGTTCTGACTCACAGCGACCCTGTATAGGGTTTCTGAGGCTGTGAATCTTTATGGGATCAGAAAGCATCATCTTTCTCCCGCTGAATAACTGGTAGTTCTGAACTGCTGACTTTGAGATTAGCAACCCAACTCATAACTACTATGCTACCAGAGCTCCTTACACACTCAAATTTTCAACCTTTCACAGCACTTTAACAATGTTAGGAGGAAAACCGGAATACCATGACCAAAGATAGCACAGAACGCACATAGTTCTGACAAGCAGAATCAAGATGAGTGGAACAATTCTACTGAAAAACAGCATGGAAGTAGAATTTTAAATATTTAAGTCATTAAAATGCATGACCATGACTCCCAATTGTCATTAAGTATGCTCTGTATTATGGGATATAAAACTCCTTCCGCACTCCAATGGAATGTCAAGTTGACATGCAAAATGGTCAAAACCTCCCACCAGTCAACATCCCACTATTTTCTGGTTGTACCAAAAATTAAACAACCAGGAAATTAGTTCACCTCTTAAAAACAGCATTTTCACTTAAAAAGTGGGATGAAGTGGGATTTTCTCCATCTTAAAAATGTTTTCAACGCTAGTAAAAACTTGCATTTACAAAATAGTTGATGAAAATATTCCTTTGGATTGTACAAGAAGAGAGATACAGGCCCCACTGATACGACATGGTTATTGTTGTTGTTGTTAAGTGCCGTCAAGTTAATTCCGACCCATAGCGACCCTGAATAGGGTTTCCAAGGAACAGCTAGCGAGCTTGAACCAGCAAGCTTGCAGTTCAAATGACTTTGCAGTCTGACGCATTAGCCCACAGCACCACACCAGGTAGGCAAACATTAGCCAGACTTGGCTTCTTTCTGTCTTCCTTCATCATAGGCTGGACTCTCCTCATTTTCAGTTTCTCAATTTTTGGCAGGTTAATTTTCTTTAGGTTCTTGGTTAGCCACTTCAATCTTGTTTTCTCTTTACTCCCCTTTTCCCTTTTGTTTGCACTTTAAAAAAAAACAACAACTTTTTAAAAACATTTTTATTGGGATTGAATGATAGTTTACATGGGAGAACATATTTCATTGCAATGATTACAATCTCCTTCATGCATCATCATTCAACAGTATTTGCTTCTATTCCCTCTGGGGTTTTTTGTGGGGTTTTTTTTGGGTGTGTGTGTGTGGGTGGGGTGGGTGTAGGTGTGTGGGTGGGTGGGTGGTGGTGGAGATGTACACAAAAACACTCAAGAGTATATAATCATTTAAACAACCAAAGGTGGTTATGCTTTTTTGTCTGTAGATCTATCCTTTCTGGCTGCCTTTTTTGGTTTTCATTTTTGCAGGAGCAGGTTTAGCTGACAACCTCCAGATCTCCTCTTGGGCTCCTCCTTCACCGCCCCTTCTGCCAAGTTAGCCTTCCTCTTGGATATCTTGGCAGTGGGAAAGGCGTGTGCAGGAGGCTGCCAGTGGCGGGGCACAGAGAACCTTCCAGAAGCTTAGTTGCCTTGCTGCTGATGCTCTGCCTGTCGCCCAAGCTGCTGGGACCCATGGTGGGGGCAAGGACACTTAACTTTTGACAGGAAAACATTTCTTTAGTAATAATAATTTAAAAATTATCCCTGTAATAGAAATCATAGGATGGGTAAATAGGTTTCTGTTGCGATAATGCTGTGTAACAAGAAACCCCAAAATTCAGTGGCTTTCACAGCATTTATTTCTCACTCCCAGGTCTGATGGTTGACTCAGGCAGCTCTATCTACTTCAGGGTCCAGGTCAAGTTCAGATTTGGTCTTTGTTCTGATGCCATCAGCTATATGGGTTCTACTGTTTTCATGGTATGACAGAGGCACAAGATAGCCAAGCAAGCACAATTACAGCCTCTGCTCATGTCGGGTCCATTATAATTTCACTGACCAAAGAAAGTCACGTGACCAAGGCCAAACATAACCACCACCACCATGTTGTTGTTGTTAAGTGCCATCGAGTCGGTTCCGACCCATAGCGGCCCTGTATAGGATTTGTGAGGAGCAGCTGGTGAGCTTGAACCACCGACCTTGCAGTTCAAATGGCTTTGCAGTCTGGTGCATTAACCCACAGTGCCAAACCAGGACTCCTACCACCACCATGGTTATCACATATCTATCCATCTTTCCTATCCTTTATCAATCCATCTTATTTTTGATGCATTGCAACATAACTTACACAATCAGTACATTTCTCTTTAAATACTTTAAGCATGCACGTATTGCTGTTGCTAAGTGCCATAGAGTTGGTTCTGATTCATAGTGACCCTGTATAGCATTTCTGAAGAGCAGCTGGTAAGCTTGAACTGCTGACTTTGTGGTTCAAACCGACCTGGCAGTCCAGTGCACTAACCCGCAGTGCCATACCAGAACTCCTTAATCATAAATTAATGAGTGTTCAATATTTTCTTATGTTTAATTTTTTTCCTTTGAGGTAATATTTACATATAATAAAATACATGTCTCTATGCAACCAGTAAGCCTGGTCTTATTTATAATTTTGAGTTTTGCTCTACGGTTTTCTCCCACTCTATCCAAGACCTTCTATTGTGATCCATTTTAGAGCACTTAGTAGTGCTTGCCAGGTACCATCTAGTTCTTCTAGTCCAGGTTCATTGTTGGTGAATCATTTCATAGTGTGAGCCTACACATTGGTTAACTATTCATCTACACTTTTTTTCATTTGTAAAGTCTGAAATTGAAAGAATTACTTCAGGGAGAAGCTCTCACTAATGGCCTTCAGAAGCACAGTAGGTGGAACATTCAGTGTGAGAAAAATGGGGGCTCATGGGAAACTGGAGAGTATATGCCCCCAACTTGTATTCAAATACAAATATTAATAACAAAAACAAGAACAATATACTAATAAAAAAATGAACACGTATTCTAGCCAAACAAAGCATGCTTATGGAATGGATTTGGTCAATTTATATGACCTCTGAGGTACACTGATGTTGTTGCTAAGTGCCGTAGAGTCGGTTCCGACTCATAGCTACCTTGTACAGGGTTTCCGAGGCTGTAAATCTTTATGGGAGCAGAAGGCCTCATCTTTCTCCCGCAGAACTACTGGTAGTTTTGAACTGCTGACCATGAGGTTAGCAGCCTAACACGTAATCACTATGCTACCAGAAGCCTGCATTAGGTGCAGCCGTCAGACAGATCAGAGAAATGGCAATAGCGCTGGGCCTTCCCTATAAGTAGATCCAGTCTTACCTTGGTATGGAATATGTTACTCATGCTCTTGTGTGTATAATCTTAGAGGCATTAAACCATGAAGAATTGTCTGAAGGAGGTTATACTACTGTATCAGTTACTATTAAATTTGGCTGCAAATGATAAGACAGATTTCTCTCAGTAAAGGTAGGCTGCCAATGAATGGTACGGTATCTTTGGGCTGTCATTGGTGACCCAGTCTCTTATCTTTTTGCCCTACCAAATTCATGGCTTCCATCTTCAAGGGCACCTCAGGATCTAAGTTGGTGGGTGGTGCTGCAGCCATCAAGTCTGTTTTGCAGACTGGAAGAAAGAAGAAAAGAGGAAGGAGAAAAAGTCATGAATCCCTTTCTTGTTAAGGATCCTCCCTGTGATTTTTACTAACATTTCACTGAACATAACTTAGTCTCATGGTTATATCTTGCTACAAGGGAGGCTGGGAAATGTAGTTTTGTTTTCATTTAAGCTGGGGGCACACTAACTAAGTTACTATCAATGTTGTTGTTGTTGTGTGCCGTGGAGTCAGTTCCAACTCATAGCAACCCTGTACAGGGTTTCCGAGGCTATAAATATTTACAGGAGCAGAATGCCTCATCTTTCTCCCACGGAGCAGCTGGTAGTTTCAAACTGCTGACCTTGTGGTTTGCAGCCCGATTCATAACCACTACGCTACCAGAGATCCTTAAGTTAATATCAATAAGAAAGAATAATAGAGAAGAAAGTGATATTGGAGGGCAATGACCTGTGTCTGTCTCAGATGCAAATAATGGCTTTTATTGAAACTAACATTGCCAAAATGTGCTCATAGGATTTGAAGGATACATTCTGACAAAGATAATTTACATAAAGCCGGTCTTCAGTTTATCAGCAGAAGTGAAAGGAATGCTCTTAGCAGGTACAGTACTCGTCCTTCATGCCACATTTTAAACAAAGGCCCCAGCAAACATCAGTTGCACTGGACTTGGTAACCAACTGCAAGGTTGGCAATTCAACCCAACTGCTCTTGGAAACTCTATGAGGGGTCTCTATGAGTCAGAACCAATTTGACGGCACACAACAACAACAACTATAGCTGGTTATAATGTTCCTGAACAATCTTGCTGAGGCTTGCTATTTGCCTACCCATGCCATTCTTGATAGTTAATGGAGCTTTGATTTTCTTTGAAGCAGTAATGCGCTGTGTCCAGGAAATGGTTTACAACTACACTAAGTTAATCTTGACAAACTTGTTCTTTGTTTTCCAAGAGGTGGCCACTTAATCAAGTTCTTGGCAATGAATCAAGTTCTTGGCCAAACAGAAGTCTACTGCTCCCTCACTCCCACCCCCCCCCCAAAGATAAGATCTAGGACAGCCTTTGCTTTCTTGATAAAAGGCCCTTCCCTCTTCTTCCTGCTCTGAACTTAGAACTTGATGGTTGGAGTTGCAGTACTGTATTTATCTCTTGATCATAAGGGCTCAGCTATGTGGAAGTGTGTGATCCTTTCGTCCTTGAGTCACTGAACCTGCACTAGCAGCTTCATAGGACAACAATTCCAGTTATTGAGCAAGATAAATACTTTTTTGCTCAACCATTGAAAGAGATTCTGTTACTTATAATAGCAAAAGTAGTTTTAATATACATGTTGATTCCCTTTCACGTGATCAGCTTTTTCATACATGTCAGAAGAAAAAGTTTACAGTTACTCTGGGAAGAAGGATGATATGCAGAAGAGATTGTAAATTACATTGTACCTCTGAATAGGGTCTGAAGTAGCACATTGTTAACATGACTACTGGATCAGAAACACATAGTCTGCCTGGCTTTGTCCAGGCATGAAGGCAGTAGTATCTGGGTCTTCCTCATGTCTTTTTGCCCTGTTTGTTTTAAGAAAATAATTGTGTATGTATACCTATAAGAGTCAACACTTCTATGAAGGCTCCCTAGGGCTGTTACCAACTCACAGAGGGGTGCACTGCAGTAGGAGTCCTGGATAGAAACCCAAATTTGGAATATGCTAAAAGATCACTAGGTCTGTCCGTTTGTCAAACTGTGGTGACTTGCATGTTGCTGTGATGCTGGAATCTATCCACTAGTATTTTAAATACCAGTGAGGTCACCAGTGGTTGACAGGTTTCAGTGGAGCTTCCAGACTAAGGAAGAAGGAGAGGCAGACTACATCTGAATGTTTCACCACTGAAAACCTTATGAATAGCAGTAGAATATTGTCAGATATAGTGCTAGAAGGTGAAACCATTATGAATAGCACCAGAATATTGTCAGATATAGTACTGGAAGTTGAGCATCTCAGGTTGGAAGGCACTCAAAATACAAATGGGGATGAGCTTACTACTCAAAGTACAGTTGACCGTGATGATATGAATGGAGTAAAGTTTTTTTGTGTTTTTTCCCAAAGCTTTTTATTGAGAATTGAGTGAAAGTTTACAGGACAAATCATCAGTTTTATGTCCAACAAATCATATTGTGTTTCACTGCAATGATTTCAATCCCCTCCATTTAACAGTATTTACCTTTATTTCCCCCCTCCCCCCCCTTTTTTTTTTTTGGATGTATACATACCACATAGAAAATATATATTCATTTAAATGTCCAGAGGGCACATTCTGCAAGGCAGCCTCCTGTCTGCAGGCAAATAGCCTTTCTTGTGCCATGGGCCTACAGTCCTCAGCTGCTCTCTCTATATGCCATCACCTCTGCCACCATCTCTGATGTCACCACTTTTCTGGTTAGGCTCCCATGCTCATATTCTTCCCTCTTGATGGTCCTAGGGTCCTCTGTTCCTGAAATGAAAGATTAACTACTCCCACCTTTTAGTTACATATCTTCTATATCTACAGTTGTGACAATCACAATTAGTCCTCATAACAAGTTTCTGATTCCAGATCTTTGCACAATTTGTTGTAATATTTGGTTTTATCTTCTCGAGCTGATCTCTGAAAATTTCTTGTACCTCTTCATTTCTTCCATTTGTAGCTAAATAATATTATTATTCATGTTTTATTGTGAATTATATGATATTTTACATAAGAGAACTGTAGTTTTACATTCATTCCATCGTATATCGTCTCATTGCCATGGTTCCAATCCCCTCCATGCATCATCAACTGACCAAAGGGTATACCCTATAAACCCACCCCCTAGCTTCCCCCCCATTCTTCAGTACCCAGTCCCTCTCCCTCTCTGGATCCAAAGTCCCCAGCCGCTTCATCACTCCACGTCATCGTCATCGTCATCGTCATCGTCTCTGCCTCCATCTCGGGCCTCGCTGCTTCTCTGGGTAGGGTCCCGCTCTCGGCTCTTCTCCGTTGATGGTCCTAGAGACCTCTGCTCCTAGACTGGAGAGTTAATAACTCCCTTCCTTGCTACCAAACGTCTACCTTTACATTTCCAACCCTCACAATCAGTCCTGATAACAATCATTCACTATTGTATCACAAGTGACCCTTCTACTTTTCAGCTAAATATTATTTTAAGACAAATCCTCTGCTTAAGTTGTACATCGTAGGATCACTGATAATTCGGTGGTAGAATTCTTATGTTCCATGAGGGAGTCCTGGGTTCGATTCCTGGCCAATATATCTCTTGCAGAGCCATCAGTGGAATCTTGCATATTGCTAGGATGCTTAACAAGTTTCAGTGGAGCTTCCAGACTAACACAGATTAAGAAGAAAGGCCTGTTGATCTTTTTCTGAAAACCAGTCAATGAAAATCCTATGGATCACAAAAGTTTGGTCGGCAACCAATCATGGAGATGGTGCAGGATAGGGCAGGGTTCAGTTTCATTATGCATGGAGTCACCATGAGCTGGGGCAACTCCATGACTGATAACCACAACAATCATTCTTTTTTTAAAAAACCCTTTATTTAAACTTTTATTTGTGATTTGAGTGAGAGTTTACAGAGCAAATTGGTTTTCCATTCAACAAATTTATGCTCATACACATTTTGATTGATAAGTTTGACTGCAATTCCGACAATTTAACAGCACTCTTCTCACTTCATAACTGTGTTTACTCTTTCCATTTGTCCTTCTCTCTTGTCCCTTCATGTCTTCTGAGCTTTGTTGTTGTTGTTAAGTGCTGTCGAGTTTGTACTGACTCATAAAGACACTGTACAGAGTTTCCAAGGAGTGGCTGGTGGGCTTGAACTGCCGAATTTGTGGTCTGCAGTCCAGTGCTGATCTAGCATCACACCAGAAGCCCCTTCTGAGCTTTATCCCTAGCCAAATACTGCCTTTAAAAAATCTGTATAGTTGATAGTTCTAAGAAGTGCATACATACCTCCTTGGTGGTGGTGTTCACCTTATAGGCTTGGCTCTTGTTTGGCTGAAAGGGTATTTAAAGTGATTCTCTCAAGGGCCCTTCCAGTCTCTACCAGACCAGTAAGTCTGACCTTTTTTTGTTGTTGTTATTTTGAGTTTTGTTCCACCTTTTCTCTCACTGTATCCAAGACCTCCTACTGTGATCTCTTTCAGAGCTGTCAGCAGTAGTAATCGGGAACCATCTAGTTCTCCTGGTCTCAGGTCATGGAGGCTGGCATTCAAGTGGTCCATTAGTCCTTTGGCCTATTTGTTTCTGTGAATCTTTGATTTTCTTCACTCTTCTTTGCTCCTAAACAGGGAGAGATCAATAGTTACACTTTATATAGCTACTAACAAGCTATTAAAGGAGCTCTGGCAGCGTAGTGGTTAATGAATCAGGCTGCAAACCACAAGGTCAACAGTTCAAAACTACCAGCTGTTCCATGGGAGAAAGATGAGGCTTTCTGCTCCTGTAAAGAGTTACAGCCTCGGAAACCCTATACAGGGCCGCTATGAGTCAGAACCGACTCCATGGCACACAACCAACCAACCAACCAACAAGCTATTAAGAATCCAGTAACTATTCACCAAAGCAGGATGTAGAACACTATCTTTATGAACTATGTTGTGCCAATTGACCTTGATGTGCCCTGAGACTATGGTCCTGAGCATCCCCAGCCCAGCAACTCGCTCTTAAATGTTTCTGCCCAGAAGTGACTCATCACTTCTACTCTCATTTCACTAGCAAGAAAGAACAAAGTCACAAAGCCATCTCAAAATTCAAGGAAGTAAGAAATGCAATCTTCTGTGTGTTCAGAAGAAGAGAATTAGAAATGTTAAGGCCTACCACAAATCTACTGTAAGGAGCTCTGGTAGCGTAGTGGTTACAAATCGGGCTGTGAACCTTAAGGTCAGCAGTTCGAAACTACCAGCTGTTCTGTGGGAGAAAGATGAGGCATTGTGCTCCCGTAAAGATTTGCAGCCTTAGAAACCCTGTACAGGGTCGCTATGAGTCGGAACTGACTCCATGGCACATAGCAAATCTACTGTAGACCTTATACACCACACTGAAGATTTTTGGATTTTTTTCTTAAATGTAGGAACAAATCCCAGCAGAGACAAAACAAACACAAGGAACTCAGGATCAGCTAGCCACTGGTTTCCCTCTGACTTTATACTGCAAATCTCTAGGGACTGGATTACCAGTTAGAGTCCAGTCAGGAAAACAGAAAGCACTAGATGTTGGTTACAGAGTTACTGGAGAATTGACAGAACAAAAAGGCATTTCTGAAATAAGCCAGCGATGGAAACTACAAGAGTAGCTATTAGTCATAAGGTAGGGAGAACAACAGAGAATAAGTAGGGTTTCCAGAATCTAAAAGCTCCGAGGAGGAACCCCGAAGAATTGATTTGTGGCACTTTAGGATAAGTACTGGACTTTAGGTCAGCAGTTCAAACCTAATAGCCGCTCTTTGGAAACTTCATACAGCGTCCCTGTGAGTCAGAACCAACTCTACAGCACTTAACAACAACAACAGGAGGCCTAGTTACTGTTAATAAGACTGGCTCTGGGAGCTAAAAAGGAAGCTGAAGGCTGCAGCAGGCTAGCAGCTGAGAGGCAAAGCTGACAGGAACAACATGAACAAGAAAGAAAGCCCTTCTCCCCTCCTGCTGCCTTCTATTCTTTTGCTAGTACTTCCCACTAGCAGAATCTACCAGCACAGCCTGCCATAGTTCTAGCTTCTTGCACATGACCTAGACCCCTGGTCTCCTATAAAATGTTCTCCTCCCTTTTTTTCTCTAGGCTAGAAGCTGCTGTTTCCTATTTCCCAGGGGTACATCATATTCCCCACATTGGCTTCTTGGATCTTCTATCACCTTTATCAGCTGCATGGAATTTCCTCCTTTGTAAATATTTTCAGTAGTTTGGTTTTTTTCTTATTAAATGCTGAGTAAATTAGAATTTACTCAGTTGATTTGTGAAAATCTATCACAAAGCTTTTTTGGGACACTTGAGTCCATATGCCTAGTTCAAGCTC
Source organism: Chrysochloris asiatica (assembly GCF_000296735.1). NCBI lineage: Eukaryota > Metazoa > Chordata > Mammalia > Afrosoricida > Chrysochloridae > Chrysochloris > Chrysochloris asiatica. The sequence goes on from NW_006408580.1 coordinate 1,626,613, forward strand.
CTTGGAAACTCTATACAGGGTCGCTATGGGTCGGAACTGACTTGATGGCACTTCACAACAACAACAAATCTGCTGCTGGAGTCCTGGTGTGGTGCTGTGAGCTATGCGCCAGACTGCAAAGCTGTTTGAACTGCAAGGTCGGCGGTTCAAGCTCACCAGCTGCATAGCAGCTGTTCAAGCTCCTTGGAAACTCTATACAGGGTTGCTATGGGTCAGAACCAACTCGACAGCACTTAACAACAACAACAACAATCATGCTGCTGGACTCCTGGTGTGGCACTGTAGAAGGTGCTCCTTGGAAAACCTATACAAGGTCGCTATAGTCAGAACTGACTTGATGACACTTAACAACAATAACCATCATGCTTCTGGGATTCTGGTGTGGCACTATAGGATAAGCACTGGACTGCTAACAACAAGGTGGGCAGTTCAAACCCACCAGTCACTATTAGGAAACCCTATACAGGATCTCAAGGAGCTCTGGTAGCATAGTGATTATGAATCAGGTCAGCAGTTCGAAACTACCAGCCACTCCGCAGGAGAAACTGCAAGGTCAGCAGTTCGAAACTACCAGCCACTTCGCAGGAGAAACATGAAACTTTCTGCTCCCATAAAGATCTACAGCCTTGGAAACTCTGTAAAGGGTCAATATGGGTCGGAACCAACTCGACGGCACTTAACAACAACAACATATAGGATCTCTGAGTCAGAACCACCTCAATGGCACTTAACAACAACTCAACAATCATGATACTATACTTATACCCACAGACTTCATAGTACCCTGTAGGTATGCTTAAACATAAAATTTCAGCTTTCCTCACATCCTACCACATTATATGGCAACTGAAATCAGGGCATATCTTTAGGCCTTAATCATTTCCATAAACTAATATAAAGTTAGAGAATATTGAAGATTAATCAAAGGGTTTGTTAACACATGATAAGGATAAAATATTATAGATTTTAAAAACAATTTTAAATTTCATTTTTTAAATTAATATCTAGAACCATTTATTTTTTGCCTCATGTGCATGTGAAAGCTGGATAATGAGTAATGAAGACTGAAGAAGAATTGATGCTTTTGAAATATGGTGTTGGCGAAGAATATTGAAAGTGCCATTAACTTCTAGCTGCTTTGGAAGAAATACAGCTAGAAGAAAGCTCCTTAGAAGCAAGTATAACATGAGGGCATCATGCTTGGTAAAGCAGAGGGTCAACAAGAAAGAGGAAGAATCTCAAGGAGATGAATTGACACAGTGGCTGCAACAATGGGCTCAAACATAGGAAAGATTGTGAGGATGGCACAGCACAGGACAATGTTTTGTTCTGTTGTACATAGAGTCACTGTGAGTTGGAAGTATCTTGACAGCACCTAACAACAACATGCTAAAGCTAATGGAAGAAATGAGGAGGTACAAGAACTGAACAGAAAATTTCAAAGGTCAGCTTGAGAAGACAAAGTCAAATATTACAACAAAATGTGCAAAGATCTAGAGTCAGGAAACCAAAAAGGAAGAACACGCTCAGCATTTCTCAAGCTGGGGGAACTGAAGAAAAAAATGAAGCCTCGACTTTCATTATTGAAGGATCCTCTGGGCAAATTATTGAATGATGCAGAGCTTCCAAAGAAGATGGAAGGAATACACAGTCACTGTACCAAAAGGAAATGGTTGGTGTTCAACCGTTTCAAGAGGTAGCCTATGATCAAGAGCCAATGATACTGAAGGAAGAAGTCCAAGGTGCATTGAAGGAATTGGCAAAGAACAAGGCACCAGGAATTGATGGAATAAAAATGGAAATCTTTCAAGAAAGTGAGGCAGCACAGGAGGGACACACTCACCTATGCCAAGAAATTTGGAAGACAACTATCTGGCCGACTGATTGGAAGAGATCCATATTTGTACCCATTCCATAGAGAGGTGACCCAAAGGAATGCGGAAATGATTGGACAATCTCTTTGATATCCCATGCGAGTAAAATTTTGCTAAAGGTAATACAGAAATGGCTGCAAGCATACATTGACAGAGAGCTTCCAAAGGTTCAAGCTGGATTCAGAAGAGGACATGGAATGAGGGATATCGTTGCTGTCCGATGGATCTTGGCTGAAAGCAGAGAATACTAGAAAGATGTTTACCTGTGCTTTATTGACTATGCAAAGGCTTTTGATTGTGTGGATCATGACAAGCTGTGCACAACATTGCGAAGTATGAGTATTCCTGAATACTTAATTGTGTTCATGAGGAATCTGTACATGGACCAAAAATCAGTTGCTTGAACAGAACATGGGAAAACTGAATGGTTTAAAATTAAGAAATGTGTGTGACATGGTAGTATTCTTTCGCCAAACTTATTCAACCTGTATGTTGAGGAAATAAGCTGACAAGCTGGGTTATATGAAGAAAAATGTGGCATCAGGATTGGAGGAAGACTCATTAACCACCTGCGATATGCAGATGATATAACCTTGTTTGCTGAAAGTAAAGACTAAAAATACTTACTGATGAAGATCAAAGACCACAGCCTTCACTATGGATTGCATCTCAATGTAAAGATCACAAAAGTCCTCATCACTGGACCAATAAACAACATTCTTATCAATGGAGAAAAGACTGAAGTTGTCAAGGACTTCACTCTTCTTGGATCATCCGTCAACACTCATGGAAGCAGCAGTCAAGAAATCAAATGACGTATTGCATTAGGCAATACTACTGCACAAGACCTTTTTAAAGGGTTGAAGAGCAAAGATGTCACGTTGAGGACTAAGGTGTGCCTGACCCAAGCCATGGTATTTTCAATAACCTCATATACATGCAAAGGCTGGACAATGAATAGGAAGACTATAGAAGAATTGATGCTTTTGAGTTATAGTGTTGGAGGAGAATATTGAAAGTGCCATCGGCTGCCAAAAGAACCAACAGATCTGGGTTGGAAGACGTGTTGCCAGAGTGCTCCTTGAAGGCCAGGATGGCCAAACTTCATCTTTCATACTTCAGACATATTGTCAGTAGGATCCAGTCACTGGAGAAGGATATCATGTTTGGTAAGGTAGAGGGTCAGAGAAAAAGAGGGAGTCCCCCAATAAGATGGATTGGCCAAGTGGCAGCATCGATGGACTCAAGTGTGGCAACAGTAGTGAGATTGGCCCAGGATCGGGCAGTGTTTCGTTCTGCTGTGAGATGGCACCTAACAACAAGAACAACAACAACAATAACATACCTAATTTGCATGGTCCCACCCAACAAGTTGGAGTGCTGGTGTGGTGCTGTGGGTTAATGCGCCAGACTACAAAGCCATTTGAACTGCAAGGTCGTCAGTTCAAGCTCATCAGCTGCTCCTAGGAAACCCTATGTTGCTGTTATGTGCTGTGGAGTCGGTTCCGACTCATAGCGACCCTGTACAGGGTTTCCAAGGCTATAAATCTTTATGGGATGAAAGCCTCCTCTTTCTCCCATGGAACAGCTGGTAGTTTCAAACTACTGACTGTGAGATTAGCAGCCTGATTTGTAACCACTACACTATGGGTTGGAATCAACTCGACGGCACTTAACAACAAGAACACTCAATTAGTTGGTGGGAATTAAGTAAATTAAAAAATCAAGTAAATTTGAAGAACTACAATATTTTGGTACCTTCAACAGATAGACAGAAAAATCGAGGAAAGCAAGGAATACAGAAAAAAATTTAGAAGAATTCAGGGAAACACTACAAAAACAGACAGCTTTCTGCCTCCACTGCCACCATGGCACCTGTGAAAAAGCTTGTGATCAAAGGGAGGGAAGGGGGGAAGGAAACAGGTTCTGAAGTTCAACCTTGACTGCACCCAACCTGAAGAATAGGAGTGAGGAATGTCTAGCCATGGGCCATATAAGGCCGCCAAAGTCATTTGGTCTGGCCCTGCCAAGGCAACCACAGTTCCAACCATTACATTGTTGTTGTTTAATGCTATTGAGTCAATTTCAACTCATAGCGACCCAGTATAGGGTTTCTGAGGAATGACTGGTGAGTTTGAACCACAGACCTTGTGGTACAAACCAACCTTGCAGTCCTGTGTTTATTTTACAGTGCCATACCCGAAGCCCAACCATCACATTGTTGTTGTTGTCAGGTGCCATCAAGTCGGAACCGACTCATAGCGACCCCATGCACAGCAGAACGAAACAATGTCCGATCCTGGGCCAACCTC
>NW_006408580.1:1633844-1637378 GCF_000296735.1 Chrysochloris asiatica
GTCAGTCAAGAGGCGGAAGCGGAGCAGAACCATCACATTAGGGATGAGTTAATTAAATGTTTGACCAAATATAGCAGGTTAACGTTTAATTTAACAATTTTGTATGGCCCGCAAGTGAGGTTATAAATTTTGGCAGAAAAAATGTGCCCCACTCCTGTTGTAGAAGATGGAATCATGGATGCTGCCAATTTTGAGCAGTTTCTTCAAGAAAGGATCAAAGTGAATGTGAAAGCTGGTGGGTGATCTTGGTGGAGGGGTTGTATTCATTGAAAGAAGCAAAAGCAAGATTACTGTAACCTCTGAGGTGCCTTTTTCCGAAAGGTATTTGAAGAATAATCTCCATGATTGGTTGTACGTAGTTAGTATAGCAAAGAAAGTTATGAATTACATTACTTCCAGATTAACCAGCACTAAGAAGAGAAAGGGGATAAGGATTAAAGTTCATTTATCTGGAATATTTTGTATAAGTCCTTGAAGAAAACTTGAGAAACACACATACTTGTATCTCTCCAGTGTGGCCTGACATAAAACTGGAAATCATAGGGAAAGGACTTCACTTAGGCTCCACTCACACATTTGTATAATGTGACTTTTTTTTCTTCTTGAAATTTTCAGTTCTCAGTGTAGTGGCTTGAAAAGAGAAGTATGCCGTGACTTTAAGGAACTGACGCTGATTTGACATTGACTGGGTAGATGAGGGTTTAGAAGATAAGGGTTTCAGTAAGCCACTATTTTTTCCCCCTTTCTAAACTTTTTATTGTGAATTGAGTGATAGTTTACATGGGGGAACATCAGTTCGTTGCATTGCAATGATTACAATCCCCTGCATGCTTCATCATTCAACAGCATTTACGTCTATTCCCTCTGGGTTTTTGTTTATATATGTATATATATATACACTGAAGCACTCAGGAATATACAATTATTCAAACAGCCAAAGGGCACACCCTGCCCCCAAGCCACCAGTACACATCCCCTCTCCTTCCATAAGTCTAGAGTCCTCAGCTGTTCTGTCTCTCCATGTCATCATCTCTGCCTCCATCTCTAGCGTTGCCACTTCTCTGAGTAGGGTCCCACACTCCATTCCCACTCTTCTCCATTGATGGTCCCAGGGTCCTCTGCTCTGGGACTGTAAGATCGAACACTCACCCCTTTTTGCTACAAAACTCATTAACAACCTGCAATATGCAGATGATACAACCTTGCTTGCTGAAAGTGAAGAGGACTTAAAACATTTACTGATGAAAATCAAAGAGCACAGCCTTCGGTATGGATTACATCTCAATGTAAAAACAAAAATCCTCACCACTGGACCAATAAACAACAAAGAAAAGATTGAAGTTGTAAAGGACTTCATTCTGCTTGGATCAACGAGCAATATTCCAGGAAGCATCAGTCAAGAAATCAGATGATGTATTGCATTAGGTAAATCTGCTGCACACTAAGGTGTGCCTGACCCAAGCCATGGTATTTTCAATAACCTCATATGCATGTGAAATCTGGACAGTGAATAAGGAAGACCACAGAAGAATTGATGCTTTTGAGTTATGGTGTTGGAGGAAAATAATGAACGTGCCATGGGCTGCCAAAAAAACCCAATAGATCCGTTTTGGAAGAAGTGCAGCCAAGCTGGCCAAACTTTGTCTCTCATACTTCGGAGGGACCAGTCGCTGGAGAAGGATATCATGACCCCCAACGAGATGGATTGGCAGCATCGATGGACTCAAAGCATGGTAACAGTAGTAAGGTTGGCCTAGGATCAGGCAGTGTTTTGTTCTGCTGTGCATAAAGTCGCTAAGAGTCAGTACCAACCCGATGGCACCTTACAACAACAACCTAAAATGAGGGGGCAATATAGGCACTAATGAATGGCTTACAAGCTTTCAAAAGAGAGTTTAGTTTCAGAGTGTGCGGGGAAAGGTAGGGTCCCTAATCAATAGTTTTCAACTTGTTTGGATGGGTTTGGTGAAAAGAGATGGGGATAAGATTTGTATAATTCAATAGTGAGTAACTGTTATCATGACTAATTGTGACTGTCACAACTGTAAAGACAGAAGTGTTGTAACAAAAATGGGGGAGTAGTTAATCTTACAGTCAAGAAATAAAGGACCCTAGGACCATCAAGGGAGAACAAAACAAGCAGAATGCAATGCCCTATCCAGAGAAGCAGCTACATCAGAGATGGAGGTAGAGAAAGGGACATGGAGAGAGGGAGCAGCTGAGGAAAGAGAGAGACTGGGTACTGATGGACAGGATGCAGGATTGCAGAAAGTGCCCTTTGGTTATTTAAATTATTATATATTCCTGAGTGGTTTTTTGTACATCCTCCCCCCTCCAATTCCCCCCGCCCCCCCCCAAAATAGAAGTAAATAGCAAATTTACTAGACTGATGATGCATGGAGGAGATTGTAATCATTGCTATGAAACGATGGTGTAAAGCCGATGTTATCCATGTAAACTATCGCTCAGTTCACAATAAAAAAATAAAGAATATATCCAAATGTGTTGCTAAGTGCTGTTGAGTCAGTTCCAACTCAAAGCAACCCTGTATAGGGTTTCTGAGAAGTGGCTGGTGGGTTTGAACTGCTGACCTTGTTGTTGGCAGACCAGTGCTTATCCTACAACACTATACCAGGACTCAATACCCAAATGTATCCTTTAGGAGAGGTGGCAAAATGGCAGAATAGGCAGAAACGCTACACAGACCCTCTACAACAATGATATGGAAAACCAAACATATCCTTCAAATATATATCCAAAATCCATCTACTTTTCAGCAACACTCCACTGGAGGCATTGAGGCTTCATAGCTTCTGAATATAACACCAAGTCTACAGTCTTTTTTTCAGAGGGCTGATTTTATTGTTGTTGTTCTTTTTAAATGTAAGCCAGTCACCCTCAGATGACAATGGTTTTGGCAGTGTTCTCTTTGACTGTTTGTTTGATGCCTGCTTTGAAGCGGAATGCTTGGTAAAGGGGTAGACAATAGCTTCATATCTTCTTCTTTTTTTTTTTTTTTTAAATTTTTATTGTGAATTATATGATAGTTTACATGAGATAACTTTAGTTTTACATTCATTCCATCGTATATAGTTTCATTGCCATGGTTCCAATCCCCTCCATGCCAACCAAAGGGTATACCCTTCAAAACAGACCCCTACACTCCCCCCCCAACACCGCCACAAGTCTTCAGCACACAGTCCCTCTCCCTCTCTGAATCCAAAGTCCCCAGCTGCTTCATCACTCCACGTCATCAACTCTGCCTCTATCTCAGGCATCGCTGTTTCTCTGGGTAGGGTCCCGCTCTCAGCTCTTTTCCGTTGATGGTCCTAGAGACCTCTGGCCCTAGACTGGAGAATGAATCACTCCCTTCCTTGCTACAAAACGTCTACCTTTACATTTCCAACCCTCACAATCAGTCCTGATAACAATTATTCACTATAGTATCACAAGTGACCCATCTGCATTTCATTTCATCAGCTCCGCCTAGACAGATTGGATAGTACTCACTGGAGATTCTGCCTTCCTCCATGC
>NW_006408580.1:1641756-1650230 GCF_000296735.1 Chrysochloris asiatica
TGTTAATGTGCTTATTTTAGTTCTTTCTTCTTTTTGGATGTGTGCGTTTATTGCAATAAATTGTCCTCTCAGCACCGCTTTCACCATGTCCCAAAGATTTTGGTATGTTGTGTTTTTGTTCTCATTTATTTCTAGAAAATTTGCGAATTCACGTTTAATTTCTTCTACTACCCAGTCGCTTTTCAGCAGGGTGTTATTCAGTTTCCATGTATTTGACTCGATTTCCTTGGTCTTCCTATTGTTGATTTCTAATTTGATAGCATTGTGGTCTGAGAACAAGCTTCATATCTTCTTGATTTGCCTCTTCCAGTGTAGAACTGCCACCTTATAAGCCAGGGTCAAGGGCAGTGGAGGTCCCAGTACTCTCAGCATTAGGTCCAATATTGAGAGGTTCCATGAGTGGGGCTGGTTGGAAGAAGGAAGCTCCTCCCTCTTGGCAACATACACCTGAGACTTAATCTTAGCAGTAGGTAGCTGTGGGCAGAATGAGAAATGGTGACACCCCTTCTGGGAAGATATCCCTTTAACTGGTAGCTGGTTAGAGAGGGGCCATATACAAGGGGGTTCAAAAAGTTCATGAAAAAATTCCATCATTTAAAAGTTCTATCTTCCCACTAACTTTTTGAAGTATCCTTGTATTCTTGGCCATAGGAACCTAATGTGGAATTTTTATCTTGCTGAGCTTTGAGCAGGGAGGAAAGGAGCAGGTCTTGGTTGAACTATCATGGACTTGCTTTTGTTTGTTTGTTTGTTTTAGTAGATAACCTTGAATAAATATTTCTTTATTTGCCATATATCCTCAGGCCCATTTCTAGAGAATTAAATGGTTGTGTTTTAAAACAATTCTCACTGATTTTCCTGGGGAATGAGTCCACTGAGCTCATCAGATTGTCATGCCAGAAATCTCCTCTAATCCATTTATTTATTTAAAAATTTTTATTGTAAATTGGATGAAGGTTTACAGACAGAATAATTAGCTCTATATTTAGTGAACCATATATCTTGTTTCATCTCAATGATTACAATCCCTTCTCGGCAACAACATTTATCCCACTTCCTTCCTGTGACTTCTCATTTACATTTCATATTTCATAAATGAACAAGGCAAAAAACATTTGATGTATACTTACAAAGCAAAAAAAAAAATTCATTTAAATGTCCAAAGAGCACATTCAAAACAGACTGCTTTAAAATAGAAAGAAATTAATAAATTCCAGGGTAACATCAAAGAAACTTAATATACTTTCACATCAAACCAAGAAAAGGAAAATCCACAAAGATTCTGTAACATTAAAACTATGAAGAAAATGAAAAGAAAATGCACAAAAGTTGAACTCAGCACAGGAAAACATGTGGAATAACGAAACCAGCAGTAACACACACACACACAGCAAAATGACTGCAATAAACTCATACCTATCAATGATTATGCTGAACATTAATGGATTAAATGCACCAGTCAAGAAACAGAGAATAGCATAATGAGTAAGTAAACAGGATCCTTCAAAATTCTGCCTACACAAGACACATCTTACACACAAAGACAAACATAGATTAATAATTAAAGAGTGGACAAACACACCAAGCTAATGGCAAAAAAATGAGCAGGAGTGGTAATACTAATTTCTGCTAAAATTTTAAAGCAAAAACCAGTGTAAGAGACAAATAACATTATCTCATCATAAAAGGGTCTATTAAACAAGAGTACATAACCATAATAAATACCTATGCTCCCAATGAAAGAGCCTCAAAATATATAAATCAAACTTTAATGGAATTAAAGAACAACAACTCTAAAATAATAGTAGGAAATTTTAATACACCGCTTTTGATAAGTGACAGAAAAAGTAGATAAAAACTTTTAAAAAGCACAGAGGAACTAAACAGCACAAACAATCAATCAACTTAATCACATAGATTTATACATAACATTCAATCCAACAATAGCACAATACACATTCTTTTCTAGTGCACATGGAACATAGTTCAGAATAGACCATATGTGAGGTAACAAAACAAGTTTCAATAAATTTAAAAGCATCAAAATGCTACAAACCATCTTTTAAGATGCCAATACTATAAAATTAGAAATGAACAATTGGAAGAAGATGAAGGAGACAAAATAAAATATATGGAAACTGAATAACACCCTGCTTAAAAACTATTGGGTAATGTTGGTGTTGTTAGATGCCATCAAGTAGGTACCGACTCATAGCGACTTATTGCATAGCAGAACAAAACACTGCCCAATCCTGGGCTAACCTCACTATTGTTGCCATGCTTGAGTCCATTGATACTGCCAAATTGCCAATCCATCTCGCTGGGGGTCTTCCTCTATTTTTCTGACACGCCACCCTACCAAAAATGATATTCTTCTCCAGCGACTGGTCCCTCATGACAATATGTCTGAAGTATGAGAGACGAAGTTTGGCCATCTCGGCCTCCAAGGAGTACTCTGGATGCACTTCTTCCAACATACCTCTGTTGGTTCTTTTGGCAGCCCATGGCACTTTCAATATTCTCCTCCAACACCATAACTCAAAAGCATCAGTTCTTCTATGATCTTCCTTATTCACTGTCCAGCTTTCAAATGCATATGAGGTTACTGAAAATACCATGGCTTGGGTCAGGTGCACCTTAGTCCTCAAGGTGACATCTTTGTTCTTCAACACTTAAAAAAGTCTTGTGCAGCAGATTTGCCTAATGCAATACATTGATTTCTTGACTGCTGCTTATGTGAATATTGATAGTTGATCTAAGAAGAATGAAGTCCTTGACAACTTCAATCTTTTCTTCGTTGATAAGAATGTTGTTTATTGGTCCAATAGTGAGGATTTTTGTTTTCTTTATATTGAGATGCAATCCATACCGAAGTCGGTGGTCTTTGATCTTCATCATTAAATATTTTATGTCTTCTTCACTTTCAGCAAGCAAGGTTGTATCATCTACATATTGCAGGTTGTTAATGAGTCTTCCTTCATCCTGATGCCACACTTTTCTTCATATAGACTAGCTTTTCAGATTATTTGCTTATCATACAGGTTCAATAAGTATGGTGAAAGAATAAAACCCTGTCACACACCATTCTTAATTTTAAACCATTCAGTGTTCCCATATTCTGTTCGAACAACTCCCTCTTGGTCCTGTACAGATTCTTCATGAGCACAATCAAGTGTTCAGGATTACTCATGCTTCGCAATGTTCTCCATAGTTTGTTGTGATCCACACAATTGAAAGCCTTTGCATAGTCAATAAAGCACAGGTAAACATCTTTCTGGTATTCTCTGCTTTCAGCCAATATCCATCAGATATCAGCACTGATATCCCTCATTCCATGGCTTCTTCTGTGTTTGGCTTGAACCTCTGTAAGTCCTCTGTCAATGTGTGCTTGCAGCCATTTCTGTATTACCTTTAGTAAAAGTTTACTCGCATGGGATATCAAAGATATTGTCCAATGATTTCCGCATTCTGTTGGGTCACCGCTTTGGAAATGGGCACAAATATGGATCTCTTCCAATCAGTCAGCCAGATAGTTGTCTTCCAAATTTCTTGGCATGGGTGAGTGAGTGCCTCCTGTGCCGCCTCACTTTCTTGAAAGGTTTCCATTTTTATTCCATCAATTCCTGGTGCCTTGTTCTTTGCCAATTCCTTCAATGAACCTTGGACTTCCTCCTTCAGTATCATTGGCTCTTGATCATATGCTACCTCTTGAAATGGCTGAACATCAGCCATTTCCTTTTGGTACAGTGATTGTGTCTATTCCTTCCATCTTCTTTTGATGCTTTCTGCATCATTCAATAATTTGCTCAAATAATCCTCCTATAATGAAAGTTGAGGCTTGAATTTTTTTCTTCAGTTCCCCCAGCTTGAGAAATGCTGAGCGTGTCCTTCCTTTTTGGTTTTCTGACTCCAGATCTTTGCACATTTTGTTGTAATATTTGGCTTTATCTTCTTGAGCTGATCTTTGAAATTTTCTGTTCAGTTCTTGGACCTCCTCATTTCTTCCATTTGTTTTAGCATCTCTACGCGGGAGAGCAAGTTTTAGTGTCTCTTCTGACATTCATTTTGCCCTTTTCCTTCTTTCTTGATTTCTTAATGACTTTTTGCTTTCTTCCTATATGATGTTCTTGATGTTATTCCACAACTCTTCTGGTTTTCAGTCTTTAGTGTTTACTGTATCAAATCTGTTTTTCAGATGATCTCAAAATTCAGGTGGGATATATTCAAGGTCATATTTTGGCTCTCATGGACTTGTTTTCATTTTCTTCAATTTCAGTTGAATTGGCATATCAGCAATTGATGGTCTGTTCCATAATCTGCCCCTGGCTTTGTTTGGACTGATGATAAAATATGGAGATTTTCCATCGTCTCTTTCCACAGATGTAGTCGGTTTGATTTCTATATATTCTATCTGGTGAGGTCCATGTGTATAGTTGTCTTTTATGCTGTCTAAAGAAGGTATTTTAAATGAACAAATCACTGATTTTGCAGAATTCTATCATGTGATCTCCAGCATAATTTCTATCACCAAGGCTATATTTTCCAATAAAACAGATAAAAAATGAAATTAAAAAAATTCTTGAATCAAATGAAATGAAAACACAACCTACCCAAACCTTTGGGACACAGCAAAAAACAGTGCTCCAAGGGCAATTTGTAACAATAAATGCACACACCCAAAAAGACGAAAGAACAAAAATCAACATATTAACACAAATATCCAACAATTATACAGAGACCAGGAAAGTAAGATTACATTCACCAGAAGAAAGAAAATAATAAAGATTAGAGCAGAAATAAATGAATTAGAAAACAGAAAAAACAATAGAATCAAGAACAGAAGTTGGTTATTTAAATGGATTAATAAAACTGACAAACCATTGGGGGAAAAAAGGAGGAGAAGACACAAATAACATCCATAAGACATGATGGGTGATGTCACAATAGAACCAACAGAAATAAAAAAAAGATAATAACAGAATACTATAAAGAGCTGTACTGCAATAAATTTGAAAATGTAGAAAAAATGGACAAAATTGTAGAAAAACATGACCTACCTAAGCAAACACAGAGTGAAGTATAAAACTTGAACAGACCTATAACAAAAGAAGAAATTGATCAAGGCATTAAAACAACAACAACAAAAATGTCCTGCCCATAGGGCTTTACTGGTGAATTTTACCAAGCATTCAGAGAAGATCTGATATATACTTTACTGAAAGAATGGAAAACTCTCAAATACATTTCATGAAGTTAGCAAAATCCTCATACCAAAGCCAGGCAAGGACATCCTACAAAAGAAAAATATAGAGCAATTTCCCCATGAACATAGATATAAAAATTCTCAACAAAATCCTAGCCAATAAAATTCAACATATTGGAAAAGATGCAATATATATATCATGACCAAGTGGGATTCACATGAGGGGTGCAAAGACAGCTCAGCATAATCCACCATATATCTATAAAAGGGAGAAGAGCCACATGATTATGATTATATCAGTTGATGCAGAAAAGGCATTTGGCAAAATCGAGCATCCCAAAGCACTCAACAAAGTAGGAATTGAAGGGCTATTCCTCAACCTAATTAAGAGCATATGTACAAAACCAACAGCCAATATTATTCTCAATGGAAAGAAACTGAAAGCATTCCATTTGTGAACAGGAACCAGACAAGGATGTTCTTTATCCCCACTCCTATTCAATATTGAGGAGCTCTGGTAGCGTAGTAGTTACAAGTTCAGCTGCTAACCTCAAGGTCAGACGTTTTAAATTACCTGCCGTTCCATGCGAGAAAGTTGAGGGTTTCTGCTTCTGTAAAGACCTACAGCCTCAGAAACTCTGTACAGCTTTTCTAGGAGTTGGAACCAACTCCATGGCACATAACCACCACCATTCACTATTGTATTGGATGTCTTTGTCAGAGATATAAGGCAAGAAAGTGAAATTAAAGGCATCAATATTGACAAAGAAGTAAAATTCTCTCTATTTGCAGATGATATGATCCTAGGCATAGAAAATCCCAAAGACTCAGCAAGAAAATTATTTGAACTCACTCAAAGATTCAGCAAAGTGGCAAGGTAAAAGATCAATTTACAAAAATCAGTTGGATTCCTCTGTACTGATAAAGACAGCTCTAAAAAAAAAAAAAAAGAAATTAGGAAAGCAATACTATTTCCACTAGATGAAATACTTAGGAATAAATCTAACCAGAGAAACAAAAAACCTATTAAAAGAAAACTACAAAACACTACTACAAGAAATCAAAAGAGCTTTACAAAATGGAAGAATATATACCGTGTTCATGAATAGCAAGACTTAACTTTGTGAAAATGTCAATATTACCCAAGCAATTTATAGTTATAACACAATTCCAATCCTGATCACATTATTATTCTTTAAAGAGATGGAGAAATTGATCACAAACTTTATATGGAAAGTAAAGAGACATTGGAGAAGCAAAGCACTGCTTAAGAAGAAAAACAAAATTGGAGGCCTCTCACTCTCAGACCTCAAAATTTACTACATAGTTACAGTAGTCAAAATATCCTGGTACTGGTACAATGAAAGATACATATATCAATGGAATAGAAGTAAGAACCCAGAAGTAAATCCATCCACATACACTCAATTGGTCTTTGACAAAGCACCAGAAAACATTAAATGGAGAACAGATAGTCTCTTCAACAAATGGTGCTGGCAAAACTGGAAATCCATTTGCAGAAGAATGAAACAAGACCCATATCTCACACCATATACGTAAACAAACTCAACATGGAGTAAAGACTCAAATGTAAAACCTAGAACTATAAAGATCATCAATGAAAAAATAGGGACAAAGTTAGGGGCTCTATAACATGGCATGAATTAACTATCAAAATTACAAGAACCACACAAACAGTAGAAGACAAAATAGGTGACAGGGACCTGTTAAAAATTAGACACGTATGTACAAAAAAATAATTCACCGAAAGAGTAAAAAGGGAGCCCATTTCCTGGGAAACATTTTTTGTAATCACATATCAGACAAGGGACTAATATCTAACATTTATAGGAAACTACTATACCTTTAACCAGCACTCAACTGTCAGTAGGTCATATACTGTGGTGGCATGTGAGTTGCTGTGATTCTGGAAGCTATGCTACAAGTATTTTAAATATCAGCAGGGTCACCCATGGTGGACAGGTTTCAGATGAGCTTTCAAATGAAGACAGACTAGGAAGAAGGAGAGATGAACTAATTCCGTATATTTAGTCATTGAAAACCTTATGAATAGCAGAGAAACACTGTCAGATATTGTGCCAGAAAATGAGCCCTTCAGGTTGGAAGGCACTCAAAATGTGACTGGGGAAAAGCTGCCTCCTCAAAGTAGAGTTGACTGTGATGATGAGAATGGAGTAAAGCCCATGGGAGTAAAGCCCGTGGACCTTCATTTTCTGATGGGGCACAACTCAAAATGAAGAGGAACAGCTGTAACATCCCTTAATAATCGGAACATGGAATGTACAAAGCATGAATCTAGAAAAATTAGAAATTGTCAAAAATGAAATGGAATGCATAAACATCGATATCTTAGGCATTAGTGAGCTGAAATGGACAGGTATCGGCCATTTTGAATCTGACAACCACATGGTTTAATATGCCGGCAAAGACAAATTGAAGAGGAATGGTGTTGCATTCATCATCAAAAAGAAAATATCCAGATCAGTCATGAGGTACAACACTGTGATAGGATAATATCCGTGCACTTACAGGAAAGGCCAGTTAATACCATTATTAGAAGAATTCTACCAACTTCTTCAATCTGAAATTGATCAAACATGCAATCAAGATGTATTGATCATTACTGGTGATTGGAATGCAAAGGTTGGCAACAAAGAAGAAGGATCAGTAATTGGAAAATATGGCTTTGGTGATAGAAATGATGCTGGAGATCGCATGATAGAATTCTGCAAAATCAACGATTTGTTTATTTGAAATACCTTCTTTAGACAGCATAAAAGACAACTATACACATGGACCTCACCAGATGGAATACACAGAAATCAAGTTGATTACATCTGTGGAAAAAGAGGGTGGAAAATCTCCATATCATCAGGCAAAATGAGGCCAGGGATAGATTGCGAAAGAGACCATCAATTGCTCATATGCAAATTCAGAATGAAGCAGAAGAAAATGAAGTCCATGAGAGCCAAAATATAGCCTTGAATATATCCCACCTGAATTTTGAGATCACCTGAAAAACAGATTTGATAAAGTAAACTCTAAAGACTGAAGACCAGAAGAGTTGTAGGATAACATCAAGAACATCATACAGAAAGAAAGGAAAAAGTCATTAAGAAGTCAAGAAAGAAGGAAAAGATCAAATTGGATGTCAGAAAAGAGACTGAAAGAATTGTGAGTAAGACGACACTTCCCTGACTGGTCAGGACAGACTGCTGTATCCAGTCTTGTTTTTACTGGATTTTACTTG
>NW_006408580.1:1659179-1661585 GCF_000296735.1 Chrysochloris asiatica
CAGCACTATTCACAATAGCAAAAAGATGGAGACAGCCTAAGTGTCCAATAATGAAAGAATGGATAAACAAACTTTGGTACATACACACAGTTTAATACTGTGCAACGCTGAAAAATAATGATGAATCTGTGAAACACCTCATAATTTATATGAACCTGGAGGGCAAACTGCTGAGTGAAATTAGTCAATCACAAAAGTACAAATATTGTATAACACCATCATTGTAAAAGCTTAAGAAAAGGTTTCCAGTCTAAAAGAAACATTCTTTGACAGTTACCAGAGGTGGGAGGAAGGGAAGAGTAATTCACTGGTTACAGGGTAAATCACATGTTAGCATGAGTGACTTTGGGGTGGGGGATATACAAGAAGAGAGAGGGTGGCAGGAGAATGATGAAGATAGGTGAAGACACAGGTAGGCATCATGGGCTAAAAGGGATAGATGTAAACTGTGATATAGATACAATTTTGGAACAATAGTGTTCTGTGTGTAGATACATAGATTCATACATAGGCTGAATAGGTACAGAAGGAAAAGTGGACTATATATTTAAATATTCTACAAATACATGAGTTTGAAAGAGATAAAAAAGAAACATTTTTAGATGGTTGCCAGGGTAGGAGGGAAGGAAGAGTAGTTCCCTGGCTAGAGGGTTGTTGTTGTTAGTGCTGTCAAGTTGATTCCAACCTATAGCAACCCTGTGTAGGGTTTCTGAGAACCAGCTCGTGAGCTTGAACCACCGACCTTGCAGTTCAAACGGCTTTGCAGTCTAGATACATGTTAATTTGGTTGGGCAGGGACAATATACAAGAATGGAATGGGCAATATACAAGAAGATGGAGGATTGCAGAAGAAATGATGAAGACACAGGGAGGTATACAAAGTCTAAAGGAGATAGAGGTAAATAGGATATATACAAACAACCTTGGAACAACAGTGTTCTTCAAGTAGTTACATGCTGCATGGGTATAGAAGGAAGTGTGAAATATATATACATATATCCCACACATATATAAGAGGCTAAAAGAGGATATTGGTACATGAATATTTACCTTTCTTTCAAGCACAACTATGAATATGGTGGTGCATGTTGTTGTTAAGTGCCGTTGAGTGGTTCTGACTCATAGTGACCCTGTATAGGGTTTCATGAGCTTGAACTGCTGACCTTGTGGTTCAAACTGACCTTTCAGTCCAGCGAGTTTACCTGCACCAGGACTCCATGGTGGGGCATACAGTGGGTAAAATGATGAAGTTCTTAGACATTATCAAACATGCTAGGGTAATGGGTAGCTGGGCCTGGGGGCTCAGGGTGATAGTCTCAGGGGACACCATAGTCAATTGGCATAAAATAGTCCACAAAAACAATGTTCTATATTCTACTATGGTGAATAGCGTCTGGGATATTAAAAGCTCATGAGTGGCCATATAAGTTGCAGTTATTGGTCTTTCCATGTGAAGAAAGAAGAGTGATGAGAATTGAAGATGCTTGAAGTCATTTATTCCAATAGACACACATGTGAACATTGGTCTCCATGACCCTGAGACTAGAAGAATTTAAAATTATTTAAAAGACAAAACAATACAAAAAAAGACCAGGATTACTAGTCAGAAAGAGACTAAGGCCCTCAACTATCCTTCAGGTCTAGAAAGGTACTTACCCTTGTGGCCAAGTTTTCAGCCAAGCATTAATTGTTGATAAATGCCATACAGTTGGTTCTGACTCATCAAGACCCTGTATAGGTTTTCCGAGGATGTAAATTTTGTAGGAGCAGAAAGTCTCATCTTTCTCCCATAGAACAGCTGGTGGGCACTAACTACTGACCTTGTAGTTTGCAGAACAGTGCTTAACCTCTTAGAACTATCCCACTCCCCCAGCAGTAATAGCAAAGTTCAAGAAAACAGAAAACAACAAATGCTGAAAAGGGTGTGGAGAGACCTACACTGCTGATGGGACTATAAAATGGTACAACCACTGTGGCAAATGCTATGGTACTTTCTCAAAAGGTTAGAAATAGAAATACTATATGACCCAGCAATTCCTTTCTTGGCAATAAGAGCCATGACATGGATATGTGTATACATACATACATACATACATATATACATATACATATATATGTAAACTCACCAGCTGCTCCTTGGAAACCCTATACAGGGTCGCTATGGATCAGAACCGACTCGATGGCACTTAACAACAACTATATATATATACACACACCCATGCAACACCATTCACAATAATAATAAAAAAAGGATGGAGACAGCCTAAATGCTCATCAGTGGTAGAATGGATGAACAAACTACGAATGTGATGAACTATGCAATGTTGAAGAATAACAATGAATCAGAATAATAACAGAATACTATGAAGAGGAGCTCTGGTAGCGTAGTGGTTACGAATCGGGCTG
>NW_006408580.1:1663800-1664714 GCF_000296735.1 Chrysochloris asiatica
GGCAATGGGACGATATACGATAGAATGAATGTAAGACTGATGTTCTCCCATGTAAACTATCACATAATTCACAATAAAAACATATATATATATATATACAAGGACATCACAATGTCTCAGAGAAAACAGCTTCACTATACATCAATAAACAAAACACAGAGCCTCAAGGAAATGAACAAAATAATCAGAAAATACAGTATCAGAAATGGTATAAGAACTATTTGATAAGAAATTTAAAAGAATGATCTATAGGTATCTTTTAAAAAATGAGAGAGAGATTGAAGAAAGCAAGGAGAACACAGACAAAATCTCCACAAAACACAGACAAAAACTTTAGTAGAAACCAGGAAAACATACAAGAACAAATTGACAAAAGAAATGAAAAATTGGAAAGAACAAACAAGACGATGTAGAGGGTAGAAGTGCAGTGAGGAGCTCTGTCTGCAACAACACAGAATACCAGACCAAGCAAGCTTAGGGGATGGTGCCAGAACTCTGATCCACATATAAAGGAATATTTAGAAAGTTGGAAGGCTTCCAGCCAGTGGAATTTGTAGCAGAAGCAAGATATCTAGTGCTTTCTAATCCAAGGAGCACAGTTGCTCCATAAGCCGCCATCTCAGGTGAGACCGAATAGGGGAAGGATCAGAGCAGCCACGGATGCCTGACAGAACCACAGAGATAAAGATGTGGACATTCTTTTTTTTTTTGTATCTGTTCAATGGTCTCTTGTCTGCACACCTCCATTCTGGTGACTAAAGAGGGTGTCTGAGTGAGTGGACACTCCACCCCCACCCCTGGAGGGTGCTATTATGCATGCATCTCCTGATCACATCTACCTGGAGGCAATCAGAAAGCATAAAAAATACCAAAACACACACCCATCTAAGTATTAAGGCCACAGCTAACTACTG
>NW_006408580.1:1665394-1690095 GCF_000296735.1 Chrysochloris asiatica
TCTCTCAACAGAAACCATGCAGGCAAGAAGGCAATGGGGAGACATCTATAAAACCCTGAATGAAAAAAAACTGCGAACTGAGAATCCTCTACCCAGCAAAGCTGTCAATCAAATACAACTATGTAGCCAAAACATTCCAGTATAAACAGAAGCTAAGGGATTTTGCCAAAACCAACCCTGCGATGAAAAACATCCTGAAGAGAGTTCTGTGGACTGAGAACCAACAAGAGCAGACAACAACCAGAGATTGACATACATGGCAGTATCACCGGGACCTCAATTGACAAATGGAAGAGTCGAGAACAGAATAAAACTATAAGAACAAATTCAGAGGCTCTGGGAGGTCAGTCTATGATCAAAACAATTACAACGTGAAAACAGAGGAACAGAGATCCAGGTGGTGAGAAGGTCAGGTAGATTACAGGATAAAATGGACTCTCTTAAATGGAGGGAAAAGTTAATGGAATATAAATTAACCACAACGGTGGGCTTTGGGTGGGAGATTTAGGGGGAGGTGGAGGGAGGTGACAGTAGAGCACAGGGAAAGGGCAGACACAATAATAGTTCGGGTGTTGGGGAGAGCAATACAAGAAGGTAGAAGAGGTGGAAGAACAAGGTAAATAGGGGAACACTAAGACAGGTTTGCATGGGCTAAGTAGGAAAGAGGTAAATAGTGATGCATGCTTAACCTTGGAACAACAGGGCTCTGTGATACAGGGATCTAGGCATAGTTTGAAGAGGGGAAATAATACTGAGATGCTTGGCTGTTTTATGAATACTGGTTTCCCTTTCCTACTATTATAAAATAGACACTTGAGTGGGATAGAAAGGAATGTCAGGAAACATGATTAGAGAAAACTTGTAAGCCCGTCTTCAGCCAATAACTGATTGGAATACCTAAAAGGGGTTCTGGAACTTGCCCAGTGAAATAGGCCTCTTGTGGAGACTTTGCAGAGTATAGGATCTTAGGTGGAATCCTGAGTTCCATCCAGAACCTTCTGAGGTGGAACATTACCACTAGAAAGGATAAGCAGACCAACCTGGAATAGCCAGAGTGACAGAAGATACATCTTCAAAGAAAGATCATCAGGAAAAACCCAAATGTCAGTATGGCTGGCTACTACAAGATTAAGCAAGCTGTTCATCGGGAAGCCATCAAGGCAAGCAATCAAGTTCCTTCAGGACAACTCCCCCACCCCAAGACTGAAACTCAAAGGGAACACATGAACAGGCATGTAAGCTTGCTGGCGACCACATTGGTCTACTGGTGAGTGGAAGAGGAGGAAAGGTAGCAATGAAGAAATGGGCTGAGTTCAACCATAGTCAATTGACTTCCATTGACCTGGAGATGGGAGAGAGAAGAGGAAGGGCTGGTTGGTCCAATGTGTGGTGAGACCAGGGGACACCTTAGCTCATGGACAAGGACATAGCTGAGAGTGAAGCATCCAGCTGATATGAAGTGACGCAAGATGCACAAGAACACCCAAACTTACAGATAATAACCATTTGAACTAGCCTCGATGGCTTGACAATTAGTACTTGACTTGTTGTTGTTGTTGTCAGGTGCCATCGAGTCAGAACCGATTCATAGCGACCCCATGCACAGCAGAACTAAACAATGTCCGATTCTGGGCCAACCTCACTACCCTGCCACACTTGACACCATCAATGATGCCACCTGGCCAATCCATCTCGTTGGAGGTCTTAGAACTTGACTAGAGGAAGATTGAAAAAAAATTCTTTTGATAAAGGAAACAAGGGTAAATTGCTGCAATTTGATGAACCTGACCTATGCTCATGGAGGCAGTAACTGTAAATATCAACAGAGAGGGAAGGAATATTCACATCAAGTTATCAATGCTATCCCCTCTGTACACAGGGTAGATAGGGACGGACAACTTAGACATTGGCTCCCAAAAATGAGGGGCAATAAAGGCATGAAGTGACTGGCTTATAAGGTTTCAAGAGGGAGTTTAGTTTAAGAGTGTGGTGGGGTGGCGGGGGGGAGAAAGAGTCCCTACTGAATAGCTTTCATCTTGTGTAGATGGGTCTGGTGAAAAGAGATGGGGATAAGATTCTTATGATTCAATAGTGAGTAATTGTGATCATAACTAATTACGACTGTCACAATTGTAAAGGTAGAAGTTTTGTTACAAAAAAGTTTTGTAAAAAAAAATGGGGGAGTAGTTAATTTTACTGTCCAGAAACATCTAGGACCATCAAGGGAGAAGAGCACAAGTGGAATGCAGGACCTTATTCAGAGAAGCAGCAACACCAGAGATGGAGGCAAAGATGGGGACATGGAGAAGGGGGAGGCTGAGGACTCTAGATTCATTGGAAGATAGGGACTAAGAGATAGTGGCCAGAAGACAGATTTGCAGAATGTGCCCTTTGGTGGTGTAAATGATTATATATGCCTGAGTGTTTAAAAAAAAAAAAAAGAGCTAAAGTGAATAGAGAGAAATACTGTTAACTGAAGATACATGGAGGGGATTGTAATCATTGTGATGAAACAAGTTGTATGATTTGTTGAATGTAAAACTGATGTCTGCCCTGTAAACTTTCACTCAATCTAAAATAAAAACTTAAAAAAAATTTTTAAAAAGGAAAGGAGAAATTGGAAATCACACAAAAATAACAATTAGAAAGCCAGAAGATAATTTAGAATTAATTAATTCAGAAGAAGAATTTAGAAATAGTTAATTGAAAGGGCAAAAAAGTAGAATTCAGTCAATAGAAGGCTGAATTACTGAGTTGGGAGAAAAATTTCTAAACATTAATATGCTAGAGGAATAATCAGAAAAATAATAAAACAATCTGATGAAAGCCTAAGATTTATAACTTATGTGTGATTGGAGTTCCAGAACAGGAAGAGAAAAAAAAAATTTAGAGAGAGAAACCTGTCCAAGAATTGTTGGACGAAAATGTCCCTAATATCATACAACATGATATTCAAGAAGGTGAATGAACTCTAAACAGGATGACCCGAAAAGAAAATCACCCAGATTATAAGCAAATGTTTCAAAACCAAAGACAAGGAAAAAATCTTGAAAGCAGCTCTGAAAACAATGAAGATACTTAGAAAGCAGAACTAATAAGACTAAGCTCTGATTTCTCAGCAGAAACAACAGAGGCAGGAATACAATGCTGTTTTTGCATGCTGTCAAATTGGTTCTCACCCCATATAGGGTTCCTAAGGAGCACCTGGTGGGTTTCAACGGCAAACCTTGCAGCTAGCAGCGCGGTGCTTATCCTACAGCACTACAGCACCACACTATAACTCCAAGAAGACAATGGGATGACATATATAAAACTCTGAAATAAATTAATTGGCAACCAAGAATCACATACCCAACAAAATTGTCCATCAAATATGTTGGTGAAATTAGGACATTTCCAAATAAAAAGGAATTAAGAGAATTTGCAAAATCCAGACCAACATTACAAAAAGTACTAAAAGGAATTCTTTGGTAAGAGAATCTACAACAGTAGACAACAATCTGGGTGACAGTATCACTCAGAACTCAACGTAGATATAGAAGTATTTGAAGTCGAACAAACCTACAAGATTGAAAACAGGGAACCAAAGACACCAGTTTGCAGTAACAACAACAACAAAAAGTAAAGAGAGGGAATAATGTAGTTATAGAAATTCCAAATGAAGAGGAAATTAAGTAGATTTCAAGAAAAAATAAATAAACCTAACTCTGGTGTGGTGCTGAGGGTTAAATGTGCCAGACTTGCAAAGTCGTTTGAACTGCAAGGTCAGTGGTTGAAGTTTACCAGCTGCTCCTCGAAAACCCTACACACGGTCGCTATGGGTCGGAACTGACGCTACAGCACTTAACAACAACAACATAACCCTAAAACTAGACCAAATCTTAATCCTAGTCATAGCCAAACCACCAACCCAAGTCTTAACTTTAACACTAAATGAAGTCCTAGGTCTAACCTAGATCTAGCCGTAGTCCTAACCCTACCTGCTTACTCCTACCCCCTCCCTCCAAAAAGAATTAAAAGGGAATAGAGTAAATACTTTTGTTTGTATATACAATCTTGCAATAACATGATCTACAAGTAGATACATGAGCAAATATACAAGCTTTGTGTATCTGTTCATGCATGTATTTGTAGATGAATGGATATGGAAAGGTGAGTGGGAGTATACCCACAAATATATAAAGGCTTGACAGGATATGTGTCCATGGATATTTACTGCAATATATCCATGAATTTGGTGAAGCATACAGGGGACAAAATTATGAAAACTTCTTAAACATTATCAAATACCTTTGGGGAATGAGGTGCTGGGCCTGGGGGCTCAGGACCATAGTCTCAAGGGATACCATTGTCAATTGGTATTACATAGTATACAAAGATCATGTTTTACATCCTACCGTTGTGAGTAGCGACTGGTATCTTAAAAACTCATGAGCAACCATCTAAGAAGCAACTATTAGTCTCTCCCTGCACAGAGGAAAGAAGAGTGATAAAAATTGAAAATGCTTGGAATCAATTAGTCCAATCAATGGACGAATGAAACATGTGAATATCAGTCTCCACAACCCTGAGACCAGAAGCACTAGATGGTGCCCGGTTACAAATACCAACTGTTCTGAAAAGCATCACATTAGAAAGTCCTGGATAGAGTGGGAGAAAATGTGGAACAAAACTCAAACTTTTAAAATAGGCCAGGTTTACTGGTCAGAAAGAGACTGGAGGAACCCGAGACTATGGTCTGGGATTGAGCTCACCCTTGTGGCTCAGTTTGTAGCCAAGGTATACTTGGGGGACAACAACACTAGAAAGGTATGCACAACATGGAATGGTCAACTATTCAAGATCAAAAAGGCAGCATTTACCTAAGGACAAAATTCAGAAGTGTTGACAAAGTAGGTTGAATGGAAACAAGAATCACAGGAGATAATTGATGTTACCTTGAAGGGATTGCAATCGTTGAAATGAATTGAAGTGTATGATTTGTTGAATGTAAAACTGATGATCTGCTCTGTAAACCTTTACTTAATTCACAATAAAGAAAGAAACAAAAGATGTACGGTCTATATCTGGTCAGAAATTCTATACAGGGTCGTTATGAATCAGAATCGACTCAATAGCAGTGGGTTTAGTTTTGGTTTTGGTTATTTCTCAAGAGGTGAAGGAGATAATTTTAACGCTCTCTTCAGATTCTAACCCTTTATCTGATCCTCAAGTTCAATCAGACTAGAGTGGAGGTTTGAATGAAGCCTTGCAGATTCTGGAAAGTCTGAGATTTGAAGGCACTCTGAGATATGAGGAAAAAGAGGTGTAAGGGGTAGCACGGCTTCATTGCTCCTCCAGAGCCCCCGTTTTGCTGGGCTCAGGGTGCTACAAACTAGCCCTGGCCTAAAGTCACACACTTGGCGGTGGCACCAGAGCCAAGACTCACTACTGCACAACTCCTGCTGTGCCAGGCACGGGCGACCTCTGCCGTGTAAGAAGCGCATCGGCGATTGCCCATGAACCAACCCCGAGACCCCAAAAGACAGCCTGATACCCAAGGTCAGCTCCACAGCACAGAAAGACGAAGGGTTGCCGGCACGACCCGCGGGTCAGAAGGCAACAGCTGACCTGGCTTCTACCCCAGAGCTCGTGCAGAGCGCGGGCGGGGGAAAGAACAGGTGCGCGGGCGGGGGGCGGTGCTTGGGGATCCTGCGCAGTGCGCGCGCCCCTCCCCTGAGTGGCTCCCAGCGCAGCCCTGGCAAAGCGCGAGGAGGAGGAGGAGAAGGAGGAGCTGCGGCGGCCCTTGCCACTAGGGTATCGGCGGCGCTGCTGCGGAACACGCTGACTGCGCGGGCTGCGGGTACCGGTGCAAAGAAGGCGCGGGCGGCCCCAGGGCCATGGAGCCTAGTGACGCGGCGCGCTCTGGCCCGCGGCGGGCGTTCGGGGCGCTGCTGCCTAGGTTGCTGCTGCTGCTGCTGCCGCTGTTACTGGGTCGGGGGCTGCGTGCCACGGCCTCGGCCTCCTCTGGGGCGGTGGCCGAGGACAGCAGCGCCATGGAGGAGCTCGCAACCGAAAAGGAGGCGGAGGAGAGCCACCGGCAAGACAGCGTGAGCTTGCTCACCTTCATCTTGCTGCTCACGCTCACCATCCTCACCATCTGGCTCTTCAAGCACCGCCGGGTGCGCTTCCTGCATGAGACCGGGCTGGCCATGATCTATGGTGAGCACCCTCTGCCTCCAATCCATCCCCAACCTTTACCCATCACCCTCCAAACACGCTGCTGCACTCCTCCCTGCGCGGCACCGGGCTTCCCCTTCACTTGCCAACGTGTTTCTTTTCCCTTCCATTTCCCGCTGCGAAGGTGTTGGTTCCCAAGGTCACCTGTTCACGTTTTTCTGTGTTTCTGATATCGTTTAAAGCAAAAAACAAAGGACACAGCATTTCAACATTTCTTTACAGGGAACCCAGGAAATGACAGGCACAAAGGTGGACCAGTTGTGTTCGCCTGTTCTGTCTCTGTTGCGTCCCCCTTATTACCCACACAACACACCCTAATTCAGCTCAACACAGTGTGTGTGCAGGAGCAAGTAGGTGGCATCACAGAGACCTCACTACCCCCAGGGGGCAGGCCACAGTTGTGGTGGGGTTCAAGAGCTGAGGGTTTCTTGTCTTGGGAGTGGACTGGTTGAGCCTGTTTGGTGCTACATCCATGGCCAGACTTGGTGGGTGCCCACTTTTGAGGTCTGTTCTCAGGTTTCCTTTTAAAGTCAGTGGTGACCTGTGAAAGGTCGTCTTGTCCACCAAGCCATGTCCAATGGGGAGCTATGGCTTCAGGATAGTTGGGGAGAAAATCGGCCTGTGAATCCATCTACTGGCGCTTTTTCAGTTGAGCGTGAAGTACTGTGACAGGTGAACATGGTCTAGCATCCAGTGGTGCCTTATGGTGTCAGGCCCAGTTGCGGAGTTCTCCTGAGCTCATAGGTATGTTTCACTGGTAAGTTATACCCGGTTACTTATTTTCCCCATGAAAAGAGGGACTTTTGTATTCCTCAGATTGTAACATGAACGGGACTTTTAAAGATCTATTTCTGAGTGTATGGAAGGTGAAAACAGTGTTTTTTAATTCTGGAGTCAGCCACCTTTTGGGGGTTTAATTGAAGTTAGATTTAAATGCACTGTGGCCAGTACAAATCTGTTTTTACGTGGATGTCAGTTAGCCATAACCCTAGTCATAGATTGATTTGTCCTGTGCTTCCCGCTCCCAACTCACCTCCATACATGACTCAAACTGCAGTAAAATATTCTCTTTTTGAATTAATTCAATGGAATTAAAGCCTAGATTGGGATAATCATGTGATGACTGTTCTCAATAGGGAACATTTTATGTCATCACCTATACTGGAGGGATCTCTCCACTCACTTTCCATCCAGGGTTCCCTGATGGAAAATGGAAAGGAGACACTTTAATCTTTAATGTGAAAATTACCCTGGCCTTGGGCCTTGCTTCTCATGGTTCCTGGTTGGTTGTTGGTAGCTGAGTTCATGGCTACCAGGCCATTCCAGACAAACTGTGTATAGGCCAAGGTTGCACTGAGATGTAAAGAGCCCTCCAGTTTTGAAGAGGTAGTTGTCTAAACATCCTTGAAACAGGTTCAGGTCTAAAACTGAGTTTGGTTACTCCAAATAATACCTGGCTGTTCTAGAGCTCTGTGATCGTACGGGTAACTAACACATGACTCTTGCCAGGGTTGCAGGTAAGCTGGGAGGTTTCTTGAACAGATGGTGGGAGGGAGGAATGCAGCTCCCTTATCTTTTCAGGTGATTGACTCTGAGCTCTAAGGCAAATAAAGACTGCCTTAATAGGTATATAATATGTGTAAGGGTATTAATATTCTATTAACATTCTATTCCACTTCTTATGCCAACTCAGTGAAGAAATTCAATTCCTATTTAATTCAATTCAATTCTACTCACATGCAGTACTTTTCTTGACCCTAACCACTGGGAGCTAGGTCAGACCTCATGGGTTAAAGTGACTAGTTCACCAGAATGTCAAGTTTGCTTAAGCTTGGAGGCCCTCATTCCCTTTCACTTCTGGCCTGCTGACTTCCACTACTCCCTTTGTTGTTGTTAAGTGCCATTGAATTGGTTCTTACTCATAGCAACCCTGTGTAGGGTTTCTGAGGAGTTTGCTGGTGGATTTGAACTGCAGACCTTGTGGTTAATAGCCCAGTGCTTATCCTATAGTGTCACATCAGGATCCCATGACTCCACTGGGCTTGATAATTCACTAGAACTCCGGAAAGTGCTATACTTAAGATGACATTTTTATTATAGCAAAAAGGATACAAATGAAGACATTCATAGGGTGAAGTCTGGGAGGGTTCCCAACGTGGAGTTTTCATATCCCCAATGGGGATTTGATACCCTTTTGAGATGTTCATCGATGTTTCTCACTAACAAGGAAGCCCATCGAACTTCCGGTTCTAGTTTGTACTGGAACCTCATTATGTAGTCATGGCTGATTGAATCATGCCCCACTCTTAGCTGATATTATTCAGTGGGTCTTTCTGGTATGTCTAACACCTACCTGAGTCACCAGTCACCTTATTAGCACATCAATCAATGGGGAAATTACAAAGTTTTAGGATTATCTCTCAGGCACCAAGGACTAAGACCAGATTCTTTGGGTAACATTGATTTTAAACCGTAAAAATTGTGTGGGGGCGGCATGGAACCTTATCATCTAACTTCACAAGGTGGGAGGAGAATCATTCTCATCATTATCAGCATCAATTGCCCAAGGGTGATCGCTGTGAGGTAGAGGTCAGTTGTACTTCAACCCGCCCACATTCTTACCATATCCGATACCAACCATTCCTCCATCAGCACTCAGCTAAGGTTCAGGAATTCATTGCAGTGGTCACAAAGAACTCACAGATGATATTCACACTTAGGGGATTTATTAGGGAAGTTGCCGTTGAGTCGGTTCTGACTCAGTGGCCCTCTATAGGGTTTCCAAGGAGCGGCTGATGAGTTTGAACCACCGACCTTGCAATTCAAACTGACCTTGCAGTCTAGCGCATTAACCCACAGCGCCAAGCCAGGATTTAACAGGTTACAATTCAGGATCAGGAACGACTAAGAAGATAGTTCTTCAATCAGGGACACTTCTTCTCATCTGTGACTACTTGCAGGCCTTTCTTTTTGGCTCTCAGCTGCTTGGCCTGCCCTGGCCTGGTCTGGGGCAGGTGTTACAAAGCTCTTTAGCTCTGCTAATAATTGCCTGGAGGGTGCCCCATTCTGTCTGGAGGCCAGCCCAACTTACTCAGCTATCTTACATCTGTGGGTCAGCAAGCCTGAGGTACTCCACTCTACCAGGAAGCCTCCTGCCCGAAGGCACTTAGCTCTCTTGTACTGTGAATGGGCACACCCACTGTAATTGCTTTGCTCTGAGGGCCAGGAAGCCTATTGCACTGTCTTCAGCCAGTCTTTAAATCCTGCTGCAGCCATTTCTTTGCCACTGTTTTTCACCATCTTGTGCCATCTCTGGGGTTACAGTTTGCTCTATCTTCTAGGTAGGTTTAGGAGCCCAGGGAACCTGGTATAAAGGACACACTCACTTTTTCTTGGTGGTAATGAGATCTCAGCCTCATTCTGGGATTGGCTTTTTTTTACGCCTAGTGGAATGGCAAAACTGACTAACCTCCACATTAGGGTTGCATACACCTTATTTACATGAGGAGCTCTGGTAGCTTAGTGGTTACAAATCGGGCTGCAAACCGCAAGGTCAGCACTTAGAAACTACCAGCTGCTCCGTGGGAGAAAGATGAGGCTTTCTGCTCCCGTAAAGATTTACAGCCTTGGAAACCCTGTTCAGGGTCACCATGGGTCAGAACCGACTCAACGGCAATTAGCAACAACAACACCTTATTTGCGTGGTTCCACCTCTACCAGGGTTTCATGCACCTTATTTGCATCCCTAACAGGTTGTCTAATCCCCTTGGTGGGCCACAAATATCATATTTGCATAGTCCTACACAATCATTCATGACTAACTATGGACAGCATTATGGAGAATGAGTATTCCAGAACACTTAATTGTGCTCATGAGGAGTCTGTATATAAACCAAGTTGTTCGAACAGAGCAAGAGAACACTGAATAGTTTAAAATTAAGAAATGTGTGTGCCAGGGCTGTATTCTTTCATCATACCTATTCAATCTGTATGCTGAGCAAATAATTCGAGAAGCTGGATTATATAAAGGAAAACATGGCATCAGGGTGGGAGGAAGGCTTATTTACAACTTATGATATGCAGATGATACAGCCTTGCTTGCTGAAAGTGAAGAGGACTTAAAATACCTACTGATGAAGATCAAAGACCACAGCCTTCAGTATGGGTTGCACCTCAATGTAAAGAATACAAAAATCCTCACCACTAGACCAGTAAGCAACATCCATGTAAATGGAGAAAAAATTAAAGTTGTCAAAGACTTGATTTTGCTGGGATCAACCATCAACACTCAAGGAAGTAGCAGTCAAGAAATCAAACAACGTATTGCTTTAGGCAAATCTGCTGCTCAAGGCCTCTTTAAAGTGTTCAACAGCAAAGATATTAGTTTGAGGAATAAAGTGCATGTGACCCAAGCCGCGGTATTTTCAGAAACCTCATATGCATATGAAACTTGGACAATGAATAAAGAAGACCATAGAAGAATTGATGCATTTGAGTTGTGGTGTTAGAGGAGAATATCAAAAGTTCCATGGACTTCCAAAAGAACAAACCAATCTGTGGTGAAAGAAGTACAACCAGAATGAACTTTAGAAACCAGGATGGCCAGACTTTGTCTCTGATACTTTAGACATATTATCAGGAGGGACCAGTTCCTGGAGAAGGGCATCATGCGTGGTAAAGTGGAGGGTCAGCGACAAAGAGGAAGACCCCCCCAACAAGATGGATTGGCACAGTAGCAGTAGCAATGGGCTCAAGTGTAGCAAGGATTGTGAGGTTGGCGCGGGACGGGGCAGTGTTTTGTTGTGCATAAGGTCACTATGAGTTGGTACTGACTCTGTAGTACTGAACAACAGCAAAACACAATAATTTTGTGGGAGTGACAAAGAATATGACTGGAAGGGTCACCATAAGTGATTCACTGTACCACACATTAACATACAATGTGAAATGCCTTTAGGAGATATAGCTGAGAGACATAACTATATACTCAAGTGCATGGAAAATAAATGGGGATTAAAAATATACTGATGAGTATTCCTTGTTCTTAGGAATTTGATCACTTTTATCTTACAGCTTGAAAACAATAGAATTTTCCTGTGTTGACAAGTGTTTTTAAAAGTTTTAAAAAGTTTTTATTGTGAATTGAGTGTTAGTTTACATGGGAGAACATCAGCTGTACACTCATTCCATCATTGCAATGACTACAATCCCCTCCATGCATCATGATTCAACAGCATTTGCTTCCATTCCCTCTTTTTTTTTTTTTTTTTTTTGATGTACAATGAAGCACTCAGGAATATACAACCATTCAAACAACCAAAGGGCATACCCTGCAAGCCTGCATGCCCCGCCCCCCAGCTGCCAGCACACAGCCCCTCTCCCTCCCCCAAGTCCCCAGCCGCTCCATCTCTCCAAATCATCATCTCTCTACATCATCATCTCTGCTTCCATCTCTGGCGTCGCTGGTTCTCTGGATAGGGTGCCGCACTCCTCTCTTCTCCCTTGATGGTCCCAGGGTCCTCTACAACATGTGTTTTTAGACTCATCTCAGTCTTTTAATCATTAGGGTCATGGTCCAGTGTGCTTTTTAATTTTGTGAACAAAATTGTGTTACTGCAGTCTGGCTTAACTGCTGAAGCCCCTTCCCCCAAATATAAAGTCTAATCACACTTGATTAACTTATTTATTATGTACTAGTGGTTACGAATCAAGGAGCTCTGGTAGTATAGTGGTTATGAATCGGGCTGCAAACCTTCAGGTCAGCAGTTTGAAACTACCAGCTGTTCCGCGGGAGAAAGATGAAGCTTTCTGATCCCATAAAGATTTACAGCCTCGGAAACCCTGTACAGGGTCACTATGAGTCGGAACCGACTCCACGGCACATAACAACAACGACAGAAATTATTGGGGTATGGATTCTGATAAAATAAAGTTTGAAAATATTTGAACACTTAATGCAGATTTTCAGCACCTCTCTTTCTTAAGAGTAAGTAACAAACCAGATTTCATTTCTTCATATGCATAGAGGAAGTGATTAACTGTCTACATGCTTCTGACTAATATTTGTTAAGTTTGCTCCATACCCAACTTCAATTCTGAAAGGAAACAATTTAACTTTTAAATGCTTGTAAATTTTAATAAGCAGTTCACATAATTTCAAAACCCTTTGCTTTCAAAATTCAAGAAACACTAATTTCTGCTACCTTTTATATTTAAATGTGCTTAAATCTAAGAAGGAAGGCTTTTATATTTAAAATAAATCATAATATGGACACATTTCCTGTTATATTCAGAAAAGATCCCTGAAAGGGCACACAGTTTCCTTCCATGAGAGGATACTTGTGAGATAGGGTGAGGGGTAGATACCCTTTGTTGTTGTTGTTGTTAAGTGCCTTCGAGTCGATTCCGACCCATAGCGACCCTGTATAGGGTTTCCAAGGAGCAGCTGGTAAGCTTGAACCATTGACCTTGCAGTTCAAATGACTTTGCATTAACCCACACCAGGACTCCTTAAATCTTTATGGGAGCAGAAAGCCTCATCTTTCTCCGAGGTTAGCAGCCCGATTTTTAACCACTACGCTACCAGAGCTCGGATACCCTTTAGTGCTTTTAAAATTTTGATCTATGAAAATGTATCACATAATCATGTGTCTTTGTCACCATTCTGTGTCATTTGTGATGGCATTTTAAGATGTTCTTCATTCAAATAAACCAATTTGACACTTCTCCTAATTTAATTTACATGCCATCCATCTTTTGTGATCTTATAATTGTTGACTGTATGGGACTTCTGAAGCCTTGCGCCTGGAATGGAGAGAAAATGGGGAAAGAGTTTGCCTTTCTTTTTTTCTCCCCTTCCTTCTTTTTCTTTCTTATCATCCCCAAAGATTAGTTGATGATATGTTAGAAGTATTTTGCACAAATAGATTCTCTAAGAAGAGCTTGCCTGGGTGCAAAGGCCTATAAGAGATTCACTTAAGTGAATGCTTGATGCTTAAATGGACCAGAAACTCCCCTAGCCACCAAGGAACAGCTATAAGCACTCCCATTATAAATGCTTCCTGTACCTAGAAGGGAAAATGACTCTTTAGGGCAGTTGACAGCAGCCTTCCAGACCCTGTGCCAGCAGCTGCACAGCAGGGCTGCAGCACAACACTGGCCTGGCACCAGTCTAACCTGTTTTGTCAGGAAAGGGAGCTCATACCAGCTGTCTGCTCTGTATGTGATTAAGTGCCATCCTAAAGTTACTAGACCTGGTGTATTTGTGCAGCAGAAATAGTAAGTGGTTGAGGCAGGGAAAGGTGATATAAGCAGACTATGTCAGTTAACTGCGGTTCTCACACATGTGTATCATAGTTTCACTTCCCCCATAATGTTTTTGTGACAACTGATAAGGGGCCAAAATATCTGATTAGGCCATGCTAGCCCACCACCTGCTTCTCACTTCCCCCTCCGTGCCTATCAACTTTCCAAGTACATATTGGTGGGCCCCTCCATGTTCTGTGGACCATGGTTTCATTGTTGATGTGCTGCAGCTGGATTGGTAAGCACATCCTGTGAGTGGGTTCATAGGCAAACTCTAAAAAGGGAAGATATGATTTATATTATGAAACTGATATTTGAGCCTGGGAGCAGACTTTTTTGGGCCCCCTTCCGTGGTTAATCAGGAGCCTCCTCTTTTAAAGCCTCTCACTTTAGCTACGGTTGGGGCAGCCCCATATGGTCTTGCTTTAGTTGTTGTTGTTGTTGTTGTTAATGTGCCGTGGAGTTGGTTACAACTCATAGCGACCCTGTACAGGGTTTCCGAGGCTGTAAATCTTCACGGGAGCAGAAAGCCTCATCTTTCTCCCGCGGAACAGCTGGTAGCTTTGAACTGCTGACCTTAAGGTTTGCAGCCTGATTTGTAACCACTACAGTACCAGAGTTCCTTTGCTTTAGTACCAGGATTTAAATATCTCCCCTGTCACTTAGAATATTAGGCACAGAGACTAAGCACTCTGAGCTTCAGTTTCCTCTTTCGGAAAATGGGAGTAATGTCATTTGCCTCACAGGATTGTTGTGTTGTTGAGAGATTATAGAAAGTCTAGTGCAGTGCCTGTCACCTAAGTACTCTGTAAATATCAATTTCCATCCACACTTTAGACTTTGTAATTCCTTGGTAAGCTTTGCTACTTGAGATTTGTTCTACAGAGATATGTTATCATTTAAAAATCTTTAGGACACAGTTAATGGGAATAAAAAGTATAATTTTTGTGTGGGCCATATGTTAATACCTGTTGTTATGTGTCTTCAAGTCTATTCCAAGTCATAGTGACCCTGTATAGAGTTTCTGGGAAGTGACTGGTGGGTATGAACCACTGATCTTGCAGTTAGCAATCCAGTGCTTATCCTACAGCACCACACCAGCATTCCTGTTAATACCTAGAAAAATTAAAATGCACATACACTTTAATCCAGTTTCAATTCTTGGACTTTAACCTCCAAACATTTTTGCACAAGTATGCCATGTTACATAGGCAGTACTATTTATTGCAGCAGAAATAAGTTTCAGTAGTCATCAAGAAGGAACTGGTACGTGATAGAATAATCCTAAGGAACACTATGCAGGCGGTAAAAGGAATGAGGTATACTGAGATGTCCTTTTAAAGCAGCTGTCCACACAGCGTTGCAGAGAAAGTAGTGCACAGAATAATATTATTTCATATCATCCCATTTGTTCTTCTAATATTTGTATATGATACATATATGAGGGGACTTCAGAAGTTTGTGGAATGATTCCACTATTTAAAAATTTCCTGTTTTCATGAACTTCTTGCAATTCCCTTGTGTCATACATGCACTTTGCTAGAAGGACACATAAACTTAATGGTTGTGGCTTTGGGGTAGGTGGGAGGGAGGGAGGCCATACTTTTCTGAATGACCTGAATTTTCTCAACCACAGACATGTTATTATTACAATTTAAACATTTGTTTAAAAAATAAAGGAAATAACTTTTATGCAGCAAGAAATGCATCTACTATTGTTATTAATTGCCATTTAAACGATTCAAACTCATGGCAACCACATGTGTGCAAAGTCAAACTGTGACTGCTCCATAGGGTTTTCAAGACTGTGACTTCTCAGAAGTAATATCTGGGCCTGTCTCTTGAGTGGGTTTGAATCACTGACCTCTAGGCTAGTAGAGTGCTTAACTGTGCAACCCAGGGTGCCTCCCCCCAAATATATCAGAAATACTAAATTGTAGCTAATGTGGTTAGGTAGCATATTCCTTGGATGTTAAAAATGTTCGTTTTTAAAAAAAACTTTTTATTGTGAATCAAATGAAGGTTTACAGAGATCATCAGTTTTACATTTATCAAATCATATACTTTGTTTCATTTCAATGATTACAACCCCTTCCATGTAACAACCATTTTCCTACTTCCTCCCTATGGTTCCTATTTCCATTCTACTTTCCTTCCCATTCCTTCTCAATTTGTGTTGTCCCCCCAACTACTTGGCTGAAAATTGTCTATGAGGGTGAGTTCTATTCCAGACCAGAGGGTGGTCAAGGGCCATAGTCTCAGATTCCTTTAGTGTCTTTCTGACCAGTAAGCCTGGTCCTTTTTTTAAAAAATCATTTTGAGTTTTGTTTCACATTTTTCCTACTCTGCCTGGGACATTGTAACGTGATCCCTTTCAGAACAGTTGATAGCGGTAACCGGTCTAGTTCTTCAGGTCTCAGAATCATGGTGACTGATGTTCCATTTATCCATTGGACTGATTGATTCCAAGCATCTTCAAATTTTTATCATTCTTCTTTCTTCTGCACATGGAGAGACCAATAGTTGCATTTTAGATGCAACTCGTGAGCTTTTAAGATCCCAGTTGCTTTTTACAAAAGTAGGATTTAGAACATTGTCTTTGTGGACTATGTTATGCTAGTTGACCATGGTGTCCCCTGAGATTATGGTCCTGGTCCCCCAGGCCCAGCGACTCATTGCTTTAAGATGTTTGATCATATCTAAGCAGTTTTCATTATTTTGTCCCCATATGCTTTACCACATTGTGTTCGCAGGAAAGGTAAAATACCCATGTATCAATACCCTCTTTCAAATCTCTATGTATTTGTGGTAAAATGTTCTTTTTTAGGGAATATCTTACTGTAAAGAATACTTATACTTATTAATAAAAAATTATGAATGAAAAAAAGGTATAAATGGAAACAAAAGTTTTGCATCGTAAAAATGTAAAAGTGTTTCTTGGAATTTTCCATTTAACCTGTTGGGAATGATGTAATTAGAAAAATCATCATTTTACAACCCTCAATGATAATTGTTTTGGACGGATCTTCAATGAATACCAGAATCATAGTTAAAAGGTTTTTGGGGAACTTAATACTTGAAACATTTACTGATGAAGATCAAAGAGCACAGCCTTCGGTATGGATTGCATCTCAATGTCAGGAAAAAAAAAAAAAAATCCTCACCACTGGACCAATAAACAGCAGTCTTATCAACGGAGAAGAGATTGAAATTGTCAAGGACTTCATTCTTCTTGGATCAACTATCAACACTTGCGGAAGCAGTAGTCAAAAGATAATACAATGTATTGCAGTGGACAAATCTGCTGCACAGGAACTTTTTAAAGTATTGAAGAGCAGAGATGTCAGCTCAAGGACTAAGGTGCGCCTGACCCAAGCCATGGTATTTTCAGTAACCTCATATGCATGCGAAAGCTGGACAGTGAATAAGGAAGATTGTAGAAGAATTGATGCCTTTGAGTTGTGATGTTGGAGGAGAATACTAAAAGTGCCATGGACTGCCAAAAGAACCAATAAATCTGTTTTGGAAGAAGTGCAGCCAGAGTGCTCCTTGGAGGACAGGATGGCTAAGCTTCGCCTCTCATACTTTGGACATGTTGTCAGGAGGCAACAGCCGCTGGAGAAGGATGTCATGCTGGGTAAGATGGAGGGTCAGAGAAAAAGAGGAAGACCCCCAACGAGATGGATCAGCCAGGTGGCATCATTGATGGCATCAAGTGTGGCAGCGGTAGTGAGGTTAGCCCAGGATCGGACATTGTTTCTTTCTGCTGTGCATGGTGTCGCTATGAGTCGGTTTCAACTCGATGGCACCTGACAACAACAACAGTACTTGCACAGTGCTGTGTATCTCTCCACTAATTACTTTTGTATTACAAAGGAACAAAAGGTACCTTTACAGTGCTGAGGCCTGCTGAGTACCATCTTAACCAGGTGATCTTAAATTAGTGGTACTCCTTGGTATTATGTACATTCTGATGTGATGCAGTAGGAAGCATACAGCGTGACCTATGGTGTATTCTCGTCCTAAAAGCTTAATTTGAGTGCAGTCAATGATTTGGGTATATCTTTGTGTTTGACTGTTAACGGAAAAGTTGGAGATTTGATTTTACCCAGGGAAGAAGGACCTGGCAGTCTACTTCTGAAAAGTCAACAGTTGAAAATTCTATGGAGTTCTGACACACATGAAGTCTCCATGAGTTGGAATCAACTCATATTGGTTCAGTTTACAGGGACTGCTGGACACAGAGAAACAAGTTATGAGACACCATGAGAAAATGATCAAATGGATCCTGAATGTAGGGTAATCTATACAATAACTGTCCTGGCATCTTCACAATGTCAATGTCAAGGGAAGTAGAAAGGCAGGATGAGTGTTCTAGATTAAAGGATACCAAAGACACATAACCAAATGTAACATAAGAACACTGATTGGCCTTTGGTTCATGAAAATGGGCTATAAAATATGCTTGGGGATATTAGGGACATTTGAATATGGATTGGGTATTTAAGAAATTATTTTTCTTAGGTGTGATAATGGAGATGCAGGCAGTATTTAGAGGTGAAATGTGTCAAAAGGTCAAGTCAAAAAATGTAGATGTTTACCCAAAACATAAAATATTATTTAAAAAACTGTTGTTGTTTTTAGTTGCCATGAAATGAAATGTTGCCCAGTCCTGTGCCCTTGTCCCTGATCATTGCTATGTTTGAGTCCATTGTTGTGATTTTTGTGTCAGTCCATCTCATTAAATGTTCTTCTCATTTTCTCGACCCTCTTTAGCAAACATGGTGTCCTTACATTCACACATATAGAAGAAAAAAGTATGACAAATTGTTAAATCTAGGTGGTGGGTAAAAGAGACATGTTTTATACTCCTTTCAGCTTTTTGGTATGTTTGGAAATTTTCATTTAAAAATGCAAGATGAGAAAAAAGTTAACCTTCCAATTAACCTGTTATTTGTTAACCTTCCTGACTGAAAGGTTGTATAGATGAGGCTGTACACATTCTCTCATTAAATTCTTTCTAGCACTGATTATCACTATTTAAAATTAGTTTATATGAGATGATGCTAGGTGTGATGGTTAGTTTTATGTATCAATTTGGCTGGACAGTTGTGCTCAGTTGGGTGAACACTAATCTAGTTGATGCTATTACGTCATTGTTGCTGTTGTTATGTGCCGTGGAGTCGGTTCCGACTCATAGCGACCCTGTACAGGGTTTCCAAGGCTGTAAATCTTTATGGGAGCAGAAAGCCTCATCTTTCTCCCACGGAACAGCTGATAGTTTCGAACTGCTGACCTTAAGGTTCACATCCCAATTCGTAACCACTATGCTACCATGTGGTTAAATCAACAGGCCTTAAGCAAGGCAGATTACCCTCCATAATGTGGGTAGACCTTACCCAACAGTTGAAGACCTTAAGAGCAAATTAAGGAATTTTTCCTATGGTTTATTCTGTTCCCTGGTGTGGCACTGTGGGTTAATGAGCTGGACTGCAAAGTAGGTTTCAACTGCAAGGTTGGTAGTTGAAGCTCACCAGCCACTTTTCAGAAACCCTAAACAGGATTGCTATGGGTTGGAACTGACTTGACAGCACTTAACAGCAATAACAACAATTCTGACATTTTGCCAGATCTCTCTCACTCATTATTCTTCCCATTGTCTGACCTGTGGATTTGAGGATGTAAGTCAGTAGGAGTCTCCAGCCTGACCTATAGAATCAGGTGAACCAATTCCTTGAAATAAATAAATTTACTCTGTGTGTTTGTAAATCTATCTATCTATCTATCTATCAACACAGAGAGTAAATTTATATATATTATGCAAATGTACACACAGTCTTGTTGTGGCTCTGTAGAATAAGCCCTGGACTGCTAACCACAAGGTCGGCAGTTAAAACTCACCAGCCACTCCTTGGAAACCCTATACAGGGTCATTATGAGTCTGAACCAACCCCACGGCACATAGCACCAACAATAACAACTATCTATTTCTAGCTCTGATTTTGTTTCTCTAGAGATCCCTGGCCAAGACACCAGGCTTACATATGTAAAGCAGTGACTTCATTTTAAGTTCAGTCTTTTTTTTTCTTGATTTTTAAGTTCATATGCCTTTAAAAAATATTGCTTCTGTTCTGCTTATAAGAGAATTATGCTTATAAGACTTTTCTCTTTTGTTTAAAACATGCTACATGGCTGTTATTCAGTATGTATAGTTGTATTACAACAAACCAACCCTGAATTTAAGTGACTTGGCTCCATATAATAAGCACTGGACTGTGAACTACACAATTCACGGTTAGAGCCTGTCAGCTGCTCCGTGGGAGAAAGATAAGGCTTTCTGTTCCCACAGTGTCACTATGAGTCGGAACTAACTTGACAGCACTTAACAACAGCAACAAACATGAGGGAAGTCTGGCAAATGGCTCTCCCACTAGAGATTCAGGGGCCAGATACTTTCTGTCTTTTGGCTTCTTTATCTCTTAAAAACAGGAGTAGAGTTGACTTTGACTCATGATGACCCTTAATGTATCAGAGTAGAACTGTGTTCCATATGGTTTTCAATGGCTGAATTTTTGGAATTAGGTTGCCAGGCTTTTCCTCCCAGGTACATCTGAGTGGACTTGAACTGTTAACCTTTTGGAATCCTCCCCTTCTAGCTCATGAACAAGATAAAAAAAAGAGACTTATGGGTTAAGTCTGGAAGTGCTACACTTTGTTTCTCCTGCTTCTGGTGGACAGAACTTGGCCACAAGGCCATATGGAATTAGGGAGATGTAATCTAGCTGTAGCTGGAGGAAGAAGAATAGGTTTGAAAATCAGCTACCCAGTCTCTATTGCAGTATGTGATGAGTACTTTATCATACTTAATCCAGAAATATGAAATAGTAGGATATTTGTGTGGTTTGTTTTCTGTTAGTTATTAAATTTGTATTTTAAGTAAACCAGTTTAAGGAGAATATTCATCTGGAATTATGGCATTGTTTCCATAGACCCCTTTACTAGTATTACTCAGTGTGGCCCTGAGGCCAGCAAAATGAGCATTAGCATCATCTAGGTGCTTGTTAGAAGCAGTAAATTTTGGGGTCTTGTCCCATTTGTGGGAGTGGACCCAGAAATGTGTTTTAGCACATTATCAGGGTGCATGCTGAAGCTTGACACTTCCTAGGATATTTAAGTTTCACCCTTCAAATACTTTCATTATGTTGCTTGTCAGTAAAAGAAGTAAAAATTAATAACAACCATTTATTGAGCACTTGCTATAATAGGCAGACATTGTATTAAGTATTTTGAAAACTTTAAGCCATATAACCTTTACATCAAATGCATGAAGACTGTAGTATTGGTTCCATTTTGTCAGATCAAGCAACTGAAACTTAGGTCAAGTACTTCGTTGTTGAGGGCCCTGCATTTGAAATGGGGAAGTGGAGAACTATTAAAGGATGAGCTCAATATGCTTTAGGATGCATTTGACCAGAATAGAGTTTTGAATCAGAATCTTTGTCCAATTACTTGTTTCCATGGAGTCTC
This sequence comes from Chrysochloris asiatica, assembly GCF_000296735.1. NCBI lineage: Eukaryota > Metazoa > Chordata > Mammalia > Afrosoricida > Chrysochloridae > Chrysochloris > Chrysochloris asiatica. The sequence continues at coordinate 1,686,446 of NW_006408580.1, forward strand.
TGAGGGAAAAATCAATGTATGAACTGGAGTGCTAGAAACAAAACTTTCAATTTACCCTCATATATACAATAGGAGTCTTGGTGTGCAAAGGCTTTCGACTGTGTGGATCACAACAAGCTATGGACAGCACTGGGGAGACTGAGTATTCAGGAGCATTTAATTGTGCTCTTGAGGAACTTGCACACAGACCAAGAGGCATTTGTTCAAACAGAACAAGACACCACTGAATGGTTTAAAATTAGGAAAGGTGTGTGCTAGGGTTGTGGTTGTATTCTTTCACTTTACTTATTCAGTCTGTATGCTGAGCAAATAATCTGAGAAGCTGGATAATATGAAGAAGACTTGGCATTGGGATTGATGGAAGACTCATTAGCAACCTGCGATATGCAGATGAGACAATCTTGCTTGCTGAAAGCAAAGATAACTTAAAATACTTACTGATGAAGATCAAAGACCACAGATTTCAGTATGGGTTGCACCTCAATGTAAACAAAACAAAAATCCTTACCATTGGACCATGATTAATGATTAATGTGGAAAAGATTGAAGTTGTCACAGACTTCATTTTGCTCGGATCAGTCATCAGTACTCATGGAAGCAGCAGTCAAGAAATCTAACGACATATTGTGTGTGTGTGGTTTTTTTTTTTAAGTTTTGAAAAGTTGAAAAAAAATGTTAAGTTTCTGTATTTTCAGAAAAGCACTACAATCTCTGGGGAAGAACAGTTTTAAGTCACATGCTTTGTTAAATTTGTTGGTATGTTACTAGTAACTAAAATTAGTAATCATCCTAGGGGCTGATCTTGTAAGTTTTACTGTAGGTTTCTATAACACATTTTAACTAAGAAAGCTGTAAAGTAAAAAATGTCTTCTAATTAGGGTACAAGTGATCAGAGTTTGTTGTTGTTAGGTGCTCAGAACTCAATGAGACTGCCTTGCCCTGCTCAGTAAGTCTCACAACTCCTCTGCTTTTGACAGAATACAATCTTACCATTCCTGCAATGCTCATTTTTTTTTTTTTAAGTTTGTGTTGTGAGGTTTACATGGAGAGCATCAGCTTTATGCTCATCCTATCATATTTCATTTCATTGCAATGATGACAGTCCCCTCTATGAATCATCAAATAACTAAAGGGTAAATCACACAGCCCCGCCTCCCCCCCCCACCCGCCAGCACACAGCCCTTCTCCCTCCCTGAGTCCAGTGTCCCCAGCCGCTCCATCTGTCCATTTCACCACCTCTGTCTCCATCCCTGGCATCACTGCTGCTCTGGGTACGGTCCCACTCTCTGTTCTTCTCACTTGATGGTCCCAGGGACCTCCGCTCCTGGGCTGCAAAATCAATCACTCTCCTCCTTTTGTCAAAAAACATCTACCTCTATATTTCCTACACTCACAGTCAGTCCTGATGGCAGTTATTCACTATTGTACCATAAGTCTTATTCCCATTTCCATTCACCAGCCCGGTCCCAACAGGTTGTAAATCATTCAGTGGTGATTCTATCTTCCCCTGCCCCATCTGGAACTAGGCTCCCTCTTGAAAGCTTGTAAGCCAGTCACTTCTTGCCTTTATAGGCCCCCCATTTTGGGTACCCAATGTCTAAGTTGCCCATCCCTGTCAACCCTCTGTACCGGGTGGGTGGGAGTGATCCTCACTCTAAAGATTTGTTCCCTTTTTTGATCTACTACATCCGTAAGTATAAGTAAAGTTCATCAAATTGTAGCAAGTTAGTCTTTTTTTTTTTTCCCCCCTCTTTCTTCTTCTAGTGGAGTGCTGATCATCCTGCCATTGAAGCCAGGTCAAGTGGGTAGTATCTGCAAGTATGGGTGTTCTTGTGCATCTCCCCTTACTTCATATCAGCTGGATGCTTCACTCTCTGGTCTTGTCTTCTGTGGCCATGTCACTGCCTCTGGGCCCAGGACTCCGCGGGTCTTGCCATACTGCTAGCCATCAAGGTCTCCACCGGGTTCACAGGGGTCTATTGAATGTGTGGTCGGACTTAGATCCCAACTTCATTGCTGTTTTTTCCCCTCTTCCCCTTATCAGTGACCAACGTGGTCACCAGCCAGACCACATGCCTGCTCATGTATTCCTCTTGAGTCTCAGTCATGGAAGGGGGTTTGTGCTGAGGGTCCTGACCACTTGCCTTAATGGCTCCTGGGCAAACAGCTTACTTGTTCTTGTAGTAATCAATCAAACTACCATTATTGTTTTGGATTTTTCCTACTGGAAAATACTTTCTTTCATGAAGTATCTTCTGTTCTTCTAGCTGCTTCAGGCTGGTCTACTCATCCAGTGGAAATTTCCTACCTCAGTCAGTTCTGGATGGGGTTCTGGATTCCACCTATGGTCTTGTGCAATGTAAAGGCTCCACAGTAAGCCTCTTTCACTGGGCAACTTCTACCACCTTTAAGGTATTCCAGTCAGTTATAGGCTGAAGATGGACTTACAAGCTTTCTGTAGTGATGATTCTGGCTATTCCTTTCTTCCCCTCTCAAGTGTCTATTTTACAATGGTAGGCAAGGGAAAGCAAGATTCAAAAGACAGCCAAGCATCTTAACATTATTCCCGTTTTTCACCCCTTCAAACCACGCCCCAATCCCTGTATCCTGGAGCCCTGTTGTTCCAAGGTTGTACATACATCATCATTTACCTCTGTCCCACTTATCCCATGAGAACCTGCCTAACTGTTCTCCCATCAGCCTTGTTCTTCCATTCCCCTCCCTCTTCTTGTGTATTGCCCCTCCTCACACACCTCCCCCGCAAGCTATCCTGTGTCTATTCCCTACCCTGTGCTCTGTCTCCCCCTCTCTCCCTCCCTTCCTCTCATCCCATTCATCCTGGTGGACAGCAAATATGTACATAATTTTCCCCCCTTTTAGTGTGGTTCCTTTTCTTACTCTTTAACAATAATGGTTCTATGTAGTATTTCTCCTTTTGTGACTGACTATAATAATTTCACTCAGCATAATGTCTTCAAGGTTCATCCATGTTATGCAGTGGCTTGCAGCTTCCTTATTGTTCTTCAAGGTAGCATAATATTCCATTGTGTGTATGTACCACAGTTTGTTTATCCATTCTTCAATTGATGGATACTTAGGCTGTCTCCATCATTTTGCCATTGTAAATAGTGCTGCTTTGAACATTGGTGTGCGTATATCTACTCATGTTATGGCTCGTATTTCTTGTAGATAAATACCAAGTAGAGGAACTGCTGGACCATATGGTATTTCCATTACCAACCTTCTGAGGAAGTGCCATAGTGCTTTCCAGAGTGGTTGGACCATTTTGCAATCCCACCAACAATGTAGAAGGTTCCCAGCCTCTCGGCATCCTCACCAGCATTTATTGTCCTTTACTTTTTTGATCTTTGCTGTTATTGCTGGTGTGAGATGATATCTCATTATTGTGGGGTTTTTTTAAAATGTTTTATTGTGAATTATGTGATAGTGTACATGGGAGAACATTAGTTTTACATTCATTCTATCGTATATCGTCTCATTGCCATGGTACAGTTCCCTCCATGCAATCCTTCCCCCCAGGTCTTCAGCACACAGTCACTCTCCCTCTCTGGATCTAAAGTCTCCAGCTGCTCCATCGCTCCACGTCATCATCTCTGGCTCCATTTCAGGCATCACAGGTTCTCTGGGTA
>NW_006408580.1:1694327-1716307 GCF_000296735.1 Chrysochloris asiatica
CAGGTAGATGTGATCAGGAAATGGGCTTCCCTTTTCACTCTTCTTCCTGAGAAGTTTCAAGATACCACTGTTGGTTATTTTGATGTAACTTAGGATCTAATTTTCAGCTTATTTCCTGTTTTGACTGCTGTCCTACTCCACAATGCCTGTTCAGGCCTTTTTTCTAGTTGTAAACAGTTCAGGGCCAGCTGTGGCCATTTGGTTTTAATTGGTAACTGTCTCTTTAAATTTCGAGGAGATCTGTGTGCATGCGTAGTGGAAACCTCCGAGGGTGGGGCTAGGGTGCCCCCTAGCTCAGGCACCCCTTTAGTCACCAGAATGGAGGTGCGCAGACAGCAAGGAACCAATGAACAGATACCAAAATAAAAGAATGTCCACACCTTTATCTCCGCACTTCTGCCTGGCGTCTGTGGCTGCTCCGATCCTTCCCCCTCTTGGTCTCACCCAAGATGGCGGCTTCTGGAGCAGCTGAGCGTCCCAGACTAGAAAGCAATAGATTTCTTGCTTCTGCCACAAATTCTTCCAGCTGTAAGCCTTTCACCCTTCTAAATATTCCTTTATATGTGGTTCAGAGTTCTGGGACCATCCCCTGAACCTGCTTGGTCTGGTATTCTGTGTTGTTGGCGGAGCTCCTTTACTGCACTTTCACCCAATCCGCCATCTTGTTTGTTCTCCCAACTGATTTTTGTATGTTGATCTTATACCCTGCCACTTTGCTGAATCTTCCAATGATGTCTAGTAGCTTTTTTACTGAGTCTTTGGGGTTTTTTATGTATAGGATCATATCATCTGCAAATAGAGAGAGTTTTACTTCCTCTTTGCCAATTTGGATGCTGTATAGCTCTGCCTAAAACTTCCAAAAAATATTGAATAGAAGTGGTGACAAAGGACATCCTTGTCTGGTTACCATTCACAGAGGGAAGGTTTTCAGTTTCCCTCCATTGACAGTGATATATAAGCTGTTGATTTTGTATATATGCTCTTGTTTATGTTGAGGAATTTCCTTTCAATTCCTACTTTGTTGAGTGTTTTTTATCAGGAATGGATGTTGGATTTTGTCAAATTTCTTTTCTGCATCAATCAATATGATCTTGTGGTTCTTTTCCTTTTTCTTATTTATGTGGTGGATTACATTGATTATTTTTCTAGTGTTGAACCATCCTTGCTTCCCTTTTATGAAACTCACTTGGTCATGATGTATTATTTTTTTGATGTTGTGCTAGATTCTGTTGGCTAGGATTTTGTTGAAAATTTTTGTGTGTGTGTTCACGAGGGATATTGTTCTATAGTTTTCTTTCTTAGTGATGTCCTTCCCTGGTTTTGGTATGAGGGTTGTGCTTGCTTCATAAAAAGTATTAAGAAGTTTTCCGTCCTCTTCTGTATTCTGGAATAATTTGAGTAGAATTGGTGACAGCTCTTCCCTGAATGTTTGGTAGAACCATACTTATTCAACCTGCATGCTCAGCAAATCATCCAAGAAGCTGGGTTATATGAAGAAAAATGTGGCATCAGGATTGGAGGAGGACTCATTAACAACCTGCGATATGTAGATGATACAACCTTGCTTGCTGAAAGTGAAGAGGACTTAAAACATTTACTGATGAAGATCAAAGAGCACAGCCTTCGGTATGGATTACATCTCAATATAAAGAAAACAAAAATCCTCACCACTGGACCAATAAACAACATTCTTATCAATGGAGAAAAGATTGAAGTTGTCAAGGACTTCATTCTTCTTGGATCAATAGTTAACACTCACAGAAGCAGCAGTCAAGAAAGCAAATGATGTATTGCATTAGGCAAATCTGCTGCACAAGATCTTTTTAAAGTGTTGAAGAGCAAGGATGTTAGCTTAAGGACTAAGGTGTGCTTGACCCAAACCGTGGTATTTTCAATAATCTCATATGCATGCGAAAGCTGGACAGTGAATAAGGAAGACTGTAGAAAAATTGATGCTTTTGAGTTATGGTGTTGAAGGAGAGTATTGAAAGTGCTGCCAAAAGAACCAATAGATCCATTTTGGAAGAAGTGCAGCCAGAGTGCTCCTTGGAGGTTAGGATGGCCAGGCTTCGTCTCTCATACTTTGGACATATTGTCAGGAGGGACCAGTCACTGGAGAAGGATATCATGTTTGGTAAGGTCAGAGAAAAAGAGGAAGAGGCCCAACAAGATGGATTGGCCAAGTGGCAGCATCGATAGACTCAAGCGTGGCAAAGGTAGTGGAGGTTGGCCCAGGATCGGGCAGTGTTTCGTTCTGCTGTGCATAGGGTCACTATGAGTCGGTACTGACTTGATGGCACCTAACAATAACAACAACAACAATTATGATATTCTTAGTGCTTTCTCTTTTAGTTTACTAATATGGTGAATTATACTGATTTTTTAATGTGAAGCCAAGTCTAGTTTCTGAGATTAAACCCCATTTGGTTTTGATGTATTATTCTTTAATACATTGTTGAAGTAATTTACTAAAATTTTGTTTAAAATATTTGTGTGATTTTCATGAATTATATTGATCTGTACTTTTCTTGTAATGCTTTTGCCTGGTTTGGTATTAGGGTAATGGCTGGCATCAGAGAATATGTTGGGAAATAACCCTTTTTCTTTAGTTTTTGGAAAGAGTGTGTAGAATTGACATTATTCTTGAAATGTTTGGAAGAATTCACAGTATTTGGTTTATTTATTTCTTCATTGAGTTTTTGTAGTGTATGTTTTTCCAAGTTATTTTTCCATTTCATCAAACTTACTCGTATAATGTTGTTCATAATATTCCCTATTGTCCTTTTACTATCTGTAGAATCTGTAGTGAAGACACCTTTCTTATTGCTGATAGTGAGTGGTACTTTATATCGTCTCTATTTTTCCTGAATCATTATGGATTTCTCTGTTGCTTCCTGTTTTATATTTTAATTATTTATGCTTTAATCTTTATTATTTCTTTTCTCTTGCTTATTTTAATTTAATTTAATTTTTCTAGTATTATGGTAGTAACTTGTTAGATACCATCAAGTCAGTTCCAACCCTTAGCAACTCTGTGCACAACAGAATGAAATATTGTCTGGCCCTGCACCATCCTCACAGTTGTCATGTTCGAGCCCATAGTTGCTGCCACTCTTGTTGGAGGTCTTCGTCTTTTTTGCTGACCCTCCACTTTTCCAAACATGATTGATGTTCTTCTCCAGTACTATCTTCTGACAGATTTCCAAAGTACGAGGGATGAAGCCTTGCCATTTTCATTTCTAAAGGGCATTCTGGCTATACTTCTTCCAAGATAAATTTGTTTGTTCTTCTGGCAGTATATGGTACTTTCAATATTCTTTGCCAACACCATATTTGAAATGCATAGATTCTTTTCAAGTCTTCCTTTTTCATTGTCTAACTTTCACGTGTATATGGCTTTGGTCAGGTGCACTTTAGTCCTCAAACTGACATCTTTGCTCTTGAACACTTTTAAAAAGAGGTCTTTTGCAATAGATTTACTTAGTGCAATTCATCGTTTGTTTCCTGACAACTGCTTCCATGAATATTGATTGTAGACCAAAGCAAACTGAAGTCTTTGACAACTTCAATCTTTTCTCCATTAAGGAGCTCTGGTAGCGTAGTGGTTACGACTCGGGCTGTGAACCGCAAGGTCAGCAGTTCGAAACTACCAGCTGCTCCGCGGGAGAAAGATGAGGCTTTCTACTCCCGTAAAGATTTACACCCTCGGAAACCCTGTACAGGGTCGCTATGAGTCGGTTCCGACTCCACGGCACATAACAACAACAAATGTATTGGTCTAATTGTGAGGATTTTCATTTTCTATACACTTAGGTGCAATCCATACTTTAATCTTCATTAGTGAGTATTTGAAGTCCTCTTCCCTTTCAGAAAGCAAGTCTGTGTCATGTGCATATTGTAGTTTGGTAATGACTCCTGATGCCAGGTTCTATTTCATATAATTCAGCATCTCATATTATTGGCTCAGCATACAGATTGAATAAATATGGTGAAAGAATACAACCCTGACGCACCTTTCCTGATTTTAGATCATTTAGTATCCCCTTGTTCTGTTGAACATCTGCCTCTTGTTCTGCCTACAGGTTCCTCGTGAGCATAATTAAGTGTTCTGGAATACACATTCTTCGCAGTGTCATCCATAGTTTATTATAATCTACACAGTCAAAGGGCCTTGCATAGTCAATAATGCACAAGTAAACACCTTTCTGGCATTTTCTGCTTTTAGCCAGTGTTCATTTGATATCAGCAGTGGTATCCCTTGTTCCATATACTCTTCTGAATCCAGCTGGAATTGCTGGTACCTCCTTATCAGTGTACTGCTTCAATTATTTTTTAGTTATCTTCAGCAAAAATTCACTTGCATGTGATATTAATCTTGTTGGATGATTTCTGCATTCTGTAGGATCACCTTTCATTGGAATGGGCATAAACATGGATCCAAGTAGTTATCTACCAAACTTCTTGATATGGACAGGTGAGCATGTCCAGTACTGCATCAGTTTGTTGAAAAGTTTCTCTTTGTATCCCGTCAATTCCTGAAGCCTTGTTTTTTGCCAATGCCTTCAGTGCTGCTTGGACTTCTGTCTTAAATATTATCAGTTCTTATCATATGATGCCTTTTGAAATGACTGAACATCAGCCATTTCTTTTTGGTGCAGTGACTCTGTATATTCCTACCATCTTCTTTTGATGTTTCCAGCATCATTCGATATTTTCCATGTGGAATCCTTTAATGTTGCAACTCGAGGCTAAAATTGTTTCTTCAGTCCTTTCAGCTTTATTATGCCCTTTTGGTTTTCTAATACTAGGTCTTTGTATATTTCATTATAATAGTTGACTTTGTTTTATTGATCTGCCCTTTGAAATTTTTTGTTCAGCTCTTTTTTTTTTTTTAAGTTTTTATTGTGAATTGAGTGAAAGTTTACAGGGCAGATCATCAGTTTTATATTCAACAAATCATACACCTTGTTTCATTACAATTATAATCCCCTCCATGTACCATCAGATAACAGTATTTCTCTATATTCACTTTAGCTCCTTTTTTTTAAAACATTCAGGTATATATACTAATTTATACCACCAAAAATTCTGCAAGTCTGTCTCCTGGCCACCAGCTCTCAGTCCCTCTCTTCCCATGAATCTAGAATCCTTAGCCGCTCTCCCTCTCCACGTCCCCATCTCTGCCTCTATCTCTGGTGTCACTCCTTCTCTGGATAAGGTCCCGCATTCCGCTTGTGCTCTTCTCCCTTGATGGGCCTAGGGTCCTCTGTTTCTGAACAGATGAACTACTCCCCCATTTTTTTTAATGTTTTATTGTGAATTATATGATAGTTTACATGGGAGAATATTAGTTTTACATTCATTCTATCGTATATCTTTCCATTGCCATGGTTCCAATCCCCTCCATGCATCATCAACCAACCAAAGGGTATTCCCTGCAAGCCCGCCCCCTACACTTCCCCTCCCCGCCCCCCAGTCTTCATCACACAGTTGCTCTCTCTCTGGATCTAAAGTCCCCAGCTGCTCCATCGCTCCACGTCATTGTCTCTGCCTCCATCTCAGGCATCGCTGCTTCTCTGGGTAGGGTCCCACTCCGCTCTTCTCCATTGATGGTCCTAGGGACCTCCGATCCTAGAGTGGAAAGTTAATCACTCCCTTCCTTGCTATAAAATGTCTACTTTTACTACTCCCCCATTTTTGTTACAAAACTTCTACCTTTACAATTCTGAAAGTTGCAATTAGTCATAACAAGTACTCACTATTCAATCATACGAATCTTATCCCCATCTCTTTTCACCAGACCCACGTAGACAAGATGAAAACTATTCTGTGGGGACTCATTCTTCCTTTGCTCAGCTCTTTTACTTCATCATTTCTTTTATTGACTTTAGCTTCTCTATGTTCAAGAGCAAGTTTCAGAGTCTCTTCTGACATCCACTTTGGTCTTTTCCTTTCTTCCTGTCTTTAAATGACCCTTTGCTTTCTTCATGTATGATGTTTTTGAAGTCTTCCACAAATCTTCCGATCTTTGGTCATTAATGTCTAATGCATCAAATTTGTTCTTGAGATGGTCTCGAAATTTAGGTGGTATATACTCAGGGTCATATTTTGGCTCTTGTAGACTTGCTTTAATTTTCTTCAATTTCAACCTGAACTTGCATATGAGCAATTGATGATCTGTTCTACAGTTGGCCCCTGACCTTGTTTTGGCTTATGATATTGAGCTTTTCCATCATCTCTTCCCACAGATGTAGTCAGTGTGATACCTATGTATTCCATCTGGTGAGGTCCAGGTATATAGTTGTCTTTTATATTGTTGAAAAAAGGCATTTGCAGTTAATAAGTTCTTGGTCTTGCAAAATTATATCATGTGATTTCCAGTATCATTTCTGTCACCAAGGTCCTATTTTCCTACTATGGATCTTTCTTCATTTCTACCTTCCTTATTTTTTTCTTCTTGCTTATTTTGAGTTTGATTATCTCTTCTTTTTCAAGTGGGTAGAAACTCAGGTCACTGATTTTAGGTCCCATCTTTGTTTTGTAATATAGGCATTTGTTTAGTGCTATAAAACATTCCTTAGGTATATGTTAGTGGCATCTCATAAATTCTAAGATACTGCATTTTCATTTTCATCAATACAAAAATACTTCCAGATTCCTCTTTTGATTTCTTTTTTGATCCATGGGTTATTTGAAATCTGTTCTTTACTTTATAAATATTTGGAGATTTTCTTAGGGTTTCCTATTATTTCTAATTTAGTGTCACTATAGTAAAAAAAAAAAAAAAAAAGGAGCTCTGGTAGCATAGTGGGTTACGAATCGGGCTGCAAACCTAAGTCAGCAGTTTGAAACTACCAGCTGTTCCACGGGAGAAAGATGAGGCTTTCTGCTCCTGTAAAGATTTACAGCCTCGGAAGCCCTGTACAGGGTCGCTATGAGTCGGAACTGACTCTGCAGCACATAACTACTACCACCATAGTAAAAAAAAAAAATTGTATGAATTGAATACTTTCAAATTTATTGATACTTGTTTTATGACTCAGAATATGACCAATCTTGGGAAATGTTCTGCGTTGAGTCTTGTATAAATGCCAATTCTTTTAAATTGCTTGTGTTATTCAAATCTTCTATGCCCTTAACAATTTTCTGTGCAGTCATTCTATTATTAATTGAAAGAAAGGCATTGATATTTCTTACCAAAATTGTGGAATTGTCTATTCTTTCTTGCAGGTATTTTAGTTTTGCTCTTTGTGTTTGAAACTCTGTTATTAGATGTATTGTTGTTGTTGTTAAGTGCTGTCGAGACAGTTCCAACCCATAGTGACCCTGAATAGGGTTTCCGAGGAACAGTTGGTGAGCTTGAACTGCCGACCTTGCAGTTCAAACAGTTTTGCAGTCTGGCACATTAACCCACAGCGCCATACCATGAAATTTATAAACATTTAAAATTATTATATCCTCCTGACTCATGAACCCTATGTCATTACGAAGTGACCTTATCATCCCTGATAATATTGTTTGTGCTCAAATCTACTTTGTCTTGTATTAATATGGCTGCTGCAGCTTTGTTTTGACTAATGTTAGCATAATATCTCTTTCTCCATTCTTTAACTATTTTAAAATAACAGCTTTATTGAGATTTAATTCCCATACCATAAAGTTCACCCATAGTGTACATTTCAGTGGCCTATAGTATATCCACAAAGTTGTGCAACCATCACCACACTTTTTAGAGAAGAAGATGGATTGGCACAGTGGCAGCAGCAATGGACTCAAGCATAACAACCATTGTGAAGATGGTGCAAGACTGAGCAGTGTTTTGTTCTGTTGTGCATAGGTTTACTTTGAGCTGGAGCCGAGCTGACTGAAATCACCTAATGACAACAACAACAACACACTTACTTTAGAGTCCTGGTGTGGCATTGTAGGATAAGCACTGGACTGCTATCAGCAGTTCAAAGGTCAGCAGTTCAAAACCACCAGTTGCGCCTCAGAAACCCTATAAAGGTCATTATGAGTTTGAAGCAACTCAGTGGCACTTAACAACAAGAACAACAATATACTTACTTTGGAATCCTGGTATGGTGCTGTAGGATTAGCTCTGAACTGCTAACTGTAAGGTTGGTGGTTCAAATCCACCACCCACCCTTCAGAAACCCTATACAATGTCACTATGAATCAGAACCAACTCAAGGGCACTTAACAACAGCACATACCTACTTTAGGAGTCCTGGTGGCATAATGGTTAAGCACTTGACTGCTAATCCAAAGGTAGGCAGTTTGAACAAACTAGTACTTAGTGGGAGAAAGCTATGGCAGCCTGCTTCCCTAGGGAGAAGTTCTACTGTGTCCTACAGGGTCAGAATTGACTTGGCAGCAATGGGTTGGGTTTGGTGAATACTTACTTAAAAAAAAAAAAAGTTAAGTAGAATCATGGATGATAAAAAAATGCCCAAATGGAATTTCTAATGGTAAGAACTACAGTGTTTGAGATGAAAATTACACTCATTGGGATTAATGGCAGAGTACACATTTAGAAGAAAAGCTTAGTCAATGTGAGGGCATAGCAACATGAACTAACCAAAATAAAATACACAGAGAAAAAAAATCTAAAAATACTAAAAGGCATCCGTGAGCTGTGTGTAGCAACTTAAAGTAGTCTAATATATAGGTAATTGTAGTCTCCAGTGGTGGTAAGGAAGTGACAGAAAGAATGAATACTTGAATACGTAAAGGCTATAAATTTCCAAACTTAATGAAAACTTCAAAACCACACATTCAAGCAGTTCAATGAATCCCAAGGACAGGAAACAAAGAAAACTATACTAAGACAAATTATAATCAAATTGTTCAAAACTATGAGTCAGAAGTGACTCAACATCAATGAGTTTGGTTTTAAAAAAAGATTAGAAATATGGATGATTTAAAAAAAAGGCCCATATGGAATTTCTAAGATTTTTAAGAAAAATATTAAAAGCCACAGGAAAGAGACGTGAAAAGATAAGATTGACATCAGATTTCTTATCAAAAACAGTGTAGGCAAGAAGACAATGGAGCAACACCTTTGAAAAAAATTGAAAATCAATCTAGAATTTTATATCCAGCAAAAACAGATTTCAAAATGAAGGTGAAATAATGACATATTTAGATATACAAAAGCTGAAAGAATTCCTCACCGGAAAGCAGCAACACCAGAGATGGAGACAGAGAGAGGGCATGGAGATAGAGAGCAGCTGAGGGTTTGAGACTCATGGATAGAGAAAGGCTGTGGCTGGCAGCCAGGTGGTGGTAGCCAGGAGGCAGGCTTGCAGAATATGTCCTTTGGTTGTTTAAATGATTATATATTCCTGATTGTTTCTGTGTACAACCCCCCCTCCCCCACCAAAAGAAACAAAAACAAAAAACAGAGAGAACAGGAGCAAGTACTGTTGAATGATGATGCATGGAGGGGATTGTAATCATCACAATGAAACGATATACAATAGGATGAGTATAAAACTGATGTTTTCCCTTGTAAACTCACTCAATTCACAATAAAAACTTAAAAAAAAAAAAAAAATCCTCACCAGAGACCCACACTATAAGAATTGCTAAAGAATATCCGTCCACCTTATAGAACAAAAATTATACTAGGTAACATTTATGTGTTATAAGGTGGTCTGGCGTTGTGGATTAATGCACTGGACTGCAAGGTTGGTTTGAACTTCAAAGTCGGTGGTTCAAGTTCACCAGTAGCTCCTCAGAAACGCTGTACAGGGTCGCTATGAGTCAGAACTGACTTACAGTACTTAAACAACAGCAAAAAAAAAAAACCAAAAAAAACCAAAGATGTACTGGAATGAAGAGCACTAGAAATGGTAACTACACACATGAATTTTTCTCTTATTTAAATATATTTGAAACACAACTGACTAATTAAATGTTTAAGCAAAAGTAATAGCAGTCGTTTGTGGGACTTAAACATGTGAAAGTAAAATGTGTAAGAAGATAACACAACGACTGAGAGGGAAAAGTGGAAGAATATCACTGTAAAATCTTTAATGCACGTAGTATAATATCATTTAAGGATAGACTGTGATAAGCTAAAGATGTACATTACAAATCCTGAAACAACTAAAACAGCCAAAAAATGGGTTACAGCTAGTAAGATACAAGGGAAATAAAATGAAGTTTTTAAACTAAAAAAAAAATAAAAAAGAACGGGACTTCCGGTTTTGAGGTGGAAGAAGCAAAAGGACTCTAGGAAATCTTTTTGGTGGAAGTGCGGCAAAGCCAGAAAAAAAATAACGCTTTGCCAGCACAGTTTCAGAACTTTAAACTCAATATAAAGTATGGGGAAATAGTTTTGGGGGCCTACCGGTGGAGAAATCTTAAGAACCTCCGGCCCACAGTCTTGGCGGAGGTCAGAGGGCGGAACCACAGCCAGTGGCTAGGGAACGAAAACCACCCAGTGATTTATGGAAAAAGAGGTGTGAGGTTTTTGTTTTTTTTTTCTTCTTTCCCTTTTTATCCTTTAACTCCTCTCCTCTGCCCTGCCCTGCCCTGCCCAGCCCGGGTGTCTTCATGTGGGTAGGAGTGCATCCCCAAAAGGGCCCAGGGCTGTGCACACAGGACACAATTTTGCTACAGCGCAAAGAGGAAGTAGCTGAAAGTCCTCGCTGAGAATCCCGAGGCTAATCCTCTGGCGTGTTCTTATGACGTCTGATGGGGGAATTTAGCATGGAAGTTGGCTCTCCTACTTGGATGGAAGCTTTATTCCTGCCTTAGCTAACAAGGGACAGCAGGTCTGGCCACACAACCGAGCAGTATTTGCACCCTGTAAAACCCCAACATAAAAGGCAAGAGCCAAAATCAACTACTATGTACAAGATCAGTGTGTAAACCCAGCACCTGTTAAAAACACACTAAAGGGAGGACAGCTCTGGATATGGAGAGACCTAACAAATCATCAGAGATAAAAGTGCGAACAATCTTCAACTCACTTCTCATGCTCTGTCTGTGCACCTCCATGGCAGTGACTAGAGGGGGTGCCTGCATGAGTGCCCCCTCCCCTCCCAAATCTGAAGGTTTCTGCTGTGCACGCACACTATAATCTACTCAGAAAAGACTACTGGAATAATTTGTATGGGTTTTTATTGTTGATGCTACTTTCTTTCTTTCTTTTTTTTTTTTGCTTTTACTTTTGTTTCAGTTTTTTCCTTTTTGGTCATACTTTTTCCTTGGGGTGGGAGCTTTCTCTCCCAACATTACCCTAGAAGAGACAGCAATCATTGCCATATAGCCAAGCTACAAGCATACCCTATAATATCCCAGCATCTGGGCAGGAGCCAGTACAAGCTGCTACACATTACATAGATAGCTAACACTTGCTACAATTACTTACAGTTAAGTAATAACATGTGAAAAGGGAAGCCTATCTCTGGAACACATCTACAAGGAGACATAGGCTTAATAATATAACATACATTTATTTAATCATTGAAAACATCTAACTATTGAAAATGTCCAAGAAACAACAAAAGATCTCGGCACATGTCCAGAAACAGAAGAGTAACTGAGACAAATGAACTGGAGATAGGCATAGACTTCCCATTAGAAGGACAGTAGTCTTTGGATCTGCCTGAGAAGGAATTCAGGAAAATAATATTGCAACACATCCAAATACTTCACAGAGGTGTGGAGGCAAATAAGGAAGAAGTCAGGAAAATGCTACATGAGCAATCAAATAAGATAGATACAGTATTGGAAACAATTCAAAACCTGCAAAAGGAGATCCAAATGATTAATAATAAAATATCAAAAATTAACACCTTTCTTAATTGTAAACCATTCAGTGTTTCCATGTTCTTGTTGTCATGATCCATACCATCGAAAGCCTTTGCATAGTCAGTAAAGCACAGGTAAACATGAATTATATGAAGTATGAATCTAGGAAAATTGGAAATTGTCAAAAATGAAATGGAACTCATAAACATTGGTATGTTAGGCATTAGTGAGCTGAAATGGACTAGTATTGGACATTTTGAATCTGACAACCACATGGTTTACTATGCTGGTAATAAAACATTGAAGAGGAATGGTGTTGCATTCATCGTCAAAAAGAACATTTCCAAGACTAAGGCTCAATTGGAATACACGCTCTGATTGGTGACCACGTTCATCACCGATAAGGGGAAGTGAGGGAAAAACAGCAGTGAAGTGGCAAGCTAAGCCCCTACAATGTTCAATAGACTCCTGTGAACCCGGATGGAGACCTGGTTGGCCAGCAGTGTGGCAAGACCTGGGGACTCTTGGGCCAAGAGTCAGTGACATAGTTACAGAGGACTAGAGTAGAGAGTGAAGCATCCAGCTGATAAGAAGTGAGGGCATATGCATAAGTACACCCACACTTGCAGATAATACCCACTTGACCTGGCTTCAATGACTAGATGATCAGAGCTCAACCAGAAGAAGAAAGAAGAGGGGAAAAAAAAGAGTAAGTAATCTGATACAATTTGATGAACTTGACCTACACCTATGGATGCAGTAGCTCCAAAGAGGGAACAAATCTTTACAGCAAGGATCATTCCCACCCCCTCAATACACAGAGTATACAGGGATGGGCAACTTGGACATTGGCTACCCAAAATGGGGGTGGTGGTGCTACAAAGGCAAGAAGTGACTTGTTTACAAGCTTTCAAGAGGGAACCTAGATCCAGAAGACATGAAGGAAGGTAGAATCTCCACTGAGTAGTATCCAGTCTGTCTAGGTGGGGCTGATGAAATGAAATGCAGATAGGTCTCTTGTGATACAATAGTGAATAATTGTTATCAGGACTGCTTGTGAGGGTTGGAAATGTAAAGGTAGACGTTTTGTAGCAAGGAGGGGAGTGATTAACTTTTCAGTCCAGGAACGGAGGTTCCTGGGACCATCAAGGGAGAGGAGCGGAGAGCAGGACCCTACCCAGAGAAGCAGTGATGCCTGAGATGGAGGCAGAGATGATGACGTGGAGAGATGGAGCAGTTGGGGCCTTTAGACACAGAGAGGGAGAGGGGCTGTGTGCTGAGGACCAGGGTGCAGGCTTGCAGTGTATACCCTTTGGTTGGTTGATGATGCATGGAGGGGATTGTAACCATGGTAATGAAAGGATATAGATAGGATGAATGTAAAACTAATGTTCTCCCATGTAAACTTTCACATAATTCACAATAAAATATTAAAGAAAAAAAAGAACGTATCAAGATCAGTCACCAAGTACAACGCTGTCTGTGATAGGATACTATCCATACGCCTACAGGGAAGACCCGGTGTGATGCTGTGGGTTAATGCCTCAGACTGCAAAGCCATTTGAACTGCAGGATTGGCAGTTCAAGCTCACTATTTGCTCCTTGGAAGCCCTATACAGGTTCCCTATGGGTCAGCACTTAACAACAACAACAACAGGGAAGACCAGTTAATACCACCATTATTATTCAAATTTACGCACCAACCACTAAAGCCAGTGAGGATTTTATAGAGGAATTCTACCAACTTCTTCAATCTGAAATAGATCAAACATGCAATCAAGATTTATTGATCATTACTGTTGATTGGAATGCAAAGGTTGGAAACAAAAAGGACACATTAGTAGTTGGAAAATATGGCCTTGGTGATAGATATGATGCTGGAGACCACATTCTGCAAAACCAATGATTTGTTCATTTCAAATACCTTCTTTAGACAGCAAAAGAGACGATTATACACATGGACCTCACCAGATGGAATACACAGAAATCAAATTGACTACATCTGTGGAAAGAGATGGTGGAAAATCTCCATATCATCAGCCAAAACAAGGCCAGGGGCAGATTGTGGAACAGACTATCAATTGCTCGTATGCAAATTCAGACTGAAGCTGAAGAAAATGAAAACAAGTCCACATGAGCCAAAATATGACCTTGAATATATTTCACTTGAATTTAGAGGTCATCTGAAGAACAGATTTGATACATTAAACACTAAAGACCGAAAACCAGAAGAGTTGTGGGTGGCTCTCTATAGTCCTGGCAATAATCCAGTTACACACATCAGGGTCCTTAAAGAGTTTGCTATGCCACTTCTATGAGTCTTCTATTCCAAGGTTTTAACCTGTAATTTTTTTTTGCCATTCTGGTCTGTTCCTGTTTCATGTTTTTTTTGGCCATGACAGAACTGGTTGGAAGTCCTGAAGTAAAGGGCAAGTAGAAATTGTCCATAAATCAGACATTCATAATCCTGGGACTGCCTGTATTCCCATTACTGAGGCAAGACCTTCCTGAATACTCTGCCCTGTGCATTGTGAATTGGTTGGTTGGAACAGACACTATTCCTGACCTTTGGTGAGTGCCAGGTACTGTTTTCTCTAATCCTTTCAGATAGTTCTTTCCCCTCATATGTATATACTGATCAGTCATTTACTGAAGACTTTAGGGGGAGACTTTACAGATCTTCAGGGTTCTAGCTCTTTGTAGGTCTCCTTTCTGGTTCTCTGTTCTATGAACCTTAGCTGCCTCTGTATCCCATCCCTGTCCTATAGCCTAGAAACTTTCTCATGGCAGTAAGCTGTTGACAATCGTTGTTGTTAAGTGCTATCAAACTGGTGTTGACAGTCATAGGGCTAACTTGTATTTTCTCCATCTCTCTTGGATCACTGTCCTTCATTGTCTGATGCCCAGACAGTCTTAAAAACCATCATTTCTTGTATTTTGTCTTCTTTTCCTGATTATTTCAGGTATGAGGGTGAATCCACTCCTTGTTTCTCTGTCTTGTCTAGAAGTGAAAACCTTGCTCCTGGAAGTGAGTTTTGATCTTTATTGTTATATTATTGTAACCTCCCATACACATACATTCTGTCTTTTGACAGTTCTTTTTCTTCAACTATGTACTTTGTGTGTATGTGTCCGTGTATATATGTGGTTTTATGGATTTGTACACAAACAGACACACACTTAAAATAAGCCTACCACAGACTATCTTATTTTAGTCTAGGACTCTGTTGGCTGCTGTACATTTTTGCTTGTGAGAGAACTAGAGAAAGAAAAGACTGTATTCATTAATAGACTAGGCTGCAGATGAACCAGAATGATTCACTTCAGTGCTATGAATAATAGCATTGTCTCTCTTCAGTGGCAGTGCTATGCAGAGTGTTTATGATGACACTGAAGAGAGAGGCAGACCAAATGGTAATTCTGTAGTGATTTTTATCCATTGTGGGGAAATCTGGTAAAGGGTAGAGCTCTTATTTGGCAGCTGAAGTCCTCCAGGTCCAGTCAGGGAAAAAGAGGCAGGTAGTTCAGTAGAAGGCAACTGACCAAAGCAACGAAAGAACTGAGAAGTCAAACAGGGTGCTTTGAAGCAACGTTGCTCGAAGTGAGCAACAACAGGAAGCTCCTGTCATCCCTAGGGATGGAGGGGAACACAGAAGTTAGTAACTAGAGCCTGGAATGAATTCATCTGGCAGGAACTGGGAGCATGGTTGGGGTTTCCCAGTGAGACATAGGACCTGGAGGGAGGTCCGTCTGGTGGGAGCTTCAGTCATGGAGAACACAACTATCACCTGGAATGTAGTTAGCAGTTGTGGGGAACGCAAAGATACCCTAGCTTCTCCCTTCCTTCCACCATCTCTTATGTGTTTCTCACTGATTGGATGAATCTAACTTGAAGTCACTTGTTCAGGGGCATGGAAATGTAGTTTATAGGTGTCACATCTTCTCTCCTCCTTCACCTTTCTCCATATTACCAAAGCAAGAAGGAAAAGGCAGAAAATGGATCTGAAGCCACATAGATCCAGGACTGGCACAAAGCTCCTTTCTCAAACTGAATGCCTTTTAGTGGTGTGCAGTATATCCAATACCTAGATAGGGTCCAGAGGGGTGGTGGTGGTGGAAAGCTGTGTGGTTAGGTTCAAGAATAACGAATAACTCTATCAGCAGACTCCTGGGAAGGAAGCTTCATGATCAGGCACAACCTAGAGCTGTTATGTTAATATATGCTTAACAGACAGGATGTGCTAATTAAGATAAACTTCTGCTCAAATTTGAAATGTTAAGCATATGAATTTTTAAAAAACCCACATCAGCTATTTCATCTGTCAGTGCTGTTTTATGTTTTATATGTATTATTCATGGAGAGAAGGGGTTGTAGGTGTGAGGAGAGAAGGAGGGATTCTTTTTTATAGTGTAATCAACACTGTGATTTAATTTACACATTAATCTCTGTAAGCAAAGTGGTAGGTGTTGTAACAATGCCTTTTTTCACAAGCCCTTTTTTGATGAGTTCAGCCAAGGAAGCTATGCTTGTGGAGAGCAGTAATCTCTCTCTGAATCTATGTTATTCAGTTTCATAGTGGTATTTCTACAGTTTTTTCAACTTCTACAATTGAGACATTAATTAGGGTTGTTGCTGTTATTGTAAAGTGCCATTGAGTTGGTTCCAACTCATAGTGACCCTGTCTGTATAGGGTTTCCAAGGAGCAGCTGGTGGGTTTTAACTGCCAACAATGTGGTTAGCAGTCCAGTGCTTATCCAACAGCTCCACACTTTGCTGTAAATGAGGACATCTTCAGGGAAGTGAGACAGCTAAGCACTTTCTGTATTCTCAGTCTGGATCAGTGACAAATGATTAAAGGTATGATTCAGTTTAAGCAGTTTTTTCAACCTCAGAAGGCCAAATGGAAAATCACGTATATGTGATCAGAATATATATGTTAATAAAACACTTTCTTAATTAAAATTAAAGCAACTCAATTAGGATTATCCGTTATTTCAAACTGATTCGATCCTTGATTGGGTATTGATTTCCAAACTTTCTATGTCTATCTGATTAACAAAAAGATGCAGCAGATTGTTACTTAAATAGATTGTAATTTGCTTGAAAAAAAGTTCAGTATTTTTCACAAGCCTATCCTTGTGGGGAAAGGGTCTATGTAAATTATAAGGATACACTTGACCATAGATATATAGGCTTATTTCTGGACTCTCAGTTTTATTCCATTTGTCCATATGCCAGAGTCCTGGTGTGGTGCTATAGGATAGACACTGGACTGCAAGTTCAGTTTGAACCACAAGGTTGGCAGTTCAAATCCACCAGCCACTCTTTGGAAATCCTATATAGGGTCGCTATGAATCGGAACTACCTCAATGACACTTAACAACAACATCCTTATGCCAGTACTACACTGTTTCGATTATTGTAGTTTTATAGTAACTTCTGAAATTGGGAAGTATAAGCTTTGTTCTTTTTCATGTAGGTTTTGGCTTTGTAAGTACTCTTGCAATTCCATGTGAATTTCAAGATTGCCTTTTTCATTTTTATAAAAAAAGCCATTGGAAATTTTATAGCGATTACATTGCATCTGTAGATCTCTTTAAGTATGCTTGACATCTGTTGAAACAAGAAAATAAACCTATTAAAGAAATTGATTGAAGTTTACTTCATATATGATTTGCAAATTGGGACACTTCCAACTTGTTATTGTTAGGAGCTTTTGGGTTCCTAACCATAGTAAGCCTGTGTATAACAGAACAAAATGCTGCTTGCCTGAGTCATCCTCAAAATCATTTGTTTGAGCCTATTGTTTTAGCCACTGTGTCAATCCATCTCATTGAGGGTCTTCCTTTTACTCACTGACCTAAGCATGATGTCCATCTCCAGGGGCTAGCCCCTCCTGATAAAGTACTGAGACTCACCATCATCACTTCTGGGTGCATTTTTCCTCCAAAACACATTTGTTTGTTCTTCTGGAAGTCCATGGTATATATGTTTTTGTTGTTGTTATGTGCTGTGGAGTCAGTTCCGACTCATAGCGACCCTGTACAGGGTTTCCGAGGCTGTAAATCTTTATGGGAGCAGAAAGCCTCATCTTTCTCCTGTGGAACAAGCTGGTAGTTTCGAACTGCTGACCTTGCGGTTCACAGCCCAATTCATAACCACTACGCTACCAGAGCTCCTTATGGTATATATATATATATTCACTATTCTTCACACCATGGTTCATAGGCTACAATTCTTATTTGGTCTTCTTTATTGATTGTTTAGCTTTTGCATGCACATATAAGGTAATTGAAAATACCATGGCTTGGGTCAGATTTATCTTAGTCCTCAAAATGACATTTAGCTGACCAGATAGCTGTCGTCCAAATTTCTTGGCATAGATGAGTGAGCACTTGCAGCATCGCCTTCATTTGTTAGAACATATCAATAGGTGTTCTGTCAATTCCTGTTTTCCTAGAGCCTTATTTTTTGTCATGCCTTTACTGCAATTTGGACTTTTTCCTTCAATACCATTAGTTCTTGATTATATGCTACTTCCTGAAATG
Organism: Chrysochloris asiatica; assembly: GCF_000296735.1. Taxonomy (NCBI): domain Eukaryota; kingdom Metazoa; phylum Chordata; class Mammalia; order Afrosoricida; family Chrysochloridae; genus Chrysochloris; species Chrysochloris asiatica. The sequence continues at coordinate 1,712,643 of NW_006408580.1, forward strand.
GTTGAACATTGACCAGTACTTTTTGCTACAGAGACTTTATGGATTCCTTCCATTGTCTTTTGATGCTTCTTTCATCGTTCAATGTTTTCCTTGTAAAATCCTTCACTATTGCAACTTGAGGATTGAATTTCTTTATTCAGTTCTTTTAGCTTGAGAAATGATGAGCATGTTCTGCCTTTTTGGTTTTATAACTCCAGGTCTTGGCACTTTTTAATGCTAATACGTTGTCTTCTTGAGTGGTCCTTTGAAATTTTCTGTTTATCTCTTTTACTTCATCATTTCTTCCATTTGCTTTAACTATTCTATGTTCACGAGCAAGTTTCAGAGTCTCTTCTGACATCCCTTTTGGTCTTTTCTTTTTTTCTATCTTTTTAATGACCTTTTAAGGAGCTCTGGTAACGTAGTGATTATGAAATTGGGCTACGAACCGCAAGGTCAGCAGTTCGAAACTACCAGCTATTCCGCAGGAGAAAGATTTACGCCTCGGAAACCCTGTACAGGGTCGCTATGAGTCAGGACCAACTCCACGGCACATAACAATAGCAACAATAATGACCTTTTGGTTTCTTCTGGTACAAGGTCCTTGATGTCATGCCACAATTTATCTTCTTGTCCTTGGTCATTAGTGTTCAGTGCATCAAATATATTCTTGAGATTGTCTCTAAATTGAAGTGAAATATAGTCAAGGTTGTGCTTTGGATATTATGAATTTGTTTTAATTATTTTCAGTTTAAACTTGGACTTGCATATGAGCAATCAGTGGTCTATTCCACATTTGGCCTCTGATGATATACTGACTGATGATATTGAGCTTCTCCATTATCTCTTCCCACAGATGTAGTCCATTTGATTCCTGTGTATTCCATCTGATGAGGTCTATATGTATGTTGTTGTTGTTGTTAGGTGCCATCGAGTTGGTACCGATTCATAGTGACCTTATGCACAGCAGAACAAAACACTGCCCGGTCCTGAGCCAGCCTCACTATTGTTGTCACGCTTGAGCCCATTGATTCTGCCACTTGCCCAATCCATCTCGTTGGGAGTTTTCCTCTTTTTATCTGACCCTCCACCTTACCAAACATGATATCCTTCTCCAGCAACTGATCCCTCCTGACAATATGTCTGAAGTATGAGAGACGAAGTTTGGCCATCCTGGCCTTCAAGGAACACTCTGGCTGCACTTCTTCCAACATGGATCTGTTTGTTCTTTTAGCAGCCTATGGCACTTTAAATATTCTCCTCCAACACCATAACTCAAATGCATCAATTCTTCTACTGTCTTTAGTGACCTTTTATGTTGTAGAAAAAAGGTATTTACATTGAATATGTTCATTGGTCGTACAAAATTAGATCATGTGATGTCCAACATTGGTTCTGTCACCAAGGCCATATTTTCCATTTGCTGATCCTTCTTTGTTTCCAACATTTACATTCCAATCACCAGTAATTACCAATGCATCTTGATTACATGTTTGATCATTTTCAGACTGTAGAATCTAGTAAAAATCTTCAGTTTCTTCATCTTTGGCATTAGTGGTTGGTGCATAAATTTGAATAATAATTTTATTAGCTGATTTTTTGTAGGGGCATGGATGTTATCCTACTTTTGTATACTTTGTACTTCAGATTGGATGTTGAAATGTTCTTTTTGAAAATGAATGTAGTCTGTTCTTTTTGACAATGAATATATACTAATAGTCTTATTAACTGGTCGTCCTTGTAAGATATTATTATCCTTGTAAGATATGGATATTATCCTATTTGTATGCATTGTACTTTAGGTTAGATGATGAAATATTCTTTTTGACAACAAATGGCCGGTACCAGACTTTATGCATTCCATTTTATTTTTGATGACATCCATTTTTTATAGCTCATACATTCAATGTTCTGATTATTAATGGATGTTTACAACTGTTCTCCTTTGAGTCATGCCACATCAACAAATGAAGGTCCCAGAAGCTTTACTTTCATCCATGTCATTAAAGTTGACTCTATGTTAAAGAGACAGCTCTTTCCCAGTCATATGTTCAGTGTCTTCCAACCCGAGGGGCTCATCTTCTGGCACTGTATCAGACATGGTTCCACTGATACTCAGAAAGTTTTTACTGGTCAGTTTTTTGGAAGTAGATCTCCAGGTCCTTCTTACTAGTCTGTGTTAGTTTGAAAGCTCTACTTAAACCTGTCCACCTTGGGTGACCTATTAGTATTTGAAGTACTAGTGGCATAGCTTCCAACAGCACAGCCACTACAGTATGACAAACTGGCAGATGAGTGATAAACATTTCCAACAAGAGAGTCATAATTGTTCCACTGAAGAGAAATATTTTACAGATTATTATACTCCAAGTGGTTATGAGTCGGGTTGCTAACCTCAAGGTCAGCAGTTTGAAACTACCATCTGTTCCACGGGAGAAAGATGAGGCTTTCTGTTCTCATAAAGGTTTACAGCCTTGGAAATGCTATCCAGGGTCCCTTCGAGTCGGAACCAACTCCATGGCACACCATCACCACCAATTACATATTGCCATGGAAACAGGACAACAATAACTTGTTTTTTTTAATCTGAAAACAGCAGTCATCTGACCTTCATAGTTTTTGCACACATATACTTCTTTAAAAGAGCACAATGCCCAAGGAAAATGTTATTCAGCAATGAAGCTAGACTGTTGTTTGATTTAAAGATGACTTAGGAAGACCAGCTTTCTCAAAACTCAAAGTTCATGGATTATCTCAGGGCAATAGTTGGGGTAGGTCACCTCAAACTCTATGAGCACTGGAAAAGGTAAATACTTATATAAAAGGCAACATAAATATGTATGTTTTTTCTTCTCTAAATATTTTTTTTTAAAGGCGCTCTGGTGATGTAGTGGGTTACGCATTGAGCTGCAAATCACAAAGTCAGAGTTTGAGTTCACCAACTCCTCCACAGGAGAAAGAGACTTTCTGCTCCTGTGAAGATTTACAGCCTTGGAAATAGGCTCATAGGGTTGCTGTGAGTTAGAATCAATTTGTGTTTGGTTTGTGGTTTAAATACCTTTAAAGACTTTTTTCCTTTACTTAAATAATATTTGGGTTTATAGCATATATAAATTAAATCGGTTTTAAGATAATAGCATGAAGGTGAGGGAGTACAGAAATGGAGCTAGAATCTAGCTCAATCAGTGTGTTGTTGTTAGGTGTCATTTCATTGAGTCGGTACTGACTCATAGCGACCTTATGTACAACAGAATGAAACATTGCCTGGCTCTGGGCCAACCTCACAATGGTTGCTGCACCTGAACTCATCACTGTTACCACTGTGCCAGTCTGTCTCATTGGGGGTGTTCCTCTTTTTCTCCAACCCTCCACTTTACCTAGCATGATGTCCTTTTCCAGGAACTACTGGGTAATATGTCTGAAGTATGAGAGACACAAAGTCTCACCATCCTGGCTTCTAAGTGTGAGAAATAACTCTTTTTTTTTTCCCCATTATTTATTTATTTATTTTCTTAAATGTTTTATTGTGAATTATGTGATAGTTTACATGGGAGAACATTAGTTTTACATTCATTCTATCATATATCATCTCATTGCCATGGTTACAATCCCCTCCATGCATCATCAACCAACCAAAGGGTATATACCCTGCAATCCCTCCCCCATACCCCCCAGGTCTTCAGCAC
>NW_006408580.1:1718567-1733796 GCF_000296735.1 Chrysochloris asiatica
TCCCATTCTGTGGGTTCCCTTTTTATTCTTATGGTGAAGTCTTTTGATGCACATAAGTTTTTAATTTTTAGCGTGTCCCACTCATCTATTTTGTCTACTTTTGTTTGTGTGGTTTTCAAAATGTTTTGTAGTCTGTGTATTCCCTGAATTAGTGCCCTCACATTTTTCCCTATTTTTTCATTGATGGTCTTCATAATTCTGGGATTCACATTTAGGTCCTTAATCCATGTTGAGTTGAGAAATAACTCTTGTGGGCATGATTCATTTTCAGGAATTCTTCAGATTTCTAGGCCTGGCAAATAGATACATACAGGGAGGGATATGTAACCTGGCTGTTTTAGGACTAGGAAATTTAAATAAGAATACAGCTATTAAGACAATGGGCTATCCATTTTGGTTTCTCTGGGGGGAGAGAAAATGGGATGTGCCATAGAATTGTATATGGGGAAGTGGAACTGTAGGAGGGGCTTTTTGGAGACAAGAATAAAAATGTATGTGGCAGGCCATGTGGTGCGTTTGCCCGTGTCTACTGGGTTGAGCGCCCGATTTTGCAAAATCAAATAAAGAAAACCTCACTCTTGCTAAAATTAGTACAAATTGGATTCCTTGAGTGTTTGTCAGTATAGACAAAATTTTTCACAAATTTGGGGGTCTGTCTGGGATTTTCTGCCCACTTGGAGTGGCAGTCCTGGTGGAAAAGGAGACGTTTCCCACCTTGGTTTTGGCGGCCTACTCCACAGAGTTGATTGCCTCCCAGCAAGAGCAGGAAAAAGACCTGAGACTGTTAAAAGATGATCAGAATTAGTGAGATGTGGAGGGCTGAGAATACAGTAACTGCAGCGACTAGGCAATCTGTGCACAGGCCAGGGCAGGAAAATTGGATTGTAAGTGTTGCCCTGATAGGCATTTTTGGGAGCCATTGTGTGACTGAGACAAAGGGAGTGCGGAGTCCCAATCCGGTTGGAGGTGGACAAAGTGAAATCTCGTGGTTGTATGCAAGAAATCTCCACGAGTAGCCAAACATGGGGAAATTGGGGGAGGTTGAGTATGCAAGGGAACTCAGACACAAAAACCAAAAGAAAATGGGGAATGGAATTCTAGGCCTTGGGAAGAAGGAAACAGGAGAGACTCCCACAGACATTCCTCCTGTCAGTCCTTTGGGGAGAATATTGAAGGCTTGGGAAGAATCCCCAAACCTGGGGAAAAGATGAAAATATTGTTTCATTGGGCCAAAAGAACCAATCCATTTACCATCTGTGTTCTGGCCTCAATTTGGTTCCAATGAGGACTGGGTCTGCCAGTCATGTAAACATTAGAACTCAGTCTTCTCAGAAGGAGATAGCCTATGCTCTTTGTTGGTTAGTTGTTGTTATATGCCGTGGAGTCGGTTCCGACTCATAGTGACCCTGTACAGGGTTTCCGAGGCTGTAAATCTTTTCAGGAGCAGAAAGCCTCATCTTTCTCCCACGGAGCAGCTGATAGTTTCAAACTGCCGACCTTACATCTCGCAGCCGGATTCGTAACCACTATGCTACCAGAGTTGGTTAGTAGGGGGAGCAGAATCAGTTCAAAAGACAGTCTCCCTTAAAGGGCAGAAACCAAGACAAAAAGATTGAGGGAGGCAGTGAGAAACCCATTGTTGAACTGTTAAGAGAAGCTCAGAAAATTTTTGTAAGGAGAGGAGGGAAAAAGAGAGGCAGAAAGCCAGCGTCATGGTATCTACTGTGAATAAAATAGTAAATAAGAGGCTAGAACAAGACCCCCTTCTCAAGGGAAGTGGAACAGTGATTACAGAGGAAAGGGAGGAGAGGACTGGGCCAGGTCTCCAAGCCCACCAGCAGATGAATGTTGTGGGAAGACAGGCCATTTCAAAAGAGAACATCCAGAAAACATCTCATGAAACTAGAGATTAACTTTTGAATCTCTTGTAATGGTACCTAATTATAAGATTGGGTTAGAATTAGAGAGAGTGAGGTGAGGTTGAGGGTAAATAAGAGGCCTATGACTGAAGAGAAGAAAGGAAAGATTGACTCACGGATATGGTTTAAAGAGGGCAATAGGGGAGAAATGGAAATTCCACCCTTGGGTGTGGAACTAAAAAAAAAACAACAAAAAAACCAGGGGAGGTGGTCCACAGAAGACAATACTCTTTCCCTGTAGAAGGGAGAAAGGGTCTGGAGCCAGTAATAAAGGGCCTTGTTGTTGTTGTTGTTAAGTGCCATCGAGTCGGGTCCGACCCATAGCGACCCTGTACAGGGTTTCCGAGGGTGTAAATCTTTACGGGAGTAGAAAGCCTCATCTTTCTCCCGCGGAGTGACTGGTAGTTTCGAACCGCTGACCTTAAGGTTCACAGCCCGATTCGTAACCACTACGCTACCAGAGCTCCTAATAAAGGGCCTAGTGATTATTTTTTGTTTGGTATGGTAGTTTTCAAATATAATTCTTACACAGACTATTTGAGTTTACAATGCAAAATTCTGAGTTTGCACATTCCAGGTGAAACTTAAATGTGAATGGGTCACTGAAAAGTTGTTTTGTTCTGTTTTAATATCTTTGATATTCTTTCTGCAGTAAAATGGTATAAGGTAATCCATTTAAAAGGTGGTTGAGGATTTATTTGGCTGGTGTGATAGTAATTTTCAATATTGTACATTGCTCAAGGCTTTACTTGTGTGTTTATTTTTATTTGTATGAATGTTTCAGATATTCTGAAAACATAATACTGCTTTAAAAGATGTTCGATGTACCAATACTCTTTCTAAATTGAAAACATTTTTTTTTTGTTAAAATTTGGGTTACCCTGTATGTATGCATTTTATCTTGCTAAGTGGAGTAAAAGGATATTTTGCTGTAGACGTGAGTATTGATAGCTTCAGTTCATTTGACAAGGTTATAATGTTAAAGTATGTTTAATTGATATTCCTGTTTGAGAAGCTTTTAAGTGAAGTGCTGTATTCATGCGGTAAAATGACAGAGCCAGTAATGTTTATTTTAGTTTGAGGAAGCAGAATGTCATAAAATGTGTTTTCCTTTAATATCTTCATGTTAATCCTCTCAGTTTTTGAAACCGAAGGGTTGAATGGCATTCAGTGCTAAAGGGGCATCATGCCATAGGCTCCCCTACCTGGGATTCCTGAGAAAGTACGTGCTGGCCCTTTCTGCTTTGCTAACCCTCAGGTTCAAAGGACTCTTGGTCCAAACCCATTCCTTCGAATTCCCAGTTCATCACTTCTGACTGGGAGACTTGGTGCTGATCTAGACCTGGAAAGAGGACAGACTCCAGCTGGACTGGGAGGGCCCTTACCATGTGTGGTTAATCAATGAGGCAGCTGTTCAGACAGTGGAAAAGGAGTGGACTCATTGTACTCAAGTAAAAGGACCAGTGAAGGTAAAGAAGGACGTTCCCTAAGGAAAAAGTAGTTACGTGTGGGAAGCATATCCCTTGCCCCGGGAGCTCTACAAAGTGACTTTGACAAGAGTCTCAGAGGCTGCCTTGCCTTACTGCTTTTCCCTGGTCTCTTTCACCCTCGGTCTAAAGAACTAGTCCCACCAAGTAGCCACTTCTCAGTAGACCTGATAGAATTGGGGGCATAGATTAAATCAAAGCGAGAGTACACTTCAAAGAGAGAAGCAGGTCTGGCTCCCAAGTGGACAAGACCCTTTGGGGTTGGGGTCACTTCCTCTTAAGAGTGGGCTAATACATATTTATTAGGAGGAGTTGTATGTTGAATATTTTATCAATTTTTAGTAAAGGGGCTTAGGCTTACTGGAAATGGAGTGCCTTCTTCATGGGTTGTGTGCCTGGGGCCAACTGCTTCTATTAGGGTTTCAGGTCTTGATATCTTTTTCTTTGTTCCAGGCTGTTCTTTTCAGTGTTACTGTTCTTGTTGGACTAGAGATGTCCTTTCCCCTTCCTTAATCCCTATTTAGTAGGAGGGGACTCAGGGTAAAGGGGTGGATATGAAACCAGAGTAAGAAGGGCCTAGGGCTCAGGGTCTCTAAACTGTCCCTGACAAGACGGGGTGGGTTTGGAAGCTAATGCACTAAAATATATCATTACCATGGGGGAGATGCACAGGCTTTTTTTTGCCTTTGACCCACCAATAATGTTGATAGTAGATGTAACTGTGGCATCTTTCCCTCAAACCATCAAATTAGGTGTTTGCCAAGTTTTATCCTGTGGAAAATTGGAGGACCCAGTGCTTATCTCAATTATAGGGAGCCAAGAGTAGTAATCCGGGTCTATGGAATGGGTGCGCTTATCTCTAGAAGGGACCCTGTGAATCAATTTATATTCCAATTTGTCACTTCTCCGACTTCAGCGCCAAACCCAAGCCCTTTTCCTGTAACTCCCCCTAAGGAAATCTTTAAGAATGACCCTGAAAGAGTAGAAATGATTGAGGTAAAAGACCTAAAACAAACATTAGAAGTAGAAACAGAATATAGGCGTGTGAACGCTTGGGTAGAATGGATTAAAAGTCATTGCCATGTTTGTGCAGCTGATCAACCACAGGTGCAGGTAATTCCCTTTTCCCTTGTTTGGGCTTCAGATATGTTGTACTACAGGTTGGCTCTGTACTGAGAAAAGGACGCTTGGGGAGATGAAACTTGTAAGTGCTTGTCAAAGACAATTCCTTCATTCTCCTTAGGGATAAACCACTCTTTTTGTCTTTAAAGGCAGGGAGCAGAGTTCACAGTACCTACCTGGAGGAGAATTGACTCTTACACCCACGTCCAAAATGTCATTGGTGAACCTTTTGTTGTTTTTAAACTGGCCTTTGGCCTGTATTCATTAGAACTTTTAAGGTGGAATCTTGAGCCAGAACTTGAGTTGAGACATTTGCATTTGAAAAGATATGTACATCTACCCAGAACTGTTGAAGATTTGTGAGTTAAAAAAAAAAAAAAAAAGGCAGACAGTTGAGTTTCAGAGGCTTCTAGGCAAGGCAGGTTGGCCCATCAAAGATGGCTAGGGTTGTTGAGCTGACTAGAACCTGACCAGATTAATATGAAGATGTTTAATACTCTGAGCCAGTGTTGGTTGTTACAGTTTGATGGATTGGACTTTTGCTTATGGATGCAGTTCCTAACAATTTCAATCAGAATGTCTCCTCAGTGTACTGGATTGGTAGTATGGGCAATTTAGACATTACTATTGCTGTAAGTGACTGATTTGACAACATTTTCATGGGTGTGCTTGGTTTTAGAGTGAGGGGTCAAGGGACAATCCCCCTGACTAGTTTTGCTGTTTTCCAGATGTGTCTGGTGAAAGGGGGTACAAAATGATGCTGATAAGATTGTATTTCAATTATAGTATTGTAGGTCAGAACTGTAATTGTAGAAGATATGTAACTAAAAGGAAGGAATAGTTATTTTTCATTTCAGGAATGGACAATCCCAGGACCATCAAGAAGGAAGGGCATGAGTGGAACTTGGGATCCCTGCCTGAAGAAGCAGAGACAGCAGAGATGGTGGCAGAAGTAGTGACATGGAGCAGCTTTGGACTCTAGGCCCATGAACTGAATGAGGCTGTGTTCCTATGGGCTGGAGATTGGCTTTTTTTGTTAATGCTTTATTGTGAATTATGTGATAGTTCACATGGGAGGACATCAGTTTCACATTGATCCCATTGCACATCATTTTCTTGCCATGGTCACAATCCCCTCCATGCATCATCGACCAACCAAAGGGTACACCCTACAAGCCTGCCCCCGTACACCGCCCCTCTCCCTCTCCAGGTCCAAAGTCTCCAGCTGTTCCATCTCCCCATGTCATCATCTCTGCCTCCATCCCTGGCATCACTGCTTCTCTGGTTGGGTTCCATTCTCTCCTCTTCTCCTTCGATGGTCCCAGGGACCTCCGTTCCTAGAATGTAAGGTTAATCACTCCCCTCACTTTGCCCCCAAATGTCCACTTTTACATTTCCAGCCCTTACAATCAGTTCTGATAACAATTATTTGCTATTGTATTGCAAGGGACCTATCTGCATGGAGATTGGCTTTTGGACATTTATGTGTACATCAAGTATTTATGGTTTGATTCATAATATATAAGAAGAAAATGGGACCAGTGCATTTTTGGTTGTATGTGTTTTAGTTATATTATGTCAGGCGTAAGTATGATGCAACCTAATATAGGCATGGTTAGCTGTACTCTTAGGTACATTGATAAATGATACACTTTATAAGGCTTTAAGACAAATAAATGAAGATGAGACCAATAAGTATAAATAGAAAAGAGGAAGATTTGTGAGAAATAACTCTTGTGGGCATGGTCCATCTTCAGGAATTCATGAGATTGCTAGGCCTGGCAAAAAGATTGTTGATTTATATACAGGGAGGGATATGGCTGTTCTAGGACTAGGGAATTTAAGTAAGAATACAGCCATTAAGACAATGGGCAGGCCATTTTGGCTTCTCTGTGGGGAGGTAAAATGGGACATGCCATAGAATTGTATATGGGGAAGTGGAACTGTAGGAGGGGCTTTTTGGAGACAAGAATAAAAACCGTTTGTGGCAGGCCATGTGACACGTCTGCCCATGTCTACTGGGCTCAGTGCCTGATTTTGCAAAATCGAATAAAGAAAACCTCACTCTTGCTAAAATGAGTACAGATTGGGTGGATTACTTGAGCGTTTGTCAGTATACACAACGTTTCTCACATAAGGAACATTCTAGCTGTACTTCTCCTAACACAGATTTATTTATTCTTCTAGCAGCCCATGGTACTTTCTAATAGTCTCCTCCAACACCATAACTCAAATGCATCAATTCTTCTATGGTCTTCCTTATTCATTGTCTAACTTTCACAAGCATATGAGGTTATTGAAAATACCATGGCTTGGTTTAGGCACACCTTAATCCTCAAACTGACAGCTGCTGTGCTCTTCAACACTATAAAGAGGTCTTGTGCAGCAGATTTACCTAATGCAATATGTTGTTTGGTTTCTTGACTATTGCTTCTGTGAGTGTTGATAGTGTATCCAAGCAAAATGAAATCTTTGACCATAGTGCTCTTAACTCATGGGGTGAGACCATGGTTGAAAAAACAAAACGAGACCCAAAGAAAACCACAAGTTGTATTATTTATGTAAAAATATAGTAACAACCAAAAATGAAATATTGAAACATTGAGAATTGCCATGCAGAACTCCAACCATATGATTAATTAGATTAAAGGTGATTGGACTAAATTTTACAATCAAAGGCAGAAATTACAAGACGGAAAAACTCAATTTGGTTTTGGTGCCTGGCTCCTGAAAGCTAACGCTTGGAAGCTCCAGCATCATCAAGGTGTCTTTGTTTCTAAAACCAGGGCTTTGAACCAGTTCATTCCAGTTTGACCCCTTGCTGAGAATTCACATTTCCACCTCAGATGTGTTGTTGCTGTTCAATGCTGTCCAGTTGTTTCTGACTCGTAGAGACCCTTCTACCTACAATGGTGTGGCTAGATCACAGAAGGGCTGCACAGGCATCCAGTCTGAAAGTCCTTTTAACTTGTGAGCTCCAAACAGCCCCATGACAGGGTCAGAGAGAGAGTGCTGCATGGGTGGCTGGTGATGAGCATGGAGAATTAGACTTATGCCGATTCTTAGCATACAGTTAGCAGTGAAATTGGGACTTGCCTCCCCACCTCCCCCTTTTTTAGTGCCTTGTCACACTGGAAAAGAAAAACACCACCCCCAACAGAGAATTCAGTTATGGTACTGCTGCTTGCTGTGCGCTGTCGAGTTGGTTCCGGCTGATAATGACCTTGTATAAGGTTTCTGAAGCTGTATATCTTTATGGGAGCAGAAAGCCACATCTTTCTCCTGCATAGCCACTGGTGTATTTGAACTGCTGACCTTGTAGTTAGCAGTCAAATGTATAATCTACTACATTACCAGGGTTCCTTGGATTCAACTATTGTTGTTGTTGTTGTTAAGTGCCGTCGAGTGTCTTTAACAGTCATGCAGTTATGACAACCAAAAATTTTTCCAACTATTGCCAAATGTCATATGAGGGGGCACAATTACCATCTGCTGAACCACTACACAGACATACACACACGTAGATTGACAATAAAAGGATGAATAAATATATACCAACAAATGTTAATCATAAAAGAACTGGAGTTGTTGAGTGCTGTCAACTCTTTTCTGACTTATAGCAACCCTATATAGGGGCTGTGGCTTGTGGGTGTGAACTGCCGACCTTGTGGTTAGCAGTCCAGTGCTTTTCCTGCAGTGCCATACCAGGCCTCTTAAAAACTGGAGTAGCTATATTATTGTTGTTGTTAGTTGCCATCGAGTCGGTACCGACTCATAGCGACCTTGTGCACAGCAGAACGAACACTGCCTGTTCCTGGGCCAACCTCACTACTGTTGCCACGCTTGAGTCCATCGATGCTGCCACTTGGCCAATCCATCTCGCTGGGGGTTTTCCTCTTTCTCTCTGATCTTCCACCTTACCAAATATCATATCCTTCTCCAGTGAATGGTCCCTCCTGACAATATGTCCAAAGTATGAGAGACTAAGTTTGACCATCTTGGCCTCCAAGGAGCACTCTGGCTGCACTTCTTCCAAAACGGATCTATTGGTTCTTTTGGCAGCCCGTGGCACTTTCGGTATTCTCCTCCAATACCATAATTCAAAAGTATCAATTCTTCTATGGTCTTCCTTATTCACTGTCCAGCTTTCGCATGTATATGAAGTTATTGAAAATAGCATGGCTTGGGTCAGGCGAACTTTAGTCCTCAAGCTGACATCTTTGCTCTTCAACACTTTTAAAAGGTCCTGTGCAGCAGATTTGCCTAATGCAATATGTTGTCATTTGATTTCTTGACTGCTGCTTCTCTGAGTATTGATAGTTGATCCAAGAAGAATGAAGTCCTTGACAACTTCAATCTTTTCTCCATTGATAAGAATGTTGTTTATTGGTCCAGTGGTGAGGATTTTTGCTTTCTTTACATTGACCTGTAATCCATACCGAAGGCTGTGCTCTTTGATCTTCATCAGTAAATATTTTAAGTCCTCTTCACTTTTGGCAAGCAAGGTTGTATTAATCTGCATATTGTAGGTTGTTAATGAGTCTTCCTCCAATCCTGATGCCATGTTTTTCTTTGTATAACCCAGCTTCTCGGATGATTTGCTCAGCATACAGGCTGAATAAGTATGGTGAAAGAATACAACTTTGTCACACACCTTTCTTAATTTTAAAACATTCAGTGTTCCCATGTTTTGTTCTTAGTTTTCAAGCTGACATCTTTGTTCTTCAACACTTTAAAAAGGTCTTATGCAGCAGATTTGCCTAGTGCAGTGTACATCGTTTGATTTCTTGACTGCTGCTTTCATGAGTGTTGATGGTTGATACAAGAAGAATGAAGTCCTTGACAACTTCAGTCTTTTCTCCATGTATAAAAATGTTGTTTATTGGTCCAGTGGTGAGGATTTCTGTTTTCTTTATTTACACTGAGATGGAATCCATACTGAAGGCTGTGCTCTTTGATCTTCATCAGTAAGTGTATTTTAAGTCCTCTTTACTTTCAATGAGCAAGATTGTATTATCTGCATATCACAGGTTGTTAATGAGTTTTCCGCCAATCCTGATGCCATGTTTTTCTTCATATAACCCAGTTTCTCAGATTATTTGCTCAGCATACAGTTTGAATAAGTATGGTGAAAGAATACAACCCTGTCACACACCTTCAAGGTCATATTTTGTCTCTAGTAGACTTGTTTTCATTTTCTTCAGCTTCAGTCTGAATTTGCATATGAGCAATTGATGGTCTGAAAAGCAGAAAGCCTCACCTTTCTACTGCGGAACCGCTGGTAGTTTCAAACTGTTGACCTTTAGGTTAGCAGCCCGACTCGTAAGCACTATGCTACCAAATGTTTAGGTCTGAATTAATTAGGAAGATATAAAAATTGTTGTTGTTGTTAAGTACTGTGGAGTCGGTTCCGACTCATAGCTACCCTGTACAGGGTTTCCGAGGGTGTCAATCTTTACGGGAGCAGAAAGCTTCATCTTTCTCCCGCGGAATGGCTGGTTGTTTCGAACTGCTGACCTTGAGATTAGCCGCCCGATTCGTAACCACTACGCTACCAGAGCTCCTTGATATAAAAATTATGAATGCACAAACATATGGACCCAAAAGCATAGCTACAATGGGCTTTGAAGTAAATGAATGTGAATGTGATAATGATGGAAGACTGAGTTGTTTTCCCCTAATACATGGAATGAAGGCAAGGATGGCTGTTGGTTTTCATGACTTACCCTGTGGTGGTAGAACTATAATGCTTACCAAGCTGGGTGGGGTAGATGACAGTAGCCCCAGGCAAGAAAACCAACTTCCTATTGTTCTTACCCAAACTTAAGTAGTTTTTCTATGAATAACTGCTTTTTTCATTTGGCATTTGCCTTTGGTTGATTTCCAGAATTCTGAAATAGTTACTTTGAACAGTTTTGTCCAGTTTCATTGTTATTAATGAGAGGATTTGCCAACTTAATTGCTCTGTCAATTTGAACCAAACCAAACCAGTGGGAGAAAGATGAGCTTTTTTTGCTCCCTCCCCACAAAATGTAAAGCCTCAGAAACCATATCTATACTTGGTCACTATGAGTTGGAACCGATTCAACAGCAACAAAACCAAAACTTACTGTCACTGAGTCGATTCCAACTTACCTAAGATTTCTGAGACTGTAAGTCTGTAGTGGAGCAGACAACCTCATTTTTCCCTTGGCCATTTGGAAAGTGTCCTAAATATTGTGATCATTATGTCCTTGCTTTTCTTTCTAAAGGAGCCCTGTTGGTTAAACATTAGGCTGTTAACCAAAAGGTTGGAGAATCCATCAGCTGCAATTGCTCCAGGGGAGAAATGTGGCTCCATAAAGCTTTGCAGCCTTGAAAACCCCAATGGACCAGTTCTACTCTGTCCTTGTAAGCTCTCTATAAGTTGGATTTTCTTTATCGTTGAATAACTTGTATAGGCAAGGTCAGCAGTTTTAAATCCCACCAGCTGCTGTACAGGATAAAGATGAGGCTTTCTGCTCCCATAAAGATTTACAGCCTTGGAAGCCCAGTACAGGGTTCCTAAGAGTCAGAAACCAGGTTGACAGCACATAGCAGTAGCAACAGCAGCAGCAACAGAGTCCTGGTGGCTCAGTGGTTAAGCATTCATCTGCTAACTGAAAAGATGGTGTTTGAAACCCACCAACTTCTCCAGCAGAGTAAGATGTAGCAGTCTACTTCTGTAAAAGTACAGCCTTGGAAACCCTCTGGCGCAGGTCTAACTGTCCTGTGTTGGAATTGACTTAGTGGCACCAGGCTTGGTGGTTTGCTTAGAGATGTTGCTGTACTATTACAAAGAGGTCTTCCTCTTTGTTCTTTTCTTTTATAACTGTGCTATATCCTATTGTATGGCTGTACCATAATTTATTTACTCAGTCGCTTGTTGATGGGTATTAGGGATATTTCCAATTTTATGGTAATCAAACAGTACTATAATAGATAACCTTGAATATTTTATATATGTGGACATATCTGTGGAATAGATTTTTGTAAGCGGGATCCCTAGATTAAAGAGTAAATGCATTTGCAATTTGTTGAATTCTTCTCATTAGAGGTTGTTCTATTTTTTGTTCTCACCAGCAATATATGAAAGTGTTTGTTTTCTTGCAACCTTGTCAACAATGGTGTGTTATCAGACTTGTGGATTTTTGTCAGTTTGGAAGTTAAGAAGTGGTATTTCAGTGTGTTTTTATTTTAGCTTTCTATTATGAATTGAGTTGAAGGTTTACAAAGCAGATCAGCGGTTTTACATTCAACAAATCATATAATTTGCTTCAGTACAGTGATTGCCTTCCCCTCCATCATGTACCATCAGTTAACAGTATTTACCTCTATTTCCTTTAACTCTTGCTCTCCTCTCGGTATCTCCTGCTACCTTCATCTTTCCTCTGCCAACCTCCTTCTTGCTATGTGTTGCCTGCCCTGTCACCCATGTTAATATATGTCTACCTCTGACCCATAAATAGCTTTTTTGCCCCTGTACCTACACGCCCCTCCCCCCATAGCCATTATAGAATACTTCATTTAGTAAGAAAATATTTTCTTAACTTTGGACCAACAGTGGTCTCATAAGATATTCATCTTTGTTGTTGTTAAGTGCCGTCGAGTTGGTTCCGACCCATAGCGACCCTGTACAGGGTTTCCGAGGGTGTAAATCCTTACAGGAGTAGAAAGCCTCATCTTTCTCCCGCGGAGCGGCTGGTAGTTTCAAACCGCTGACCTTAAGGTTCGCAGCCCGATTCATAACCACTACACTACCAGAGCTCCTTAGTGTTGTTTTAATTTTCCTTTCTCTTATAAGTAATGAATGTCTTTTTAAAAATTTAACAGCCAGTTGTATTTTTTCCCTATGAATTACCTATTTATGTACTTTGCATATTTTTTTCTATGAGCTTGCATTAAAAAAACAAAACAAAACATGTTTCTTCTAGGAACTTTTTGCGTGAGATTAAGTCAAAAAGTATTGCTACTAGGATTCCAGCTCAAGTACTGGTTTATTTCAAACAACACATATTTAAACATGTGTCTGTGACCCATAGATGGCTGCAGACAAGTTCTCTTAGTAATACGCTTGTCTTAGTAGTTTTCAGAGTACCTTCAAGAAAGGAAGAAAGAAAAAAAAAAGGTACTATCTAGAGTGGCATTGGTGAGAAAAAGGCCAGGAAAGTTGTGCTGAGGAATTTTTCTTTTTGTCTGTCACGACCATGCACCTCCATTCTTCAAGGGTAGCTGTTCTATGAAAAATTTCACTGGGCAATCTTACCCCATCCACTTATTGCCCTGATCATCCCCTTCAGTTTTCTTTTTGTTCACCAAACTCAAAGAACACTGAAATGGAGCATGGTTTGAGTTCTTCCAGGATGCCCAAACTGTTATTTTGACATGGTCTTAATTGAAGAGTCCAGAATTCTTCAGGGTTGGGTTAGACAGATGTAAACACCGCCTTCAGAAGTATATAGACCTAGATGGGGGACATGTCATGACACAATAACTTTACATTTTGATATTTTTGTTTAATAAAGCTTTCTATGATTTTCTAGTAGCACCTTTTTACTTACTCTCATACATTAGGGAGGTTAGCCCATTTTTCTGTGTTTAGTTGCAAACACTTTTTTTCTATTTGTCATATTTTTACTTTGCATGTTGTGTTTTTCTATTTGTCGTATTTTTACTTTGCATGTGTGTTTTCTCCTGCTTAGATGTAAAGTCTTATTATTTGTTATTAAGTAGTCTAAGTTTTTATTATTTTTCTTTTTAGATGTCTAGATTTCATCATTAGAAAAGTGCTTCTCAAATGGCTAAATAATAATCCAAGCACCAGTTATTTAAAAGTTTATATATCAACCTCACTGATTTGAGATGCCTTCTGTATTGTATGCTAAATACCTGTATGTATTCCCGTATATACAAGAGTACTGGTGTGGCACTGTAGGATAATCACTGAACTGCCAACTGTATGGTCAGCAGTTCAAACCCACCAGTGGCTCTTTGGAAACCCTATTTCAGGGTCATTATAAGTCAGAACCAACTCGATGGTACTTAGCAACAACAATACCCATACAGGTATTTCTGTACTTTTCTGATTTGGTCCCTCACTATGTTTCTGTTTGTGAATTAGCAACACACTTCCTTATAATGTGATGCTACTTGTTGCATACCTATATGCTATAGGATATACATGTTGTTGTTGTTAGGTGCCATTGAGTCACTACCAACTCATAGTGACCCTGTGTACAACAGAATGAATCACTGCCCGGTCTTAGGCCAACCTAACAATTGTTGCCACGCTTGAGCCCATTGATGCTGCCAATTTGCCAATCCATCTCACTGGGGATCTTCCTCTTTTTCTCTGACCCTCCACATTACCAAACATGATATCCTTCTCTAGTGACTGGTCCCTTCTGAAAATATGTTCGAAGTATGAGAGATGAAGTTTGGCCATCCTGGCCTCCAAGGAGCACTTTGGATGCACTTCTTCCAACACAGAGCTGTTGGTTCTTTTGGCAGCCTATGGCACTTTCAATATTCTCCTCCAGTACCATAACTCATTCCCTGTCCAGCTTTTACATGCATATGAGGGTATTGAAAATACCATGACTTGGGTCAGGTGCACCTTATTCCTCAAGCTGACATCTTTGCTCTTCAATACTTTAAAAAGGTCTTGTGCAGCAGATTTGCCTAATGCAACACATCGTTTGATTTCTTGACTGCTGCTTCCATGAGGGTTGATAGTTGATCCAAGAAGAATGAAGTCCTTGACAACTTCAATCTTTTCTCCTTTGATAAGAATGTTGTCTGTTGGTCCAGTGGTGAGGATTTTCGTTTTCTTTACATTGAGATGTAATCCATACCGAAGGCTGTGCTCTTTGATCTTCATTAGTAAATATTTTAAGTCCTCTTCACTTTCAGCAAGCAAGATTGTATCATCTGTGTATCGTAGGTTGTTAATGAGTCTTCCTCCAATCCTGATGCCATGTTTTTCTTCATATAACCCAGCTTCTCGTATTATTTGCTCAGCATACAGGTTGAATAAGTATGGTGAAAGAATACAACCCTGTCACACACCTTTCTTAATTTTTTTTTTAAATAAATGTTTTATTGTGTATTGTGTGATAGTTTACATGGGGGAACATTAGTTTTACAGTCATTCTATCATACATCGTTTCATTGCCTTAGTTACCATTGCGTCCGTACATCATCCCCCAACGAAAGGGTATGCCTTGCATGCCCCCCCCCAAGGTCCTCAGCACACAGCCCCTTTCCCTCTCTGGATCTCAACTCCCCAGGCACTCCATCTCTTCACGTCATCCTCTCTGTCTCCATCTCAGCCTTCACTGCTTCTCTGGGTGGGGTCCCGCTCTCCGCTCTTCTTTGTTGATGGTCCCAGGGCCCTCTGCTTCTAGACTGAAAGGTTAGTTTCTCCCCTCCTTGCTATAAAACGTCCGCCCCTACATTTCCAGTCCTCACAATCAGTCCTGGTAACAATTTTCACTATTGCATCACATGAGACCCATCTGCCTTTCTTTTCATCAGCCCTTCCTAGACAGGCTGGGTACTATTCACTGGAGACTCTACTATCCTCCCAGCCCTGTGGATCTAGGTTCCCTCTTGAAAGCTTGTAAGCCAGTCATTTCTTACCTTTGTATCCCTCCCCCCATTTTGGGTAGCCAATGTTCAAGT
>NW_006408580.1:1734399-1773691 GCF_000296735.1 Chrysochloris asiatica
CCTCTGAAAGTTCTCTGTCAGTGCATGCTTGCAGCCGTTTCTGTATTACCTTTAGTAAAACTTTACTTGCATAGGATATCAAAGAGATTATCTGATGATGTCTGCATTCGGTTGGGTCACCTCTCTTTGGTCACCTCTCTATGCCTCCTGTGCTGCCTCACTTTCTTGAAAGATTACAATTTTTATTCCATCAATTCCTGGTGCTTTGTTCTTTGCTAATTCCTTCAATGCACCTTGGATTTCTTCCTTCAGTATCATTGGCTCTTTATCGTATGCTACCTCTTGAAATGGTTAAACATCAACCACTTCCTTTTGGTACAGTGACTCTGTGTATTCCTTCCATCTTATTTTGATGCTTTCTGCATCAGTCAATAATTTGCACAGAGAACTTTCAATAATGAAAGTCGAGGCTTGAATTTTTTGTTCAGTTCCCTCAGCTTGAGAAATGCTGAGTGCGTTCTTCCTTTTTGGTTTTCTAACTCCAGATCTTCGAACATTTTGTTGTAATATTTGCCTTTGTCTTCTCGAGCTGATCTTTGAAATTTTCTTTTCAGCTCTTGTACCTCCTCATTTCTTCCATTTGCTTTAGCATCTCTACGCTGGAGAGCAAGTTTCAGTGTCTCTTCTGACATCCATTTTGATTGTTTCCTTCTTTCTTATCTTCTTAATGACTTTTTGCTTTCTTTCTGTATGTTGTTCTTGATGTCATCGCACAACACTTCTGGTCTTTAGTCTTTAGTTTTTAATGTATCTAATTTGTTTCTTCAGATGATCTCTAAATTCAGGTTGGATATATTCAAGGTCATATTTTGGCTCTTGTGGACTTGTTTTCATTTTCTTCAGCCTCAGTTTGAATTTGCATATGAGCAATTGATGGTCTGTTCCACAATCTGGAGCAGAGTAAGAGGAAGCGAGCAAGGAAGGAGTGGAGCCTACCCAGCCCCACCCATTGTGCTACCTGCTTGAGCAGTTGGACCAGGCTGGGAGTCCAGCCCCTATCAACTGCCTTTTCGCTGATTAAAGCCCTCACCCAGAGTCATGACATCTTCTTCCTCACCTGCCTACATGCCACATGTAGTCCAGAGCTGCAAGTATCTGGATTTGGAGTTTTAAAAACCATTAGGGTGAAATGAACAAAAGGAGAGATACTTTCCCCTTTAAAAAATAAACTAATAACAAGCACAACCTTAAGGGACCTAGTATCTGTGGTGGAAAGTTGTCTGAACAGATGTTAAGTGACACATACTTGTCTTTTAAAATCTGATAGGTCTAGCATCCCTCATTTCTCTTTTTTCCTTTGCGTTTTCCTGGTTGTTTTAGTTTTGCATGTGCCTAGAATTATCTCACAATCATTTTAGCTTGAGCCCATTGCTGCTGCCACTGTGCCAGTCTATCTCAGTCAATGTGGGTCTTCCTCATTTTTTCTGACTCTCTGTTTTGCCCAGCATGGTATCCTTCTCCAGGGACTAGTCTCTCCTGATAATATGTCCGAAGTATGAAACACGAAGTCTCGCCATCCTGGCTTCTAAGGAACATTCTGGTTGTACTTCTTCCAACACAGATTTGTTTGTTATTCTAGTAGTCCATGGTATCATTTAAAGAGATCTTGTGCAGCAGGTTTGCCTAATGCAATACATTGTTTATTTTCTTGACTACTGCTTCCATGAGTGTTGATAGTGGATTCTATCAAAATGAAGTCTTTGACAACTTCAACCTTTTCTCCATTTATTATGATGTTATTTATTATTTCAATGGCGAGGATTTTTGTTTTCTTTATATTGAGATGCAACCCATGCTGAAAGCTGTGGTCTTTGATCTTCATCAGTAAGTACTGTAAGTCCTCTTTGCTTTCAGCAAGTATGGATGTATCATCTGCATATTGCAGATTGTTAATGAGTCTTCCTCCAATCTTATTGCCATATTCTTCTTCATATAATCCGACTTCTGAGATTATTTGCTCAGCATACAGATTGATTAAGTATGGAGAAAGAATACAACCTTGATACAACCCTTTCCTGATTTTAAGCCATTCAGTGTCCCCTTGTTCTGTTCGAATGACTGCCTTTTGGTATATGTACAGGTTCCTCATGAGCACAATTTAGTGTTCTGAAATACTCATTCTCTGCTGTGTTGTCCATAACTTGTCAGGATCCACACAATTGAAAACTTTTTTCTAGGTAACAAAGCTTAGGTAAATATCTTTCTGGTATTCTCTGCTTTTCAGCCAAGATCCATATGATATCAGCAATGATATCCCTCATTCCACCTCCTCGTCTGAATTTGGCTTGAACCCTGCAGCCAATTTTGAATTATCTTTAAAAACTTACTTGCATGTGATATTAATAATATTTTCTGAAGATTTCCGCATTCTCTTGGGTCACTTTTCTTTAGAATGGGCACAAATATGGATCTCTTCCAATTAGTTGGCCAGGTAGCGTCCGCCCACATTTCTTGGCATTAGATGAGTGAGTGCCTCCAGTGCTACATCAGTTTGTTGAAAGATTTCTATTTGTGTTCCATCATCAGTGCACATTGGACTACTTCCTTAAGTACCATTGTTTCTTGATCATATGCTGTCTCTTCAAATGATTGAATATCGACCATTTCTTTTTGGTGCAGTGACTCTGTGTATCTTTTCATCTTCTTTTGATGCTTTCTGCATTGTTCAATATTTTGCTCATGTTGTTGTTGAGTGGGTTCTGACTCAGCCATCTTGCATAGGGCTTTCGAGGAGCAGGTGGTGGGTTTGAAGTACTTATCCTACGGCGCCATGCCAGGGGTCCATTTTGCTCATAGAATTCTTCAATATTGAAAGTCAAGGCTTGAATTTTTTCTTCAGTTCTTTCAGCTTAAGAAATACTGAGTGTTCTTCCCTTTTGGTTTTCTAATTCCAGTTCTCTGCACATTTCATTTTAATAATTGACTTTGTCTTCTCAGGCTGCCTTTTGAAATTTTCTGTTCTACTCTTTGATTTCCTGATTTCTTCCATTTGCTTTAGCTTCTCTATGCCAGAGAGCATGTTTCAGAGTCTCTTCTGACATCCATTTTGGTCTTCTCCTTTTTTGTTTGTTTAATGACCTTTTGCTTTCTTCCTTTATGATGTTCTTGATGTCATCTCATGAATCTTCTGCTTTTTGGTCATTAGTGTCTAATGCATCTAAACTGTTCTTGAGAATATCACTAAATTCAGGTGGGATATGTTCAGAGTCATATTTTGGCTCTTGTGGACTTATTTTAATTTTCTTCAGCTTCAGCCTGAACTTGCTCAGGTGCAAGTTCAGGCTGAAGCTGAAGAAAAAATTTTAAAAGTCCACAAGCTTGTTCTTGGCCTTGTTTTGGCTGATGATATGGAACTTTTCCACCATCTCTCCTCACAGATGTAGTAAGTTTGATTTCTGTGTATTCTTGTGATGGTTTTAGGGGATAGCACTGAATTTATAAATCAACATGGAAAGAAATGACATTTTTATGATGTAGATTCTTTCTATTCAAGGGCCTTCTTTGACTTTCCATTTGTTCAAATCTTTTATCTTCTTCAGGAGTGTTTTTGAATTTATGTTATGTGGTTTGCACATTTTTCTGTTAGGTTTATTTTAAAATATTTCTTTTTCTTTTTTTTTTTTGCTACTATTATAAATGAGGTTTCCTTATCGATTGTATCTTTTAATCGCTCATATTGTTCTGAATTGTTTTTTCTCTATTTAAAAAAAAATATGCATAGCTATATTGTCTGTCTTTTATTTTTTCCATTCATTTTCACAGCATAGGATGTTTCCTGAAATTTTCAGAAGCTTTTTACTGCATTTCACCTTGCAATGAACTATTTTGAAAATTAATGGGAAAAATCTAATTACTGAAAATGGATTTGATTTTTTAGTGGAAATGTTGGTAATTGTGGCTCTGTCAAAATGCTTAAAGGCAGTGAAAGCTCAATCCCAGAGTATGCTTTGATACTGTTTTGGTGGAGGCTGACTGAGCATGAACCTGAATTTGAAACCCTGAAGTTAATTATTTTTATTAGGGATACATTTTGGCTAAATGTTGAATGGCCACTTTTTAAAAGTCAATGTACGGCCAATATCAAACCCAAATATCACCAATTTAGAATGAACCTCTGGGTTAAATAAATCTGAAGCTTTGCCTGGAAATATTATAATTATTGGAGTTCTGGTGATGCAATGGTTATGTGATTGGCTGAGAAAGTTTAATACTTTGAATCCCACCAGCCATTAAGTGTGGGAAGAAAGACTTGACAATCTGATCCCATTAAAATTTACAGCCTGGGAAATCCTATAAGTCAGAATGAGCATGATGTCATACATTTATCATTATTTTATTAGAAATGTCAGTAGTCCAATTTTTAGGATTTGACATTACAGAACAAGAAATAATTTTTCAGCATTGTTAGCTACTAGATTATACATGCATAATACCAAAGAGATAATTTAAGATTAAATGGAACTCTGAAAGTTCTTTTTGTAATGTTACCACTTCTAATATATTAGACAATTCTAAAAATGTTGTTGTTAAGTGCCTACGATTTGGTTCTGACTCATAGTGATCCTGTATAGAGAGTTTCCAAGGAGTGGCTGGTAAGCTTGAACTGCTGACCTTGTGGTTCAAACTGACCTTGCAGTCCAGCACATTAATTATAGTTAATTTAGTATCTATTCTACCTAGAATTATTATTTAAATACTTCCATAAAGTAATTAATGTTTGTTGCCTTAGACAGATACATTATTTTTCCTTTAGTTAATATTATACTTTTCATTGACCAAATTTTGACTATTGACCTGTTTATTTTGTTAACATTTTCATTTTTAGAAGTCAGGTTTATTATATACAATAAAATGTAATTTTAATTGTACAGTTTGATGAGCTTTGAAAAATATTATAAATATTTGTGTAACCACCACCACAATCAAAATGCAGAACAATTCTATCCTCCTGAAAAGTCCTCATGTACTTTTCAGGCCATGCCTTCCTCCTACCCCCAAGTCCTTGGCAAATGCTTCTCTATTTTCTGTCTCTCTAAGGAGACAATAAACAGCATTCTTATCAATGGAGAAGAGATTGAAGTTGTCAAGGACTTCATTCTTCTTGGATCAACTGTCAACACTCACGGAAGCAGCAGTCAAGAGATCAGACAACGTGTTGCATTGGGCAAATCTGCTGCACAGGAACTTTTTAAAGTATTGAGGAGCAGAGATGTCAGCTTGAGGACTAAGGTGCGCCTGACCCAAGCCATGGTATTTTCAATAACCTCATATGGATGCGAAAGCTGGACAGTGAATAAGGAAGATCGTAGAAGAATTGATGCCTTTGAGTTGTGGTGTTGGAGGAGAATACTGAAAGTGCCATGGACTGCCAAAAGAACCAATAGATCTGTTTTGGAAGAAGTACAACCAGAGTGCTCCTTGGAGGCCAAGATGGCTAAGCTTCGTCTCTCCTATTTTGGACACATTGTCCTGAGAGAACAGTCGCTGGAGAAGGATGTCATGCTGGGTAAGGTGGAGGGTCAGAGAAAAAGAGGAAGACCCCCAACGAGATGGATCGGCCAGGTGGCATCATTAATGGCGTCAAGTGTGGCAGCGGTAGTGAGGTTGGCCCAGGATCGGACATTGTTTCGTTCTGCTGTGCATGGGGTCGCTATGAGTCGGTTCTGACTCGATGGCACCTGACAACAACAACAAGGAGTCCTGGTGTGGTGCTCTGGGTTAATGCGCTGGACTACAAAATTAGTTTGAACTGCAGTGTTGGCAGTTCAAGCTCACCAGATACTCCTTGGAAACCCTATACAGGGTCGCTATGGGTCGGAACTGACTGAGTGGCACTTAACAACAACAGCCACAGATATTGCCTCTTCTAGAACTTCATATAAATTAAATCATAACTAGCGTTTTGTGTCTAGTTGTTTTATTTAGCATAATATTTTTGAGATTCATCCATGTTGTATTGGATCAATAGATTTTTCTTTCTCTTATTGCTGAATAGTATTCCACTGCATGGATGTATCACAGTTATTTTCTTATTCATTCACCGGTTGTTGGACATTTGGGTTGTTTTCGGCTTTAGATTATTATAAATAAAGCTGTTATGAACATTTGTCTGCAAGCCTTTGTGTGGGCATGTGTTTTCCCTTCTGTTGGATAAGCATCCAGGAGCGAGAATTCTGAGTTGCATGGTAAGAACATGTTTAATTTTGTAAAAACTTGCCAAACATTTTCAAAGTAGCTGTATGATCATTTTCCATATCCTTACCAACTTTCATTATTATTGTTGTTGTTGTTATGTGCTGTGGAGTTGGTTCCAACTCATAGGGACCCTGTACAGGGTTTCCGAGGCTGTCAATCTTTATGGGAGCAGAAAGCCTCATCTTTCTCCGGCAGAACAGCTGGTAGTTTCGAACTGCTGACCTTGCAGTTCGCAGCCCGATTCGTAGCCACTACACTACCAGACCTCCTTTATTATTATAGAAGTTTTCATTTCAGCCACTCTAGTTGGTATACTTTGCTAGTTTATTGTGGTTTTAATTTGTCTTCCCAAATACGTGGTGTTATAGGATAAACACACAACCACAAAGTTTGTTTGAACAGCAGTTCAGACTCACCAGCTGTTCCTCAGAAACCCTATACAGGGTCACTGTGAGTTGGAACCAGCTCAACAAGCACTTAACAAAATAATGTGCATATTAAGGATCCCTGGTAGTTTAGTGGATTATGAGCCAGGCTGCTAATTACAAGGTCAGTAGTTCAAATTTACCAGTTGCTCCATGGGAGAAAGATGAGGCTTTCTGTTCTGCTATGAGTCAGAACAAGCTTGGTGATATACAACCACTACCAATATGCATATTGGAGCCCTGGTGGTGCAGTGGTTAAGTGCTCAGCTGCTGACAAAAAGGTCAGTGGTTTGAATCCACCAGCCACTCCGTGGGAGAAACAGGGCGGCAGACTGTAACTATAAAGATTTACATCGTTGGAAACCCCATGGGGGCAATTTTCTGGTAGCGCAGTGGTTACAAATCGGGCTGGGAACCGCAAGGTCAGCAGTTCAAAACTACCAGCTCTTCCGCGGGAGAAAGATGAGGCTTTCTGCTCCCGTTAAGATTTACAGTCTCGGAAACCCGATACAGGGTCGCTATGAGTCGGAACCGACTCCACGGCACATAACAACAACAATATAAGATTACTAGGGAGTCCTGGTGTAGCGCTGTGGGTTAATGAGCCAGACTGCAAAGCCGTTTAACCTGCAAGGTTGGTGGTTCAAGCTCACCAGTGGCTCCTTTAGGGACGTGAATAGGGTAGAATTCCGGATCAGAAACAACTCAGAATGCAGCAGTTCTCCAGAAAACCTCTCTGCAGGAACGCCACACTCTTGTTTCGACAACGTCTCAGCCATATGGCCCGGAGGGCAAGTATTACAAAGCTCCTTTAGTCGTTCTGTAAATGTTCAAAGGACACATTTTGGAAGCCAGCCCATAGCCACTCAGCTTTTTTCGATCCATGGGCCTGTAAAATCATAATTGCTCTGTCTCTCTATGCCACTGCTTAGCGGGATGGCAAAACTAACCAATCCTGGCATTAGAGTTCTATGCACCCTATTTGCATGGTCCCACTCAATCATTTGGTAAGAGCTAAGAAGATTTTGGATGGAAAAGCCATATCAAGTTAATGATGGCACCACAGCAAATCACTGTGTTATTGATTTGAGGGCATGTGGAGATCCCTTGTGGAAGGTGGTACAGGAAACATACAAGGGTTCTGTTAAAACGATTGGTAAAAAATCAAAAACCTTTATTAAGCAAAAATAACAAAATATCAAGCTATTGTTTATAGATGTGTCCAGCATCTTGGTCGATATATTTCTGAAGGCAGTTTTTCCTTCTCTCTAACCTTTCCCCAAGGAACTCTGTGCTCTTCAACAGACGTTTTGGCATCCTTGAGGGACTAAAATTGTGTTCCTTTTCAATGTTCTTTGAGTTTGGAGAACAAAAAGAAGTCTGAAGAGAAGATCAGTACTATAGGGTGGATGGGGCAAGTTTTCCCAGTGAAATTCTCATAGGACAGCCCTTGCTACCTGTGATGGTTAAGGGTTTGTGACGACTTGCCTTGGCCAGGATTCTCAGTGGTTTAGCAGTTAAGATGTAATTATCACTTCTATGATAAGATCTAATATGGTATAATCAACAATTAGACAATGTTGTAAATCTTCACTTCTATGATGTTAAGATGGAGTCCTAGTATGGCACTCTAGGATAAAAACCGGACTGCTAACCACAAGGTTGGCAGTTCAAACTTAACAGCCATCCTTGGAAACCCTAAACATAGTCACTATGTGTCTTAATTGACTTAACAACAGCAACAACAATGATGCTAATGAGTTTAGATGCAATCAGTATGATTAGGTTGTATCTTGAGTTAATCGCTTTTGAGCTATAGAAGGAGAAGTGAGCCGAGAAGGCAGGATCCCCTGCCATCAAGAGAGAAGAAGTGGGAATGGAGTTCCTCCTTTGGGCCTGGGGTCTCTGCACTGTGAAGCTCTTAGATCCAGGGAAAGATTGGTGTCATGACACATAGAAAACTGCTAAGAATGCTGGGCCTACTGATGCTGAAAGTAGACAAGGGCCTTTCACCAGAGCCAGTACCCTGGATTCAGACGTCCAGTCTCCTCAATTGCGAGAGAATAATTTTCTACTTGTTAAAGTCATCCACTTATGATATTTCTGTTACAGCAGCACTAAATAGCTGAGGTACTACCCTTGAAGAAGAAGAAGCAGGTGTATTGTCGTGATAGATAGTAGGTTTTAAGATAGGAAAGTGAGAGGCCTCCTACTTTTTTCTTCTTTGCTAATAATGCTTTGCTTATCCAGGATTGCTTTCCTTTCTATATAAAATGAATGATTAGTGTTTTCCATCTCTTTAAAATAACGATGTTAAGATCTAGATTGGGATGACATTGTATCTATAGATTGCTTTGGATAATATTGCAATTTTCACAATGTTAAGTCTTCTTACCCATGCGGAGAGTATATTTCTCTTTTTCTACACGTCCGTTTTGGTTTCTTATAGTAGTGTTTTATAATTTTCTATGTATAGCTCTTTTGTTTCTCTAGTTAGATTTATTCCCAAGTATTGGCACTGTGGGTTAATGAGCTTGGTTGCTATTAGTCATAATCTGTTCGAAGGCACACAACATTATTCATTTTTGGGTGGCTATTGTAAGTGATATTGTTTTCCTGATTTGCTTTTCAGAGCTCTCTTTATTAGTGTAAAGGAATCCAGCTAATTTTTGTTTGTTGATCTTGTACCCTGCCACTTTGCCAAATCTATTCAAAAGTTCCAATAATTTTCTTGCAGAGTCTTTGGGATTGTC
Organism: Chrysochloris asiatica; assembly: GCF_000296735.1. Classification (NCBI taxonomy): domain Eukaryota; kingdom Metazoa; phylum Chordata; class Mammalia; order Afrosoricida; family Chrysochloridae; genus Chrysochloris; species Chrysochloris asiatica. The sequence goes on from NW_006408580.1 coordinate 1,743,773, forward strand.
TAAGTATATAATCTACAATAGACTTTTAATCTACAAATAGACTTTTACTTCTTGTTTGCCAATTTGGATGCCTTTAATTTTCCTTTCTTGCCTTAGTCTCTCTGGGTAAGCCTGGCAGCACGGTATTGAATAGGAATGGTGATAAAGGGCATCCTTGTCTTGTTCCTGTTTGCAAGGGGAATGACTTCAGTCTCACTATTGATTGTGTTGCTGGCTGCTGATTTTATATATATGCTCTTAATTATGCTGAGGAATTTTCCTTCTATTCCTGTTTGGTTGAGTGTTTTTGTCAGGAGTGAGTGTTGGATTTTGTCAAATGCCTTTCTGTGTCAATTGATATGATCATGTGATTTTTTTTCCTTAGTTTTATTGATATGGTAGATTACATTGATTATTTTCCTATTATTGAACCATATTATTTTTTATTCTATTATTCTATTATTGATTCATACCATATCTGGTATGAATCCCACTTGGTCATGATATATATATTTATCATGTGTGTGGTGCTGTGGGTTAATGTGCCAGACTGCAAAGCCGTTTGAACTGCAAGGTCGGTGGTTCAAGCTCACCAGCTGCTCCTTGGAAACCCTATACAGGGTCGTTATGGGTCAGAACTGACTCAATGGCACTTCTTTATCTCTCTCTATTTTTTTTTTTGTTGGATTCAATTTGCTAAGATTTTGTTGAGAACTTTTGCATCTATGTTTATGATATGGATATTGGTCTTTAATTTTCTTTTTTAGTGATGTCTTTGCCTGGTTTTGGTGTCAGAGTTATGCTTGCTTCATAAAATGAATTTGGAAGTTTTCCATATTTTCCTATATTCACTAGTTTGAGTAAAATTTTGGTCAGCTCTTTCCTGAATGTTTGGTAGAATTCAGCTGTGAAGCCATCTGGGCCTGGGCTTTTTTTACTTGGGAGTCTTTTTTATTAATGACTTGATCAATTTCTTCTCTTGTTACAGGCCTGTGTTTGTTTAGGTAGGTAATGTGTTTTTAGAAATTTGTCCATATCTTCTAGGTGTTCAGATTTGTTAGAATATAATTCTTCATAGTATTCTGTTATTATCCTTTTTATTTCCATTGGTTTTGCTGGGACATAAGCCATAGAATTTATTACTCGTTGTGTTTGTATCATCTCCTTTTTCTCTTTTGTTAGATTTGTCAGTAGTTTGTCTATTTTATTAAACCTTTCAGAGAACCAACTTCTTGTCTTGTTTATTCTATTTTTCTGTTTTCTATTTCATTAATTTCTGTTGTAACCTTTATTATTATTTTTTTCTGGGGCAGTAAGTTTACTTTACTGATTATTTTCCTAATTGTTGGAGATATTTTGTGAAGGTGATTTTGGTTCTTCTTTTTGGATGTGTACATTTATTACTATAAATTGCCCTCTGAACACTACTTTTGCTGTATCCCAAGGCTTTGGTAAGTTGTGTTTTCATTCTCATTTGACTCAAGGAATTTTGTTATTTCATTTTTTTGTTTGATCTATGTGTTACGCAGTTTCCATGTATTTGACTTTTTACCCTTGATATTCTTAATGTTGCTTTCTTATTTTATAGCATTGTTATCTGAAAAGATGCTTTGTAGTATTTTGATGCTTTAAAATTTATTTAGACTGTAAGGCAAAAACCAGCATAAGAGATTAATATTGCCACTCCTACTCATTTTTATTGCCATTAGCTTGATACATTTTTTCCATCTTTTGATTTTTTGTCTATTTCTATCTTTCTTTATAAAATGTATGTCTTATAAACAGCATATTGAAGAACCATGTTTTCTTATTCATTCTGCTACTCTCTGTCTCTTGACTGGGTCCTTTAATCCACTTATATTCAGTGTAATTATCGATAGATATGAATTGATTGCTGTCACTTTGCTCTGTGTGTGTGTGTGTGTGTGTGTGTGTGTGATACTGCTGGTTTCTTTGACATAATTTTCTGTGTTGAGTTTACTTTGTTGGTTTCATTTTCCTTTTCTTCTTTCTGTTGGGTTGTTGTTGTTATGTGCCGTGGAGTCGGTTCTGACTCATAGCGACCCTGCACAGGGTTTCCGAGGCTGTAAATCTTTACGGGAGCAGATATATTCATTTTCTTTGGTTTGCCCTGTAATTTATTAATTTTTCCCCGCTTAAAGAAGTGTTTTATCTTGAAATATGCTTCCTCGCCATTTGGATGTTCTGTATCTCCACTATTCCTTCTTTTTGCTTTGTAGTTATTATAAATTGATATCTCTTTTTTTTTGTAAGTTTGTTTTACCTTAAATATTTGTATAGATGGATTGACTTCTGGGTGGTATTGTCATGTATGTTAATCTCAGGTTGTTCCCTGCTGTTGTTGGTTCTCATTCCAAAGAACATCCTGTAGTATTTTTTGTAAAGTTGGTCTTGTTATTATAAATTCCTTTCATTTCTGTTGATTTGGAAATGTCCTAATTTCACCATTGTATTTGAGGGACAGCTTTGCTGGGTATATGATTCGTGTTTTGTATATGTCATCCACTGCCTTCTTGCATATATGATTTCTGCTGAGAAATCAGAGCTTTGTCTTATTGATTCTCCTTTGTAGATAACTTTTTGTTTTTCCCAAGCTGCTTCCAGGATTTTTTCCATGTCTTTGGTTTTGGAAAATTTGGTTATTTTCTTTTGGGATCTATCCTGTTTGGGGTTTGTTCAGCTTTTTGTGTGCTTATCTTCTCATCTTTAATGATGTTAGGTAAGTTTTCTTTAAACAGTTTGTCAGTTTTCCCTGTGCTTTTTTTATTGTCTTTTCATGTTCTGGAATTCCTGTCACTGGTGAGTTATTCCTCTTCATAGTGTCCTATATAACTCTTAGACATTCTTCTGATTTTTTTGTTCTTTTTTCTGATTGTTCTTCTAGGTTATTAGTAGAGACATTTATCTTCAAGCTCAGTAATTTGGACTTTTCATTGTTTAGAATCTATTCCTTTGGTCTTTAAATATATTGTCCATTTTGTATTAATTTTCTGGATTTCTAAAATTGCTGGTTTTCTATTGTTTCAAAATTTCCATCTGTTTTGTCTATTTGTTCTGGTAGTGTTTTCCTGAATTATTCTGAAGTTTTTCTGTGTTCTCCTTACTTCCCTTGATCTTTCTGCCAATCCTTTGTAGATACCTAAATAGCATTCTTTTGAATTCTTTTTCAGTTAGTTCGATCACTTTTCTTCCTCAGAAACATTTTTTAGATCTGCATATTGGTTATTTGTCAGTATCATTCTCTCTTGTTTCTTTGTGTGAGCTAAAAATTTCTGTTTTCTTTGGGATACTGTGGTGTTTTTGTATATGTATTTAATTGATATTTGTATGTTGTTGTGTTCTCAGGCTCTCACAGAATGAAAATGTGTGCACCATTCTCTGTTTATCTTTTATGCACCTCAGTTTAGGCTACGTTTGGCTGGTGTTGGCTGCTGTCTATTGGTGATCAGGTGGTATAGGAGCTGGTATTAGCTCTTGCCCAGTTAGTGGAGCTGCAGAGAGTATGGTTGTGGCTGGTCCTGTATCAACATATTTGCTGTCTTCTGTTGGGTGGGGATGAGGAGAAGCATCCCTCCCACCCCCTACCACACGCACACCAGGAAGCAAAACAGAATAAACAAGCAGCAACCAATAATGGAACTAAAGGAGAAAAAAAAATTAAAAACAGGCAGGGACCAAAAAAAAAAAAAAAAGGAAGAAATAAAATGAAAAATAACCCTTAGAAAAACGAGAGAACGGGAAGATGAAAAGAAAGAAAGTAGAGAGTAGTAAAGAAATATCAAAATGATTCCTAACTCCAGAAAAGCAGGGACTATGCTCTGGTGTTGATGATGGTGGTAGAAGCTGGTCACACCTTGATCACCAGAAGATTGTGGGAGGAAAGGAGGAATTGCACCTTTCCAGTCACCAGTGTGACTTTGCTCTGCCAAGACACCTTCTATTGCCAAAGCTGATCTCAAAAGTTCAAGTTGGTTGCACTGCGTTTGGCTGGCCATTCGCTCGTCCATCTCCCTCTTTCTCAGTCCCTGCTTAACTTCTTCTCCCAGCAAGGACTCAGTCTACTTTTCTAAACTCTCTTCTGAAGTTCAGGGTTCTTAGGTTTTCATGTGTATCTGTTTTTTTATTTGGTCTCTCATATCTTTATTGTAGGGGGTCTGTGTAGTGTGTCTGCCCAGTCAGCCATCTCTCTGGAAGTGCTCTTCATGCTCTTGTTAATGACAGAGTCAAAACACTCATGAAGTGACTTTAGCTGCACAGGTGTTAGGATCGAGCTATTTCCAGGAGGTGTGGATTCCTTCCATTGTTCTGAAACATAGTACCTACTCTTTGACCTGTTTCCTTGTCTTACTTGCTACCAAGGATGTCTTGTTGTTAAGTGTTGTAGAGTCAGTTCCTTCTCATAGTGACCCTGTTTAGGGTTTCCAAGTAGCAGCTAGTAGGTTTGAACTGCCGACCTTTTGGTTCACAGGCCATTGTTAATCCTACAGTGCCTCACCAGGAGTCCATTTATAGTGTTAAGTGCCATTGAGTTGGTTCGACTATAGGGTTCCCAAGGAGCAGCTGGTGGGGTTGATCTGCCGACCTTGTGGTTCAAACTGACCTTGTGACCTAGTGTGTATTATCCTACAGCATCACACCAGGACTATTATATAGGCTTCTTCTTGTTGTTGTTAAGTGCTGTTGAGTCAGTTCTGACTCATAGTGATCCTGTATAGGGTTTCCCAGGAGTGACTGGTGAATTTGAACCAAGGACCTTGCCGTTCAAACTGACCTTGAGGATTATCCCAATGCATCACAGTATAGTCTTAGGGTCTCATATATCACATCCCTTGGCTCCCTTTGCCTCTGAGAAATCTTTGCCCAAATTTTTGAGGTTCTTCTCCTCATAAAAACCTTTTAAGAACCACCCCCACCCAAGCTTTCATGCTCCTGCATCTCTCCTTCTTTGCATCTTCATGAGGGAGTGCATGAACTTTGTGTTGGGAGATTGCGTTGAGAGGATACCCAGACAAGGTTTGAGTTTGGGGTGTGTTCAGAGTCTAGACATTTCTTTATTATATTTTTTGGCCTTTTCTTAGAAGAAATCTTATTGTTAATACCTGTGCTACCCCACCTAGGCACAGTAGTCATAACAAAGGAAGCAAACTGTTTCTTTTCTAAGATGAGCCTTGTAATATGTTGTGTTGATTAATTGGTGTCCACTCATAGTGACCTTGTATAGGTTTTTGAGGCTGTAAATCTTTATGGGAACAGAAAGCCTTATCTTTCTCCCATGGGGTGGCTAGTAGATTAGAACTGCTGACAGTTGTGATTAGCAGCCCAACACGTAACCCCCTATGCCACCAGAACTCTCTTTCTTTTAATATAGTATGACACCATCCTCCTCTCCACCCCTACTTGTATTAAGTCTGCCAGTTACCTGTGGTGGTAATTTTATAGCTTTTTTTTTTTTCTCCCCCATCTTTCTTTTGTTAGCTAGGTAAATCAAATGGAATTTTTTTCACCCTGAGTTTTATTCTTTGCTACAAAGTGGTGATTGGATTTCTAGGTCGACACTGTAAGTAGCCTAAGGTTTGAGCACAGCAGTCCTACCTTTTTCACACTGCCAGCAGTGGAGAGACCAGCTGCTGAAATATATTGAGCAAGTTGTTGGATTTTTCATTGTCACAATTTTCACCAGATGAATCATGACACATCCCACTATCTGATTGAATCTGTGAGTGACAGTTAGTTCTGTGTAGTGACCTAAAAAGGAAAGAATGTCACAGGATTACTATGGATAAATTCTTCTGGATGTTTTCCCCATACTTTTGTTGTGAGCACACAATACAACTTTAGTATAAAATATCCACTGTCATCGAATCAGTTACAACACATAACAACCCTATATAGAGTTTCTGAAACAGTAAATTTTTGTGTGAGTAGACAGCCTCATCTTTAACCCACAGAGTGGCTGGTGGCTTTGAGCCACTGACCTTGTGTTTAGCAGGCTAATACCTAACCCACAGCACCTTCTAGTAAACAACAGGCTCAGTTTTATAATGGCCTACAGGCACAAAGCAGAAAAAAACGTTTTCCTATAACATTTTTGAGTTGTCAAATCATCCAGTTAATGTAGTTTTTAAATGGTTTTTTATTGGCGTGCATTCCGGTGAAAAGACTTTGTGATCAACATCACTCTCTTTCATTTGACTCCTTTCTTTAATACTCTTTTTGTGTGTATTACTTAAATTAAACATCATAAATGGGATTGATAAAACCCTTTTCTCTCCTCACTGAATTTTAGTGTTTATAGAAAATCTTAGAATAAATCTGGTGTAAGAATTTGGGAGGATGGGCAACAGTTCTTGTACATGAGATCTCTCTATTGCATGCTTCATGTTTCTGCAAATAACTATATCATCTGGATTAACAAACACTGTCACAAGAACAAGGGTTTTTTTGTTTTTGTTTTTTTAAGCCATAGGTCTCTGTATTTGTATTTATCAAAACCCACAAACAAACATGCATTTCTTCCTTATTGTTGATGCTGCCAAGTGCTGTTCAGTTAGTTCCAACTTAAAGTGACTCTGTATAGGGGTTCCTAAGCTATAAATATTTACAGGAGCATCTTTCTCCTGCAGAGTGGCTGGTGGGCTCAAACCTCTGACCTTGTGGTTTGTCATCTTCCTCATCAGTTGGACTTAAACAGATATTTAAACATTAAGGCAGTGATGATTCTAAAGTACAATGATGTTCTAAATTCAGGCTTTATATTTGTTTTGAAATACATATTCATAGGCTACTTATTTGTGCAATACCTCTATGTTGTTATGTGTGTGGTGTTGGTTCCGACTCATAGAGACACCTTGTATAAGGTTTCCGAGGCTGTAAATCTTTACCGGAGTAGAAAGCCTCATCTTTCTCCCGTGGAACAGCTGGTAGTTTCAAACTGCTGACCATGAGATTAGCAGTTATAGTTTGCATAAAAATGCTCTTAATGCTAATGTATCCTCCCCCACCATTTATACACACGTACACACACACACACACACACACACACACACAATTTTTCTTAGAGCATAAAAAAATGAAGCCAAACCTTTTGCCATTGAGTAGATTCTGAGTCTTGATCTCCTCATATGTTATAGAGTACATTGCTACCTAAGGTTTTCTTGGCTGTAATCTTTATGGAGGCAGATCACCAGACCTTCTTTCCGCAATGCTGCTGGGTGGGTTCCAACCACCAACCTTTAGGTTAGTAATTGAGTGTAACCCATTTGTGTCACAGGGAGACCTCCTCTTAGAGTAGAAAAACAAGCAAGCAAAAAATACTACAAGAATAACCAAACCTATTACTCTCAAGTCATAGCCACCCTAGTAACTAATAGTTCAAATCATAAAGTTGTATGTTGATTGAGGATGTGGGGAAAAAAATGGAAAAAAAAAAGGTTAATCTTGGTAATGATTATAACAATTGCTTTCATTAGCTGCACTTGCCATAGTATGTAATTATCTTTTCTCTTTATTTAGGTTGTCTTGGCTGCTTTGTCCCTACCCCCAATGGACTTTAAGATCCATAAAGACAAGGCCCTTGATTGCCTTGTTCATGATTGCTCAAATATTGCTTATATGAGTCTATAGTTTTTGGTCAGTTAGTAGTGGCACTTGGCAGGGAGGGCATTTTCTCAACCCTGGGCCTTTACTTTGGAAGCCATGCTATGTTGTGATAATTATAATTTAAGACTTCATAGCATCTGAAGAAGACTTAACAGGAAATTGAATTTCGAAGCAAACTCATGTTTTTCTTGGAAGCTTAACAGATGGTTGCTTTTTTGTTGTTGTTAAAGAACAATTTGCTTCTAGCTTTTGAAGCCAGAGAAACCAGAGGCTGAGGGGTGTGTGCTCTTTTCCTTCAGTCCTATTCTCTTGCAGCTCGGATTTCTATCCAGGGTAATGTAACTGAGGGGAACTATTTGTGTCTTTGAAAATTTCTGCTGGCTGATTAGAAGAGTACATTGTGAAATACATCTTGTATGTTCTCTGTCATTATTAATAAAGTCTCTTCCTGGCATTTCACATTAAATGATCTCATTTTAGAAATGGAAAGAACTTTATCTGTAGGAGCACTTCAATCTAAACAGACTGTTATATTCTGTTAAGAATAAAAATTGTTTTCCCGGAATTTTATAAGATTAACTCAAGGATGAATCATATTATATATATCTTCAACTAGATTCACAAAGAGAATCAATCATTAGAGCCAAATTTTTTTAAAGTAATATTAATATCATTTATGTATTTGTTGATTTGAAGTCCTTTTTCAATTTATTTGTTCTCTTACCTGGAGAACTTGCCTTTAACATCCGTTTGTGTGAGGTGTGAGCTCTCTTTTTGGGAGATTTTGCTCTGGGAATTCAGAATGTAGTTTTGGTAGTCTAAATGTGTAGATGAGTTTGCTTTGATATATATATATAGCATTTGGATGGTAGTCTGTGAAGTAGGTCTTGTAGGACAGTACTGCCAGATGCAGGAAGATAGCAAGATGAATTCTGGGAACACTGAGGAGTTAAATATAATGAATTTTTGTATGTCAGGGGCAGCTGATGGTGGTAGGAACTGAAATTGGAGAGGTGGCAGATGCTTGGTCTTTGTGGACCTTGAATGCTGTGTTAAAGAGCTTGGGTTTCTGTTTCCATGAACGATGATGCCGCTGAAGAATGTTGAGCAGGACTATGGCAATACTAGTTTCATTTGTGATTCAAAGATTAGTCTGGTGATTGATTGTTGAATGATTGGGGGACCCAGATGAGAAGCAGAGTTAATGAAAGTTTTGTGGATAATCCAGGCAGGAGACTTGAAGCAGAATAGTAACATTAATGAAGAGATCAGAAACAGTGCTTGAGAAGTGCAGCTGGCAGGAGAAAGATGAGGCTTTCTGCTCCTGCAAAGATTGGCAGCCTCTGAAACCCTACACAGGGTTGCTGTGAGTTAGAACCAACTCCACATAACTACCACCACTACCAGGATATTGTTTGGTTCAAAAATCCTCACCAGTAGACCAATAAATAACATCAAAATAAATGGAGAAAAGATTAAAGTTGTCAAAGACTTCATTTTGCTTGGATCAGCCATCCACCAGCCAGGAAATCAAATGATGTATTGTATTAGGCAATTCTTCTGCACAAGACCTCTTTAAAGTGTTCAAGAGCAAAGATGCCAGTTTGTGGACTCAGGTATACCCGACACAAACTATGGTATTCTCAATAATTTCATATGCAATGTGAAAGTTGAACAGTGAATAGTAAAGACCACAGAAGAATTGATGCATTTGAGTTATGGTGTTCGAGAAGAACCAACCAATCTGTGTTAGAAGAAATACAGCTAAAATGCTCCTTGGAAGCCAGACTTCGTCTCTTATACTTCGGACATATTATCAGGTAGGACCAGTCCCTGGAGAAAGGACATCATGCTTGATAAAGTGGAGGGATGGAGAAAAAGAGGAGGACCCCCAATGAAATGGATTGGCACAGTGGCAGCAGCAATGAACTCAAGTGCAGCAATGATTATGAGTTGGCACAGGAACGGGCAATGCTTTGTTCTGTTGTGCATATGATCGCTATGAGTCGGTGCTGGCTCGATGGCATCTAACAACAACAACAACAGTTATTTTGCTGAAAATTGAGCCATGGAGTGAGTTCAGTTCCAGGATTTAAGGGTGTCATGAGGCTTCCATCAGTCTCTGTCTAACCAGAAAGCCTGGTCTTTTTTTTTTTAATTTTGAGTTTTGTTCCACATTTTTTCCCTACTCTATCCAGGTATCCAAGACTTTCTACTGTGATCCCTTTTCATAAATTATTTGTAATCTTAATTAATTACTGCTGTTCTTGTTAAGTGCTGTTGAGTCAGTTCCAACTCATAGTGACCCTGTATAGGGTTTTTGAGGAGCGGCTGGTGAGTTTGAACTGCTGACCTTGTGGCTCAAATCAACTTTGTGGTCGAGTGCTTATCCTACAGCTCCACACCAGGATGCTGAATTAATTATGTTGTTGTTTTATTCTGTCAGTTGGTTCTGACTAATAGTGACTCTGTATAGGATTTCTGAGGAGTGGCTGGTGAGTTTGAACCACTGACCTTACAGTTCAAACTGACCTTGAGATCGAGTGCTTATCCTATGGCGCCACACCAGGAGAGAGGAAAATCCCCGCTAATACCAGAGTCAATAATTGTATCGTCTCCAAAAGTAGCAAACTGCAGGGAAGCCACCAGGCTCTGGAGGAGAATTGGCCTTTCCTGAGTGGTCCAGTTCTCATGATGTCTCTCTTCTGGGCAGTACTTACTAATAGCAATGGGTTTGGGTTGTAAAATTTCTTCAAGGCTTTACAAAACAACTGGAGTGTACTTCAAACTGGATCCATATAGTTTCCCATTAAAGTAATTTAACATTTCTACAGGTACAGTTCAGTGATATTGATGATATTCTTTGCAATCATTCTCATCCTCCTTTTCTAAGTTGTTTCTCCCGTTACCATAAAGTCACTGCCTCCTAAGATTTCCTATATTGTTGCTGTTTTCAACTTGATCCCAAATAAAGATAAATCTTGAAAGAGCACAATGCTCAAGGCATACATTCTTTATTCGTTGTTGTTGTTGTTGCTAAGTGCCATTGAGTCGGTTCCAACTCATAGCGACCCTGTATAGGGTCTCTGAGGAGTGACTGGTGAAATTGAACCACCAACCTTGCTGTTCAAACCAACCTTGTGGTCCAGTGCTTTATCCTACAGCGCCACACCATTAAGCTTAAACTATTGATTTTTAATAGGACTTCAGGGGGATATTTTTGGTTAAGGTTTAAAGATTATCTCAGGGCAGTAGTTATAGGACTTCATCCAACCTCCATGATTCCAGAATGTCTGGAGTCCATGAGAATGTGAAATTCTGTTTTACCCACCCCCCTTTTGATTGAGATTCTTCTGGAACACCTTTGATGAAAATGTTTAGGAATGGTGGTCAGACAAACTCCAGTTCTTCTGGCCTCTTGGCAAAGGAGGCAGTTATTTGTGGAGGCAGTTAGCCACACATGCCATTTCCTCCTCCTATTCCTGATTCTTCCTTCTTCTTCTTCCTCTGTTATACTAGGCAAATAGAGACCAAATATACTTGGATGGCCTTTTTCAAACTTTTAAAATCAAAAGCACTACAGTGCTGTTGGATAAACACTAGACCACAAGGTCGGTTTGAAATACAAGGTTGGTGGTTCAAACTCACCAGCTTGCTCCTTGGAAATGCTATACAGGGTCTCTATGAGTCAGAACCTCCTGTTCACAAAGGAGTATTAACAACAAGAGCACAGTGAAGTAGGAGGTAGAACAGAAGAAGCACTGAGTACATTATTAGGCCAGTTCACTGGGATGTCCCATGAAACAGTGACTCTAAACTTCCACAACAAAGAACCAAATCCCATGAAGTTTTTGGTTGTACATAGCTGTTGTAGTTTTATATGGCTTGTGGCACAAGGATTGCCAGGAGAAGGTGAACAGACTGCAAGAGGTCCCACAGGTAGCATATACCCTGGTGACTTTTTCGTGGCCAAGATCTTAGTTATGACATTGCCAGCTGAAAAGCTGACATTTCCAGCATCCCGAGTGACTCAGTCTGTTAAGTGCAGACTCATGTTAATCAGACTCAGCGAGCCGAAACCTAAGCCAGAATGCTAGTGGATTCATTTAAGAAATTTGACTGTTTAAGCATAGCAGGATGAACGTGCAGTAGAGTGTTTTCTTTGTATAGGCAAACAGTAGGCTAATCACAAGATCAGCAGTTCGAATTTACCAGTTGCTCTGTGGGAGAAAGTAGGCTTTCTGCTCCTGTAAAGATTTAAAGCCTCAGAAACCCTATATATTGTTGCTACAACTTGGAACCGATTCAGCATACGACCACCAGACCAGAAGTTGTGAGGTCATTTAGGGAGGGAAGAATAAGAATAGAGGCAGTTGGTTATGATATGTTCATGCATAGACTGGAAAAGGCTGATGGACCCACCTCCTTAGTAGGGATATCCTTGCCTTCCTCTTACTTGCCTATTTATATAGCAGAACCGTTACATAGGGTTTTCTTGGCTATAATTTTAAGGAGTCCTGGTGTGGCACTGAGGGTTAATACGCTAGACTGCTAAGTTAGTTCGAACTGCAAGGTCCGCGGTTCGAGTTCACCAGTTGCTCCTCAGAAACCCTATATAGGGTCGCTATGGGTCAGAACCGACAGGGTCGCTTTGGGCCAGAACTGACTCAATGGCACTTAACAACAGCAATAATTTCAAGGGATCTGGTGTGGCACTATAGGATAAGCACTGGACCATAAGGTCAGTTTGAACCACAAGCAGCATTCAAACCCACCAGTCGCTCCTCAGAAACCCTATATAGGCTCACTATGAGTCAGAACTTAACAACACTTAACAATAACAACAACAATTTTAATGGAAGCAAATTTTCAATATTCAGTCCTATCTTTCATGAGCTCCTGGGTGGTTTCAAATGTCTTTAGATTAGCAGCTGAGCACTAACAGGGGCCTTAGCTTAAATAATGAATATGGGCATTGTGCTTTAAGCAGCCTGAGAGAAAGTAGCTGGCAGAGAATATAATGGCAAGTAGATGAGCAGATAGATAACTTGTATTATGATTAGCACAGGGTGGCAGTTCAAACCCACTATCTGCTCTGCGGGAGAAAGATGAGACTTTCTACTCCCTGTAGAGTTAGAGTCTAAGAAACCCTATGGTGGTGGTGGTGGTGGTTGTGTGCTGTTTAGTCGGTTCTGACTCATAGCGACCCTGCATGGGGTTTCTGAGGCTGTGAATCTTTATAGGAGCAGAAGGCCTCATTTTTCTCTCATGTAGCTGCTGGTTGATTCCAACTGCTGACCTTGCAGTTAGCAACCCAATACATACTCATTATGCTACCAGGGTTTCTCTGGAAATCCCATAAAGGGTTATTCTTAGTTGGAATCAACTTGATTTGGTTTGGTTTGGTTTTATCACCTTTTCTCTTCAGTGAAACCTCTTTTTCTAGCTCTTTAATACTGCCCCTAGTGTGATGCTATGGGTTAATGCACCTAGACTGCAAGATCGGTTTCAACTGCAAGGTCGCCAGTTCAAGCTCACCAGCCGCTCTTCGGAAACCCTATACAGGGTTGCTATAAGTGGGAACCACTCCACAGCACTTAACAAACAACAACAATACTGCCCCTCCCACCCCAGTCTCTCTTACAATACTACCTGTGATCCTTTCCTCCTGTATTTTTCTGCTTACTCCTTAGGACATGTTGTTGTTGTCAAGTGCTGGTGAGTCAGTTCTGACCCATAGTGACCTTGTATAGGGTTTCCAAGGAGCGGCTGGTGAACTTGAACTGCTGACCTTGCGGTTCAAACCAACCTTGCAGTCCAGCACATTAGCCTGCAGCACCACACCAGGACTCACTTATGACATACTACTTAACTTATTTATCTTGCTTTTAAAGCATTCTTTCAATACTAGACAGTAAGCCCTATGAAGGCAGATTTTTATCAGTTTTGTTGGTTGTTGTATTCCCAGCATGTGGTAATCTGCTCCATAAATATTTGTTGATTGTATGATTTGGTGCATTACCAACTGTATATGTTGTCGTTAAATTGATCACCATCACCAATCTTAGACATCTCTTTGCTCTGTTTAGTATTACTTGGTGTTAATGTTTTGAGAGCAGGAAGACATTTTTCATCTCTCTATAAGCAATAACTATATCTTCAGGATGAGTGACTAAGAGGCACATTGAAGGAGGACAAAGGACATAGTCAATGGTGCTTGAAAAAAAAGCGTCTTGGGCACAGCTCCCTAGTGGCTGACTGTGAGGAAAAAAATAAAAATCACATCCCACTTCTCGTTTTTCTGACACCAAACTGTGTTGATCAATCCAAATCAACTTATTTCTGTTCCCCTCTGCTCCACTTCTGATCTGACGCCAACTGCAAATGCAGAACTTCCTTCTCTGATCTTAACCACCTGGCGCCAGGTCAAATCTTACAGAGCAAAAGCAAACAGTTCTCTAGCCTCAAGACTGGAAATCCCCATGCACCCGTACTCCAACCTACTGGCTACAAATTTGGGGTCACCAGAGCCTCCGTCATTTCTGACTTGATGACTACAAATTTGAGGGTTTTCTTGGTATTCCTCTTGATATCAACCAAAAGCTTGGTGATCCCCAGTTCCTCTGACTCCTGGCTTTCTGACTCCCCCAAAAAGAGACACACTATCATCCCATATGCACTGATGTCTTTCACCAACCAGGAAGTCCATAGAACTCTGTGTCCAGCGTTGTTATTATTTATGTAATTCAAAATCCCATGAGATCAGTTGATGTTCTGAGGGGTTCACAATGTTGCTGTCATGCAGTGGAAGTTTCTGGTCTATCCAGCCACAGTATTTGAAACTTTTTCATAGTGCTGTTAAACATTTTAATAGACATAATGTGATTACACATTTAATAGATATAGCATAACTTAGACATGCACTGGGAAACAAACAAAAAATTCATATGACTTGCTTTGTTGCTATGTTTGCTTTCTTGTGTTAGTCTGAAATGGAACCTATAATATCTCCAATCTGGATGCCTTTCATTTCCCTTTCTTGCCTGGCTAGGACTTTCAATGCAATATTGAGTAGAAGTGGTGGCAAAAATCATGCTTTTTTGATTCCTGTTCACAAAGGAGTATTTTCAGAAGATACAACCTTGCTTGCTGAAAGTGAAGAGGACTTAAAACATTTACTGATGAAGATCAAAAAGCACAATGTTCGTTATGGATTACATCTCAATGTGAAGAAAATGAAAATTCTCACCACTGAACCAATAAACAATATTCTTATCAACGGAGGAAAGATTGAAGTTGTCAAGAACTTCATTCTTCTTGGATCAGCTGTCAACACTCACAGAAGCAGTAGTCAAGAAATCAAACAATGTATTGCATTAGGCAAATCTGCTGCACACGAGCTTTCTCAAGTGATGGGTAAAGTATGCCTTACCCAAGTCATGATATTTTTAAGAACCTCATATGCATGCTAAAGCTGGACAGTGAATAAGGAAGACCAAAGAAGAATTGATGCTTTTGAGTTATGGTGTTGGAGGAGAATGTTGAAAGTGCCATGGGCTGCCAAAAGAACCAATAGATCCGTTTTGGAAGAAGTGCAGCCAGAATGCTCCTTGGAGGCCAAGATGGCCAAACTTTGTCTCTCATATGTCAGACATATTGTCAGGAGGGACTAGTCACTAGAGAAGGATATCATGTTTGATAAGGTGGAAGGTCAGAGAAAAAGAGGAAGACCCCAACAAGATGGATTGGCCAAGTGGCAGCATCGATGGACTCAAGCATGGCAACAGTAGTGAGGTTGGCCCAGGATTGGGCAGTGTTTCGTTCTGCTGTGCATAAGGTCACTATGGGTCGGTACCAAGTCGATGGCATGTAACAACAACAACAGCACACTTTACTGTTTGCCAATTTAATGCTCTTTGTTCACTGTTTTTGTTCAGTCTCTTCCTCTCATCAGCATTTGGTCGTCTTTATCCTTTCCTTTGAAGTTTTGGATTCCAGGATTGTCATCCATACCCATTTAACTTTGTTTATCAGATCTGTTGTAGAGGGCCTAGATATTTGCCTAGTTTGCCATCTTGGTACTTAACAACAACAACATCATCCCCTGAGATGTTGATTTTAGAATTACTGAACTTGCAGGTCTGCAATTCAAACCTACCAGTAGCTCCATGGGAGAAAGATGAAGCTGTCTGCTCCTGTCAAGATTTACAGTTTGAAAAACCTATATTTGGTTGCTATGAGTTGGAGTCAACTTGATGGCAGTGGATTTTTACATTTTTGTCTTCTTTTTCATCTTTTCAGTGGCATGCAAATGGGTTAAAATGCTGGGCTGCCAACGGAACAGTTGGTGATTTGAGTTCACTAAGAGGTTGACTCAGAAAAAATATCTGGTGATCCTCCTCTGAAAAAGCAGTCCTCGAAAACCCTACAGAACCATTTAACAACAAAAGGTTGAGTAGTCCAGTCAAAAGAGAGGCAGGGGACTTGTGTTATCTAGTGCTGTTATAACAGAAATACCATAAATGAACGGTTTTGCTGAACAGAAATTTGGTTTCTCACAGTTTAGGAGGCTAGAAGTCTGAATTTAGAGTGCCAGTTCTAGGGGAAAAGAAAGGTCCTTGTTTGTTTTCAACATCTGTACCACACACTTAAGGAGCTCTGGTAGCATAGTGGTTACGAATTGGGCTGCGAACCACAAGGTCATCAGTTAGAAACTACTAGCTGCTCCGTGGGAGAAAGATGAGGCTTTCTGTTCCCGTAAAGATTTACAGCCTCGGAAACCCTGTTCAGGGTTGCTATGGGTTGGAACTGACTCTACGGCACTTAACAACAACAACAGCCACACCCTTGGGAATCTACTGTACATCAAATCAGGGTGGTGGTGGGATTAAGAGTGATGTACCTGATGTAATGGAGTCCTGGTGTGGCATTGTAGGATAAGCACTGGATTGCTAACCACAAGGTCGGTGGTTCAAACCCACTAGCCACTCCTTGGAAACCCTACATGGATAAGGTCGCTATGAATCAGAACTGATTCTAGGGTACTTAACAACAACAACAACAACAATCTAATGTGATAAACCAGTAAGAGGATTGAGGGTGAAATCTACCCCTTAATTCTCTTATCGGTTTATCACATCAGATCACATCATGGGGATCATCACATAACTGCCAAACCACTGAGAATCATGGTCCAACCAAGCTGGCACACATTTTGGGGGGATCCATAACATAGGGGATCCTCTTAGTAGGTGATTGAAGTTTTTCTACTCCAGGAGACAATGCTTTCGGCAAAGCTTGATAAAGCTCTTGTGACTATATAGCCTGTCCTACAGTGAATCCGTCATACTGCTGAGACAGTATCTTCTCTAAGTTCTGATTTTGTCACTTGGCAGCCCAGAAGTCTTTGTGGCCTCCTGTTTCCTGTGGAGTAACATCTAATCTGGTGGGCTTGGTTAAAAGGGTGGCCCACTGACGTCCCCTGCACAACTTCACTTCTTAAAACTGTACCATATTTCCTTCACACGAGCACAGGCTACATTCTGTCCCTGTCTCTTTATTTAATGTTCACTTTCCCACCTAGTGAGGAACTGTAGGAGAAGTACTGGACTGTCAAACATAAGGTTAGTGGTTCAAAACCACCAGCTGCTCTGAGGAAACCTTATTCAGGGTTGCTATGAGTTGGAACTGACTTGACAACACTTAACAACTTAACTTTCCCACCTCATGCTGAGGTCTTTCTCTGAAATATCATTCATACCCTCTTCTCTTCTATAAAAGCCTGCTTCATCTTGAAAGGCCCATCTGAGAAGTAACCTTTGCTGTGAAGGTTTTCTTCCACTATTTTCTCATCTGAAAGAATTATTCATTTGTTCCCTCATGTCACCTTTTCATGACTTTATTTTGTGGTGCCTTTCACAGCTTGACTGACTATATCTTATGTGTTTCCAGCCTGGGTATGCATGCTCACAAGTGCATTAATATGTCCCTTGCCAACTCTACAGTTCTTTAACTCCAAGCCCAGAGCCTTCTCCTCCTGGAATACAGAGTATACCTGCTTGGTACTCTTAGATTTCCTACTATATAGTCCCGTCCCCCATCCTCCCTCCCTCCCTCCCTCCCCCCCCCACTGTGTATTTTGTTTTAAGATAAAAATTAAAATTGAACTCTTGCCTTATCAAGTAACCTGTTAAATATGGCATAGTTTAGAACTGGGCTGAATTACAACCACTGAGTAAATATATTTTATTTTGCCCTGTTAGCACATAAAAGATTTTGCTGGGTATATGGTGCAAAGTGTTGAGAGTTATGTCATTAACGATGGCTCTGGTTGTCGACTTTGGGTACTTTCCAGACACCAATTTCATGATTCAGGAAATTACGACAAAGACACAAAACTTTAATTTTTCCAGATGCTGTTTTGTTGCTTGCCAAGATCTGGACATAAATTTCAAGGGGAAAAAGGGCTTTATGTTTATTATGTTCAGCTGAAGATCAAAGACTATAACCTTCATTATGGATTACACCTTAATGTAAAGAAAACAAAATCCTCACAACTAGGCCAATAAATAACATCATGATAAATGGAGAAAAGATTGAGATTGTCAAAGACTTCATTTGCTTGGATCCATAATCAACACTCATGAAAGCAGCAGTCAAGAAATCAAATGATGTATTATATTAAACAAATGGGCTGCACAAGACCCCTTTAAAGTGTACAACAGCAAAGATACCAGTTTGAGGACTAAGGTGAGCCTGATCCAAGCCATGGTATTTTTAATAGCTTCAATATACATGTTGACAGTTGAACAATGAACAAGGAAGACTGTAGAAAAATCAATTCATTTGAATTAACTGTGTTGGTGAAGAGTATTGAAAGTACCATGGACTGCCAGAAGAACAAGCAAATTTATTTTAGAAGTGAAACCAGAATGTTCCTTAGAAGTGAGGATGAGGAGACCATCTCTCATACTTTAAACATGTTGTCAGGAGAGCCTAGTCCCTGGAGGAGAACATTATGCTTGGTAAAGTAGAGGGTCAGTGAAAAAGAGGAAGACCCCCAATGAGGTGGATTGACACAGAGGCAGCACCAATGGACTCAAGCTAACAACAATTGTGAGGATGGCACAGGACTGGACAGTGTTTCCTTCTGTTGTGCATGGGGTCACTTTGAGTTGGAATTGACTCAATGGCACCTAACAGCAACACAATCGATCGATGTTATTTATAGTCAAATTACAATTTTTTATTTTCTTTATTACATTCTTTCAACAAACATTTATTGAGTGATGATCTTGTTGCAGACATTGTGCTGTATTCAGTGGAGCTTACAGTCTCATGTGGAAGACAGACATGTAGTAACAGTTGTGGGGGCAAAGGTAGCACCAAAGAAGTCGTGGTTAACTGCCTGAGAATGATTGGTGAGTTAGGCAAAGGTGGTGCTGTTTCAGCTGAGTCCTGCAAGGTACATAGGAATTGATCAGGTAGACAGAGGAGGGGAATAGGATAGAGCTAGGAGACAGACCTGGAAAAGTGTTCAGCATGTGCCAAGAGAAGAGGCTTACTGTAGTATTAAGCTATTATTTGCCTTTTAGTAGGAAATATATGTTGTGTATGGTATACAATTCAAGGAGTTTTGGTGTGGCACTATGGGTTAATGCACTGGACTGCAAAGTCGTTTGAATCACAAGGTTGGCGGTTCAAGTTCACCAGCCTTGAACCCTATACAGGGTTGCTATGAGTCGGAACTGACTTGTCGGCACTTAACAACAACAACAATACAATTCAAAGTTTGCACTTTCTTTTATATGCCCTTCTAAAGTATTTTGATACATTTATAAGGATGAGAAATATATATTTTTTGTCATCCGTGCAAACTGTAGCATGCTATACAACTTGCTCCACACTTTGCTTTCTTCATTTAATGCATAAGACACTGCATTCTTTTTTATAAGTACCAGTTGCTATTGAGTCAATTCTGAATCATAGTGACCCCATGTATGTCAGAGTAGAACTGGGCTACATAGGGCTTTTTTTTAACGTTTCTATTATGAATTGACTGAAAGTTTACAGGGCAGATTATCAGTTTTACATTCAACAAATCATATACTTTGTTTCATTACAATGATTATAATCCCTTCCATGTACCACCAGTTAACAGTATTTCTCTCTATTCATTTTAGCTCTTTTTTTTTTTTTTTTTAACACTCATGTATATATAATAATTTAAACCACCAAAGGTCACATTCTGCAAGTCTGCCTCCTGGCACTATCTCTTTCCATGAATCTAGACTCCTCAGCTGCTTATTCTCTCCATGTGCCCATCTCTGCCTCCGTCTCTGGTGTCGCTGCTTCTCTGGATAAGGTTCCGCATTCTGCTTGTGCTCTTCTCCCTTGATGGTCCTAGGGTCCTCTGTTTCTGGACTGTACGATTAACTACTCCCCCGTTTTTGTTACAAAACTTCTACCTTTACAATTGTGTCAGTCACAATTAGTCATGATAGCAGTTACTCATTATTGAATCTCTTTTCACCAGACCCATCTAGACAAGATGAAAACTATTCAGTGGGGACTCTGTCTTCCCCCACACACTCTGTAGGTTTTCACTGACTAATTTTCAGAAGTAGATCACCAGGCTTTTCTTCTTCAGCACCTCTGGGTAAACTTGAACCTCCAACCTTTTGGTTAACTGCTGAACATATTATCTGTTTGCGCTGTCCCAGCACTCCGTAAAGACTATAGACTACATTATATAGAAGGAACACAATTTATTTAGTTGGTACTTTTATGATGAAACATTTAGCCTTTTATAATAATTTGATATTATGTATGTCATGTAGTAAATCAGAATAAGTGAGAGTATGGAGCTGAGGGTTGTAAATATATCCAACTCTTAGTTAATATCCTGTTGTGGGACAAAATATCAGGTGTTATTTAGAAAAGAACTAAATAAAATTCCAAGAAATTAAGAAATAGTCACTGAAAGTATTAACTCAATGGATAGGATAAAGAATTTAAGCAAGAATTGGTGAAATGGACAATGAAATGGACAAAGAAATGATGCAGAAAGTGGCACAGAGAGGCAGAAAGCTTATTCTACACAGAGAATAAGTGGCTATACCATTTTATAGTCTCACCAGCAGTGTATGAGAGTCCACACAACCTCAGCAATGAGAATGCATGAGCCAGTTCCACGTGTTAATACAGATGAGTCTCACAAACATAGTGTGGAGTAAATAAAAAAACAAGTTACAGAATCATTAAGACCATATAAAATTCAAAGACATGTACAATTTAAAAACAGCTGTAATAAAACAATTAATAAGGAAGACCATAGAAGAAGTGATATATTTGTGTTATAGTGCTGGGAAAAAAATATTAAAAGTACCATGGACTGCCAGAAGAACAAACAAATCTATGATGGAAAAATTATAGCCAGAATGCTCCTAGGAAGCCAGGATAGTGAGATTTTGTCTCTCTTTGGTGTTTTCTTTGGAGAAAGGCATCATGCTCGGTGAAGTTTTTCTTTATCATTGCATAGTGTTTCATTGTGTGTATATACCACCGTCTATCCATTCAGCCATTAATGGGCATTTAAGTCATTTCCATCTTTTTTTTTTTTAATGTTTTATTGTGAATTATGTGATAGTTTACATGGGAGAACGATAGATTTACATTCATCCTATCGTATATTGTTTCATTGCCATGGTTACAATCCCCTCCATACATCATCAACCAACCAAAGGGTATATCCTACAAGCCTGCCCCCCGGTCGTCAGCACACAGCTCCTCTCCCTCTTTTTGCTAATCATGAATAATATTGCAATGAACATGGGCGCCCATATGTCTGTTCATATCACGGCTTTTATTCCTCTAGGGTATAGACTAAGAAAGGAGATTACTGGATTATATGGTATTTCTCTTTCTAACTTTTAAAGGAAATGCCATATTGTTTTCCATAGTTGTTATACCATTTTACAGTCTCGCCAGCAGTGTATGAGAGTCCCCACAATCTCACCAATGTTCATTGCTTTCTGTTTTTGTTATTTTATTTTTTTTTAATTAGTGTCGTTGTTGGGGAGAGAGATAAATACTGTTGAAAACACAATTTGCAGTAACAGTGATCTACAGGTACACCCACCAATAGCAGTGTGTCTACGGGTAGATACATCAATCAGTAACAGTGATCTACGGGAAGACACATGGAACTCTTGGTATGATGCTGTAGGATCAGCACTGGACTGCGAACCACAAGCTTGGCAGGTCAAACTCACCAGCTGCTCCTATACAAGGTCGTTATGAGTCAGAGTTGACTCGACAGCACTTAACAACAACAATAGCAATGGGTAGACACATGGATAGATATACAGGCTGAATGGGTGTGGGAGAGTAGGAGTATACCTAAATATGTAAAAGTTTGACACAGGATATTTGTACATGGGTATGTACATGGGTACCTAAGGAGCTCTGGTAGTGCAGTGGTTACGAATCATGCTGCTAACCTCAGGGTCAGCAGTTCAAAACTATCAGCTGTTCCGATGGAGAAAGATGAGGCATTCTGCTCCCATAAAGATTTACGGAAACCCTGTGCAGGGTCGCTATGAGTCAGAACTGACTCCATGGCACATAACAACAACTTCATTTTATTTGGATCCACAGTCAATGCTCATGGAAGCTTATTGTTGTTATTGTTAGGTGCCACTGAGTCAATTCTAACTCATAGCAACCCTATGCACAACAGAATGCAACACTGCCCATCCTTACAATTATTCTTATGTTTAAGCCCATTGTTGCCAATGTGTCAATCCATCTCCTGGGGCGTCTTCCTCTTTTATTGCTGACCCTCCATTTTACCAAGTACGATGCCCTTCTCCAGGGACTGGTCCCACCTGAAAACATGTGCAAAGAATAATTGATGAAGTCTTGCCAACAGGCTTCTAAGGAACATTCTGGCTGTACTTCTTCCAAGACAGGTTTGTTTGTTCTTCTGGGAGTCCACGATAATTTCAGTATTCTTAATTATTCTAAATTATTTCTTAGTAAGTGTACAACTGTCTCATACATATGAGGTGACTGAAAATCCCATGGCTTGGTCAGGCTCACCTTAGTCCTCCAACTGACGTGTTTCCTCTACAACACCTTAAAGTGGACTTTCACAGCAGGTTTGCCAAAGGCAATACATTTGTTTTTTTTTTTTTTTTTGACTGCTGCTTTCATGAGTGTTGATTGTGGAACCAAGCAAAATGAAATCTCTGACAACCTCAGTCTTTTCTGTGTTTATCATGATGTTATCTATTGGCCCAGTTGTGATCATTTTGTTTTCTTTACATTGAGGTACAATTCATACTGAAGGCTGTAAATTTGATGTTCATCAGTAAGTCTTCTTTGCTTCCAGCAAGCAAGGTTGTATCATCTGCATATCACAGATTGTTAGTGAGTCTTTCTCCAATCCTGATGCTACATTCTTCTTCACAGAATCCAGCTTCTCGGATTATATGCTCAGCATACAAATTGGTGAAAGAATACAACCCTGACGCATACCTTTCCTGATTTCAGTATTCTTTTGTTCTGTTCTAAAAACTGCCTCTTGGTCTATGTACAGGTTCCTCATGAACAAAATTAAGTGTTCTGGGATACCCATTCTTTGCAGTCTCATCTATAGTTTTTTTATGACCCACACAATCAACTGCCTTTGCATAGTCAAGAAAGAAACTGTAAACATCTTTCTGGTATTCTCTGCAACAGCAGTGATATCCCTAATTCCACATCCTCTTCTTAATCTGCCTTGAATTTCTTCCAGCTCTTGGTGTGGTGCTGAAGGTAAGGATCTTATGATCAGCAGTTCACATCACCAGCCACTCTTTGGAAACCCTATACAGGGTCACTATGAGTTGGAACTGACTCTCTTAACAACAACAACAATAACCCCATTCATATACTGCTGCAACTCTTTTTAAATTATCTTCAGCAAAATATTACTTGCATGTGATATTAATGGGATTTTTCAATGATTTCTGCCTTCCGTTGAGACATCTTACTGTGGAATGGCACAAATATGAATCTCTTTTAATTGATTGTCCAGATAGTTGTCGTCCAAATTTCATGGGATAGATGAGTTATTGCCTCCAGCACTGAATCAGTTTATTGAAACATTTCAGTTTGTATTCTGCTAGTTCCTGGAGCCGTGTTTTTCACCAATGCCCTCAGTGCAGCTTAGACTTCTTCAGTGCCATTAGTTCTTGATCAGATACTACCTCTTGAAATGGTTGAGTATTGCCGAATTCTTTTTGGTATAGTGACCCTGTGTATTCCTTCCATCTTTTAATGCTTCTTGCATCATTCAATATTTTGCCCATGTAGTTGTTGTTAAGTGCCATCGAGTCGGTTGGGTGGAGACTCTATTGCTTTGTGTTCAACACTACCCTAATGGTCACCACTCTTGAGTAAACCCGTCCCTAGATCTCTACTCCTCACTACTCTGTGGGAGCAAGGATTTCTGGAATTCTTTTCCTTCCGATGCTTTTCCTCCCTAGATCTATATCCTGTTCCATTCACCTTGTTTACCTCTGAGTGTGTCTACTCAGTTTCTTTATTTCTTATTGCAGATGCTTTGAAGTTACCTTATTTTGCTCCTCATCTGAAATTCCTACTGGCTTTTGTCTTATGGTGACTATGCTGAGCCAGGAAGGCTGGCAGAGTTTCTCTGCTCCATGTCCCTTCTCATTTATTATCTCCTTCCCATCAGTGTTCAGTTTTCTTTTCTTCCTTTTGGTGTTCAGGGGTCTAGGATCATCATCTGCATATTTCACTTTTCTCTTGGGGGTCTTTGCTGTACAGGGACAGCATGGATTTCTTGAGTAAACTACCATCTGGGCTCCTCCCCCGGTGGTATATTTTTGGTGCAGGAGTGCAAGGTGGACTAGTGAGATAGATTACGTATTGGGGCTATAGACCACATTTCTGCAGAACCCCTCTTCACTGAGATGGCAATGAAGAGAATAAGGAAAATCAAGGAGGTAAAACCTAAGGTCAGCAGCCACCTGCATGTAGGTACTTTGCAACTTCAATTACCAACACAGAGGCTCAGGAAACCATAAACCACTTCATGGCAAGGAGAAAACCAGCTGAGAATATGAGGGGGCATGAATGGAAAAATTCCATTATCTTTTTTTTTTTTTTTTTAAAGGTTTTTATTGTGGATTGGGTGAAAGTTTAGTTTTTACATTCAACAAATCATATACCTTGTTTCATTACAATGATTATAATCCCCTCCATGTACCATCTTTCTCTCTATCCACTTTAGCTTTTAAAAACACAAACAAAAAAACCCCACTCGGGCATATATAATAATTTACATCTCCAAAGGGCACATTCTACAAGTCTGCTCCTGGCCACCAGCTCTTAGTCCTTCTCTTCTTAGTCCATGAATCTAGAGTCCTCAGCCACTCCCCCTCTCCATGCCCCATCTCTGCCTCCATCTCTGGCGCTGCTGCTTCTCTGGATAAGGTCCTGCATTCTGCTTGTGTGTTTCTCTCTTGATGGTCCTAGGGTCCTCTGTTTCTGGACTGTAAAATTAACCACTTCCCTTTTTTTGTTACAAAACTTCTACCTTTATAATTGTGACTCCATTATCTTTTAATTCCATTTTCCATGAACATTTTGAAGTCTCTACAAACTCTCCTGAAGTTGAGCATGTAATGCCTGAGTAAATGCCAGTTTGCCATCATCCAGTTTAGTCACTTAATGAGAAACAACTGTGAAATTCCAGTGATAAGAAATGAGAAAAAGATTGGTGTTGAAGAAGACTACATGCTTGTCTCTTGACCAGATAACTAGAACTACTTCTGTTGTGGGTATTTTATTATTTTTATCAAACGACATCTAATTTTGTTAATAATAAGCATATTTTAAAACATTTTTTCCCTCCTATCCCTGGAATAAAGTTTAAAATTGTTTCATATATGGGCAAATTGAAAGCATTTAGAAGTGAATTTTTAATTCCACCCCTTGTCTGTCAGTTTGTCCTACTTTGCTGTGATACTGGAAGCTGTACCACCAGTATTTTAAATACTAAGAGGGTCGGTCTCCCATGGTGCACACAGGTTTGTTTCAGTGGCACTTCCAGACTAAGACAGACTAGGAAGGAGAGACGGACCACTTCTGAATGGGTTGCCAGTGAAAACCTTAAGAAGAGCAGCAGAACATTGTCTGTTATAGTGCTGGAAGATGAACCCCTCAGGTTGAAAGGCATTCAGTGTACAACTGAGGAAGAGATGCCTCCTCAAAGTAAAGCTGATTCTAATGATGTGAAAGGAACAAAGCTTTCAAGACCTTTATTTGCTGATGGGGCACAACTCAAAATGAGAAGAAATAGGTGCAAACATCTATTAATAATTGGGATGTGGAATGTACAGAGTATGGTACCTAGGAAAATTGGAAGTTGTCAAAAATGAAATGAAATGCATAAGATAGATATCTTAGGCATTAATAAGCTGAAATGAACCACATTGCATTACACAATCATGGATTATTATGCTGGAATGATAAACTAAAGTATGAATTGCATCTTGAAGGGAAGAAAACAAAAATCCTCACCACTGGACCAATGTGAGTAGTGTCATGATAAATGGAGAGATGATTGAAGTTGTCAGTGACTACATTTTGCTTGGATCTTTAATCGGTGCTCATAGCAGCAGCAGTCAAGAAATTAGACTTATTGCATTAGACAAATCTGCTGCAAAAGATCTCTTTGAAGTGTTAAAGAACAATGATGTCAGTGTGAGGACTAATGTGTGCCTGACCCAAGCCATGGTATTTTCAGTTGCCTCATATGCATGTGAAAGTTGGACAATGAATGAGGAAGATTGTAGAAGAATGAATGCATTTGAATTATGGTATTGGAGAAGAATATTAATAGTACCATAGACTGTCAGAAGAACAAAGCAATCTGTCTTGGAAGAAATATAGCCAGAGTGCTCCTTAGACACCAAGATGGCGAGACTTTGTCTCTCATACTTTGGGTATATTATCAAGTGGGATGAGTCTTTGGAGAAGGACAGCATGCTTGGTAAAGTAGAAGGTCAGTGAGAAAGAGTAAGACCCCCAAGGAGCAGTTAACAATAGGCTCAAATGTAATAACAGTTGTGAGGATGGCACAGGGTCAGACAGTGTTTCATTCTGTTGTACCAACTCCAAGACACCTAACAATAACAACAACATTTTTAATTTGTAATAAAACTTTCCAACTCAATTTTTGTCAACATAACTGCAAGTAGCTGTTAATAAAAGTTTTAATAATAGTAAAGTAATACACATCTAGATTTGTCTAAAAGAACTATATTTTTGTAGATTACTTGCTATTCAACAATGTCTTTTGAGTTCTCATATGTCTTGGTGTTAAAAAGATATAAAACACTGTACATTGAAAATAGTAAGCATTGTTATTTTTTTCCTCCATAAATGGTAAAATGAGTTGAGGGACATTTGGCCATTCTTTTTTTTTTTAATATTGCTAGAAAAGAGCTTTATTTTAGTATTGCTAGAAAAGAACTCGTTGTAGAGGATTGTTGAAAGCGTCTGGTGGGCATTTATGCTTTTTCACATTTTACTCACTGTTAGTTGGATGGACACGTCGGATTCATGCCTAGGACCAGGTGAGCGACAGTCCTGCCTCAGTTACTATTTTACTGTTATCTTTCTCTGTAATTTCTACTAAGAACTGAATAAGACTCTAAAACTTGCAGCTTATTAGCATAACTGTGTCATAGGTACAGCCCCAAGAAGCTAAAATTTGCACTGTGGTGCTTAGCTCTCAAAGGGATATAATTACCTCCTCAGTGATACCCAGGGTTTGGCATGACCTAAGCAAAAACATTTCATTTAGTTCTTTTATCTGGTGTGTGGCAAAGCAAGCTGTATTTATAGCAACTTGAAATTCCAGTGGCCTGGTCCTTACTGGCAGATGGCCACAGGAGCGGCTTGAGGGATGCGGCTAGCAAAAATCAAAGAGCTCATCAGTTCTGTTTTCTGCTGTCCTTGGCAGAAAAAAGTTTTGCTTTTTTTGTCATCCTACTTTCCTCTACCAAAAGCCCAAGAAATGAGATATTATCAGTTATTAAAAGTGCCATAATAACTACTACCAAGAGTATGGTCCTCTCTTGTTCTCCTGGTGACTGAAAGGACTTAAACCTAAATAGATGGATGTGTAACTTTTTCTGAAGGACAATGGGGTTACTCCTAAAATACACACTTAAAATACCACTTCTCAGTTTCTTAGTTCTTGAAAATCAACTGTGCCATTCTTTCCACACTCTCTCTGTCCTTTTACAAACCTGATGTTCTTTGTTTTTTCCTTCTGTTTCAGGACTCATCGTTGGGGTGATTCTGAGGTATGGCACCCCTGCCACCAGTGGCCATGACAAGTCCCTCAGTTGCACTCAGGAAGACAGGGCTTTCAGCACCTTATTAGTGAATGTCAGTGGGAAGTTCTTCGAATACACCCTGAAAGGAGAAATCAGCCCTGGCAAGCTTAACAGCGTAGAGCAGAATGACATGCTGAGGAAGGTGAGCAGGGGACACTCAGCCACCATTGTCCTGACAGTTTGTATTTCCTTAACGCTGTGAAGAGAAATCTTTTCCAAGTCCTGGAATATCAGCAACATTTCTGGGTCTCAGTTTTGCTAGGAAGCTTTTGGGTTGTGATGAGGAAACAAAGGAACCACATTTGACCCCGAGCCTTTCAGCTTGGTGACCACATCAGGCTTGTTTGGATCAGGATCTGACATGGGTACTGACTTTGCCACGTGTTTGTTTGTATGTCCCCATGCAGCTCCTTTCTTACCCCATCTTTTCTTTTCTGTCTGTTAGCCTTGTTGTGGGGTAGATAGGAGATTGTTTCTTTCTTAAACTAAGATTTATTTCCTAATTACCTTATTTTTTCATGGTTCAGTAGTATAAATCTTAGTTCTTCATTATTCTTTTGTATTATTCCACAAATATTTATTGGGTGCTTAGTCTCCTTGGTGGAGTCCTGTGGCGCTGTGGGCTAATGCGTCAGACTGCAAAGTCATTTGAACTACATGGTCGGTGGTCCAAGCTCACCAGCTGCTCCTTGGAAACCCTATACAGGGCCGCTATGGGTCGGAACTGACT
This sequence comes from Chrysochloris asiatica, assembly GCF_000296735.1. NCBI lineage: Eukaryota > Metazoa > Chordata > Mammalia > Afrosoricida > Chrysochloridae > Chrysochloris > Chrysochloris asiatica. The sequence continues at coordinate 1,772,522 of NW_006408580.1, forward strand.
CAACGGCACTTAACAACAACAACAACAACATTCTCCTTTGTGATGGATGCCAAAGGCCTAATGAATCTTCAGGAAAAAAAGATCTTGTTTTAGAATTTGAGTGCAAACATGTTTTCATTTGATATTGAAGGTAGCTAAAACACTGCATAGGAAAAGGATTCTGTGTTTTCTCACATGGTTAATTTCCAGGAAAAGCAAGAGATCTGTATTTGTTGACTACTTGACAACTTTCTAGACCAGAGCTCATCAGCAGGAAGGCTTCGATAGAGTGGTCTGGGAAATCAAAGTTGTTCTCTAGCTTTAGAAAAAATGCGTATTCAAATTCCCTCTAATTAAAATTTTGTTATACAAAATGAAAGTGGGAGACCAAACAAGGTAAAGATTATCATTGCTTGTTGAGGAGAAAAGAGACATCTTGAGGTAGGCTGGTGGGTACAAAAAACATTGGATTAGGTGCCAGAAAACTTTCATAGTAGTTCATACATTACTAGGTGACTTCCAACAAGTCCCACCCTCTTTGGGTCCAGTGTTCTCATATTGGATAAGTATTGTCCTGGAGTCCCTGGTGGTGTTGTATGAATGGTTACTGCACTTAAATGCTAACCAAAAAGTGGTTCTTGTTGTTAAGGGCTGTCAAATTCGGTTTCAACCCAAAGCAGCCCTGTATAGGGTTTCTGAGTCACTACTGGTGACTGGTGAGTTGAACTGCCGATCCTGTGGTTCAAAGTGACTTTGCAGTCCAGTGCATTAGCGCACAACACCACAAGGTTCAAATTCACCCAAAGGTTCCTTGAAAGAAGGTCCTAGTGGTCTCCTTTTGAAAAATCAGTCCTTGAAAATGCTGTGGAGCATGGCTCAGTTCTGACACATAGGGGATTGCTGTGAGGTGGAATTAATGGCAAATGGCGTTACTGTCCAGTGGCACATAGTGGGTTGCTATGAGTTGAAATTGACGGCAACTGGTGTCATTGTTCAAGGCCCCTTCTCATTCTGATAGTGAAATAAGGTTTCTTTTTAAGCATTAGAATGAAGATTTAAATTAATTAACTGAAATAAAAGCGAATAAATGTACCAACATGAGCATTGTTGTTGTTGTTGTTAAGTGCCGTCGAGTCGGTTCTGACCCATAGCGACCCTGTACAGGGTTTCCGAGGGTGTAAATCTTTACGG
>NW_006408580.1:1773791-1787999 GCF_000296735.1 Chrysochloris asiatica
GACCCATAGCGACCCTGTACAGGGTTTCCGAGGGTGTAAATCTTTACGGGAGTAGAAAGCCTTGAGCATAGTCTTTAAAAATGAAGCAGGTTTATAGAGTGCTTAATTCTTTTCTGGATATGATAAGATTTTGGTGATTGATAGTTTCAGAGGGATTTCCCAATGTCAAGTCTATAGGAAAGTTCACTCCACCTTAGAATTGCTGAATTTATATTGACATTTAAGAAGCCACTAGAATCACTGGTGATTTTGAACTAGGCTACATTAAATGTCCTGGTGTGACGCTGTGGGTTAATGTGCCAGACTGCAAAGCCGTTTGAACTACAGTTCAAGCTCACCAGCTGCTCCTGGGAAACCCAATACTGGGTCATATGGGTCGGAACCGACTCTACGGCACTTAACAACAACATTAAATGTCACAGAAGGTTGGTCACTCAAAACTCACTGCCACTGACATCAAGTCAATTGTGACTCGCAGTGACCCTGCAGGACAGAGTAGAACTGCTCCTTAGAGTTTCTGGGACTGTCAATCTTTACAGGAGTGGACAGCCTCGTCTGTCTCCCACAGAGTGGCTGGTGGGTTTGAATCATCAACCTTGCAGTTAGCAGCTCAACATTTACAAGGCTGGCTCCTTGATCGCTCAAAAGAGGGTTAAATTCAGTAGAGTTGATTCTGCAAGAGGAGCCAGGAAATTTAAAAAATCATGACTGCATCTTTTGTTGCAGTTGAGCCTTTATAAGAATTTGATAAAAATCAAGTTCTTTTTCTTTCTTGTTTATAAACATTGGCCAGAAACTTTCTGTGAAAGCTCCAAATTGCACTAACCTGTTGTGTCTTCATATGTTTTCAAGCAACAGAGCAGTGTTGTGGAGAGGTTGTTTTGTGCCTTCTATCACATATACATTATTTGCTCTCAATATTAAAATATAAGTGAATGGCTTAAAATATTAAATATTATAGCACTGTTGCTGTCAACTCATCATGGTAACCTGTTATAGCACTAATTGGTCTTTTATTAACTAGAGGCTTTTTTCTTTTTAAACTTTTAGGTAACATTTGATCCAGAAGTGTTTTTCAATATTCTGCTGCCTCCAATAATTTTCCATGCTGGATACAGTTTAAAGAAGGTAAGACGTTTCGGCCAATATTTCTTTCCTTTAGAAATGTTGTCTATTTTTTTGTTGTTTTTGACAATATTTCATCATGACATTAATTAAATTCCTTCAGATTTGCAACTATCCTCACCCTCCTTTTCTGAGATGTCCTGCCCATAACATAACACAAACGTGCTGCCCTCTAAGGTTCTGGGGCAGCAAAGGAAGAGGGAGAGCCTGGAATAAGAGAGGATATGGGATCTGTGGCTAATTGCCTCCATGAACAGCTGCTTCTTTTGCCATGAGGCCAGAAGAACTGGTGCCTGGCTACTGTTATTGAACATTTTGATCAAGCATTCTATTGAGGACTCCTGGTCAAATGGTGGGCAGGGGTGATCCAGAACAGAATATCACATTTTCTGGAACCATTAAAAATGAATAAACCTCTGAAACTATTGCCCTTAGATCATCTTTAAACCTTAAACCAAAAATATTCCCTGTCGTCTTAAAACCAAGCAATAGTTTAGCTTAATTAGTAACAAGTGTCTGCCCTGAGCATTGTGCTCTTTTAAGAACTATCTATACGGGGTCAAATTGACAACAGAAACTTGAAAAATTAGATAGGAGCTTTAGGGGGCAGTGAAGGAGCAGTAGATTAAGCATTGGGCTGTTAACTTGAAGGTTGGAGGTTTGAACCCACCATCCACTCCAGAAGGGAAAGATGAGGCACTCTGCTTCTGTAAAGATGGACAGCCTTGGAAACCCTAGGGAGCAGCTCTACTCTGTTCTGTAGGGTTGCTAAGAATCAGAATCAACTAAACAGCAATGAGTTTAGGGAGCAGTGAGTTGCCATTCTTTCTTAAAGCCTGTGAATCTCTGGTAATTTACCTGCATGGTCATCTAGTTCTTATGCCTTCTCCCAGATTCCTTATTACTTTGCTCTGTGTTCAGAGACTATAATTGAGTCGTCATCAGTGAGTCATTTCTGTTTTAAAGTCTGAATCTCTCTCTCATACATCTCTGGTGGGAATATAAAATGGTTACTGCCACTTTGGAAAATAGTTTGACAGTTTCTTATAAAACCTAAGTTGAATTACCATACAACCCAGAAGTTGTACCTGGGATTTACCCCAGAGAATGAAAACTTGTGTTCACACACACACACAACCTATACATGATTATTCATGGGAGTTTTATTTGAAACAGCCTCAAACTGGAAACAACTAAAATTCTTACAATCCTACAATAAGTGAATAGTTAAACAAACTGTGGTACATCCATTTCGTGGAATACTATTCAGCAGTGGTGGTGATGATTGTGTGCAACTGAGTCAGTTCTAACTCAGAGTTACCCTGTATAGCGTTTCTAAGGTTGTAAATCTTTATGGGAGAAAGCCTCATCTTTCTTCCAGGCAGCAACTGGTAGATTTGAACTCCTAACCTCACAGTTAACAGCCCAACTCATAACCCACTATGCTATCAGAATACATGGTGGTGGGGGGATGGTGTGCAGTGGAATTGGTTCAGACCCATAGCGACACTGTATATGGTTTCCAAGGCTGTAAATCTTTACAGGAGCAGGAAATCTCATATTTCTTCTGTGGAACAGCTGGTAGTTTCGAACTGCTGACCTTGAGATTAGCAGCCCAATTTGTAGCCACTGTGCTTCCAGAGCTCCTTAGAATACATGGTAGGTAGATACTTAATAAATGCCAGCTGCTATTATCATATATCATTGTTATTAAGTGCTGTCAAGTGAGTTCCACTCAAAGCAATCCTGTATAGGATTTCCAAGAGAGTGGCTGGTAGGTTTGAACCATAAATCTTGGGCTATCAGTCAAGTGATTATCCTACTATACCACATCAGAACTCTAATTTAGCCATGAAAGGCAGCAAACTATTGATACACACAACAATCTGGATGGATCTCCAGAGAATTTTGCTGAATGAAAAATACCAATCTTAAAAGGTCACACAATGTATGATTTAGTTTATATAGCACTTTCAAAATGGCAAAATTGTAGGACTGGAAAACAAATTAGTGGTTGCCTGAGGTTAGGGATGATGGGTGTGTGAAGGGTGGATGTGACTATAAAAGGATAACAAGAGGGAGAGCTTCGTGGTGAGGAAATAATTTGATATCTTGATTGTGGTAGTAATGACATGAACGCAGAGATGATAAAATGGCACAGAACTTTATACATAATTCCTAGCCATTGTACCTCAAGGATAGCCGCCACCCATCTGTCAGTGGAGGCTTGTGTTGCTGTGATGCTAACCAGATTTCAGCGAAACTTCTAGTTTAAGAGAAACTGGGAAGAAAAGGCCTGGGGATCTACTTCTGAAAATCAGCCATTGAAAATATAGTGGATCACAGTGCTTTCCTCTACAAGCAATAGTAGGGGTAGGTTTGGGCCAGGCGATGGTTCATTCTGTTTTGTATGGAGTCATCATAAATCAGGGGCTGACTTAACAACAACTAACAACATCATCATTACATATGCATATATTTGCAAGGATTAGTCAAAATGTATTGGGGGGGGTGAGGGGGGGGTGGGACGGGACACTGCTGGTGGGGGTGGCTGGCTTTGCAAAGGCTGGCGGCTGGGGTGGAGGTGTTGCAGAGTTGCCAAGCCCAGCCTGGGCCCCGTGTCCTGTCGTGTCCCACCGTGGCCGGCCTCAACTCGCTGGAGGCGGTGAAGCACAAGATCCAGGCCCTGCAGCAGCAAGCTGATGAAGCGGAGGACAGCTCTCAGGGCCTGCAGCGCGAGCTTGACGCTGAATGCAAGCGGCAAGAAAGCTGAAGGTGATGTGGCAGCTCTCAACCTGTTGCATTCAGCTCTTGGAGGAGGAGCTGTATAGGGCTCAGGAGCGCCTGGCCACAGCCCTGCAGAAGTGGGAGGAGGCGGAGAAGGCTGCAGATGAGAGAGAGAGGCATGAAGGTGATAGAAAACCAGGCCATGAAAGACAGGAGAAGATGAAGATCCAGGACTTGCAGCGCAAGGAGGCCAAGCACATCCCTGAGGAGGCCCACAGCAAATATGAGGAGGTAGCTCGAAAGCTGGTCATCTTGGAGGGTAAGCTGGTCATCTTGGAAGGTGAGCTGGAGAGAGCGGAGGAGCGTGCAGAGGTGTCTGAACTAAAATGTCGTGACCTGGAAGAAGAGCTCAAGAATGTCACCAACAATCACTTGAGGCAGCCTCAGAAAAGTATTCTGAAAAGGAGGATAAATATGAAGAAGAAATTAAAATCATGTCTGACAAACTGAAAGAAGCCGACACCTGTGCCGAATTTTCAGAGGGAATGTTTGAAGAACTGGAAAAGACTGTTGATAACCTGGATGAAAAACTTACCCAGGCCAAAGAAGAGAACGTGGGCTTGCGTCAGACACTAAATGAACTGAACTGTATATAACCAAAACAGAAAAGTCCTTTTCCAACAAAAACACCAGGGCTCTGTGTCTTTCTCTTCTCTTGTAAGAAGTTTCTTTTGTTATTGCATTTTCTCTTTGCTGGAATTGTTGAGCAAATTATGAATACATGACCAAATATTTTGTATCAGAGAAGCTTTGAGCACCAGTTAAATCTGATTGATTACTTCCTTTTTTCAAATGGCACCAGCTTTTTCAGCTCTCTTTTTTATCCTTAAGTTGCATTTACTCCTAATGTAGTCAGGGCGTTTCCTATTGAGCATGCACCCTCCAGATGATGGCATTTGGCTCCTGGGAGAATAGAAGACCCCCAACAATATGAAAAGGCTGAGCCCCTGTTAGTTACACTATAGGAGGCCAGGGGCCATGCTATTCATATGAGTGGGGATTTTCCATCCATAGTAAAACAAAAAAGATGGTAGTGGAAAGTCCTAAACCACAGACAGACTAGCTTAACCGTCTTGGTCCTTTTCCACACTCTACTGGGCAGAGGAATTGCCTCTGAGCTTGAGAATGCTTGGGCATGGTTGGAATAACAAGCCAGATAGTCTCTGGACAATCTTTCATATTATGCTCTTCTATGTGTTTCTTTTTGTTTTAAAATTGGCCCTTGAGAAGATGTCTTATTCAGTAATGACCCATGCTTGTCTGCTCTGATATGAGACCACTTATTTACTCAGCAGGGATAAATATGGTGCAGTTCATTCCTACCCCAGGTTGCCACATCAGAAAGACTGCTGGCCACCAATAAACTGGACCAAAGGAAATTTTCTATTAACAAACACTGGGCAGAAGGGGTCTGTCTGAGAACACAGTAGAGATGAAAAAGTAAATTAGTCCAACTTCATCTCCATCCTTCAGGGAATGACAGGTTGAAGAGTGCTGATTTAAGTCTTCAATTCCTTCTTTGGGACTAAGTTAATAAAAGACTGAGAAACTCCTGGTTAAACTGGATCAGGGAGTATTTTGTAGACAGAGCTGCATATGCTGGCTTTGTGATATTTCTGCTTTCTCAGTGAACATCTCAGAACTGAAACATTCCACATTTCCCAGCAGCATGGGGGCCAATTCAAGTTTACAGTTCTGGCCAAAATCACCCTGCTTCTAGCTTATCCACATCCCTTGTCCCTCGCTCCTATTTATTAAGCATCATACTACCCAGGTGATATACTAGCAAATTTTGCAATTGTATCTCTTTTTCTACATTTTGGTCAAATAAATTTTTACATAAACTACAAAAAAAAGTATTGCTGTAAAAATCATAGAAATCTTTAATAAACAATAATATCAAAATGTGAAGCTATTGTTTCTCAACATCTCCTCTATCTAGGTCTATACATTTCTGAAGGTAGTGTTTCTATCTGTCTAACCCTTTCCTGAAGAATTCTGTGCTCTTCAGTTTATACCCTGTCACTTTTGGCATTCTTAAGGGGCTCAAATTGTATTCCTTTTCAGTGGTCTTTGAGTTTGGGGAACAAAAAAGTCTGAAAGGGCAAGATCAGGGCTGTAGGGTGGATTGAATAAGGTTTCCCAAATAAATTTTCACAGAACAACCCTTGTTACTCTCAAAGCATGAGCAGAAAAACAAATCTTGTCAACACAACTTTCCTGGACTTTTTCTCAACAACGTAGTTTTCAGTTTTCTTAAAACTTCTTCATAATAAGCCACAGTGAATCATCCCTTGTGAAAATATATCAAGATTACCCCTTTGGAGATGCATAAGAACACCCAAACTTGCAGATAGTACTTATTTAACCTAGCCTCGATGGCTTGATAGTCAGAACTTGACTAGAAGAAGATAAAAAAAAAACCCACCAATTTTTGATAAAGGAAATGAGGGTAAATTGCTACAGTTTGATGAACTTGACCTATATTCATGGAGGTAGTAGCTTAAAATACCAACAGAGGCGGAAGGTGTCTTTACATCAAGAATCAATGCTGTCTCCTCTGTATACAGGGTAGATAGGGACAGGCAACTTAGACATTGGCTACCTAAAATGAGAGAGTGATAAAGGCTCGAAGTGACTGGCTTACAAGATTTCAAGAGGGAGTTTAGTTTAAGAGTGTGTGGGGAAGATAGAGTCCCCACTGAATAGTTTTCATCTTGTCTAGACGGGTCTGGTGAAAAGAGATGGGGATAAGATTCTTATGATTCAGTAGTAATTGTTATCATGACTAATTGCAACTGTCACAATTGTAAAGGTAGAAGTTTTGTAACAAAAATGGGGGAGCAGTTAATCTTATAGTCCAGAAACAAAGGATCCCAGGACCATCAAAGGAGAAGAGCACAAACGGAATGTAGGACCCTATCCAGAGAAGCAGCGACACCAGAGATGGAGGCAGAGATGGGGATATGGAGAAGAGGGAGCAGCTGAGAACTCTAGATTCATGGAAAGAGAGGGACTGAGAGCTGGTGGCCAGGAAACAGACTTGCAGAATGTGCCCGAGTGTTAAAAAAAAGAAGAGAGAGAGCTAAAATGAATAGAGAGAAACACTGTTAACTGATGGTACATGGAGGGGATTATAACTATTGTAATGAAACAAAGTGTATAATTTGTTGAATGTAGAATTGATGATCTGTTCTATAAACTTTCTCTCAATTCACACACACATACACACTCACAAAAGATTACCCCTTTGGACTCCCAAAAAAGTAGGTTTGAGTTGACCTTCTTGCCATGAATTTAACTGGCTTAGCAGATCTCCTTGGAAGCCACTGTTTGTTTGGACCCTTTTTTGAAAGCACCCTAATAAGACTAAGACAAGAGGCTTCCAGTACAATGGCAGACTAGACAGATGCACTACACGGATTCTCTACAACCAAGATAGGAACGACCAAATAAAACAAACATAGATTAAAATCCTGGAACCCTGAACATCAGAAGAAAGGTTAGAGACGTGAACTGAGTGCTTGCTAGGAGGAAAAGTTGAGCAGGGATGGCAAGAGAGGGAGACTGACTGGTCACAGGTGCCGCATGACCATCTTGAATCTTTGTGAGCAGTTTTGGCTACAGAAGGTGGCCTGGCAGAGCCATCACGCAGGTGACTGGAAAGGTGTGATTCCTTCTTTTTCCCCATGCTCCCCTGGTGACCAAGTTGTGGAGAGCTCCCACACTCATCTACCCCTAAGTGTTCTTTGGGAGTTTGGAGCCACATGGTTAGAAGCCACACCACTGTGAGGCAGAGGCTGGCTGCAGAGCTTTGGTTCATCGTTTTGGTACATAGATTCAGGTTAGCACACCTTAGGACCTACAGGACCTGCAGAGCAACCAGACCAGCACTTAACCAGTCATCCTTCCCCCAACTGCCCTGTGGTCCTGACAGATAACTGAAACATAATGTAAATAGCTGACAAATAATTCAAAAGAGTGGTATTTAGGTACCTACAAAGGACTGACAGAAAGATCAAGAACACAGAAAAACTTTAGAATTCAGGAAAAGACTAAGAAAAAAGCAGACAAAATAAATACAAATTTTAAAACAATGCAAATACTGCAATTAAAAATCCAGAAAATTAATACTAAGATTTCAGAAATGGACAATATATTGAAAGGGCAAAGGAGTAGATTCGAAGCAATGGAAGACTGAATTAGTGAGCTTGAAGATAAATCTCTCAAATCTTGAAGGTAAATCAGAAGAATATAATTTAAAAGCTTGAAAGAATGCCTGAGTTATGTGAGATACCATGAGAGGAATAACTTACCAGTGGTAAGAATTCCAGAACAGAAAGAGACAGTGAAAAACACACAAAATTCCCTAATATCATGAAAGATGAGAAGATAAGCATACAAGAAGCTGAACGAATCCAAATAGCTCCCAAGAATAGCTCCCAAAAGAAAATCATCCAGATATTATAAAAAGTTCCAAAACCAAACAAAAGGAAAGAATCCGGAGAACAGCCTGGGGAAAAGGAAAAGGTACCTACAAAGGAGAACCAATAAGACTAAGCTCTGACTTCTCAGCAGAAACCATGCAGGCTAGTGGGCAATAGACAAAACAATTGAAAGAAAAAAAAAAAATGTCAACCAGCAATGCTGTCTCTCAAATGCAATGGTGAAATTAGGGTATTTCCAGATAAATAAATATTGAAGGAATTTGTAATAACAAGAACAGCTTTATAAAAGATGCTAAAGGATGTTATTTGGACTGAGAACCAACAACAGTAGACAATAACCTGAGATTAACATACGTGATAATACCATTCTGAACTCAATCCAGATATACTAGTATTTAAAATAAAACAAACCTACAAGACCGAATATAGGGAACCAGAGATATCAATTAATAATAAAGTCAACTACAAAGCAAAAAGAGGGAGTAGTGTAGAAACAGAACTTCCAAATGACAAGGAAATAAAGTAGATTTCAAGATAAAAACAGACTATTTTAAACACGAGAAATATGAAGTAAGTTACAGGACAACCTAAAAAAAAAAAAATTACCTTCACAACAAAATGAAAAAGAGGAAAATCAGAAAGATTTACTAGACATCAACACAACAGAAATGAGGAAAATGAAAAGAAAACCAACAAACAAAATGAACTCACTGTAGAAAATTATGTAGAACAAAAACACCAGCAGCATCACAAAAAAGAGAAAAACTACAAAGCAAAATGACAGCAATCAATTAATTGCTATCAGGACTGATTGTGAGTGTTGCAAATGTAAAGGTAGACATTTTCTGAACAAAAGGAGGGGAGTGGTTGATCTTGCAGTCCAGGAGCAGAGAACCCTGGGACCATCAAGGGAGAAGAGTGGAGTGTAGTACCCTATCCAGAGAAGCAGTGACACCAGAGATGGAGACAGAGTGGAGGGATAGAGTGGCTGGGGATCCTGGACTCAGGAAGGGAGAGGGGCTATGTGCTGATGGCTGGGAGTGGGGGGGGGGCTTGTGGGATGTCCCTTTTGGTTGTTTAAATGGCTGTATATTCCTGAGTGCTTTGGTGTACATCCAAAACAAAAACAAAAACAGTGTTGAATGATGATGCATGGAGGGGGTTGTAATCATTGCAATGAAACGAAATATGATAGGATGAATGTAAAGCTGATGTTCTCCCATCTATCATCCAATTCACGATAAAAACATAAAAATTAATAATAATTACACTGAATGCAAATGGATTAAATGCACCAGTAAAGAGACAGAGTAGCAGAATGGATAAGAAAACAGGATCCTTCAATATGCTGTTTACAAGAGACATAACTTACACACAAAGACAGAAATAGACTAAAAATCAAAGGTTGGGAAAAAAATTAAGTTAATGGAGATTAAAAATGAGCAGGAGTGGCAATTTTAATCACTGATAAAATAAACTTTTAGGCAAAAACTAGCATTGTTGTTGTGTGCCGTGGAGTCAGTTCCGACTCATAGCGGACCCTGAACAGGGTTTCCGAGGCTGTAAATCTTTATGGGAGCAGAAAACCTCATCTTTCTCCTGCGGAACAGCTGGTAGTTTCGAACTGCTGACCTTGTGGTTAGCAGCCCGATTCGTAACAACTACGCTACCACAGCTCCTTAAAAAAACTAGCATTAGAGATTAAAAAAAAAAAAGGACATTATATCATGATCAACAGATCAAGTGAATAGCAGGACATAACCATAATAAATACCTATGCCCCTAATGAAAGCATTAAAATGCATAAATCAAACTAATAGAACTGAGGAAAGAAATATGCAACTCTACAATAATAGTAGGAGGCTTTAATACACCACTGTTGACGAAGGACAAAAGCACTAGAAAGAAACTCAGCAAAGACACAAAAGAACTAACCAATACAATCAACTAGCTTGACCTCATAGACATGCACAGAGCACTTAACCCAACAAATAGACCATTATACATGCCTTTTCCAGTGCATATGCACATTCTCCATAATAGACCCATATGTTAGGCCAAAAAGCAAACTTCAATAAATATAAAAGCATCACAATACTACAAAGCATCTTTTAATATCGCAATGCGATAAAATTAGAAATCAACAATAGGAATATCAAGGGGGAGAAATCAAATACGTGGACATTGAACAACACCCTGCTTAAAAGCTGCCCAGTAATAGATCAAATACAAAATGAAATAACAATATTCCTTGAGTCAAATGAAAATAAAAACACAACTTACCAAAACCTTTGGGACACAGCAAAAGTAGTGCTTGGAGGGCTTTGTTGTTATTGTTAGGTGCCATTGAGGTAGTATCAACTAATGGCAACCCTACGCACAACAAAACAAAGCACTGCCTGGTTCTGTGCCAACCTCACAATTGTTGCGACATTTGAGCCCATTGCTGCTGCCACTGTGCCACTTTGTCCCATTGGAGGTCTCCCTCTTTTTCTCTGACCCTCCACTGTGCCAAACATGATGTCTTTCTCCAGGGATTGGTCCCTCCTGATAATATGTTCGAAGTATGAGAGACAAAACCTTGCCATACTGGCTTCCAAGGAACATTCTGGCTGTACTTCTTCTAACACAGATTGGTTTGTTCTTTTGGGAGTCCATGGGTGACATTATGGCATAGCCAATGGGGGGAAAGGATAATAACAGAATACTGTGAAGAAGTGTACTCCAACAAATTGGAAAATATAGAAGAAATGAACAAATTTCTGGAAACATAACTTGATAACAAAACCAGGTAAAGACATCACTAAGAAAGGAAATTAAAGACCAGTATCCCTCATGAGGAATACACAGAGTCAGTGTACAAAAAGGAAATGGTTGATGTTCAACCATTTCAAGAGGTAGCATATGATCAAAAGCCAGTGATACTAAGGAAGAAGTTCAAGGTGCATTGAAAAGAACAAGGCACCAGGAATTGACGGAATAAAAATTGAAATCTTTCAAGAAAGTGAGGCGGCACTGGAGGCACTCACTCATCTATGCCAGAAATTTGTAAGACAACTATCTGACCAACTGATAGGAAAAGATCCGTATTTGTGCCCATTCCAAAGAGAGGTGACGCAACGGAATGTGGAAATCATTGGACAGTATCTTTGATATCCCATGCGAGTAAAGTTCTACAAAAGGTAATACAGAAGCAGCTTCAAGCATACACTGACAGAGAACTTCCAGAAGTTCAAGCTGGATTCAGAAGAGGACATGGAACAAGGAATATCATTGCTGATGTCCAATGGATCTTGGCTGAAAGCAGAGAATGCCACAAAGGTGTTGACCTGTGCTTTATTGACTAAGCAAAGGCTTTCGATTGTGTGGATCATGACAAGCTCTGGACAACATTGTGAAATATGAGTATTCCAGAACACTTAATTGTGCTCATGCGGAATCTGTATATGGACCAAGAGGCAGTTGTTCGAACAGAAATTAAACGTGAATTCATAAAGTTACTAGAAATAAACGAGAATGAAAACACAGCATACCAAAATCTTTTGGACATGACGAGAGTGGTGCTGAGAGGACAATTATTGCGAAAAATTAATGCGCACATCAAAAAAGAAGAAAGAACCAAAATTAACACATTAACACAGCATCTCCAACAATTAGAAACTGACCAACAGAGGGAACCTACAGTCACCAAAAGAAAAGAGATAATAGCAGAAATAAATGAGATGGAAAACAGAAAAACTATAGAAAGAATCAGCAGGACAAAAAGCTGGTTTTTTGAAAGGATTAATAAAATTGAAAAACCGTTGGAAACCTAACAAAAGAAAAGAGGTAGAAGACACAAATAACTCACATTAGAAACCACCCGGCGATGTCACAATGGAACCAAATGAAATCAAAAGGATAATAACAGAATACTATGAAGAGTTGTACTCCAACAAATTCGAAAACTTAGAAGAGATGGATGCATTTTTAGAAAAACACGAGCTACCAAAACTTACACAGAATGAAGTAGAAAACTTGAACAGACCCATAACAAAAGAAGAAGTTGATCAGGTCATCAAAAAACTCCCAACCAAAAGAAGTCCAGGCCAAGATGACTTCACCGGTGAATTCTACCAAACATTCAGGGAAGAGCTGTCACCAATTCTACTCAAATTATTATAGAATATAGAAGAGGGCGGAAAACTTCCTAATACTTTTTGTGAAGCAAGCATAACTGTCATACCATCACTAAGAATTAAAACTACAGACCAATATCCCTCATGAACATAGACGCAAAAATTCTCAACAAAACCCTAGCCAACAGAATCCAGCACCACGTCAAAAAAATAATACATCGTGACCAAGCAGGTTTCATAAAAGGGATGCAAAGATGGTTCAACATTAGAAAAACAATCAATGTAATCCAATACATAAATAAGAAACATGAAAAGAGCCACATGATCATATCGATTGACACAGAAAAGGCATTTGACAAAATCCAACATCCATTCCTGATAAAAACACTCAACAAAGTAGGAATTGAAGGGAAATTCCTCAACATAATCAAGAGCATATATACAAAACCAACAGCCTACATCACTCTCAATGGAGAGAAACTGAAAGCCTTCCCTCTGCGAATGGGAACCAGAAAAGGGTGCCCTTTGTCACCACTCATATTCAATATTGTTTTGTAAGTATTAGCCAGAGTTATATGGCAAGATAGGTAAATTGAAGGCATCCAAATTGGCAAAGAGGAAATAAAACTCCCTGTTTGCAGACGATATGATCCTATACATAGAAAACCCCAAAGAATCAGTAAAAAAGCTACTAGACATCGTTGGAAGATTCAGCAAAGTGGCAGGGTGTAAGATCAACATACAAAATCAGTTAGATTCCTCTATAGTAACAATGACAGCGCTGAAATGGACATTTGGAAAGCAATACCATTTACAATAGCCGCCCAAAGGATGAAATATTTAGGAATAAATGTAACCAGAGAAACAAAGGACCTATACAAAGAAACTTACAAAACACTACTACAAGAAACCAAAAGAGACTTACAAAAGTGGAAGAACATACCATGTTCCTGGATAGGAAGACTCAACATTGTGAAAATATCAATACTACCCAAAGCAATTTATACCTGTAATGCAATCCCAATCCAGATTCCAGCGACATTCTTCAAAGAGATGGAAAAGACAATTACAAACTTCATATGGAAAGGAAGGAGACCCAGGATAAGCAAAGCACTTTTCAAGAAGAACAAGGTTGGAAGCCTCTCACTCCCCAATTTCAAAATCTACTACATGGCTACAATGGTCAAAATAGCCTGGTACTGGTACAGTGAAAGATAAATTGATCAATGTTACAGAATCAAGAATCCAGAAATTAACCTATCCACATACAGCCAACTGATTTTCGACAAAGGCTTAGGTATGGTACATGGGTAAGAGATAGTCTCTTTAACAGATGGTGCTGGCAGAACTGGAAAGCGATATGCAAAAATTGAAACAAGACCTTTTTTTCATGCCCTATACAAAAATCAACTCAGCATGGATTAAAGACTTAAATGTGAATCCCAAAATTATGAAAGTCATCAATGAAAAAATAGGGACAAATGTGGGGCTCTAATACAGGGAATACACAGACTACCAAATATTTTGAAAAGTACACAAACAAAAGCAGACAAAATAGATGAGTGGGACATACTAAAAACTAAAAACTTAATGTGCATCAAAAGATTTCACCAAGAGTAAAAAGGGAACCCACAGAATGGGAAAAAAATCTTTTGCAATGACACATCAGACAAGGGACTCATTTCTAAAATATATAGGAAACTACAACACCTCTACAAGAAAAAGACAAA
>NW_006408580.1:1788409-1791476 GCF_000296735.1 Chrysochloris asiatica
ATAACACCAGTAGATATATGCACACCAATGTTCATAGCAGTACTATTTACAATAGCAAAAAGATGGAGGCAGCCTAAGTGCCCATCAATTGAAGAATGGATAAACAAACTGTGGTACATACACACAATGGAATATTATGCTACCTTGAAGAACAACAAGGAGGCTGCAAGCCACCGCACAACATGGATGAACCTTGAGGACATTATGCTGAGTGAAATGAGTCAGTCACAAAAGGAGAAATACTGCATAGAACCATTAATGTAAAAGAGTAAGAAAAAGAACCCACACTAAAATGGGGGGAAAATTATATATTTGCTGATCACCAGGATGTATGGGAGGGAGGGGGAAATAGAGTACAGGGTAGGGAGTTAGACACAGGATAGTTTGGGTGTGGGGGGAGGCAATATACAAGAAGGGGGAAGGGAATGGAAGAACAAGGCTGATGGGAGAACAATTAGACAGGCTCACATGGGCCAAGTGGGACAGAGGTAAATGATGATGTATGTACAACCTTGGAACAACAGGGCTCTGGAATACAGGGATTAAGACATGGTTTGAAGGGGTAAAAGAGGAGAATAATGTTAAGATGCTTGGCTGTCTTTTGAATCTTGCTTTCCCTTGCCTGCTATTGTAAAATAGACACTTGGGGTGGGGTGGGGGGGAGAAAGGAATAGCCATAAACATCACTACAGAAAGCTTGTAAGTCCATCTTCAGCCTATAACTGATTGGAATACCTTAAAGGGGGCTAGAAGTTGCCCAATGAAAGAGGCTTCCTGTGGAGCCTTTACATTGCACAAGACTGTAGGTGGAATCCAGAACCCCATCCAGAACCAACTGAGGTAGGAAATTTCCACTGGTAAGGATGAATAGATCAGCCTGGAGCAGCCAGAGGAACAGAAGATATTCCATGGAAGAAAGACCGGCAGGAAAAATCAGAAACAATGATGGCAGTCTGATTGATTACTACAAGAACAAGTAACCTGTTCGCCCGGGAGCCCTCTAGGCAAGTGGTCAGGACTCCTCAGTGCAAACCCCCTTCCAAGACTGAGACTCAAGAGGAATACATGAGCAGGCATGTGGTCTGGCTGGTGACCACATTGGTCACCGATAAGGGGAAGAGGGGGAAAAAACAGCAATGAAGTTGCAAGTTAACCCCGACCACATTCAATAGACTCCTGTGAACCTGGACTCCTGGGCCCAGATGCAGTCACATGGCCACCAAAGACTAGAGCAGAGAGTGAAGCGTCCAGCTGATTTGAAGTGAGGGGAGATGCACAAGAACAGCCATACTTGCAGATAGTATCCATTTGACCTGGCTTCGATGGCGGGATGATCAGAACTTGACTTGAAGAAGAAGAAGAAGAAAAAAAAGAGTAACCTGCTACAATTTGCTGAAGTTTATCTGTACTTATGGATGTAGTAGATCAAAAAAGGAACAAATCTTTATAGCAAGGATCACTCCCACCCCCTCGGTTCACAGGGTTTACAGGGATGGGCAACTTAGACATTGGCCTCTGGTAGTGTAGTGGTTACGAATCGGGCTGCGAACCTTAAGGTCAGCGGTTCGAAACTACCAGCTGCTCCGCGGGAGAAAGATGAGGCTTTCTACTCCCGTAAGGATTTACACCCTCGGAAACCCTGTACAGGGTCGCTATGGGTCGGAACCGACTCGACGGCACTTAACAACAACAACAACAACAACCCAGAATTGGGGGGCTGGGACAGAAGAACCAATAGATCCATTTTGGAAGAAGCGCAGCTAGAGTGCTCCTTGGAAACCAAGATAGCCAAACTTCATCTCTCATACTTCGGATATATTGTCAGGAGGGACCAGTCGCTGGAGAATGATATTATGTGTGGTAAGGTGGATGTACAGAAAAAAAGAGGAAGACCCCCAATGAGATGGATTGGCCAAATGGCAGCATCGATGGACTCAAGCGTGGCAACAGTAGTGAGGATGGCTGTGCATAAGGTCGGTACTGACTCAATAGCACCTAACAACAACAACAACAATATAAAGTCAAGAAGTGACTGGCTTACAAGCTTTCAAGAGGGAGTCTAGTTCCAGAGGGGGCAGGGGAAGGTAGAATCACCACGGAATTATTTCCAACCTGTTGGGACCGGGCTGGCAAAAGGAAATGAGGATAAGACTCTTGTGGTACAATAGTGAATAATTGCCACCAGGACTGACTGTGAGGGTAGGAAATATAGAGGTAGATGTTTTTTGATAAAAGGAGGAGAGTGATTGATTTTGCAGCCCAGGAGTGGAGGTCCCTGGGACCATCAAGTGAGAAGCACAGAGAGCAGGACCCTACCCAGAGAGGCAGTGACACCAGGGAAGGAGATAGAGATGATGACATGGACAGATGGAGCTTCTGGGGACACTGGACCCAGGGAGAGGGAAGGGCTATGTGCTGGTGGCCGGGGGCGGGCCTGTGTGGTATACCCTTTGGTTATTTGATGATGCATGGAGGGGATTGTCATCATTGCAATGGAACGAAATATGATAAGATGAGTGTAAAGTTGATGTTCTCCATGTATGTAAACCTCACAATAAAAAAAAAAGAAGAACCGTGAGTGATATTCCCCTCTCTGCATTTAAAATAAGGAGCCCTGGTGCTGCTGTAGGTTAAACATTGACTGCTAACTGCAAGGTTAGGGGTTCAAACCCACCAGGTGCTCCATCGGAGAAATATAAGGTGTTCTGCTCCCATAAAGATTTACAGTTTCAGAAACCCTAAGGAGCAGTTAGACTCTTTCCTATAAGGCTCTATGCATTGGAATTGACTCAAAGGCAATGGATTTTGTTTTCGGTTTTTGGGTATAGGGAGGGCTCTCCCAGCTCCATTAACTTGCTTAGTCTCTGATCATGGCCTGTAGGTCTTCTTAGCATCTGGCCAACTTTTTCTGTAAAGAGTTAGGTAATAAATATTTAGGGCCACATGGTCTCTTTTGCAACTGTTGAACTCCATTACTGCAGTGCAAAAACAGCTGTAGAAAGGAACAAACAAGATGGCGGATCGGGTGGACGTATAGCAGAGAGCTCCGCCAACAACAACACAGAAT
>NW_006408580.1:1794416-1808102 GCF_000296735.1 Chrysochloris asiatica
ATCAATGTAATGAAACAAGTTATATGAATTGTTGAATGTGAAACTGATGATGTGCCCTGTAAACTTTCACTCAATCCACAATAAAAACCTTAAATTAAACAAACAAACAAAAAAAACCAGCCGTAGAAAGGAACACCAAGCAAATGAATGTGTTGACTGTGTTACACTAAAAGTTTATTTATAGTCACTGAAAAAAAAAACAAACAATAAAGACTAGCAGAATTTGAAGAATATACTCTGCTAAAGGATAGGAAGACTTAACATTGTGAAAATGTCAACACTACCCAAAGTAATTAATAGACATAATACTATACCAATCCAGATTCAAATATCATTCTTTAAAGATGTGGAAAAACTATTCCCTAACTTTATATGGAAATGAAAGAGACCCCAGATATGCAAAGCATTATTAAAAAAGAAGAACAAAGTCGGAGTCTTTGTTCCTGATCTTTTGAGATCACTTCCTGATCTGAAAACCCACTACACAGCCACAGTAGTCAAAACTGCCTGATTAGTGAAACAAATTTGAGAACCCAGAAGTAAATCCATCTCCCTGCGGTAAGCTGATATTTGACAAAGGGCCCCAATGCATCAAATGGGGAAGGGATAGTGTTTTCAACAAATGATGCTGGCAAAATTTGAAATCCATTTGCAGAAAAATGAAACACCCATATCTCACACCATATACAAAAATGAACTTAACGTGGACTAAAGATCTAAATTTAATCCAGATCACCAATGAAAAAATAGGAACAAACACAGGAACTTTGGTACATGGCAAAAATACACTATCAAACATAACTAAAAACACAAAAACAGACGACAAAATAAATGACGGGGGCCTCCTAAAAATTAGATGTGTGCATCAAAGAATTTCACCAAAAGAATAAATAAAAGAGAACCCACAGACAGGAAAAAATGCTTGGCAATGACTTATCAGACAACGGAATACTCTCCAAAATTTATAGAACACTTCAATGCCTCGATAAGAAGACAACTAATTCAATTAAAAAATAGACAGAGGACATGAACAGACACTTCATCCAAGAAGACATTCATGTGACCAACAAATATATGAATAAATGCTCACAATCATTAGCCATTGATGCTTTTGTTGTGTTGTCAAGTGCCATCAAATCAATTCAGACTCATAGTGACCTTGTATAGGGTTTCTGAGGAGTGGTTGATGGGTTTGAATCACCTACCTTGTTATTCAAACCACCCTTGTGGTCCAGTGCTTTATCCTACAGCTAAAGAGATGCAAATCAAAACATGGAGATATCATCTTGCTCCAGCATTAATAGCAAAGTTCTAAAAAACAAAAAACAACAAATCTTGGTGAGGCTGTGGACAGACTGGGACCCGCCTGCACTGCTTGTGGGACTGTATAATGGTACAACCACTGTGGAAAATGGTATGGCACTTTCTCAAAAAGTTGGAAATAGAAATATTTTATGACCCAGCAATCCTTCTACTTGGTATATGTTCTCAAGAAATAAGAGCTGTGACAAAAATAGATATATGCATACCCATGTTCATTGCAGCACTATTCACAATAACAAACAAATGTCCATCTGTTTCCCTTCTTTCCCAGGTTCCAAAGATTAATCCTGGTTAATATCAGGATACACCTCTGATCCCATGAGTAGATAGTGAAAGCAGTCTGTTTTCTGATACTGAATTAAACAACGTCTAGTTTTCTCACACTTGATTCATTTCAAACTTATGTCTGTAAATGATCTAAGGCACCACAAGAACTGGAAATGACTAGTTGAATCACTTCTAAATCATTAGAGTAAAATGATTTGGGGGTAAATCTATGGAAATGATTGGTTATTTGCCGGGAGCCAGCCCCAGCAAACTTATTCCAGGGTTTCCCGAAGGTTGATGCATGCGTCGGCGGAAAGAATTACACATAGTCAATAAGTCATGATGAATTCAAAATCTTCTTATTACATGCTTTATTCTTCTCTCATTCTTTACTGTCCTGCTCATTCTTTGCTTTCCTGCTCATCTCTTCTTCTGCTCCTTTACTCCCCTCCCCTGCTCTTGCCTTCATTCCCCTCCTGCTTTTTTAATCTCCTTCCATTTCTTTACTTACTCTTCACTCTCCCCTTCACTCTTTACCTCCATTCTCCACTACATTGTCTACTCCATTCTACCACATTCTATTTTCCTCTACTTTTTCCTTCTCTCTCTCCTCTGCCCACCTCTACTTACTTATTCTATCTTACATGCTTTATGATCCTTCTTCTCCTTTCTTTTCCTCCTCTACTCCCCTCTACTTACTTTCTATATTACATGCTTTACTATCCTTCTTTCTATTCCTTCTTCACACTACTCCCTTCTTCTCCTTCTCTACATTACTCCCTTTATTCTATCTTACAACCCCCTTATATACCGTTACAAAAAACATTGCTTTCATAGTAATCAATGTCCTCAAAATACAATCTATTCTGGGGCACATTCTTCATGGTTTACGACCCTTAGATTTACAACAAAGATGAGAAGTTACAGCAAAGAGAGATTATCTCAAGGCATAGGAGACATTCTGGCGCCTTGAAACCTTTTAGTTAAACATTTGTTCCTACATAAATCTATTCTTTTCTCTGAGAAGCAAGTTAACCTTCACATATGTTTCTTAACCTTTGTCTGTTAAGTCTTGTTAATTTTAGTTGTTAGGTGCAATTAACTCTCCATTAACTTCTTCTATATATTATCTGTTTATAGCCTACAAAAACATCACTTATCAGAACATTTAAAAAACTGAGGCTATGAAAACAATTTCCTTATTTTACTGATCAGACTTCTTATTTATATAACTGTAGATTCTCATAGCCCTTATCTATAGTCTAATTGTTTTTAGGAATTCTTGTACCCATAGCCCTTATTGATGGCCTAGTTGCTTTTAGGGATTCTTTATTGTCTTAAACTAAGGCTACAAGGAAGAATGTTTATAATCACTAAGCCTAAGCTGAGAGTAATTCAATTGACAAATCCTATCTCCTAGCAGTCTTAAGAACATTGTTAATATAAGTATTAAAACTACCTATGATTACAAGTAGAATAAAATATAGCTAATATGTGGGTTCTAACTTTTAATAAAAATATACTAAAGTGTGAGAGAGTCAAAATCTAAAGTAAAGGGATACTAATAAAATCATGAATAAATCAGAGAATGATTCAACAAGAGAAAAATTAACTAGGGGCCTATGCATAGAATATTTCTTCCTTGTAGCTCTGCTATCCAAGGAAAATACTCCATTGTTGCTTTGCTAAAACAATGAATTCTTCATGCGCAGGTTTCCCTGTGTCTCATTTATTTATTTCAATTCCTCGATTAATATGTCTCAATTTCTTCATTTTAATTCCTTAATTAATATGGCCCCTGCCAGTTATTTATGAGACAGTCCTGGTGTAATGTTGCAGGATAAGCACTGGACTGCAAAGTCAGTTTGAACTGCAAGGTCAGCGGTTCAAACTCAGCAACTGTTCCTTGCAAACCCTATACAGGGTTGCTATGAGTCAGAACTGACTCGACGGCACTTAACAACAACACAGTCTTAATGTACTTTAATATAATCAGGGAAGTTTTCCTGAAAATTTACTAAGCCCTTGATCACTTGTTGAGTGATGGGCATGATATTTTTATACTATGATGTTTAAGGCATTAAACATAGCATTATTCAGGAATTACTTCAGTTATTGCTTTATGTAATGGAAGCAGTAAGTAAAGTTCCACGTTTTAGAGACTTTTAATATGTATCTTATGCCCATTGTAAAAAATCATAATTTCTTTCTTTTTTTGTTTAATTCAGAGACACTTTTTCAGAAATCTTGGGTCTATTCTGTCCTATGCCTTCTTGGGGACTGCTGTTTCCTGCTTCATTATTGGGTAAGTGACTCTGGCCCATAGAGTTCCCTATTTTGATGTTTGTGATCTCAAGCTGTACTGCCCAGTATGGAGCTACT
Organism: Chrysochloris asiatica; assembly: GCF_000296735.1. Lineage (NCBI taxonomy): Eukaryota > Metazoa > Chordata > Mammalia > Afrosoricida > Chrysochloridae > Chrysochloris > Chrysochloris asiatica. The sequence continues at coordinate 1,798,389 of NW_006408580.1, forward strand.
AACCATATGTGGGGGAGCCCCAGTGGTGTAATGGGTTATGCAGTGGGGGAACCACCGTATCGTCGATGGTTCGAATCCCACCAACCACTCCACTGGAAAAAGCTGAGGCTTTCTGCTTCTGTAGAAATTTACAGCCTTGGAAACCCTATACAGGGTCACTGTGATTTGAATGGCACAAAACAACAACAACCATATGTGGCTATTTAAATAAAAATCAAGATGCACTAAAATGAAATAAAATTACACCCAGTACCCAGTTCTTGTTTTCAATATAGTTCTCCAATAAAAGGAACCAGAATCCATTACAGAAATGACTGATGAGCCTGGAGCATCTTATAGTTCCAGAACGTAAGGCAGTGTTCAAACAAGCAAAAGGATGGGGGCATGTCAAAGGGGGACAGAAGAGCCAACCTGAAAGGGCCCCTAATTGCCAAAGCTGCAATAATTTAAACAGCAACGTAAATAACGTTTTATTGGTTTGTGACCTAGAGTATAAAATGAGTATCCATGAGCCCATACTGATATAAATTATGATTGGATGAATACATAAATGGGGAAGATGTGACAAATCTTGTGTCCGAAGGACTTAAAATAATTTATGTAGATACAACTGCTTCCCCCAAGGAGTGACTCTTCGTTAGTAACCCGAGTGCTTAACCATTGCACACTCAGGGCGCTTTGGGAATTGAAATAGGAATGTTTAAGTGCTGCAACAGTGCCTAACACACAGTGTTGGTGGTGGTAGTTGTGTATCATTGAATTACTTCAACTCATAGTGACTCTGTAAAGGGTTTCTGAGGCTGCAGATCTTTATGGGAGCAGAAAACCTCATCTTTCTCCCTCAGTAGTACACAGTAGGCAAGCTTTAAGTTATAACTTTTTATTCTCAAAAAGATTAAATTTTGCAAAAAGTTCTTGAGCTCAGGATGCAAAGGGGAGTGATAACATTGTCTTTAACATCCAGAATCTTACTAGAAGCCTGGCTCTAGGCTACAATGATCCATTTCCATGCTTGTTTTTTACTGCCCTAACCCATGATGCTACCAGCTCCATCTCCCAACACACACACTTAGTACATGTACAGGGCATTTTAACACTCCCCACTGCTCCCAATTTATAAGCTGTCTTGTAGGCAGTGTGCTCAATCCATGCTGAAATATTTAACTTGGTGGTCTCTCCTGGACCACAACATAGAGAGAGCTGCTGGTGTAATGCTTAACCCAGTCAAAGAGTCTTAATGGCTACTAACGTTTTAATAGGATGTTCAGAGAGATTTGAAACTATTCTTAGCAGAGAGGCAGTAATAGGTCAATTACTTGGTTCTTTGTAACAGTTCAGTTTTTCCTTCTTTCCAGCTTCATCCAGTTCATTCATTTTCATGATTTTGCATGCAGTATCTTAGAATTCTGTGAGTTTTATGGCTATTTATGAAATATTATGCAGGGGTTTTTTTTCTTCTTCTTCTCCTTTTCCCCTCTTACTCAGTTTGGTGGTGGTGGTGGTGGTTATGTGCTGTGGAGTTGGTTCCGACTCATAGCAACCCTGTATAGGGTTTCTGTGGGTGTAAATCTCTATGGGAGCAGAAAGCCTTATCTTTCTCTCACAGAATGGCTGGTAATTTTGAACTGCTCACCTTGAGGTTAGCAGCCCGACTTGTAATCACTTTGCTACCAGAGCTCCTTCAGGATTAGTTGTTGTGAAGTGCCGTCGAGTCGGTTCCGACCCATAGCGACCTTGCATAGGGTTTCCAAGGTGGGCTTGAACCACCGACCTTGAAGTTCAAATGGTTTTGCAGTCTGGCGCATTAACCCACAGCACCACACCAGGACTTGGGTGCCTTAAATTTATCTCTTTTTAGATATAAAAGAGATTAACCAAGCAAGCAAAAGAATCAGAGATGGGAGAAGAGAGATGCCAAGCCATATGAAGACTGCTTAGGAGGAGAAGCTTAGAAGAGACAAGGATATTATTCCAGAGCCAACATAGAGAGAAAGCCTTCCCCTATAGTTCGTACCCTGAATTCAGACTTCTAGTCTCCTAAACTGTGAGAAAATAAATACCTGTTCATTAAGGTCATCCACTTGTAGTGTTTCTGTTACAGCAGCACAGGATAACTAAGACACCCTTATTTCTGGTACGTGCTCAATCACAGAAGCTGCCTGACGTTTTCGCAAATATCCCTGGAATACAGTATTCTAGTACCACTCTGATTGCCTATTTGTTGGGTTACTGGATTTTACTTTCTCGTCTGTCTGCGTTCTCTGGGGATGCCATTCTACTGATTCAGTGTACATTCCTTTCATGCAGAAATCTCATGTATGGTGTGGTGAAGCTCATGAAGATTGTGGGTCAGCTTTCGGATAAATTCTACTACACGGATTGTCTCTTTTTTGGAGCAATTATCTCTGCCACTGACCCAGGTATTTGCATATTTGGTTACAGCCGTGTGCCCTATAACATCTGTTCTGGCAACATCTGACCACGGGTCCCAACTCCTGTAAAGCCTGTTATATTTGAAATATGAACAATGGTTTGTAATAACCAAGGGTCCTACTTGATGATGTGCATCAAAATATTATTAGATGTATTATGTTAAAGTTGTTTCAGTGTGTCTGGAAGTGTTTCTTTAATGTTTTTTCAGGCACAGAAAGGTATCCTATATACTAAGATAAGCATTTGACTAACTGACATTAGATGCGAACTGTACCTAACTGTTCCAACTTAAGACAGATAGCTGAATCATCCTGGGACTGCCTCGATAGATGGGCTTCAAAGTGTTCATGAAAAGGCTCCATTATTTTTCGATTCCATTTTTCCACGAAGTTCTTGATGTCCCCTTTGTATATAAGCTGGTGTTTGCACAATATCCAAATGTTCTGTTCTACAGAACATATTGTGGATGTTAGTGATGCATGATTCCTTACATTTTAAAAAGTTAAGAACAATCATTAACTTTTGTGGGAGTCTGTAGTATTAACATGGAATGATGGAGAAAAGCAACTAGTAAGTGAGTCTTAACAAAATTAGTTGGCTTTTTTTTTCATGTTTTATTGTGAATGATGTGATATTTTACATGAGAGAACTTTAGTTTTACATTCATTCCACCGTATATCGTTTCATTGCCATGGTTCCAATCCCCTCCATGCATCATCAACCGACCAAAGGGTATACCCTATAAACCTGCCCCCTACACTTCCCCCCACCCCCATTCTTCAGCACACAGTCCCTCTCCCTCTCTGGATCCAAAGTCCCCAGCCGCTTCATCACTCCACGTCATAGTCTCTGCCTCTATCTCGGGCCTCGCTGCTTTTCTGGGTAGGGTCCCGCTCTCGGCTCTTCTCCGTTGATGGTCCTAGAGACCTCCGCTCCTAGACTGGAGAGCTAATCACTCCCTTCCGTGCTACAAAACATCTGCCTTTACATTTCCAACCCTCACAATCAGTCCTGATAACAATCATTCACTATTGTATCACAAGTGACCCTTCTGCATTTCATTTCATCAGCTCCGCCTAGACAGATTGGATAGTACTCACTGGAGATTCTGCCTTCCTCCATGCCCCCTAGCTCTAGGTTCCCTCTAAGAGGGAACCTAGTTGGCTCTTTTGGGAAGGGCATGGTTTCCTTGTAGTCTTTCATTACAGAATGTCTCTAATTTGGTAATTTCTATACTTACACTGTTTTCATTCTCAGTGTTGTGTTTTTGCCTTCTCTTAGGAAACACATAATTTTATTTCTTGTTGTTAAGTGCTGTCGAGTCAGTTCTGACCTATAGCAACCCTGTATAGGGTTTTCCAGGAGGGGCTGGTAAGCTTGAACCACCGACCTTGCAATTCAAACCGACTTTGCAGTCCAGCGCATTAACCCACAGCACCACACCAGGACTCCTAATTTTACTTAACTAGGAGGTCTGTTAGCTTAGTCGTTATGACTCAGGCTGTGAACCTCAAGGTCAGCAGTTCAAAACTACCAGCTGTTCTGTGGGAGAAAGATGAGGCTTTCTGTTCCCATAAAGATTTACAGCCTTGGAAACCCTGTACAGGGTCGCTATGAGTCGGAACCGACTCCACGGCACATAACCACCACCACTACCTCCGAGGAAGACCCCAGTGAGATGGATTGGCAATATGGCAGCATCAGTGGGCTCAAGCATGGCAACAATTGTGAGGTTGGCCCAGGACCAGGCAGTGTTTCATTCTGTTGTACATAGGGTCGTTATGAGTCGGTACTGACTTGATGGCACCTAACAATAACAACAACTACCTTTTCTTAGTGGAAACACATGTAGGCACCTTTAGTGACTGTAACTTAATTTGTAAACTCCGTTTGTACAGTGTTCCAACATAACTTTGCACTGATGATGTTTCCTACCCATGAATCTCTTACCCTGTATTTTTCCAGTGTATGTTGACCCAATACTTTTTGAAAATGGGATTATTACGTGCCTCTCTTTCCCTACAGCTCAAAAAGAAACAAGCCTGTCCAAATTGGAACATATAATCACATCAGTTTGTGTAAACAGTATTACAGCAATTCTCATGTCAACTATTGAGAGTACATTTTAGGGAAAGAATTTACGGAAAAAGGGCTGAGCCTGTCCTAACAGTGGAGGTGGAAATGTCTGCTCAATGTTTGTGATGTTCTATCGCATTCTGGACAGTCATGAGCTTCAAGATAACATTTTCCCACTTGACCATGCCTCTTGGGGATCGTATAGACTGGTGCTATCCAGCAGATCTTTCTGTGATGATGAAAGTGTTCAACAGTCTTCCTAGTCCATTATGGCCACACTTGGGCTACCAAAGAACTGAATTTAAATTTTTTTTGAAATTTTAAGTCATTTAAGTTAAAATAATTACATGTGGCTACTGTCTACTATAAGGAGTTCTGGTACGAATCGGGCTGAGAACCACAAGGTCAGTAGTCCGAAACTATCAGCTGTTCCGTGGGAGAAAGATGAGGCTTTCTGCTCCTGTAAAGATTTACAACCTCAGAAACCCTGTACAAGGTCGCTATGAGTCGGAACTGACTCCACGGCACATAACAACAACAACTGTCTACTATGCAGTCCTGGTGTGGCGCTGTCGGTTAATGTGCCAAATTGCAAAGCCATTTGAACTGCAAGGTTGGTGGTTCAAGCTCACCAGCTGCTCCTCGGAAACCCTATACAGGGTTGCTATGGGTCAGAACCGACTCGATGGCACGTCACTGGCTACTATATTAGACAGTTGCGCAATTCTGAAGACTCTTGTTCCAAAAACGTGGACTTCTCTTACCCCCACACTTTATTATAAGCACTCTATAAGTAGAGAGATATTGAAGGCTTGACTGGTTGAGACACCTTGGCTAGTGAAAAGAATCCTAGCCCTTCCAGTCATTGACTGGGTGGCTTAGGCACACTTTATCTCCTTCAGGTCAATTTCCTCATCTATAAAGTAGAAATAATGGTACCTGTTTCCTGAGGGAATTGTGACGATTACATGAAGCATTAAGCATTGGTGTTGATAAGTGCCGTTGAGTCAGTTCCGACTCATAGCGACCCTATACAGAGTTTCTGAGGAGTGGCTAGTGAGCTTGAACCACCATCCTTGTGGTTTAAACCGACCTTGCAGTCCAGTGCATTAGCCTGCAACGCAACACCAGGACTCCATTAAGCATTTGTTGTTGTTGTTAGGTGCCATTGAGTCAGTACCAACTCATAGCAACCCTGTGCACAACAGAATGAAACACTGCCTGATCCTGGGCCAACCTCACAATTGTTGCCACGCTTGAGCCCATTGATGTTGCCACTTTGCCAGTCCATCTCGCTGGGGGTCTTCCTCTTCTTCTCTGACCTTACCAAACATGATATCCTTCTCCAGTGACTGGTCCCTCGTAAAAACATGTCCGAAGTATGAGAGACGAAGTTTGGCCATCCTGGCCTCCAATGAGCACTCTGGCTGCGCTTCTTGCAACGCAGATCTGTTGGTTCATTTGGCAGCCCTTGACACTTTCAATGTTCTCCTCCAACATCATAACTCAAAAGCATCAATTCTTCTATTGTCTTCCTTATTCACTGCCCAGCTTTCACATGCATATGAGGTTATTGAAAATACCATGGCTTGGGTCAGGCGCACCTTAATCCTCAAGCTGACATCTTTGCTCTTCAACACTTGAAAAAGGTCTTGTGCAGCAGGTTTGTCTAATGCAATACATGGTTTGATTTTTTGACTGCTGCTTCCATGAGTGTTGATGGTTGATCCAAGAAGACTGAAGTCCTTGACAACTTCAATCTTTTCTCCATTGACAAGAATGTTGTTTATTAACAGATCCATTAAGCATAAGATCTGTTAATTATGCTGGTCTCTATCTACTGACTGAGGGAGAGATTTCTATGTTGCACCCAAGTGTTTTATTTTGCTTTTTTTAATTAACAAGTCATCACTTAATGCAAGCATGTTTCTAAAGAGCATGCAAACGTAGCTTTATTATTTAAATACTGTGGTATCCATGAAAAGTGTGTCTGTTGAAAAGTATTTTTCCCCCGTAAGTCTGAGAAAGATGTTTAGTCTCTCTGAAAATATATTACTAACTATACTTGTCTCTAACTTTCTTACCAACTTCCTACTAGTACCATTAACTAACAAAGGGAGGTTGATTTAATGCACCAATTACTGATATTGTTTCCTGAGTCATTAGTCTCGCTTCATTTAGTTGGACAGATGGAAAAACCACTGCTGTTGAGTTCATCCAGACTCATAGGACAGAGCAGAACTGCTCCTTAGAGTTTCTGAAACTGTAAATCTTTACAGGAGCAGACAGCCTCCTTTGTCTCCAGTGGAGCAGCTGAGTGGTTTGAACCATTGACCTTATGGTTAGGCGCCCAACACTTAACTCACAGCACCACCAGGATTCCTTTCATTGGATGTTGTTGTTAATTGCCACTGTGAGTCAGTCATAGTGACCCTGTATAAGGTTTTTGAGGAACGACTGGTGGTTGAACCACTGACCTTGTGGTTAGCAGTCCAGTGTTTACCCTACAGTAGCAGAGAGGCTTATGTTTCTAGAATATCTTTGTAATTGTTTACTTTCCTTTAACTTGTCTATGTTATGGTAGGAAATAATGGAAAATATTGCCTTTATATACCATCTTTATTTGGCCTGTGAAGATTGGCATAGTAATGGTTTTTACACAGATGAAAACTCTAGAAAATAGTTTAAATTTACTAAACATTGGGACATTAATGGCTTTTATAATGGAAATCTTTCTGAAATGTAGAATGTTTTTGTAAATTAAAAGTGGTTTTAGCAGCTTCCTAAAAATCTGTGTGAAATATTTGGTCGGTCATAAAAGAAATACAAACTTTGGTGCAAACTTACAGGGGACTACAAAACCAAACTGACTATCTGTGTCTGGTGCATCATACAAAAATTCTGAATTGAGGATGCAGAGTGGTACTGAATAATATGAAAGTACAAAGTCCTAGTCCCTTGTTACACTGTACTTGGCTCAAGTCACTGGTCTCTGGTCTTCCCACTAAAGGTAACACCATGTGTTTAGGGTGGCATAGGCTGCTCTGTGATTAGGAGCCATTTTTTGTAGACTATAACTTTGGAAGTTTCCAGAATTATGGAAAGAAAATACATTTTAACCCAGAGTGTCTTTCTTGGCAACTACCAGAGAAAATGAGTACAGTTCCTTTCTTTGAACCATTATGAAGTGAGTAGCCTTGAGTTGAGCAGGCTTGCTCATGGGTTTCAAAATCTGTGACCATTGCAAAGATAATTCTCTAAGTATATCACCCAGGCTGGTGTTCTTATACTGTCCTTTAAGACTCAGTTCAGATATGTCACCTGCCTAGTTATTTTTCCCATACTACTTCAGTTCCCATAACTCTTTGAGTCAAATCTATTTTGTGCATCATGATAATTGCTGCCACATTGTGAATGTTTGCAAGTGTTAAGTGCTATTTAGTACATGGATGGAGTGGTTGAAGTGGTCAAGAAAAGTTAGGTGAATGAACAAATTTCAGGTTCTTGATTTTTCCTTCTTTCTTCTTGTATCTACCACTCTTTGATTTTTTTTCTCCACTGATGTTCTTTTTTTTCAACTTCTTAAATTATTTCATTCTGATAATCTGTCTCTAGAGTGTGGGCTTCTTTGATTGTGTTTTCAAGTATCCAGTCAGGAAGCCTTAATTATTTCCTAGAGGTAAAAGGAAGATTTCTCATTATTAAAAAAATCTTCCAAATCCCTACAAAATATGAAAAATAAAGTGTGTTTTTCCTATTATAGCACTCCAACCTGGAGTTGTGACACTTAGTACTATATTCTCTTTAAGGGTAAAAGTCCCACTGCTTTTTACATACCTACACTAGTGGTCTTGGTGTGGCACTGTAGGATAAGCATTGGACTGTTAACAACAAGGTAGACGATTCAAACCCACCAGCCATTCCTTGGAAACCCTAATCTGGTTCATTATGAGTTGGAACTGACTCAGGGGCACTTAACAACAACAACAACAACAACTAGTGGTCCTCAACCAGTTGTGATTTTTTCAGTTCTTGTAGAGTTAGAAACAGCAGCTGTGATCCTATGCTCTCTGATTTCAAGGGTTCTGCTGTTGGGAGAGCAGTCTGTTTAATCCCACATTTAGAAGTCACTTAACTAGTTTGTCATGCCCTTCACTTCATCTTCTGATTGTCAGCACCCATGGTCTTCATCTTGGCCAGGCAAAGGATTGCTCAGGAGGGGCCTGGAAGAGTTCCTGTCCTGTTTTATAAGGCAGGGAGAATGAGAAGTTGAAATTCAGACCAGCCAGATTCAGACCTATGTGCTATGGATGTGGTAACTATTCACTGTGTATATTAGCTTTTTTTTTTTTTTTTAATGTTTTATTGTGAATTATTTGATAGTTTACATGGGAGAACATTAGTTTCACATTCATCCTATCGTATATCATTTCATTCCCATGGTTATACAATCTTCTCCATGCATCATCAACCAACACCCCCGGTTGTCAGCATACAGCCCCATCTCTCTCTCTGGGTCTAAAGTCCCTAGCCACTCCATCTCTCCATGTCATCATCTCTGCCTCCATCTCTGGCATCATTGCTTCTCTGGGTAGAGTTCCACTCTCCGCTCTTCTCCCTTGATGTTCCCAGGGACCTCCACTCCTAGACTGCAAAGTTAATCACTCCCCTCCTTGCTACATAATGTCTACCTTTACATTTCCAACTCACAATCAGTCCTAATAACAATTATTTACTGTTGTATCACAAGAGACGTATCAGCATTTCCTTTCATCAGCCCCACCTAGACAGATCGGATACTACTCAGTGGAGATCCTAACTTCCTCCACGCCCTCTGGATCTAGCTTCCCTCTTGAAAGCTTGTAAGCCAGCCAGTCACTTTTTGCCTTTGAAGCCCCCATTTTGGGTAGCCAATGTCCAAGTTGCCCATCCCTGTCTACTCTGTGTATGGAGTGGCTGGGAATGATCCTTGCTGTAAAGACTTGTTCCCCTTTTTGAGCTACTGCATCCATCGGTGTAGGTCAAGTTCATAAAATTGTATCTGGTCACTCTTTTTTTCCTCTTCTTCCTTCTTCTTGTTGAGCTCTGATCATCCAGTCCTTGAAGCCAGGATCAAGTAGGTATTATCTGTAAGTGTGGGTGTTCTTGTGCATATGCCCTCTCTTCTTATCTGCTGGACGCTTTACTCTCCACTCTAGTCCTCTG
>NW_006408580.1:1808696-1810464 GCF_000296735.1 Chrysochloris asiatica
TTCTAGCTATGCCTTTCTCTCCCCGTCAAGTGTCTGTTTTCTAATGGTATTCCAGGGAAACCAAGATTCAGAAGACAGCCAAGCATCTTAAAATTATTTTCCCCCTTTTCCCCATTCCAACCATGTCTTAATCCCTGTATCCCAGAGCCCTGTTTTTCCAAGGTTGTGCATACATCACTATTTATCTCTGTCCCACTTAGCCCATGCAAACCTGCCTAATTGTTCTCCCATCAGCCTTGTTTTTCCATCCCCCTTTACTTTCTTGTATATTGCTCCCCTCCCTAGCACCCAAACTATCCTGTATCTATTCCCCACTGTGTGCTTCACCTTTCCTTCCCTCCCCTTGCCCTATCCCCCACATCCCAGTAGGCAGCATAGAGTCCCCCCTCCCTTTAGTATGGGTTCTTTTTCTTAGTCTTTTACAGTACAGGTCCTATGCAGTATTTCTCCTTTTGTGACTGACTAATTTCACTCAACATAATGTCCTCAAGGTATGTTGTGTTTTCATTTTCATTTGTTTCTAGGAACTTTGTGAATTCGTGTTTAATTTCTTCTACTACCCAATCACTTTTCAACAGGGTGTTATTCAGTTTCCATGTATTTGTCTTTATTTCCTTGGTCTTCCTATTGTTGATTTCTAATTTGATAGCATTGTGGTCTGAGAAGATGCTTTGTAGTATTTTGTTATTTGTAAATTTATGAAGATTTGTTTTGTGGTCTAAGACATGGTCTATTCTGGAGAATGGTCCATGTGCACTGGAAAAGAATGTGTATTGTGCTGTTGTTGGGTTGCATGCTCTGTACACATCTATGAGGTCCAGTTGCTGACTGTGTTATTTAGTTCTTCTGTGTCTTTGTCAAGTTTCTTTCTGGTTGTTCTATCCATTTTTGAAAGTGGTGTATTAAAACCACCCACTATTATTGTAGTTTTGTCTATTTCTTTCTTCAAATTTATTAGAGTTTGCTTTATATATTTTGGAGCTCTTTCATTGGGAGCATAGATCTTTATTATGGTTATGTCATCTTGCTCAATTGATCCTTTGATGATGAGATAGTGTCCTTCTTTATCTCTTATGCTGGTTTTTGTCTTGTAGTTTACTTTATCACAGCTTAGTATTGTCACTCCTGCTTGTTTATTGTTGCAGTTAGCTTGGCATATTTTTTTCCCATTCTTTGACTTTTAATCTGTTTTTGTCTCTGTGTGTGAGATGTGTCTCTTGCAGACAGCATATTAAAGGATCTTGTTTTCTTATCCATTCTGACACCCTCCATCTCTTACCTGGTATATTTAATCCGTTTACATTCAGTGTAATTATCAGTAGGTATGGATTAATTGCTGCCATTATGTTTGTGGGTTCTTTGCGTGGTGTTGCTGCTTTCTTTGTTTTGTGTGTCTTCCTTTGCTGAGTTCATGCTTTTTGTGTTCTTTCTTATGAGTTTCCTCATAGTTTTAATGTTTACATGTTCTTCTTGGATTTTCATTTTCCTGGTATATTGTGAAGTGTTAATTTTCTGTGAGGTTGCCTTATAGTCCATTAACTTTTCTCTCCATTTAGTGCAGTCTATTTTACCCTGTAATCTACCTGACCTTCTCACCATCTGGATCTCTGTTGCTACTTGTTTACCTGCTTTTACATTGTAATTGTTCTCATCATCGACAGATCTCCCAGATTCTCTGAGTGTGTTCTTAAAGTTTTGTTCTGTTCTCGACTCTTCCTTCTGTCAGTATAATTCTGGGAGGTGTTCCACATATGTCATTCTGGTTGTT
>NW_006408580.1:1816567-1820117 GCF_000296735.1 Chrysochloris asiatica
AAAAAAAAAAAAAAAGCAACAACAACAAGACAAAACTAGACTGAATACTGTGGTCTATAATCGCAGAAAAGGGAGAGGAGGGAGAGAAAGGGGGGAAAAAAAAAATCTGTAGCCTAATATGAGTTTGACTTTAATGTCCTCTCTTCAGCTTCTTGCCTTCAAAGCTGCCTGAGAGATTTCAAGATGCCACTGTTGGCTGTTATGCTGTACCTCAGGATTTAATTTACGTTCGGCCTGTTTTGTTTTTAAATTTTCTTTCCCTCTCTACACCCCTGTCCTCCCAGCCTTTCCCGTAAAACAAAAAACAACAACAACAACAAAAAAAAATAGTTCAGGGCCAGCTCTTGGGCTGAGAGTATCTGTGTGCATGCATGGCAGAAGAACCTACCAGTGGTGAGGGTGGGGGGTGTCTACTCACTCAGGAACCCCCTCTAGTCACTAGAATGGAGGTGCACAACCTGGGGGAGGTGGGCAATGAACAGATACCAAAAAGAAAAAGAAAATCTGAACAAAGCAAACCTGACAAAGTGTATTGTCCACCTTTGCTCCAAGGTTCCCGTGGCATTTTTCTGTGGTTTGTCTGCTCCCCACTTGGTCTTACCGTTTGGTTTTGCCCAAGTTGTTGGCTCGGGAGCGTAGAGCCCGGCAGATTCAAAAGTACAGATTTTTGCTACAAGTCCCACTAGCTATAAACCTTCAAACTTTTAAACATTCCTATCTCCGTGGTTCCGAATTTTGGAGGTCTGCCCTGGATCTGCTTTGCCTGGTATTCTGTGGTATTGCTGACAGCAAACTTCACTGCACCTCCACCCTAGCCGCCATCAACTGTATATTAGCTTTTATTGTGGATAAATGAATTAACTGGACAGCACTTAACAGCAACATCAATATATATTATTTTTACCATCAGTAATTGTAGTATCTTAGGAGAACAAAGTGGGCAGGAGTTTTGGAAACCATGTAGCCTAAACCCTCATTTTAGTAAAGCTTTATGTAGACTTTAGTGTGCTAAGTTCCCATAGTGATGGCTGTGTTGGTTGTTTCTCCTCCAGGTGTACTTGCCACCCTTCTCCATCCTTTTCTGTGCCCCTGGAGGCTGACTTGTATTTTGTTGTTAAGTGCTGTCGAGTAGATTCTGACCCATAGTGACCCTGTATAGGGTTTCCAAGGAGCAGCTGGTGAGCTTTTACTGCCGACCTTACAGTTTAATCAGCTTTGCAATCTGGCGTATTAACCCACATCACCACACTATGGAATATGCTAAATTTGTCCATGAAGTAGCACTAGTGGGAGACTAGAGGAAGGATGGAGGGGACTAGAGATGTGGGATCACTGTTGGCTGACTGTGTCCCTTGATTAAAGTCACTATTCCTGTCATGTGGCCTTTTTCATTCAGCTCCTTTGGGCCTAGGGATAATTAAAAAAAAAAAAAAAAAGCTTCCTGTTTCTGGCCTTAAGTACTACACTATCCCTTGTGGTTTCCTTGCGTTCTGAGTGTGCTTCTATAAACAAACCCTCTCCTCACATTTATCAACTGGAGGGTAACATCTGTTTCCTTCCTACCCAGACCTTGACAAATAAAGTTCTAGAACCCAGATCCATTGGACGGCCAACCCTGGCCAAGTTTCTGTCAGTCTTAGTCCCTGAGTGACTGATGTCAGCAGAGGCTTCCTGGACCAAACCATAGTGGACATGTCATATGAGCAAGGAATAAAATGTCTGTTGTGTTAAATCACTGAGAGTTTGAGAATTTTGATACTGCATAAAGCAGAAGGAGCTCTGATAGCCTAGTGGTTGAGTCAGGCTGCTAACTTCAAGGTCAACAGTGTGAAACTACCAGCTATTCCATGGGAGAAAGATGTGGCTTTCTTCTCCCGTAAAGACTTACAGCCTCGGAAACCCTATACGGGGTCGCTATGAGTCAGAATCGACTCTATGGCATATAACCACTGCCACCAGCATAAAGCAGCCCATCACTGTGGCTATTGTTATGTGCTGTGGAGTGAGTTCTGACTCATAGCGAGTTTATATGTAGTTTCTCAGGAGTGGCTGGTGAGTTTGTACTACTGACCTTGAGATTAGCAGTCCAGTGCTTATCCTGTAGCACCACACCAGCATCCCAGCCCATCATATAGAGCCTGTTTTCTCAACCATAAATTAATGGAAATCATTGTATTATTGGAGTCCTTATAGGATAAGCACTGGACTGCTAACTGAAACTCGGCATTTGAAACCACCAGATGCTCCTTAGAAACTCTATTATGTAGTTGCTATGAGTCGGAAATGACTCAACGGCACTTAACAACAACATAAGTAGTACTATTCACCTTTAACAGGGTTTTATGATGACTAAAAGAGATTACAAAATGCTTAGCATAGTGTTTGCTTCATAGTAAGTCCTCAGTAATTTTTGTTGTTATTATTAACATTGTTATGTTTTTTTCAACACCTGATTAAAAACAGGACAGGTCTTCATTATGTGTTATATAATGATACATTGTGTTTTTATAAAGATTTTGTAGTCCCTGGGTAGTTCCAACAGTTAAGCACTCTACCACTAGCAGAAAGGTTGGTGGTTCAAATCCACCTAGAGGCACATGGAAAGATAAGCCTGGTGATGTGCTTCTGCAAGGTGGCAGCGGTGGTGGTTGTGTACTACTGAATGAGTGCCAACTCATAGCAGCCCTGTATAGGGTTTCTGAGGCTATAAATCTTTACTGGAGTAGAAAACCTCATCTTTCTCCTTTGGAGCAACTGGTAGATTTGGACTGCTGACCTTGCGCTTCGGCAGGGTAGCAGTTTTAAAGTCCCTACACCCTCGGAAACCCTGTACACGGTCGCTATGGGTCAGAACTGACTCAACGGCACCTAACAACAACAACAACCCTAAACGCATGGGCTGCCATGAGTCAGAATCAACTTGAAGGCAACCAACAGTAATCTAATAATCACTTTTATGTAGAGAGCTATATATTTCTCATATAATAACCCAGAAATAAAAACTTTTTTTAGCTTAAGCCATACAGTTTTTCTTGTTAAGTAACCTGATTTATAAATTTTGGGAGTACAGTATGTACAGGTGAAGGAAAGAGATTAAATATGCATCCTGTGTTAACATATGTATTATGGCAATGGCGTGTTCCTTAGGAACTACAGCTAATGGGAATGCATCCTATTGATGTCTGTTTGGTATCTGAATGCTTAAAATAGTGATTTTAGCCCCTAGATATATGATCATAACCTTGAACAACCTGATGATATTTTAGCCATTTATCAAATCCAGTATTCCGTGTTGTTGTTGGAGCTCCACACTATACGTCTCGCTGCTGCTCGAAGTTCTCGCATGACAGTTCCAGCTTTTGGAAGTCTAAGTGAATGTGCTCTCTGAGCCCAGGAAGGCACTTCAGGAAGAGGGACGGGAGTGCAGCAGAGCCACGAGGCAGTTTAGAGGCAGATGAAGGCTGGATGACTGGTCCACACAGCCAGTTAAAGCAGATGGCTGTCTGCTGTGGACCAGCTCTCCCTCCGCCACACCTGGGACACTCACGAG
>NW_006408580.1:1821217-1885297 GCF_000296735.1 Chrysochloris asiatica
ATTCATAACGACCTGTATAGGGTATCCACAGAGCGACTGGTGGGTCTGAACTGCCGACCTTGCCATTAGCAGTCCAGTGCTTATCCTGCAGCACCACATTCTTTACTTACCCTCAATAAAATGAATTAATTTTGTTTTTTAAAGGAAGGCATGAATGGGGGACTGTAGCTTTCAAATCTCCCTCAATCCCTAAGAAAAAGAAAGCAAAGACAAAAATAAAAACAGAGACAAAACTAGCTGATGGTACATATGAAGGGGCTTCAAAAAGCTTGTGGAAAAGTGGAATGAAAAGATAATGGAATTTTCCCACTAACATTTTGAAGCTTCCTTGAATCCCCAAAATATAAACTGATGGGGTTAAACCACCAGCTGCTGTGAGATGTAGGTACAGGAATAGCAAACAGCTGTGCAGGAGAAAGCCGAGAGGAGAAAATGGGAACTGGTGGTCATTTTGATTAGCAGGAACCCAGAGGTTTCCCATAAGTATTACCACTCCAAAGGAAGCATCCCCATTGGGAGTAAAGAACTTTGTGGGCGTGTCTGATAGCTACAGTTAAAACTGGGAGGGAACTTTGCAGAAGCCAATGTGGGTGAGTGCAGGGAGGCTGGGGGAAGTTAGAGGCTACTGGAGTGACTCTGGCTTTCAGGACTCTCAGAAATCCTCAGTGAAGATCCCTTTGGCACAGGGCTTCCAACCAGCTCTTTCCGGTTTGACCTCCTGCTGAGAATTTGCATTTGCACTCCAGGTACTTGTATGCTTTATCAGAATCTACAGTTTAACAGGTATCCAGGTGATTCTTTTTATAACTTATGCATAAATAAGAATCACCTGAGGATCTTGTTAAACTGTAAGTTCTGATTCAGTATATTTGGGGTGGAAATGCAAATTCTCAAAGGATTAGAACTAGAACGAACCTTTTGGAAGCCCAGTTTTGGAAGGACAGAACCATTCCCTACAGATGAACTGCTGTGATTATGAACCCAACTGACAGGCATTGAGGAAGAAGAAAGTTCAGATGCCAATGGAGGAGGGGACCAGAGGAAGTGGATTTCAGAAAGTCCTGGATAGGTGGCTATATGGAAAGACCATATTTATAATGGAGTCCTGGTGTGACGCTGTAGGATAAGCATTAGACTGTAAGGTCGGTTTGAACCGCAAGGCTGGTGTTTCAAACCCACCAGTTGCTCCTCAGAAACCCTATGCAGTCTTGCTACAAGCCAGAACAGACTCCATGGCACTAACAGCCACATATTTATAATACTTCAATGTAAAGCCAGAAGGGGGAGCCCTACCGCCATGAAACTAGGAATGCTGTTCTGGGTTCACACTCCTACCCATCTCACTTCACTATGAGCAGCAGAAATGGGTTGAAGCTGAGCTCTATTATGCAAACATATTGTAAGAAACAACAGGAATAACCCCTCTAAATAATAAATCTACCCTGGTGTGGCACTGTAGGGTAAGTACTGGATTGGTAACCGCAAGGTCGGCAGTTTAAACCCACCAGCCACTCAGAGACCCTATATACAGGGTGGCTTTGAGTCAGAACTGACTCAACTGCATACTACAATAACAACAACAGATAATTAAGTCATACCAGAAAAATAGGCCCTGAGAGCAGATAAAGCTTGGATTACAAGCTGGACTTTACTGCAAAGTCAGTGGATTGAATCTACCAGTCGCTCCATGGGAGAAAGATGAGGCGTTTTGCTCCTGTAAAGATTTGTTGTTAGGTGCCATTGAGTTGATTCTGACTCATACTGATCTTATGAACAACAGAACAAAACACCGCCCAGTCCTGTGCCATCCTTACCACCATCATTAAGCTTGAGTCCATTGCTGCTGCCACTATGCTGTTCCATCTCATTGGGGGTCTACCTTTTTTTTTGCTGACCTCCCACTTTACCTAGCATGATGTCCTTCTCCAGGTTCTGCTCCCTCCTGACAATATGAAAGATGAAGTCTTAGCATCCTGCCTTCCCAGGAGCATTCTGGTTGTACTTCTTCCAGCACAGATTTGGTTTGTTCTTCTAGCAGTCCATGGTACTTTTAATATTCTTCCTGTGAGAAACGTGGTCGGTATCCCGGACATTACCCTCAGCCCCTCTTAGGTTTAGGTCACCAAAGGGTTATCACAAGTATTTACCGGCAAATGCTCAAAGAATCCAATCCATACTCGTTTGAGAGAGTACCTGTTTATTCGATTTTGCAAAATCAGGTGCCTGACCCAGTAGACTTGGGCAGACGGAACCACGTGGCCATTTGACAAAGAGTTTTATTAGCCTAACTCAGAAAAAGCCCCTCCTCCAATTCCCCTTTACTGGGTGTTTTGGAGTTTACAATCTTTTGCATCCCCCATGAACTTCCCCTACTTCTTTGATGGCTGTATTCTAATTTTAAAAGAGTCTAACAGGTCAAACTAGTCCCTTCCTCTTTTCAGAGTTTCCTTTTGTCATGCCAACTTGATGCTACACCCAAGATTTCCTTGATTCTGAAGATGGACCACCTACAGCTATTTCTCACAAATTCTCCCCTTTTCTCTTTACACACACTGATCCATCTTCATTTATACTTCTCAAATCTATCTAGCATCTGTTGGCTCTTTTCTTCATAAAGTGTTATCATCACTGGATGTCTCAAAAAGTACAGCAGGGCATGATACAGTATCTAATAGCTGTTAAAATTTCAACTAGTGATCTGAGAAAAATGACAATTGAGGCAGCTATATCTTTCCACTTCTTAACCCACCTCTCTAACCAGTCGGAGAAAGGATCACTAAGTCCAGTGTTTTTAGCCAATTCATTAGCTTAAGTGCTTCTTGCAAGGCCTTTTTGATAGTTCCATCAGGAGCTGTGTTGTCAGGGTTAAAGATGCCACACTTAACTCCCAATATTATACATACACCCCCCTTTTTGACTAGTATCATGTCTAGGGCCCTTCTGTTTTCCCAAGCCATCTGGCTGGTGACATCTAACAGGCTAACTATCCCTCTTAAGGCATCTGTGGTATAATCTATGAACCTCTGTTTGCTATAATAGCTCTTGAACCCTGTGGTTATCTGATTAACAGCTCCCTTAGGGACTCCAATGGAATGCACATGTTTATGTGACTCAAGACATCCAGAGAAAAATCTCCGGGCTTGAGATTTTGCATGATTTCTCGTGGAACACTAGGGTGAAGGGAATTGCTAGCGGGACCAACGTACACATCTCAGCCCAATTGCATGGCAGCAAATCTCGGACATTCCCTTTTCCACAATACCTCCGGACATTTGTCTGGGGTATTTTGAGAGCCAAATGGTTGGCTCCAGAGACATTCTGGACATGGGTGCGAGTTATCAATTCTCCTACAGGCATTGTGAACTCTGCTTCCTGCCTTGAAAGACAAGAAGAGTGATTCATCATCCCTATGGAGAACAAAGGCATTGTCTTTGACAAGCCCTTACAAGTTTCATTTCCCCAAGCATCCATGTCTTGGTACAAAGTCAATATGCAGTACATGTCGAAATCCCAGCCAAGGGAAAAGGGAATTACCTGCGCCTGTGGTTTCTCAGCTATGCAAACATACCAATGACTTTTATTGAGAGCTTGCACTGAATATTTAACCCATTCTACCCAAGCGTTCACACTCCTATATTCTGTTTCTACTTCTAATGTCTGTCTTTGGTCTTTTATCTCAATCACTTCTACCCTTTTAGGGTCATTCCTCAAGGAATTGACGAATTAGAACACCAGTCAACTCACAGTGTCCTGTCTAAGGATGTGGGCACACATCTAATTTGATAGTTACATCTACTATCAACCTGACTGATTGGTTGTAGGCAAAAACCCTTTGCATCTCCCTCATGGTAATAATACATTTTAGCAATATTAGCTTTCAAAACCACCCCATTTGGCAGAGGTTATAACAAGGCAGCCTCTCAGACTCTTTTCATGGTCACTTTGAGAGGCTCGCTGGGCGAGGGATGTGCTTCCCACCAGTAACCCCCTTTCCCTTGCAGAGAACCCCCCTTCACCGGTCCCTTTACTTGAGTATAGTGAGTCCACCCCTTTTCCACAGTCCGGACGACCATCTCAGTGGTCAGCAGCAGTTGATAAGGGCCCTCCCAGTTCGGCTGGAGTCTGTCCTCTTTCCAGGTCTTGATCAACACCTAGTCTCCGGGTTGGAAGTGATAAATGGTAAACTCAAGGGGAGGGGTTTGGGCCAAGAGTCCTTTTAACCTGAGGGTTGACAAAGCAGAGGAAAGGGCTAGCATGTAGCTTCTCAGGAATTGATCTTTTGTTTCCATGGTGGGTAGGTCCATGGCCCTGCCCAGGTACAGGGAGCGCATACAATATTTCATAAGGGGACAATCCTAGATCCCTCCTTGGGGCCATCCTGAATCTGAGGAGAGCTATAGAAAGGCATTTAGTCCATGGCAATTTAGTTGCTAATACGAATTTTGTAACTTGCTGTTTAGGAGTTCTGATTATTGAGCCATGGAGGCTAGGTCAAATGGGTATTGTCTGCAAGTTTGGGCATTCTTGTGCATCTCCCCTCACTTCATATCAGCTGGATGCTTCACTCTCAGCTCTAGCCCTCTGTGGCTATGTCCTTGTCCATGGGTTCAAGTGTCCTCAGGTCTCACCACACTTTGGAACAACCAGCCCTTCCTCTTCTAGCTCTCATCTCCAGGTCAACGGGAGTCAGTGGACTGTGGTTGAACTCAGCCCATTTCTTCATTGCTACCTTTTCACATCTTCCACTCACCAGTAGACCAATGTGGTTGCCAGCAAGCTTCCATGCTTGTTTGCGTGCTTCCTTTGAGTTTCAGTCTTAGAGGGGAGTTTGTCTTGAAGGAACCTGATTGCTTGCCTTGATGTCTTCCTGGCAAACCGTATGCTTATTCTTGTAGTAGCCAGTCATGCTGACATTTTTGTTTTGAGTTTTTCCTGATGATTTTTCTTTAAAGATGTATTTTCTGTCATTCTAGCTGTTCCAGGCTGGTCTGCTTGTTCTTTCTAGTGGGAATGTCCCACCTCATAAGATTCTGGATGGGACTCAGGATTCTACCTAAGGTCCCATACTCTGTAAAGGCTTTGAAAGAGGCCTATTTCACTGGGCAAATTGTAGAATCCCTTTTAGGTATTCCAATCAGTTATGGGCTGAAGACTGGCTTATAGGTTTTCTGTAATCATGTTTCCCAACATACTTTTCTATCCCACTCAAGTGCCTATTTTACAATAATAGGCAAACTAATATACATAAGACAGTTAAGAGTTTTAATATTATTTTCCCTCTTGAAGCTATACCTAGATCCCTGTATCCCAGAGCCCTGTTGTTCCAAGGTTGAGCATGCATCACTATTTACCTCTGTCCCACTTAGGCCATGCAAATCTGTCTCAGTGTCTCCCTATCTATCTTGTTTTTCTGCCTCCTCCCCCTTCTTGTATTGCCCTGCCCAACACCCAAACGAAACCCCCCACCCCAACGCCATTGTTGTGGTTACCTTATAGTCTATTAATTCTTCCCTCCATTTAAGACAGTCTATTTTATCCTATAATCTACCTGACCTTCTCACCACCTGGATCTCTGTTCCTCTGTGTTTACCTTCTTTCACATTTTAATTGTTTTGATCATAGACTGACCTCCCAGATTCTCTGTTATTATAATTTTATTCTGTTCTTGACTCTTCCATTTGTCGATTGTGTTCAGGGTGATGCTGCCATGTACATCATTCTCTAGTTGTTGCCTGTTGGTTCTCAGTGCACAGAACTTCCTTTAGGATGTTTTTCATAGCAGGGTTGGCTTTGGCAAAATCCCTTAGCTTCTGATTATCCTGGAATATTTTGATTATACCATCATTTTGATTGACAGCTTTGCTGGGTAGAGGATTCTTGGTCGGCAGTTTTTTTCTTTCAGGGTTTTATATATGTCTCCCCATTGCCTTCTTGCCTGCATGGTTTCTGTTGAGAGATCCGAGCTTAATCTGATTTGCTTGCCTTTGTATGTTACACTTCTCTTTTCCCTAACTGCTTTCAGGAGTCTGTCCTTATCTTTGAATTTGGAGAGCTTGATTATTATATGTCTTGGTGATTGTCTTTTAGGGTCTATCCTTCCTGGGGTTCGTTGAGGTTTTTGAATGCTTTTCTTTTCACTTTTCAGGATGTTAGCAAAATGTTCTTCCAGAAGCTCTTCAACTATCTCCTCTGTAGACTTGTGTGATTCTTCCTGTTCCAGAATGCTGATAATTATTAAGTTATTCCTCTTCATGTTGTCCAACATGAATCTTAGGCCTTCTTCAGATTTTTTTATCTTTTTTTGCGTTTGCTCTTCTCTCTTAATAGTGTTGAGAGCTTTATCTTCTACCTCACTAGTTCTGGCTTCTATCCCTTCAATTCTACTTCTTTGCCCTTTCAGTGTATTGTCCATTTCTGATATTCTATTATTAATCATTTGGACCTCTTTCTGTAGGTTTTGAATTGTTTCCAGTGCTCTATCTATTTTATGTGATTGTTCTTGTAGTGTTTTCCTGACTTCTTCCTTATTTTTCTCAACTCCATTGTATAGTGTTTTGATACATTGTATAATCATTTTTCTGAATTCCTTCTCAGGTATTTCCAAAGCCTGCCCATCTTCCAGCTTATTTGCCTTAGGCACTTTATCTCGTTTCTGGACATGTGCTGATATGGTCATCTGTTTCTGTTTTGGGGACATATTCAGGAGTTATCTGTGGCCTTAATACTAGATGGGTGTGTATTTTGGTATTTTTTATGCTTTCTGATTGCCACCAGGTAGATGTGATCAGGAGATGGGCTTTCCTTTTCACTCTTCTTCCTGAGAAATTTCAAGATACCACTGTTGGTCATTGTAATGTAACTCAGGATTTAATTTTTGGCCTGTTTCCTTTTTAGTCTGCCTGTCCTGCTCCACAATCCCCAGGCCTTTTTCCTAGTGATAAACAGTTCAGGGTCACTTGTGGCCGTTTGGTTTTAAGTGGCAACTGTCCCTTTAAATTTTAAGGAGATCTGTGTGCGTGCATAGTAGAACCCTCTGGGTGTGGGTATGGGGTATTCACTCGCTCAGGCAACCCTTCTAGTTACCGGAATGGAGATGTCAGACACCAAAATAAAAAAGAATGTCTACACCTTTATCTCTGTGGTTCTGTCAGGCGTCCTTGGCTACTCTGATCCTTCCCCTACTTGGTGTCACCCAAGATGGCTGCTCTAGGAGCAGATGAACATCTTGAATTAGAAAGCAATGTATTTTTTGTTTCTGCTACAAATTTCTCTAGTTATAAACCTTCCAACCTTCTAAATATTCTTTTATATGTGGTTCAGAGTTCTGGCACCATCCCCTGAGCCTGCTTGGTCTGGTTTCACTGCACTTCCACCCGATCTGCCATCTTGTTTGTTCCCTCCGCACACCCATGTTCTTTTTTTTTTTTTTTTTTTTAATGTTTTATTGTGAATTATGTGATAGTTTACATAGGAGAACATTAGTTTTACATTCATCCTATCGTATATAGTTTCATTGCCATGGTTACAATCCCTTCCATGTATCATCAACCAACTAAAGGGTCACCCATAGGTCCTTAACATAGCATCACACATAGCCTGTGGACCTCAATAACTTCCTTTATGCAGTATGGACAATAATTCTCTCTTCTTAGGTTTGCTTATCATTTCTCCCCCATCTGGGAGGACCTACTGCCCATCCTCAGTCTAAGTGGCCCCAGTTTTAATTAATTCATCTTGCTCCATTGGAGTGAACTGGGGTCTTATTGTCACCTTCAGAACACTGGGTATTAAACTGAGGAGTCAAGTCTCCCCCTCTAAAGAGACCTGCTTAGCCGCTTCATCTGCAAGCTGGTTACTAACAGCTTCCATATGCTGTCCCTTCTGGTGATCGCTGACATGGACTACTGCTATTTCCAAGGGGAGTAAGAGGCTATCTAGAACTTGCCTAACCAGATTTCCATGAACTAATTCTTTTCATTTGCTATTCATAAGCCCCCTCTCCCTCCACATCTTTCCAAATATATGGACGACACCCCAAGAGTACTTTGAATCCTAGTAGATAATGCCTTCCCGTCCCTCGAGAAGTTTTAAGGCTTGATCCAGAGCATAGAGTTCACAGGTTTGTGCTGACTAGTTACTAGGCAATCTCCCCTTTTCACAGATGGACTGTTTCACCCCATTTACCATCACATAACCATTATGGTTTTTTTTCCTTCAATCACCCGGGAAGATCCATCTATGAACAGTTTTTCTCCCTCGTGCAGAGGGATTTCCCTTAGGTCTTCTCTGACCTTAGTCTGGTATTCTATAATATCTAGGCAGCTATGCTCAAGGGTCTCTGGGTTTCCTTCCCCTTCCATAGAAAGTTAGCCGGGTTTAAGCAAGTCTCTGTGGTCAAGACCAGGTCATCCCTTTCAAGTAGTATTGCCTCATACTTTAAGATTCAGGAATCTGTCAACCACCTCCCTGCCCTTTGGTTTAATATGTTCCTAACCTGTCATGGGGTACTCATGATTAGGGATCCCCTAAAGGTCAACTTCCACATCTCTTCCACCAACAAGGCAGTAGCTGCTACCACCTGGACACATTACGGCCATCCTCTCGAAACAGAATCCAACAGTTTGGATTCTTTCCCCCCTTTATCTGGGTGAGGACCCAAGAGCCACTCCTTGATCCACTGTAGCAAACAGGTAAAATGGCTTCTCTAAGGAAGGTTGTGCCAGGACTGGGACTGTAACCAGCGCATATTTTAAGTCTTCTACCACCTGAATCTCTGGGGGGGATCAGGCTCCTCTTCTAAAAGCTTGAGATATAAAATTTTCATTCTTTGGGCATAGGAGTCAATCCACAGCCGACAATAACTGATCAGTCCCAACAACTTCCTGAGTTCCCTCTTTGTCTTAGGTAGGGACAAGCTCACTATCCCTGCAGTTCGCTCTGGGTTAATTCTCCACTTCCCTTCACTGATCAAGTGTCCTAGGTATTTTACCTCTTTTACTACAACCTGTAGCTTACTTCTAGAGACTCGTAACCCTTTTTTTGCCAGAAAATTGAGTAAACTAATAGTATAGTTTCCTACACCTGGCTCTTGTTTTCCCCAGAGATTAATAAATCATCCACATATTGTAATAACTGGGTCTCTACCTGTGGTGGAAACTCCTCTAAGACTTTTTCTAGGACTTGACTGAATAAATTGGAAGCCTCGGTAAAGCCTTGAGGTAACATTTTCCAGCGATACTGATTTTTTTCTTCCAGTCTGGGGGTTTTCCCACTCAAAGGCAAAGAGATCTCTACTCTCGGGATCCAGGGGGCATGCCCAGAATGCATCCTTCAAGTCTACCACACTAAACTATCTATGTTCATAGGGGATCTTACTGAGGAGGGTATAATGGTTGGGAACCACTGGATGACAGGTTTGTACAACTTGATTTATGGCGCTCAGGTCCTGCACCAGCCTATACATCTGACAATTTTCTTAACCAGGAGAATTGGACTGTTATAGGGGGACATACAAGGTTCTAGGAGACCATCTCTCACTAGACCCTCTATTACTGGCTGCAGGCCCTTTCTTCTATGGGGATAGTTTTTTTAGTTCCATCCTTGTGGGTGAAATCTCCAGCCCACCCCTGTTACCTTCCTTGAACCATACCCGTGAATCAATCTTTCCTTCCTCTTCTTCAGTCAGAAGTCTCATTTTTAACCTTCACTTGCCCCTGCTCCACCCCCAGCCCTAACCTCTTACAATTAGGTCCTGTCCTAAAAGATTTACCCCAGCTTCTGGGGCATAGAGAAGCCTCTCTTCTACTTGATCGGGCCCTCTTCTAAGTAACATTTTCTGAAATATAGGAACCTGAAAGCCTTCACCCTTAACTCCCTGCACTGTTCATTTATCCATTGATAATTTGGTGCCTCTTGGTTGGCAGGTCAGGGAAGATCAGGCGGCCCCAGTGTCAATCAGGAAAGTCATCTCTTCCTCTTCGGATCCCACCTTCAGATTTATCAAGGGTTCCTGGTGGGGCCCAGCCATAAGGAACCCCTGACCCCCCTGTTGTTGTTGTTATGTGCCGTGGAGTCGGTTCCGACCCATAGCGACCCTGTACAGGGTTTCCGAGGCTGTAAATCTTTACGGGAGCAGAAAGCTTCATCTTTCTCCCACGCAACAGCTGGTAGTTTCGAACTGCTGACCTTGAGGTTTGTAGCCCGATTCATAACCACTACGCTACCAGAGCTCCTCTGACACCTCCCCCATTGTTGTTGAGTGCCATTGAGTCAGTTCCGACCCATAGCGACCCTGTACATGGTTTCCGAGGCTGTAAATCTTTATGAGAGCAGAAAGCCTCATCTTTCTCCCACGGAGCGGCTGGTAGTTTTGAACTGCTGACCTTGCGGTTCGCAGCCCGATTCGTAACCACTACACTAACTCATGAGTGGAATCAGTTTTTCCTCCCTTTTTATCTCTGGACATTCTCTTTTGAAATGGCCTGTCTTCCCACCCTTATAACATCCGCTGGTGGGCTTGGGGACCTGGCCTAGTCCTCTTCTCCCCTTCCTCTGAGGAGGTTTAACAGTGTAATCATTGCCCCATTTCCCTCAAGAAGTGGGGTCTTGTTCTAGCCTCTTAGTTACTATTTTGTTCACAGTAGATACCATGATTCTGGCTTTCTGCCTCTGTTTTTCCTCCTCTCTCCTTACAAAAACTTTCTGAGCTTCTCTTAACAGTTCATAAATGGGTTTCTCACTCCATCCCTCCATCTTTTGTAATTTCTTAGGGATGTCGGGCTAGCTTTTTGTTACAAAGCTGACTTTTAAGAGCCCTTGTCCTATTTGACTCTCAGGATCCAACCCAGAATACTTTCTCAGCTGATCCCAAAGTGTCTGGAGGAAAGCCAATGGGGTTTCCTCCCTTTCTTGTTGGGCCTCAAAAGCCTTGGCCACATTCTGGGATCTGGGGACTGATTCCCTTATTCCTTTAATAATTAATCCTCTAAGTTCCTGCATCTGGCGTCTGTCCTCAGGGTCATTGTTGTCCCATCCTGGGTCAACGTTAGGGAATTTCTGTTCGGGAGGGGGGGGCATCTTGCCCCCAGGAGGGTGCTCCCTCTCCCAAACTGCCATAGCCGCTCTTCTAATCATTCCCCTTCCTTCCCCTGTAAACAAGATGGTAATAATGGACATCATTTCCCCCCAAGTATAATAACTTGGCCCTAGAAATTGATCCAACTGTTCCGCCAGACCAAAGGGGTCTTTAAGGAGGACTAACATTTCCTTTTTGAATTTTCTGACTTCAGTACTGATGAGAGGCGCATTGAACCAATCCAATTTCCCCTTGGCCCACGGGGACTTCCCGAAAGGAGAACATCTGTTGTTTGAAGTTCAGGGGAAACTGCTGAAGATCCCTTTTGCATTGCTTTAACTCCCTTCTCAAACCTGGGTATTGGGGAGCAGTTGGCTCAGTTGGCTCATTATTCTTGGTCTTGGTTTCCTCGCCATCTCTAGTTCCTATCTCTTTCTGTCCTGCAGCATAATGGGTGGAACTCTGGTAGTGTAGTGGTTACGAATTGGGCTGCTAATCTCATGGTCAGCAGTTCGAAACTACCAGCTGTTCCACCGGAGAAAGGTGAGGCTTTCTGCTCCCATTAAGATTTACAGCCTCGGAAACCTTGTACAGGGTTGCTATGAGTTGGAACTGACTCCATGGCACTTACCAGCAACAACAGACAAGACAGAGGTTCCCATGATTTTGACTGAGGCTGCCCCTTGTCTTCTTTAAGGGGGAACATCTTTTGAACTGACTCCGCTCCCCCTACTAATCAACAAAGAGCATAGGCTATCTCCTCCTGAGAAGGCCGAGTTCTATCATTTACATGAAGGACTAGGGCCTGGCAGACCCAGTCCTCATTGGAACCAAATTGAGGCCAGAACACAGGTGGTGAATGGATTGGTTCTCTTGGCCAAATAAAACAACTATATTTAATCATCTTTTGTTTATCTTTTTCCCTGGTTCGGGGATTGTCTCCCCAAGCCCTCAACATTCTCCCCAAAGGACTGCCAGGAAGAATGTCTGTGGGAGCCTTTTCTGATCTCCCTTCTTCCTTAGGCCTAGCATTCTCGTTTCCCATTTTCTGCTGGTCTTGGTGTCTGAGTTTCCCTGTATGCGCAAACCTGGAGGTTTCTTGCACACACACCCCGAGATTTCGCTTTGCCCGTCTCCGACTGGATAGGGGCTCTGCACTCACCTCGCATCCAATATGCGTCTCAATCACATGATACCCCCGAAAATGCCTGACCACCAAAGCAATACTTACAGCCCAATCTTTCCCGCCTTGGGCCGTACACAGATTGCCTGGTCGCCGTGGTTAATCTCTTTTCAGTCCTTCACAGCTCTTTCGCTAATTTTGATCACCTTTTAACAATCTTGGGTCTTTTTCTGGCTCTCACTGGGAGGGATCACCCCTGTGGAGTAGGCCACCAAAACCAAGGTGGGATGCATCTCCTTTTCCACCAGGGCTGCTGCTCCAAGTGGGCAGAAAATCCCTTACGAGCTCCCAAATTTGTGAGAAACGTGGTCTGTACCCCAGACACTACCCTTGGCGCCTCTTAGGTTTACGTCTCCGAAGGGTTATCACAAGTATTTACTGACAAACGGTCAAAGAATCCAATCCGCACTCGTTTTAGCAAGAGAGAGATGTTGTTGTTGTTGTTAAGTACCGTGGAGTCGGTTCCGACTCATAGTGACCCTGTACAGGGTTTCCGAGGCTGTAAATCTTTACGGGAGCAGAAAGCCTCATCTTTCTCCCGCGGAACAGCTGGTAGTTTCAAACTGCTGACCTTGCGGTTCACAGCCCAATTCGTAACCACTACGTTACCAGAGCAAGAGAGAAACAGGCCTGTTTATTCAATTTTGCAAAATCGGGTGCCTGGCCCAGTAGACTTGGGCAGATGTGCCACCTGGCCATTTGACAAATAGTTTTATTAGCTTAACTCGGAAAAAGCCCCTCCTCCGTTTCTCCTTTACTGGGTATTTTGGAGTTTACAATCTTTGGAATCCCTATTGCCTACTAGCTCCTACAGGGAGCATTCTCAGTCAAAGTTAAGTTTTATCCCCTCCCCATGAACTTCCCCTACTTCTTTGATGGGTCTATTCTTATTTTAAAAGAGTCTAGGCGGTCTAACTAATCCCTTCCTCTTCTCAGAGTTTCCTTTTGTCATGCCAACTTGCTCCACCCAACATTTCCTTGATTTTGAAGATGGACCACCAGACAGCTATTTTTCACTCTTCCCCAACACCATAACTCTAATGCATCAATTCTTGTATGTTCTTCCTTAGTCACTGTCCAGCTTTGACATGCATATGAGGACCAACTGACAGACAAGTGGTGGCATAAAGATTTCAGCCTTGGAAATCCTATACAGGGTCGCTATGAGTTGGAACCGACTCTGTGGCACACAACAGCCACCACCGTTCCAAAAGAAATTAAGAAAATAATAGAAATAGTGAAAGAACGGCATCCATCAGGATTGGTAAATTCAGAACTGAGAGACTAGGCAATAGGGTGTTATGAAAACAGAACTGACAAAGGAATGTCAGCTATAATGTTACGCATAAGTAAAAAAGACATTAAAATTTATTAAAGGGCAGAATCAAGCAGTAGTGTCAGAGAATGTATATTTGGGTGATCAAACTCTAATGAAATGCAAGGAAGTGATTACTGCAAAAGGCAGGTTAGTGTTACGTTTGAGCAAAGGAAGGGGTTTAAGATAGAGAATGGAAAAAAAAACAGGGAGGAAGGCTTCCAAAATGATTGGCAGAGTTTTATTTCTTGAATGGTTACAAGAGTGATTGGCTTATTGTAAAGGTAGAAGTTTTGTAACAAAAATAGGGGAGGAGTTAATCTTACAATCCAGAAACAAAGGACCCCAGGACCATGAAGGGAGAAGAGCCCAAGCGGAATGCAGGGCCTTATCCAGAGAAGCAGCAAGACGATGCCAGAGATGGGGACATGGAGAGAGGGAGCAGCTGAGGACTCTAGATTCATGGGAAGAAAGGGACTAAGAGATGGTGGCTAGGAGGCAGGCTTGCAGAATGTGCCCTTTGGTGGTTTAAATTATTATATATGCCTGAGTGTTTTGAAAAAAAATAAATAAAAAGAGCCTAAGTGAATAGAGAGAAATACTGTTAACTGATAGTCCATGGAGGGGATTGTAATCATTGTAATGAAACAAGGTGTGTGATTTGTTGAATGTAAAACTGATGATCTGCCCTGTAAATTTACACTCAATCCACGATAAAAACTTAACAACAAAATAAAACAAAACAACATTGTTTTACAGGTTTTAAAAATAAAAGTGATTGACCTATAATGATTCATTAGACTGTACATTTCTCTGATTTGATTTTCTAATTTGTTAGTAATGCTTTTGACTACAAATAACAGAAAATTCTGGGCTAATGCTAACTTAAAATAGGTGTTTACCTCAGGTAACAGTCCAAGGCTGGTGCCATGGCTCATACTACAATCAGATATCCAGGCACTTGGATTTTTACTGCATGACTCTTGGGTTTCATTCACATGCTAATATGCCATAAAGTCAAGATGACTGTGCCATATCTGCCATCTTCCAGGCAGAAAAAGGCAGCATTCACTGCAAGGGAGGATGGGAAAGTGAGTTTTTAGCTTTCAGTTTTTAAAATTTTTACACAATTGACAGTCAGATTGAGGAGGGGAGCTACTGGTATCCTGTGGACCGAGACCAGAGATACTGTACAACATCCTTTAGGACAGTCGCCCACAACAGAGAATTATGTAGATAATTACACTGCTTGTGTTGTGGTAGAGAAACTGTTCTCTAAGACAATGATTCTAAGTGTGGTCTGAGAACTCCTTGAAGCCTTTCAGGGGATCCAGAAGATCAAAATGATTTTAATAATGATACTAATAAGTTATCTTGCTTACTCTTGTACTCTCACAAGTGTATAGGGTTTTTTCCAGAGTCTGCAGAGCATATGATATTAAATATCTATTGATTATATGTAGAAACCTCTATGAGAACTCTCTGGCTTCCATTAAGCAGACATTAAAGAGATTTTAAAAATGTTTAACAATATCCCTCGTCTCAGAAGGCATTTTTGTTTTGGAAAATATGTTTATGTTACTTTTCATTTAAAATAGATTTGTTATTAATTTTTAATGAATTAATTAATATCTCATTTTTATTATTTTGTTTAATAATACATTGAAGATTAAAAGCTGTAATGTACAGACACTAAAGCTCTTTGAGTACCTTGGCAATTTTTAAGAGTTTGAAGGGGTTCTGAGATGAAAAAGTTTAAGGACTTCTGTTTTGTCTGAGAATCTAAAAAAATACAATATCAACAAGATCATAAGTGTAGATTTTTCTTGCTGCACAAACCTCTGTTAAAAGCAGCCTCTTCTGTGCCCTGAATCTGTGCTAAATTCTGGGAGTAAACAGTACTTAATAAAATAGAATTCCTTCCATCAAAGATATTTCAACCCACTGGCAGACCCAAATCACATTAATTATGTTTTTGTTTTGTCTTGTTTCTAAGTTCTCTAATATAATGCGATGATGGTATTATAGTTGTTCTCAAAGTGTGATGGGATTGCAATGGAAAGCATAGTCTTTTAGATATTAGAATCAAGATTCATATCAAACTGCATTCAGATTAGGAATATTGCTGTCTTAATTTCCACCATGAAGGAGCTCTGGTAGCGTAGTGGTTACGACTCGGGCTGCGAACCTCAAGGTCAGTGATTCGAAACTACCAGCCGCTCCGTGGGAGAAAGATGAGGCTTTTTACTCCCGTAAAGATTTATACCCTCGGAAACCCTGTACAGGGTCGCTATGGGTCGGAACCGACTCGATGGCACTTAACAACAACAACAACAATTTCCACCATAGACAGACAACTCACGTTTGACTCCCTTACTGCCTCCCAAACCACCCTGTCCCACCTAAGATGGGAATTGCTTCTGTAAATCTGTAAGTAATGGTTTAAGTTTGAGAACTGAAACTGATTTAATGCTTGTTGCAATTTTTAGTGACTGTACTGGCGATATTTAATGAATTGCATGCAGACGTGGACCTTTATGCACTTCTGTTTGGAGAAAGTGTCCTTAATGATGCTGTTGCCATTGTACTGTCCTCGTAAGTAACAATATTTCAGTCCTATTACACTGTCCTCATAAGTAACAGTATTTCTGCCCAGAATTTCCTGAATGCTTTGGGCTAAATGGAGAGACCTGTCTTAAAAGTGTTCACTATTGAATTGAGCTTTTTTTTTTTTTTTTTTCCCTAAAGGAGATTTATTAGCTGTGTTGATAAAGTTGTGTTGCTTTGCACACTCAGCAGTGATCAGAATGCTGACGCCAGTGTAACATTGTAGCTACAGATTCAATTAATGCATATACCAGGGATCATGGTTGTAGAGCATAGGAACCCGTGTTTGTAGGTTTTTACTAGGTACCTTGGTGTAAAGCCAAGGTAGTCTTTTTAACTCTCTTTTGTTTTTTTAAACCCCAGGTCTATTGTTGCCTACCAGCCAGCGGGACTGAACACTCATGCCTTTGATGCTGCTGCCTTTTTTAAGTCAGTTGGAATTTTTCTAGGTATATTTAGTGGCTCTTTTACCATGGGAGCTGTGACCGGTGTTGTGACTGCTCTAATATCCTTTTTGTTGTTTCTGCCTCTGCCTAGGTACATTTATATGGCATTACACTTTAAAAAAGAGAGTTCTTAGCTCTTCCTTTCAGATAATCTGAAATAGATTGTTCTACTGGGCTGTGTCCCTTTGGTGAAACATGAAGGTTGTTGGGTTCCTAGCTTGTTGAGTCTGAGAACAACTCTCTAGACCTTTGCTTTTTCTCTCTCTTTTGTGTGAACCAATTGGAGACGGAACCTCAAGGGAACATCAGATGTAAGGGAGTGTGATAGTTAAGGTTTTGTGTCAACTTGACTGGGCCAGGATTCTCACTGATTTGGAAGTTGAGATGGAGCTATCACCCATGATGTGATTTGATGCAATAAACCAATAAGAGGATTAATGGTGAGATGTTGTTAAGTGCCGTGGAGTCAGTTACAACTCATAGCGACCCTGTACAGGATTTCCGAGGCTGTAAATCTTTACGGGAGCAGAAAGCCTCATCTTTCTCCCACGGAACAGCTGGTACTTTTGAACTGCTGACCTTAAGGTTCGCAGCCCGATTCATAACCACTATACTACCAGAGCTCCTTAATGGTGAGATACACCCTTAATTTCACCACCAATCTGACCCAATTTACAGGAGATTTTCCAAGGGTGTGGCATTAACTACCTTTTATCTTACAAGACATAAAAGGAGAGAGACTTGAGCAGAAAAAGAGGGACGAAGGAGCTCTGGCAGCATAGTGGTTACGAGTTGGGCTGCTAACCTCCAGGTCAAGTTTGAAACTAGCAGCCATTCCATGGGAGAAAAATGAGGCTTTCTGCTCCTGTAAAGATTTACAGCCTCAGAAACCCTATATAGGGTCTCTATGAGTCCACAGCACACAACCACCACCACCACTACCACCAAGTTAGAATATGTCCTTTGGACCAAGGCTACTTGCCGCATCTTCCTCCAACTGAACTGTTGGTAGGTTTGACCACTCACCTTTTGATTAGCAGCCAAGAGCGTAACTGCTGTGCCATTAAGGCCCATTAAAGACACATAAACATGCTGTGATAATTAAGGTTTTGTGTGGACTTGGCTGGGCCTGGATTCTCAGTGATCTAGTTAAATGTAATCACTTCCCCCAGGATGGGATCAGTCCTGATCTAAAGTAAATATCCTCTGTGTTGTAAATCTTCACTTCTATGATGTTAATGATGCCAGATGCAAGTTACAGGATTAGCTTTTATCTTGAGTCAATCTCTTTTGAGATATGGAAGGAGGGAGAAGTAAGTGAGAGGAGAAAGAGGGGACCCTTGATCAGCAAGAAAGAATTGCCGGGAGTGGGAGTGGAATGTGTCCTGCCCTGTGAAGTTCCTTGATCCAGACAGAGGAAGATTGATGCAAAGACACAGAAACTCTAAAGAATGCTGGGTCTACAGATGCTGAAAGGAGACCAGGACCTTTCTCCAGAGCCTGTGTTCTGAATTCAGACCTCTAGCCTTCTAAACAGTGAGAGCATACATTTCTGCTTGTTGAAGTTATCCACTTGTGGCATTTCTGTTATAACAGCACTAGAAAGCACAGGGAATTGAAGGGAGCTGAGGAGAGGGTAGAGACCTGAGAATCAGGGACCATCTCAAGAAAGACTGTCAAGTACCGGGTCACAAGGTTGTTGCTGCTGCCTGCCCTCCAGGGCTATATGGTGTTAACATGTCCATAGCTAGCTGGGGAGATAAGTGGGAATTACAAAGTCAGCCTTCCTTAAGTCAAGGACTGTATAGTATTTGCTTTTTAAAAAGCATAAAAGACATGACAGACCACATATTGTGAAAAAAATGTTAGTGGACAACATTTATTTTTTCCACAAATGTCCCCCCACCCCAAACTTTTTAACGCTCCCTCATATGATCCCATTTCTATGAAACACCAAGAATAGGTAAGTCCTTAGAGACAGAAAGCAAGAGCACAATAGGAAGTGACTGAACAGGTATAGAGTTTCCTTTTGAGATGATGAAAATGTCTTGGAACTAGATACAGGTAGTGCTTGTGCAACGTTCTGAATGTACTTAATGCCACTAAACTTTGTACTTTAAAATGGTTGATTTATGTTATATAAATTTCACCTCAAAGAAAAGCATAAAAAGCCAAATACGAGTATGAACAGGGCGGCCACCCTGCCCTGAGTTCTTCATCATCATGTCTTCTTTCTTGGGTGTTTAGATCAGCAATGCCCAATAGAAATGTAATGCAGGCCACAAATGCTGCAAGCCACATCATTTCAGCATGTAATCAGTATAAAAATCATTAATGAGATTTTGTACATTCAATTTTTGCACAAAGCCTTTGAAATCTGGCATCTGTTTTATGCTAGCAGCACATCTCAGTTTGTACTAATCACATGTGAAGTGTTTAGTAATAGCCACAGTTGGCTAGTGGACACGAATTGGACAGTGAGTGCTATAGTGCCTTTTTTTTTTTTTATTGCTTTTTTTACAGAGGCCCTTTTGATACCCTTTTGAAACCACTCATGAGATGGTTCTACGCTGACCCCACATGGAATGGAATGGCAGTATTAAGAGGGGGAGGTCTGGTCCCCAAAGCATCTCAGAGCTGGCCATGGGTGTAGATTTCTTTCTTTCTTTCCCAGACATTCCTTCAATAAGCGCCTGCTGTGGACTCAGCCCCTGGTGGCCCACACACTCAGAGTCTCACAAGACTGTCTTTCCAGAGTTGCCCAAGGCATGCCTAGCACCACCAGCAAGAACCTGCCAATCAAACCTTGTGCCAAAATTGTACCTCTCAGAACACAGTCATTGCAAGGAGCTCAGAAAACCAGTTTCTAGCTTCTTTATAAAGCTGAATTTTCAATTTGTCAAAATTATGCTGCAATTTTAGGGCCCCAAAAGAAGAGTGGAAGGGAAAATGTAGCCCTTTAGGGATGGGGTCCAGCGCTAATAGAGTGTGTGGTTCTTGGTGACTCTGTGTCTTGTGCTTGGAGTTGCATTCCTTGACAGGGTGCTGACGTGACCAAGTTTACCAAGCTGCATTGCTTCCCCCTGCTGGAGACAGCACTCTTCTTCCTGATGTCCTGGAGCACATTTCTCTTGGCAGAAGCCTGTGGATTTACAGGTAGGTTTTTGCTGCCCTTCCCCTCACTGTAGCAGGGGCTATGGGAGCTTGACAGGAGGGGAGGGAATGATTCTTAAATAGCAGCTACATGGAGTTGATGAACCTGCTGTGCTCTAGGAGTGTTCATCCTGCCTTAATGAACAAGTTAGTTTCCCAAACTGACATGCTTTTCAAGGATAAAGTTTATTATTCCAAAGTCAGTTATGTGTTTGACCACTCATTGTAACTATAAGTAGATGTTTAGCTCAAAGGTTACTGCATCTATTAAAATCTTACATGTATCTTCCCCTAAATTATCTCATTGTTCCATCGCTGGTCTGTTTTATCATTGCTTTTAAATATCATGATTTGGGATCACAACCGTCCAATCCTATTGTGCATGGGATCGCCATGAGTTGGGGGCTGACTCAGTGGCAGCTACAACAACAACATGGTGCCAGTTTCAAATATTATTAGTATGGTTACTGTTGTGCTGTTAATTCCTGTTACTCAGATTCTTTCTTTAGAAAAATAGATTACTGGTTTTATCCATTAGAAAGCTCAGGCAGAAAATCTTTGCATAATCTAGATAGCTAGAAAGTACTTGTATCATCTTTTCAGAACACTACAACATATCTATATGCAACATTACAAAATACTCCATTCTTTGGTGGTGGTGGTGGTGGTGAAGGTGAAGTGCCGTCGAGTCAGTTCTGACTCATAGCAACGCTGTATAGGGTTTCCAAGGAGTGACTGGTAGGTTTGCATTGATGACCTTGCAGGTAGCATTCCAGTGCTTATCCTACAGTGCTACACTAAGACTCCACTCCTTTAAGAGTTGACCATGTTCTGTAAAAGTATTGGCAAAGTTCTATGTGTGTCAATTGTTTTGTACAACAAACTGGTTACTGTTAACCAGAAATCTAGATCAGTCAGGCTTGGATAAATGGAATAGTACTCTCAGCCCGTTCAGAAAGTGGTAATTTTTGTCTGAACCCCCAAACCAATCAAAAATATAAAGCACTGGTTTGAAATTTTAATTCATCCAAACAACAGAGAGAAATATGACAAAAGTATATGACAGATTCTCACAGTTTCTTTGAGAGGGATAAATATTAAATGCCAAATACAGATGGCAAATTTACTAGGAGTTTAGAGGAGGAATTAGAGTGCCCTAAAACTGAAACAAAGGGATTAGTTGGGAGACTTGGCTATGCTGGACAGTAGGATTGAGTGGCTCGGACAAGGAGTATTTTTCAAATGCAGATTTCAGTTATAGGAAACTTTCAGAATATTCAGGAAGTTAGATGTCCTGGGGTTTTCCTCCTTAAATTTGTTTCAGCAGGATTTTTTCCCCTGCCCCCCCTTTTCCCTATTGAATTTTATTTTTATCTCTTGACAGGTGTTGTAGCTGTTCTTTTCTGTGGAATCACACAAGCTCATTACACCTACAACAATCTGTCAGTGGAATCAAGAAGTCGAACCAAGCAGGTGAGAGAAAATCTTTAGTACTTCTAAGGTACCTGCTAACACAGGGAAGGTGGGATTACAGGGTTTACAGTTTCCTTTTCTCCTCTCTGTGCAGCTTTTTGAGGTGTTGCACTTCCTGGCAGAGAACTTCATCTTCTCCTACATGGGCTTGGCACTGTTTACTTTCCAGAAGCACGTTTTCAGCCCCATTTTCATCATTGGAGCTTTTGTATCCTTTTTTCATTGCAACGTTTGTTACAGGAAGAGGTGACCACTGCTGGGGAAGTTAGTGGTTTGAGTGGGTGACTGACCAGTGTGAGTTCATGATGTTTTTATGATGAGGGAAAATAAGACTTAAGAGAGGTTTCATAAACTTCAATGGAAAGAGCAAGCATTTATTCTAACATGATCCTTTCTGCATTTTCTGTGTCAGGTAGAAAGATGGTCATGACTTGTTGTTATGTGCCGTTGAATTGATTTTGACTCATAGTGACCCAGTATAGAGGTTTCTGAAGTTGTATAACTTTGCAGGAGCAGAGAGCCTCATTTTTCTCCCACAGAGCAGCTGGTGGCCTTGAACCATAGACCATAGACCTTGTGGTTGACAGTCCAGTATTTATCATGCAGAGCCACCTTGCTCCAGTGGTGTATGGCTGTTGTTGGTAAGTGCCGTTGAGTCAATTCTGACTCATATCAGCCCTGTGTAGGGTTTTCAAGGAACAGCTGGTGGGTTTGAACTGCTGACCCTGTGGTTCAAACCAACCTTGCAGTCCAGTGCATTATCCTACAGTGCCGCACCAGGCCTCCATGGTATATGGCAGGTGGTAGTTTAACTTTTAAAGTACCCTTTTTAACAAGTCAAAAAGGTAGCCACACGGTCAGTCTCCAGAGTTATATTTGAGACTTTATTGTTGTACGAATTCCAACTTCAGTGTCTCCAACTTGGATGACCAGAAATCTCTGTTTCTCGTAGTCTTGATTGGGTGCCCAGTGTGGGCAGTACTTCCTCACATTGCCCAAGAAAGCCTATGGGCACTGAGCATGCATAGACCTACATACTGCTGTTGAATATTGGTAGAAAATAGCCTTCTTGTCCAAAAAAAGAAAAGGAAGGGTTAGTAGCTTCCTATTGTATCCTTTTGCTATAATAAAACTGTGCTCATAAGTTTGAAAAGAAAAGAAAGAGATAAAATGGAAAAATACTTGGTTCCCTGATTTAGTCCCATTGTTTGTGCAGTTTTGGGAAGAGAGATCCTTTTGATTGACTTCTCTCAAGTAAAGGAAGAATATGGATGCCTAGAAATGAGTCAACAGACAGCTGCTAAGAGTTGTGCTCACTTGGCCTCTTAATGTTTTCATTAAAGTGAACTTGATCAAGCTGAGCCTTGATCTCAAGAGACGCAGGAGTCCCCAAGTGCGAACGACCATCAAAGCCAAGACCCTTAATGAATTCCTTTGCTTCTGATTTTAGGGGGTTCTCGTGCCTCCTCTAAACTCCTACTGATTTTTTGCCTTTTCGGAGGACTCAAGGGTATTCTTAGATCTTGGGAATGCTGACAAAACAGAAGTGTTTTTTTTCTCGTCTGAACCCTAATACAGTCTGAGATCCTTCTAGTTAGAATGCTAGATGCTTAAACTGATGGTTCCTTTCTTGGATGTACACCCTCAACAAACTAATTTGTTGCTTCAGGGTTTGTCATGAATTTCTTTAAGAAAGACCTTGCTTGTTGTTTTCATTTTTAGTTCTGACATGACATCCTGTGTGAGAGAAATTAAGATTTGCAGTCCTTGTTTACAGTGAGGGCTCTGTCTCAGAGGGTGAGTGTGGATGCCATGTAGTCTAAATCCCTAAGGCCTCTTGCCATTTACAGAACTTTTTCTTTGCTTCTGGGATGGAATGTGCTGTATAAAGCACCTACCTTTTTCTTTCTGTTACAACCAAACAAAAGGAAAGAAAAATAGTCAAGGCTTCACTCTAGAGGAGGCAGAAGATAGTTTTGTCTTCACATCTGTCTGAAACAGCTGCAGCTCCTACAGCTGGTGCTTTGCTTAAACGGAAACTCAATGTTCCTCTTGCTCCCACGGTGGTTTCCTTCTCTAACCAGCAGACTGTGGGTCTCTCTGCTGGACTCTGTTCTTATCTCAGCAAGTGACGGATGACCAGTTTCCCTGAATTCTTTGGTCTCCACAGTAGAGTTCATTCCTCTTCCACACTCACCCTTTTCCATTTCTTACATATACAAAAGACATTTTGGCTACTTAGGTAGAAAAGTTTGCCCAGATTGGTTCTCATGAATGATTTGAAAGAATCTTAGTGTTAGAATGTTTTGTTTCTCCCATCTCTTATTTGCAGGCTCTTCCTGGTCACAAGACTCCTTGATGTTTATTTTCCAGTGCAACTTACGAGCTCTTAATCAGCAAACTTTTTTGAATCAGTAGCTGGTATTTTTTGCTTGTTATGATTTTTCTTCGAATAGAGCCCAACATACTGTCAACTTCTCTCAACTTCCCACCCTGGGAATCAATTTTAGATAGATTGGGGACTTGGTCATTGTCAGATTGATTAAATCAAGAAGTTGCAAAATTAGTGTTTAATAGGCAAGATATTAAATCTGTGGGCTACAAGGTTGGGAAAGTTGGCCAATTTAACACTATTTGCTGAGATACTTCTTTAGAGCTTCTTTGTTCAACTCTTCTGATCATAATGAGTTGCCATCGCATCCTTCAAATTCTCTGCTTAGTCAGAGGCTGTGTGAAAGTCCTGCTGGAATGGTTTGGTCCTTAACGTCCCACCTGGTGGACAGGTTGCCATCTTCCTGGGCAGAGCTGCACATATCTACCCACTCTCCTTCTTCCTCAATTTGGGCAGAAGGCATAAGATTGGCTGGAATTTTCAACACATGATGATGTTTTCAGGTAAAAATAAAAGTATAAAAGTAAAGAAAATGAGTTTTATATAGCAGGTAGTATGCTTTAAAAATAATTGATAAGACTCTTGAAAGTCAGAAATTAAAGTTTCTTTTGTATCTATTGAACTGCTTTGTACACAGATGTACAAGTCCAACTGAGTTGATATAAATTTTGCAAACCATATCGCCAGATGTGAGCATTATCCCCTAAAATACTTGCATCTTCTTTCCATCTCTGCTTCCCAAGGGACTTGGAGATATAAAGTATTTAAAGTGGTGACTGTTTTCTAGTAGATGTCCATAGTTCCCAGAAGGCTCCAGACCTAAAATTAGAAAGAAAACAGCTCTTTAATGAGAAAGAGCAAGAACCGAGTGACTCATACCTCCCAGCTGCAGTATCCTCACTTGTGAAATAATGAAATTGGGCTGTAGTTGAGGTCCCTCCTAGTACTAACTTTCTTTGGAGCAGAAGACATAAACTACACTTAAATAAGCAAGCTGAATCAAAAGTCTGAATATAACAGCTGTGAAAGTTCTGCTTGATTTACACTTGATTTGCACCATCTCTCAGATGTTCACCATAAAGAGAGAGCAACTGGTCTAAATAGATATTGCGTTGCAGTGATGGTGGTGAGCATCAGACTTTATATAGATGAGACCAAGTTAGAGCATCTCTGCAGAACAGAGGTAGGAAATACTGGGGCCAAATGTGCCACTGTCATGTGTGTGGAAGGGAGTGAGTGGCTCAACAAATGGATAGAGGGATTAGCAGCCGCTTATATGGAGTCATACTGGAATCACATCAATGGACACGGCTCTGTAAAACGTTGCTTTATTTAGTACTAACTTGCAGTTGGTGTGTCACTGTGGGTTAATGTGCTGGACTGAATGGTCGGTTTGAACCACAAGGTCAGTGGTTCAAGCTCACCAGCTGTTCCTAGGAAACCCTACACAGGGTCACTATGAGTCGAAAATGACTCAATAGCACTTAATGACAACAAAAAGCTTGCAACTGACTATAAATATACAACCTGCCCTAATTAATCAGCTTTTCAAATTATTTCCTTTAATGTTAAAAAAGATTCCTTGAGCATCTTCTTTTTATAAGCTACAGTACTGAATTGTGGAGTATTCAAAGCTCCCTCAAGTAACTCATAGTCCACGGGTGTGGGGTGTGGGGTGTGGGGGTGTAAAAAGAGCTAACTATCTCCCAAGAAAGGATGGTGAATTGTACACAAGAGGCGTGAAATAAACATGGACAGGAAAAAGAGGTTCAGGGCCATCTTCACAAAGAGAATAGCCTTCAAACTGGGCTTAGAAGACCTGAATTTCAGGAGGCAGCAAGCTGAAAAAGCAGAGAAGCATTGTCAAGTATGACCTTTTTTAGAAAAAAATAACAGTTTGTGTTTTTGTTTCTTTAAAGTTTTTATTGTCAAAGTTTACAGGGCAGATCATCACTTTTACATTCAACAAGTCATATACTTTGTTTCATTACAATGGTTATAATCCCCTCCATGTACCATCAGTTAACAATATTTCTCTCTATTCATTTTAACTCTTTTTTTTTTTTTTAACACTCATGCATATATAATTATTTAAACCACCAAAGGGCACATTCTGCAAATCTGCCTCCTGGCTGCTATCTCTTAATCCGTTTCTTCCCATG
Source organism: Chrysochloris asiatica (assembly GCF_000296735.1). Taxonomy (NCBI): domain Eukaryota; kingdom Metazoa; phylum Chordata; class Mammalia; order Afrosoricida; family Chrysochloridae; genus Chrysochloris; species Chrysochloris asiatica. The sequence continues at coordinate 1,847,023 of NW_006408580.1, forward strand.
ACTATAGAGACTTCAGCTGCTCCCTCTCTCCATGACACCATCTCTGCCTTCATCTCTGGTGTCACTGCTTCTCTGGATAAGGTCCCGCGTTCTGCTTGTGCTCTTCTCCTTTGCTGGTCCTAGGGTCCTCTGTTTCTGAACTGTAAGATTAACTGCTCCCCCATTTTTGTTGCAAAACTTCTACCTTTACAATTGTGACAGTTTCCATTAGTCATGATAACAGTTACTCATTATTGAATCATAAGAATCTTATCCCCATCTCTTTTCACCAGACCCATCTAGATAAGATAAAAACTATTGAGTGGGGACTTGATCCCCCCACCCCCTACACACACTGTTAAACTAACCTTCCTCTTGAAAACTTGTAAGCCAGTCACTTTGTGCCTTTATACCCCCCACCCCTGCCCCATTTCAGGTAGCCAATGTCTAAGTTGCCCATCCTTATCAATCCTGTGTACAGAGGGATATGATTGATGAGTGATAGTTGATGTGAGGACTCCTTCCCTCTTGGTTGGTATAGGTCAAGAGCATCAAATTGTAGCAATTTACATTTGCTTCCTTTATCAAATTTCTTTATCTTCCTCATTTCGGGTTCTGATGATCAAGCCATCAAGGATGGTGTAGCAAATGGATACTTGCTACACATTTGGGCGTTCTTGGGCATCTCCCCTCACTTCATATCAACTGGACCCTTCACTCTTGGCTCTAGCCCTCTGTGGCTAGGTCAGTATTATTATTATTATTATTTTAATGTTTTATTGTGAATTGTGTGGTAGTTTACATGGGAGAACATTAGTTTTACATTCATTCTATTGTATATTGTTTCATTGCCATGGTTACAATCCCCTCCATGCATCATCAACCAACCAAAGGGTATACACTACAAGCCTGCACCCCGGTCTTCAGCACACAGTCTCTCTCCCTCTCTGGATCTGAAATTCCCAGCTGCTCCATCTCTCCACATCATCGTTTCTGCCTTTGTCTCTGGGTGGGGTCTCGCTCTCTGCTCTTACCCGTTGATGGTCCCAGGGACCTCCGCTCCTAGACTGAAAAGTTAATCACTCCCCTCTTTGCTATAAAACATCTATCTTTACGTTTCCGACCCTCACAATCAGTCCTGATAACAGTTATTCACTATTGTATCACAAGAGACCTATCTGCATTTCATTTCATCAGCCCCGCCTAGAGAGATTGGATACAACTCACTGGAGATTCTACCTTTCCCTCTTGAAAGCTTGTAAGCTAGTCACTTCTTGCCTTTGTAGGCCCCCTCCCTATTTTTAGGTCATTCATTTTTTTTACAACTGCCAGTTTTCCTAGATCATATGTCATACATTCTGATTATTAATGGATGTTTGCAGCTGTTTCTTCTCATTTTGAGTTGTGCCCCATCAGCAAATGAAGGTACCAAAATGAATGGAGCTTTGCTCCATTCGCGTCATTATGGTCTGCTCTACTTTGAGGAGGCAGCTCTTCCCCAGTTGTCTTTTGAGTGCCTTCCAACCCGAGAGGCTCATCTTCCAGCAGTATATCTGACAATGTTCTGCTGTTACTCATAAGTTTTTTAGTGGCTAAACATTCAGAAATATTCTATTGCCCCTTCTTCCTAGCCTGTCTTAGTTGGGAAGCTCTGCTGAAACTTGTCCATCATGGGTGACCCTGCTGGTATGGTGGCAAAGCTTCCAGCATCACAGCAACACTCAAGCCAATATATTGCAGCTCACTGACAGATGAGTGGTGGGTTGTTATTAGCTGCCATTGAAGCAACCCATGCACAATGAAATGAAACACTACCCAGTCCTGCACCATCTCCATGACTGGTTACAGATGAGACCATTGGGAGCTCCAGGGTTTTCATGGAATTATTTTGGGGAGTAGATGATCAGGCCTTTTTTCCCAAACCATCCTAGTTTGGAAGTTCAACTAAAACCTGTTCAGCATCATAGCCACCCGCTCCCTCCCCCCAACTGACAAATGGGTGGCATATGAGATACTTGACTGGAAGTCAAGCCCAGGTCTCCCACTTGGATGGCAAAACTCTACCACTTACTCACCAGTGATTCATCTAGTTGATGAAAGGGAATACTACTAACTTTTAAACCTAGTTAAGCAAATATCCCAAAGGCAATTCTCTGTCAGTTGAGTCAATTCCAACTCATAGAGACCCTGTATAGAGTTTCCAAGGCTGTAAATCTTTATAGGAGCAGAAAGCCTCATCTTTCTTTTGTGGAGTAGCTTGTGTGCTTGAACTGCTGACCTTGTGGTTAGCAGTCCAGTGCTTATCCTACAGAGCCACCGCTACCAGTGTTATCCCATCAAGGCCATGATAAGGGAGATTCCCAGGGGTGTGGCATGCAGCACCCTTTACCTTGTTGTTGTTGTCAAGTGCCATTGAATTGACTCTGACTCATAGTGACCCTCTATAGGGTTTCCCAGGTGCGGCTAATAGGGTTAAACCACTGACCTTGTGGTTAGTAGTCCAGGGCTTATCCTATAGCTCCATACCAGGACTTCACCCTTTATCTTACAAGAGATAAAAGTAGAGTGAATACAGAAAGAAGGACCCGTTATCACCAAGAAAGGAGAACTGGGAGTGAAGTGTATCCTTTGAACCTGGGATCTCTGGACTTTGAAACTCCTACATCCAGAGGAAGATTGATGCCAAGATACATGGAGATCCCCAAGGAATGCTGGGCCTACAGATGCTGAAAGGAGACAAAGACCTTTCTCCAGAGCCGACAAAGACAGAGGCCTTTTCCTAGAGCTGGCACTCTCTAAATTTGGACTTCTAGACTCCCAAACTGAGGCTTGAACTTAAAGCCATCCACATGTAGTGTATATGTTATAGTTACTAAGAAGAGAATTCTGAAAGTAAGAAAAGAGTGTTAGTCTTCTAAAATTGTGCTGTGTACAATTAGTATTTTTCTCATTGCATTTGGGAATTTTTGCAAAAGGAAACTCCAAACAAACTCCTTGAAGATTGTTATTTCTGAGTAAATAACTTGGCTCTGTAAGCATAAATGGATCCAGTTTATTCTTACTGAGTGGCAACAGTGGAGAGATTGTTGTTTATCCGTATAACCTAGAGATCTTCTTCTTTGGTCTCTGCAGGCCTCAGGGGAGCAATGGCGTTTGCGTTGGCCATCCGAGACACCGCCTCCTATGCTCGCCAGATGATGTTCACAACCACCCTTCTCATTGTCTTCTTCACAGTCTGGATCGTTGGTGGAGGCACAACACCCATGCTGTCATGGCTTAATATAAGGTTGGTTTGAAGCCATGGCTAGTTTTGTACCTAAGTATGTCAGTTGATACTGTTTGGGGGAAGTTTCAATATGCCCACGCAAAGAATGCTATAGTTTATTTTGTTGAAGGTTTTCATAGCTTTTTGTTTTGGGGATTAGGACAAAAAACACATCAATAAATACAGATTCAGAGTATTAACTTTTCCAGGAAGAAAAAAAAAAGTCATTAAAATTGTTGGCCCAACAATAAAATAAATTTCTAGAACTTGTTAGAATAATGATATTAGGGTATGAATTTTAAAAAACCTTAAAAGATGTAGGAGACAGACTAGAGTTAGCTCTTGACAGTGTCCAGTATTTCATATTCGTTTGAAATAAAACTTAAGGTCTTCAAAAATAAGCTCATCATATGCTGCCTCTTCTTGTTTGAGTACACAAAAGGTTACATTTCCTGCATCAGCCTCATCTGTTGCAGTCTCATGGACGTTCCCCATCTGTGGTTTTGCAGCTGTGTCAGAATAGAGGGGTAAAATGGAGCTAGCTACCTGTCGTTCAAGGGCACTAACCTGAGTTTGATTTTTGAACAGCTATGCTAGTGAGCTCCAGCACTTTATGACAAGGAGGACAGGATTCAAGAGGTCCACAGCCTATTTCTGGTTCTGGCTTCAAACAAGCCTGTCGTGTCTTGGTCCTCAATTTTTCGCAATTTTAAATGAAGGCGCTGACTGGATTATGTCATAGTCCCTTTCAACTCGAAAAACTACATAGTGTGAGTGTGATTGGGAACAAGACACTTTGGTAATACAAAGACTAACTCTCTGAAAGGCCACAAGGTGGCAGCCTTGGGTAGTTTGGGTTCTTTTTAGGTGGTTTGTTTTCCTTTTCTCTGTTGGCTTTTTGTGTGTATTGCCTTCCCCAGACTGTAGAAAGCACAGGATAGTCAGCTGCAGAACATACGCAGCGCGGAGGACAGAAAACTAACAAGGATCTCCCAGGGAGAAAACTAGAATTTGAGAAAATAGTCATCTCCATTTGGGGCTAGGATTTCTGGGCTTCAACTGCCAGCTGCATCTTTCTGGGCTTGTGTGTCTCAGCCTCAGATCCAGGTTACGCGTGGCTTCTTGGTGACAGTGATGATAGTAACTAATACTTGTGTTGGAGGCATTGTTGCAGGTACCATCCGTAAGTTAAGATAATCCTCATAATATTTCTATAAGGAAGTTACCACTATTATCTCAAGTTTAGAGATAGGGAGAGTGAGGCAGAGAGGAGTAACTTGCTCAAGAGCACAAAGCTTTAAATCAGGAGTGGGGAACATCTGGCCCATGGGCTGTATGAGGCCTGAGAAATTATTTGGTCTGGTCCTGCCAAAGCAACTGCATTTCCAGCCATCATATTATTGTTATTACTGCTAAGTGTCGACAAGTCTGTTCAGCCATCACGTTGTTGTTAAGTGCCGTGGAGTCAGTTAGGAGTGAGTTAATCACATGTTTAACCAAATATAGCAGGCTAATTATTAAGTTTTAGATAATTTTGTATGAGCCACGAATGATGTTATACACTTTGGCAGAAAAAGTTTCCCCACCCCTGATTTAAATGAATGAGAAAAATCATATGTCATTTTATAATTGTCTTACACTTCCCTATAATACTCTTTCCCCTTACAGTTTTTATCTGCCTAGTGTTGTAGAGAAACATAAGACAGTTATAAAATTTGTATCTGCCTAATTTTAGTGTAACGGTTCTGAATCGGGCTGCTAACCTCAAGGTCAGCAGTTCAAAACTACCACCTGTTCCACAGGAGAAAAATAAAACTTTCTGCTCCCATAAAGATGTACAGCCTTGGAAACCCTATACAGGGTTGCTATGAATCAATCAGAACTGACTCCAGGGCACAAAACCACCACCACCATTTTTTGATTAAGGAGCCCTGATAGCATACTGGATTATGAGCTGGGCTGCTAATCACAAGGTCAGTAGTTCGAGTCTACCAGTTGCTCCTCAGGAAAAAAGATGAGGCTTTCTGCTCCCTTAAGATTTTACAGCCTCAGGAACCCTATACTATATTCATAGGTTCATTAAGAGTCGGAACCGACCCTGTAGCACACAACCACCACCACCACCACTTTTTGATTCCCTCTTTATATGAGGAGGCCTTTAAAAAGTTTGTGGAAAATGAAATTAAAAGACAATGAAACTTTGCCATGAATTTTTTGAAGTCCTTTGTGTGACAATTTTGTAGTAGTCTCTTCAAATAGAATAGAAATAAAGCAGGATTTTCTCTCATATGGTTGGTTGGTTATGTGCCACGTGATACAAATTTGTAGTGGATATTTTAGAAACGTTTCTTTCAGCTTTAGTACTCTATTGATAATGGCTTGTAAACTTTTGAATTATTGACAAATTTGGGAGAAGCCCTATTAAGTTTCTTACATACCTTACCATTTCAGGGCATTCAAGTTTTCTTATACTATATAATTTTTTAAAACTCTATATATTTAAATCAATTCACAGGTAGTTGCAGTTTGCCTCAATGGTTATATATTACATAATTCTAGAAACAATATTAAAAGAAAGCTGGCACTACTACAGTGTGTATACATAATTCATGTTCATTAAATGTAGTTCATGCAACTACTGTCGTAATCAAGACATGTAAGGCTCTCCACTGAGCTGCCCTTTATCATTATAACCCCCAACCTGTACCTCCCACCAGTCCTAACCCTTGTTACTGTTATTGTTATTAGATACCAACTAGCTGGCACTTAGCAACCCTTGGCAACTACTCATTTGTCCTCCATTTCTATAATTTTATCATTTTGAGACTGTAAGATCAATGAAGTTATATAGTATGTAACCTTTGGGGTTGACTTTTTTTCATTCAACATAATGCCCTCTGGAGATCCACCCAAGTTGTTGCGTGTATCGATACTTTGTTCCTGTTTATTGCTGAGTAGCATTTCCTGATACCAATGATGATGTACCACCGTTTAACTGTTCAGCCATCGACGATAAAGAGCATTTGGGTTGTTTCCACTTTGGAGCTGTTAGGAATAAGACAGATATTAATGCTCATCTATAGGTTTTTGTATAGACAAAAGTTTTCATTTCTGTGCAATAAATGCACAGGAGCGCAATTGCTGGCCGTATGGTGTGAACTAAAAAGTAGGCAGATACAAACAACCCAATTTAAAAACGGGCAAAGGATTTGAATAGATATACAAATGGCCAATAAGCACATGCAAAGATGATTAGCATCATTAGTCATTAAACACAGCCCACTGCCATTGAGTGGATTTCCACTCATAGCAATTATAGTCTCTAGCATTTCCGAGACTATAAATCTTTGTGGGAGCCGACAGCCTCATCTTTCACTGCGGCATAATCCACAGTTGTTGAAAAGTGAAAACAATACAGCAGATGAATGGATAAACAATGTATTAGCAGCTGAGCGCTTTAACCACTGTGCCACCAGAGCATTCTCTTATTAGCCTTTGTTGATCCCCCAGTGCCACCAGGGCTCATTGTTGTTAAGTGCCTTTGAGTTGATTCCATCTCAGCGACCCTGTTTAGGGTTTCCTCATTAGGGGAATGCAAATCAAAAGCACAAAGAGACACTACATCACATTTACTAGGATGGCTATTTTCAGGAAAATGAAAAATGACCGTTGTTTATGAGGATATGGAGATATCGGAACCCTTATGTATGGATGGTACATCTGTGAAATGGGGCAGCCTCTGTGGCAAACCATTTGGCAGTTCCTCACAAGGAATTACCATAGGATCCAGCAATTCCACAACCCCCAAAATTGGAAACAGGGACTCAGATACTTGTATACCAGTGTTCACTGCGGCATGATCTACAATAGCCAAAAGCTCAAAATAATACAAGTGGCCACCAGCAGATGAATGGATAAACAAAATAAATTAGCAACTGAGTGCTTTAACCACTGCACCACCATAGTATTCCCTTATTATGCTTTGATGTCTGTGTGGTCTATAGTGATATCTCATGTTTCATTGCTGTTATTTAGTAACTTGTGCCTTTTCTCTTTTTTACTTTTGTATTCAACACAGTCTACTTGCACTGAGTCTTCCTAAAAGACTTTCAGTCTTCCTAAAAGTTTGTTAACTTTATTGATCTTTCCAAAGAACAGGGTTTTTATTTCATTGACTTTGTGTTGATTTTTCTGTTTTCAATTTTATTGATTTTTGCTCCTGTTGTTATTATTTCCTTCCTTCTGTCCAACTCTACCTAGACAGCATAAAGAGCAAAGTGTGCCATTGGTGAAAAATCTGTATGGCATCATGTGTCCATTGCATTTTTCCAGATGTAATAAATAACCATTATGTCAGTATAGAAGTGGACATTTACAGAGGTTACAGAAAAAAAAAAAATTCCCTGTGAAAAAGGTAATGAGACTAATTGGTTTTGCTGGCTTGTGGCTTGTGGTGCTACTTAATGGTTGCAAATCATGAACATAACCCAGGTTCTTATTCTAATTTGGTCAGACACCCCTTAAAATTCAGTGTGGCATTTTGACCTCTGTAACCTTAATGGGATCAGTATCTGCTTGTTCCTTATTTCTCCAGGCTGCTTGTAGAGGCCTTGTTGAGCTAATAAGTGGCTGCTCAGAAGTCCAGGTGGTTTTTGGAATTCTTGTTTAAATAATTAGGAATTGACTGTGATTTTAGTCATGGCTAATTTTTAAGTGTGTATCTAAAATAACAATTTAGTTTGAAAATATATAACCAGGTTATTGCTTTCCACAATTCTAATTTATTGTATTAAATTGGTGTTTTGTTATTGATATTTTAAAACATAATGGCAAAATGATTGAATTGTTTTTTGTTAAAACATGAACTGCTTAATTCCTCTGAATTCCTTTGTGATTCACAAAGGGCGTACTTTTGGCAATTTAAGACAATGATTCTGGGAATGTTGCAGCAGATGAGTCTTTGTTATTGTTTGCCATCGAATCGATTCCCACCCATAGCGACCCTGTATAGGGTTTCCGAGGAGCAGCTGGTGAGCTTGAACCGCCAACCTTGCAGTTCAAATGACTTCGCAGTCTGGCGTGTCTTGTGCATGTGCATTTTAGTGGCACAGTGGTTGTTCTTGGAACTCCCAGCACCATGAAGTGGTGATGGGGGTCACCTAGTCAGTCAAATGAGCAAGTAACTTCATACCACAAAGTACAGTAATAAAATTACTCAGGGACAAGTAAGAATACTCTGCTTGGTATAGTCATGTTAGATTGAGATTTTATGATAAAACGCTTTGCAAGATAATGCAAGGAATAATGGCAAGAAAAAGTCCTAAGATTTTTATGTAACAGTATTTGAAATGATATATTTTACAAGAGTTTAAAGATGTCACTTTGTAATCCAAGGCAGTATCCTATAAAGTGAAGAGCTAGGACTCTGGGATCTGACAGCCTGAGTTTGAATGTTGGCATCATCATTTTTTAATCTTTCTGACTCTGAGCAACTTACTTAAGCTCTCTAACGCTCAGTTTCGTTACAGGTTAAATGAGGATGATTGATATGTGATAATAAAGAAATGTGATAAAGAACTGTCTCATTAAATGTACCATCTGCTACTACTGCTATTACTATTACCCAAGTGGCAGTGAATCTCATACTAAAGAAATATGTTGGGTTTTTTTGGTAGTTGTTGTAATTTTTCAATGTTACAGTAATATATAGAGTCTGGTTTAAGTCATTTAACTAAGTAAAATATCATCTTAAGAAGCAACATGTTCTCCCTTGTATATTTTAGGGGATATTAGTAGTATGATGGTTCAGGTATTGCCTTGTACAGTGTTTCTCAACCATTTTTCATCATTGCTCCAACCTCCCTCCCCAAGTAGCCTTTTTAGACATTTTTCTCCTTAATTGCTTCTCCCAATGAAATTTTAATACCACAGATAGACTGTTTATTTGTTTATGTTCTATAGTCCTTTGGAATGTTATATATACACTGTTACAATATCTAAGGGGTTGTTGTTGTTGTTTTTGTCCCCCAAGAACCAATTTTTATATCCTTGGGAGTGCTGTTACTCTATTGGGTATATATGATCTAGCACAGTGGTTCTCAACCAAGGCCAATTTTGCCCCTTCCCTCCCCTAATGGGGCATTTGGCAATACCCGGAGACCATTTGGATTGTCACAACTAAGGGAGAGAGTGCTACTGGTATATTGTGGGTAAAGGACCGGGGTGCTACTCACCATCCTGCAATGTACAGGACAGCTCCCCACAACAAAGAGTTATCCAGCCTAAAAGGTCAGTAGTATAAAGTTGAGAAGCCTTGCTTTAGCATTATGATAAAGTTCAAATACACCCTGAATAACCCAGCAATTTTTAAGGAAGGTGAAATGGACTATATCAACCCCTAATGCCACAAGGTAAAGAGAATAGCAGAAGTTGGGCTCTTGACCTTCAGGTTGAACCTGTGCATGTTTATTTGTCTAGAAAAAATCCCATCTTCTTTACAATTATCATGGTTATTTTCAGTAATACAGTACCTCTTGCTCTTTGTGTAAAGTCACTTCAAATATTAACTTAAAAAAATGTGAATGTATCTTGCTTATGAAATAGAGAAAATCTTGAAATTTTCTATAAATTCTTATTTTTAACGAGTTACATTTATTGATTCATATGGTTTAATTACATTATATTCTGAGATGTGTATCTTCATTTCTAATTGGCTTCAGATCTTCATTTATCTTAGTTCTTAAAATTGTTGCTTTAGATTTATATTCAGTAGCTTCTTTGCTTCTCTGGGTTTAGAGAATGGGGGACAGTTTACGAGAAGGTGTGGATATCTATTTAAAGTGAGATGGCCTATTCTTGGATGGACGTGGTCCAGGTCATGTCCCCAGAACTCCTGGATCCCCTGGTGTCCCTGGTACACTCACATTACCTTCTTGTGCTGCCCAGAGTTGCCGTGGAGGAGCCATCTGAAGAGGATCAAGATGAGCATCGCTGGCAGTACTTCAGGTGACACTGGGCAGCCTCAGAAAAGAAGGAACTGGGCCTGGCTTTTCTCCTCTTTCTAACCTGAGACATTTCTCTTTTTGCTGTTTGTCTCTTTCTTCCTTCCTTCATGCACCTACCCTTTCCCCTGTTCCTCCAGGTACACACCTTTTAACAAAGGGGCAAGACATTAGGTCAATTCGAATCATTTCCCCATCTTTTCTCTAGTTTAATTGATGTGTCAGTATTCCTGGGATTCTACGCCTTTTCCCTTCATTTGGACAATGAGTTGACAAGTCTTTTTTTTTTTTTTTTATGGTAAAACTGAACTTGATGTTAAGACTGCCCATTTCCAGAGGCATATACTTCCACAACATCCTGCTTATGAACCTAGTAAATAAGGCTTTTAACTCAAAAGAGAACTAGAATTGCACATTTCAGCCATGACTTGGTTATGGCTTACATCATTTTAATTAGGCATCAGTGCTGCTTTAGTGTGTTTTGTTTTGTTTTGTTTTGAATTATGCATTTGTGTGCGTGTCTCTTATCAAAGTGAATCAGCAGAAAACAAAACAAAAAAACCAGATTGATTTAAAAAAAATCTCTACTGCAATTTGTCTTTCTTTCATTGTCCACCCAGCTTCATGATGATACGATTTTGCTTAAGAATGGTAATGGGGCAGCCAGAGTAAAACCTTGAATGTCTCTTTTCTTTCTGTCCTTATAGTCAACAAGCTTTCTTCCTGATCATATTTTCATTGTGGGTAGATAAATCAAATGCAAGATAAGCTTGAACTCTGTTCTTGGTATTGCTGAAGTATTTCACTGCATGAGAGCCACGGTCAAAGTAGTGAGTGATACTTGCAATGGAATTTGGATCTCAAGAAGCCACCAGGCCCCAGATGGACGTAGTACTGACTCACATGAAATGAATGGAAGCATTTGCATTCCCTAGGCTTACACAAATTTTTGTTGTTAAGTTTCGTCAAGTTGATTCCAACCCATAGCAGCCCTGTATAGGGTTTCCAAGGAGCAACTGGTGAGCTTGAACCGCCAACCTTGTGATTTAAACCGACTTTGTAGTCCAGCACATTAACCCACGGTACCACAGTTTAAAACAGACACATGCATTTTTAGAGACTTGACTTCAGGTATCAGGCAATTTGCAGGGGAAACTCTTTCCTTTGAAGTGCCCACCTTCAAGAAGCAAGGTCCTTTAAGTAAAGTAAGTTCTACTTGTGACATGAGAGAGTTCAGATTATGATCTGGTGTTCAAGGTTTAGCGTGAAGGTTTCTGCCTCGTATTCTGAAAGTTACTCAGGATTCTGATTATTCAAATAAAAATATATTGATTAAAACAAAACACACATTTCTGAGATTGTATGTCATTTTATATGGCTAGTCATCAGAATGTGCATTTCTAAAAATTAACTTTAGTCATTCCAGGATGAGCACATCTGTTGGTTGATTTTCTCAGTATGGGATTCCCACATTTGTCTCTTTCCTAATTAAAATAAGGATAATTTAGTTCATTCTGGAAGACTGTCATGCATGCGCTGATTACCTCAACCCTGGTGTACCAATGAAATGCTAAATTATGATACACTAGAACAGTATAAAAGGAGCTCTGGTAGCGTAGTGGTTACGAATCGGGCTGCGAACCTTAAGGTCAGCGGTTCGAAACTACCAGCCGCTCCGCAGGAGAAAGATGAGGCTTTCTACTCCCGTAAGGATTTACACCCTCGGAAACCCTGTACAGGGTCGCTATGGGTCGGAACCGACTCGACGGCACTTAACAACAACAACAACAACAAGAACAGTATGAAAAGTTCCAGGTTTACATAGCGTGCAGGGTCAAAAAAAGAAAGAAAGAAAAGAAAATCAGGAAGAAATATTTACCGTGGAAAGTTTGTCTGAAATTAGGAATTTCAGAAAGTTAGGGACCCCTCTCCCCAAATTTCCTGAGGTATTATAATTAAACCACTGTGCCCAGCACAGCCCCCTGGTCTGTTACTTTCTATCTTGTTCACAGAGACCAGTTTGGTTTCTGGGCTCTGCTTTCAAGGTGGGACTATTTGTTGAGCGCCACAGTGACATCTTTGAGAAGTGGTTCAAGAGGCCCTCAATCCTGCCAGTAAAGTAATCGTTCTTGTTAGGTATCATTGAGTTGATTTTGACTCATAGCAACCCTATAGAATAGAATAGCATTTTCTAGGCTGTGATCTTTATGTGAGCAGATTACCAGATTTTTCTCCCACAGAGCTGCTTGGCAGGCAGTGAATTGAATATTGGACTGCTAACCGCAAGGTCAGCAGTTGGAACCCACCAGCTACCATACGGGACAAAGCAGCCTGCTTCTGTAAAGATTTATAGCCTCAGAAACACAATGGAGCAGTTCTGCTCCATCCTACAGGATCTCTATGAGCCAGAATTGATTTGATAGCAGTAGGTTTAAGTAAACAGCCTTGAACAGAGAATGTAGTCACAGAATGTATCGTTCAGCCACTGGTCTGTTTTTCTCTTGACACTTAAAAAGTTGGAGCAAGCTAGGAAACGGATCTTTGCTTCCTTTCTCAGGGAATCTCCTCCTCAGCACTCAGAGCAGTAGCATGGAAGCTCCAAGAGGCCCCACAGGGCCCATCCATGTTCTCCTGTTCTGTGAGAGGGCCCAGGAGGCCCTTTTGGACTCATTCCTGTCAGGAGTTTGGGCTACTGTTTAGCAAGTGTCTGAATTTCTACAGCAGAAGAGGAGAGTCGAAACACAGAAAGGAAACACTTTCTTCAGAACTACAGATTCCATAACCAGATCTGAAGAAGCCGTCATGGGTTGGAATTTGAGTAACCATTTGTGTTAATTAACTAGCATTTTCCCCCTTGTCCTTCACTGTTAAGGAGAAAGAGAATCTCAACAAAATATTCTAGGATTTACATAGAAGAGAAAGCCACATGGCTACTAGAATCAGTTCGGTTTCATTCACTGTCTTATGGCAAGCTTTGCCCATGGATTGTTACAATTGTGGATTTCAGACCCTGAAATAATACGTGATCCTGAATTATTAGTATTAGATTAAATTACAGAGACAAAGAAATCAACTGATATGTTTTAGAACTATTTTCACCAAGGCTATAATTAGATATTTTTAATTATGAAAAGTTTTAAATTAAAAAATGGAAAGACGATGGATACTTTTGTTCACCAGTTGCTAACATTATGTCTCTTTAAAAAATTGTTTTTGTATTCTCAGTCTTTCTCTCTGAACTATTTCAAACTCTACTGCAGCTAACATGACTGTGCATCCCCAAGTACTTCAGTTTGTGTCCTAGTACTTCACTCCCTTACATAATCACAATATTATTACTACGTCTAAGATAATTAACATGAATTTTATATGCACACATACTCTAGATCCAAAATCCAATCAAAGTTTACTTTGCTGTTTATGCCCTTTGAGTCTCTTTTAATCTGTAACAATCACCTTGATTTTGTTTTGTGTGTGTGTTTTTTTTATTGTTGTTGTTTACGTATTCTGGCTAGTTGTTTATAGAATGTCCCATAATCCAGATTTTCCTGGTTAGTTTTATGTATGACTAGAGATAAATTTGTCACCGTCGAGTCAATTCAGAGTCATAGTGACCCTATAGGATCCTATAGCAGAGTCCTGGTATGGTTCTATAGGTTCACTGGACTACTAACTGCAAGGTTGGTTGGTGGTTCAAACCTACCAGCCACTCCTCGAAAACTCTATACCAGAGTCACTATGAGTCAGAACCAACTCGACGACGCTTAACAACAACCACCACAGGACCCTATAACAGACTGTCACATCTTTCTTCTGCAGAGTGACTAGTGGGTTTTAACAACCAACCTTTCAGTTAGCAGCTGAGTGCAATCATTTTTGGCAAAAACACTCCGTAAGTGATATTATGTCTGTCTTATCAGGAGACGCATATTGTCAGGCTGTTTCTTGATTAGTGATGTTAACTTTGGTGGTTTGGTTCAGGTGGTCCCCTCCAGGTCTCTCCACTTTTTCCCCTTTGTGATTAAAAAGTAATCTGTTAAGTGATCCTTTGACACCATGTGAATAGCCAGTCCCAACCCACTGTTGAAATCATCCACTAATGATCCTTGCCCAAAACAATTATTAGCCTGGGGATTTGTCCATGGTAATTTTCTAATTCTGTCATTACTTCCACATTTATAAGATGACATTTCATCTATACAGACCTTTCAGAGGATTTGAAAAATGTCTCTTGTATATTAATGAAGCAAGGCATCTCTTCAGTGTTGAATTGTTTCAAGCAACATTTTACTTAAAATTCATGTGACTGCTTGTACCTCTGCAGGATCCCAACAGGAATTTTGAATGTTATTAAAAGGGCAAAAATTGAACAGATTCTGTAATCTGTACTGTGTATGAGCGTCTCAATTTGGTAGCCGCATGTGACTATTGAAATTGAAATTTTATTAATGGAAATGAAATAAAATTGAAAATTCAGTTCCTCGGGTATAATAGCCCCATTTCAAGTATTCCGGTCATCACATGTGGTTAAAGTGATCACTGGACATCACAGAAAATTCTACAGGACAGTGCTCATATAGAATCACTCTCAGGTTCCTCCAGAACAAATGACAAACATGGGATAGGGTTAGAGTGCTCTGGTAGCGTTGTGGTTAAGAGTCGGGCTGCCAACCTCAAGGTCAGCAGTTTGAAAATACCAGCGCTTCCGCAGGAAAAAGATGAGGCGTTCTGCTCCCATAAAGATTTACAGCCTCGGAAACCCTGTGCAGGGTTGCTATGAGTCGGAACTGAGTCCACGGTACTTACCAATGAGTAAGCCTGTAGGATAAGCACTGGGCTGCTAACCGAAAGGTCAATAGTTCAAAACCATCACTGTTCCTCAAACCCTGTACAGGGTTGCTGTGAGTCAGAACTGATTCAATGGCAGTTAGCAACTAATTTAGTGAGTTTGTCAAGTTATTGCAATGTTTTGTATTTGGTTATTTTGAATTCTAGCCTGATCACATGGGCCCGGGATCAGAGCTCTGGTTTTCATGAATGTCCTGATAAGACAGACATAACATCACTTATAGAGTATTTTTGCCAAAAATGATTGCACTCAGAAATGAAATGTTCCACTAACATTTGCAAGACTTGAAAGAAAAGAGTCAAAACTTAGTTTTTATAAGCACTTCTTGTTAAGCAGACATTTTTCTCTCCTAGCAAAGTGAATGCTCTGGACTGCAAGGTTGGTTTTGAACTGCAAGGTTGGCAGTTCAAACTCACCAGCCTCTCCTCGGAAACCCCTCTACAGGATTGCTTTGAATTGCATCCGACTCAGTGGTACTTAACAACATGCAGAGATTAGTTAAAGAATGCTGTTGTTATCTGCCGTTGAGTCCGTTCTGACTCATAGCGACCCCATAGAGGACTTCCGAGGAGTGGCCGGTAGGTTTGAACTGCTGATTTTGTGGTTAGCAGTCAAGTGCTTATCCTACAGCCCCATACCAGGACTCTCTGGTTTTAAGAATGTTGTTGGTTAATTGCCAGGAAGTTGGTTCCAACTCATAGCAACCCTGTATAAGGTCTCCAAGGAGCGGCTGGTGAGTTTGAACCGCTGACCTTCTGGTTCAAACCAACCTTGCAGTCCAGTGCTGTATCCTAAAGTGCCATGCCATTTTAAAAGAATTGTTTTTGTTGTTGCTAAGTGCCGTCGAGTTGGTTCCAACTCATAGCAACCCTGTATAGGGTTTCCAAGGAGCAGCTGGTGGGTTTGAACTGTTGACCTTGTGGTTCGCAGTCCAGTACTGATCCTATAGCATCACACTAGGAGGGAGCTAAATTTCATCGGACAGCTTTTACTCTACTTGATTTTCTTTTCTTCATTGTAGTGCAAGGTATACTTAAACCGATTTCCTCTGCCCACAGGCTTTTTTCCTGGGCAGATAAAGTCAATTCATTTTTATTGTATTCAAAATACCCAATGCACAAAGGAGAGATTATTAGTGGCAGGTGGGCGCTATCATACTCTTGGCCATACAACACTTGTATCCACATAGTCTAGTTGCTGCTGCCCCACAATAGCCACTCTATGGTTAACCTGAGGGCTGCTGGACCATGATGTTCTGGTAGGCCATCTGAGAGATGCTGTAGCAACCAGCACCTTGTCCTCTAAGCCTGCCCAGGGTGACAGAATTAATTGGAGTAAGTGAGTTTGGGATGGAGTGGCTTTGTGTTCCTATAGAATCCAAAGAACAAGTCCTATTCTTGGATTCCTGCTGTTGATCTTACAAATACTGACAAAAACACCATATAAAGAATTTTTCTGCATATACACTACATTAAGAGATCAAAAAAGGTGGGAGTTAAAGATCAACAGCTAGGAATTCCATACTCAATCTTTCCTTTACCACTTCTATACATTAGGCACTGGGGTTCTGGTGTGACTTGTGTGTGCAGCCCCTGGACCCCTTGAATTGGATGGTTTTCAGGTCAGCAAATCTCTGAGATGTGGTGCTCAGAGGCCCCTGGATCATGTCCAGTTGTGAGGACAAGAGAGAGTAGAGAATGGCTTTAAGAGGGTTGGTACATCTGTGTTGCCTTCTGTCCCCGTTTTCTTTTAGTCTCTTTTGCCAAAATAGATACTGGACATCACATGTGGAAAAGGAGGAGAGAAAGGTGGAAACGTCTGGGGCTTTGTGCATCTATGGTTCACAGGACGGGACTTTTAATAACATCCCTGTTAAAACCCACTCTGTACCTTTCTTCAAGCTCAAATCAGACCTAGCCTGCTGAAAGCGATAATTTTGCTGCAGTAGGAGTAAGAAAAGATGTAGAAATCGTCCAGCACCTTTGTTTTCTCCCCATTGTCTTTATCAAATGAGCACACTAGAGGGATAAAGTGCAGTAAGTGGTATGTTGCTAGGCCAAGAGAACTACCCTAGTGCTTTTCTGGAATTTGTTATAAATGATTTTGCCACTTTGCTTTTTCTTTTGAGTCCTCAGTAGTTGATCTCAAGTGTGTGGATTCTCAGGTCCTCTTGGCTGCAGGAGGATGTGGGAACACCAGGATTAAAAGTAGGTCAAAACTCTAGTTAATGATATGCTTGCTGAAGTGTTTAGGGGATGTGGATTGATATCTGCAATGTGATTTGAAATGCATCCAAAAAATAAGGGAACGGATAGAGAAATGGGTAGTTGTTAAGTGCTGTCAAGTCAGTTCCAACTCATAGAGGCCTTGTGAAGGATTCCTGGTGTGGCGTTGCAGGCTAATGTGCTGGCCTGCAATTGGTTTGAACCACAAGGTCGGTGGTTCAGACTCACCAGCCACTCCTTGGAAACACTATACAGGATCGCTATAAGTCAGAACTGAATCAATGGCACTTAACAACAGCAACAACAATAGGGTTTCCAAGGAGCAGCTGCTGAGTTCGAACCACCGACCTTGTGGTTCAAACCGACCTTGCAGTCTAGTGATTACCCTACAGCACCACACCCGGACTCCAGCAGAGAAATGGGTAGATAATGTAATAAAGGAAATACAGTAAAATGTTGATGGTAGAATGTAGGTGATGGATGTGCAAATGTTCTCTATAAATTCTTTCGAATGTCCCCTGTATATGTGAAAATTTTTATATTCAAATGGTAGGGAAATAAAAGCAGGTCAGAGAGGAAGTTAAGCAGCATTCAGGAAAAGGTCCAGTACAGTGGGACTCTTACCGTGTTAACTGGGGCCATCTGGTGTAAGAAGGATGGTGGACACTGTCAGCATATACTGATTTTTTAGAAGTCTTACGTAGGGTATAAGCATCCAGGATAGTGTCCTTCCTCCCCTCTGGGTCCTGGTGTGGTATGGGCCCTCTCTCTCATGACTGTTGCATGGTGGCCTTCCTCTGCTTTCAGCTAACCACTCCTTCTGCTTTGGGAAGATGGTCAGCATCTTGGTTACATTCAGGCAACCTGGCTGCCCTAATCTAAATGAATACTTTTCTGTTCTTCTCCTTGTGTTTTTCCCTGGTGATTTACAGAGTTGGAGTTGACCCAGATCAAGACCCACCACCCAACAATGACAGCTTTCAAGTCTTACAAGGGGTAAGTCACAAACAGGGAAGATATTATTAAGAGTAGCTATGAAATGTATTGAATGCCTATCACATGGCAGGCTATTTATGTGGGTTCATTCCTTGTGATCTGGACAAGCAGGTACTGGCTATCCCCATTTCAGGTTATTAGAAGTTGAAGTTTGAGAGTTCAAGTTAGTTACCTAAGGTCAGAGAATTAGAAAGCGATAGACCCAGGATTTGACTCCAGTATCTATGTTCTTAAATAACATAATTAAGGGATGGGCTGAGCTCAAAGAGTGTTTAAGTAAAGGTCCCAATTCCCTACCTTTGCAGAATTAATATATTGGGGATTTGCTCACTGTAGCTGGTTCTGAGTCTGTCAGTGGTGCCTACACCGAGGAAGGAGAGAGTTCTGATTTGACTTTCCAGCCCGGGAATCTGAGGAAGAGAGGATAGATACAGGTCTCCTATTCCTCCAGGATCTAAGGTCCTCTACAGCTCTCTGAGTTCCCTTTCAGCTCAGTAGTGGCAGACTAGCAGTCCCCACCCACCCCTTAAAGGTCATAGCATTATTAACAATTAAGGCTTGAGCAGGGTGGTGGCAGCAGAGTGGGCCTGGAGTGGAGTGCTGGGACAGTTGACTGTAGAAACAATGAGTGGCACAGTCTTGTAACAGCATCCAGGAGGGGCTTGCCGAGGCCCCTGCTAGTACAGGAGGCTGCAGAGAGAATCGGGATGGAGCCCATGTTCGGCAGAGGAGGGTGGTGTTAGCCCTTGGTGTTGTCATCTGCTCTAGTTACTATGGCTGCATAACAAACTGCCCCATTATGCTCATGGATTCTCTGAGTCAGGAATTTGGAAAGGACATAGTAGGGACAGCTTTCCATGTTCCATGACATAGTATGGACAGCTTGCCTTAGCTTCACACAGTCCATGGCCTCAGCGGGGAAAAACTCGAAGGCAGGGGGGTGACTCAATGGCTGGCTGGAGGCTTGAATCAGCTGAAGGCTTGTTCACTCAAGTGTCTGAGGCCTGGTTTTAGAGGACTCAAAGACTAAGATTTCTGGCTGGAATGTCTACATATGGCTTCTCCATTTGACCTGAGCTTCCTCACAGCATGGTGGTGTCAGGGTGGCTGGAACAAGCAAGGTGGAAGTTACACAGCTGTTACTGATCTAGTCTTGGCATTCTACAGCATCACTTCTATGACACTCTATTGGTTATCAACAAGTTACTAAAATAAAGCTAGTGACAAAGACTTTGTAGGCATGGTTTGTCTCCAGCTTTTGTTCCTTCACCAGACTGGCAGACAAGATGGGAAAAGAAGTGTTATGATGGGAGCAAAAATGTGATGCCAAAAGGTTATCCCTTTGACCTTGAGGGTCCAGAACAGTTTTGACTTCACAGTGTTAAGCACAGCTTTTGCTTCATAGTGTCAAGCACAGTGCCTGGCACATGGGGGGAAATCAATAGGTATTTGGCCAATAGATAGGGGAGTGAGAGGTGAAACAGTAAAGCAGGTGTTTTTACTAACCATGTATGTGCCTTGTCCATGAAACCATATAGAGTGTTTCGTTTTTGTCCTGTCAGCTTTGAATAACACTTAATGTTGCACTTAACCCTACATCCAGTTTTCATGTTTCATATTCCATAGGATCTTCTAAATGAATCCATCGACAAAATTGGATTTAACACGTCTCCCAAAATGTGGAGCCAGCTGTGTGGGGCCTAGGGGGTGCTGCTATAGCTTTTTCGGATGTCCTTTTCCTTGAGAGTGATCACAGCCTGATAAGGCATTTGTATTTGTTTCCTGGGGTTCCTGTAACAAAGTAACACAAACTGAGTGACACACTGGAAACACTGGGCTTGTCATTAGTATCAGAAAAAATTTGCTGTCATTTTTTTCATGGAAATGTCTGGGAAAGCCATGGGTCCCAAATGCTAAGAACTCTGGCATTTCGTCCATGTAATGATAACTCAAATAGGGCCCATCCCTCAGAAACTGCCCTGGATGGACCTGGAGTAGTAAACTCAGTATTGCCGATAGCTTATGCAGGACCCTCGGAGCAGAGAGCTCTGTGCCCACTTGGCACTGTGTATGGGGCTGGCAGTGACTTCTACTACCCTCCTGATGGTGCCCCGTTTGCCAGGCATCATCAGGTGGTGGGTGGAAGCTAATTTAGATAAACAGTTTTCTCTTAACCTCCTTCCTTCCAAACCTCAAGCACAGCGGTGCAGAAAGGCCCTCAAAGTCGTCAATTCAGCAGACATTTTTGATTCTTTCAAGATTGCTCATACTGGGGGCAAAAAAGAACTTCAGGCTTGGTTCCTCAGGACACCCTCTGCAGAAAGGGCTTTATTTCTCTAAATTATTTTCCCCTGAAGCTTCTCATTCCAGTGAGCCACTAACAGCAGGGCTGGGAGTCATGAGAAACAATGAAACAGAAATAAATGGACTTCTAATTTTTGGGTGAAACCCCGGTTTCTTGCAGTTTCCCCTGGATCAGATCCAGGTCACATGCTCAGTGTTGTCGTGAAACTGAAATCAGAGGTGGGGAGAGTCCACATATTTATTTCCAATTAGAAAAAGAAAGGGCAAATCTCTTTACCTCATTTTTGAAATTATCTTAAAAACAACCAAACACATTTAATATTTAAAGGAAAAGTATTTCTTATAATGAGCACAGTTTTCCTCACTGGTTCTAGAAGCCCCAGGTTATAAACATAGTCAGGGCTACAGAGTTACAGAATATTAGCTCATTTGGGAGAAGAAATGGAGATGTTGGCTGGAAGTTTTGGCTTTATAGGAGGAAAGCATAAGAACATTGTGGGCAGACTTCAGCTTCATGTCCCTGGCAAGTTTGACTCATTTAAACAAAACAAAAAACTCAATTGCTTTGTTTCTACGGAGGTCTTGGTGACTTTGCAACTAAAACAAAAACAAGCCCAGCTGGAACCAAGCTGCCCTGCCCTAGGGGTGGCCTCCCACCTCATTAAGGGCGGGGGTGGGGTGAGGGAGTGTGGGGACTTTTCAAGCCAGACACAGCTGAGATTTATGTTGGCCGGATATGCAGACACATTCATTTCCTTCCCAAAGTTTACTGAAGTACACTCATTGATGAGGCCACCTTTGGAGCAGCTAAGAAAGCACGGATCTGAATTTGTCCAGGCTTTTATCATATCATCAGGCAAAGCTCCATGTTTTTAACTTAGGACAAGGTCACAAGCCGGATATTAATGGAATGTGGAGGAAAGGAAACCGCTGTGTGTGTGCACGCACACACATTGAAAACTGTAGAAAATCTATTGTTGATAGTTCCGTTGACATATGACTTTTTAGACTAGTTAGATTTACAAGTGTTTCTGGCTTCTCCCAGTTTTCCTGCAGGCTGAAATCTGATGCCCAGTTGCTTAAATTTTTAACTACAAACTGTTGCTGAGTTGCCTTTTCTCTAGCTTCTACCCACTGTTGTTGTTTTTTTATCATCCAATTGTGTATGTGGGCCCCTGATTTCATACTCTCCTCTTTCCTCTTCTTCTAGAAGCTCAAAAGTAGCATGAATTTATCCACTCATTTGACAGGTATCTATTGAGCACCGGTTATATTTCAGATATCATATGATACTCTGGTAATACATCTGCAGACCAGATAGCTGAACTCCATTCCTAAGGCCTTGGTAAAAGTGTGAGAAGGGTAATGGTGGAGAGCCTTGTTTCCTCTCCCATCGGGTATAGATTTTTTTGCTTGGTACTCCCAAGTATGGAGTCCTTGGGTAGGGCAAACCGTTAACACACTCAACTGCCAGCTGAAATTCCATTCACGGGCACCTCAGAAGAAAGATCTGGTAATCCACTTCCAAAAAATCTGCCATTGAAACAAACCCTTATGGAGCACAGTTCTACTCTCATACATGGGTTCTACTCTGTTACCATAGGTCCAAGTTGACTTATAGCAACTGGTTTCTTTTAGTGTGTTGATAAATCATGTTGTATTAGCTACTCTTAGAGTGCTCTGTTGCTTTTGAAACGTTTGTCAGAGAAGCCAGTGTTGTGCACAGTCTTGAAGGATTATATAAAGAAAAACATGGCATCAGGATTGGAGGAAGACTCATTAACAACATGAGTTATGCAGATGATACAACATTATTTGCTGAAAGTGAAGACAACTGAAAATACATACTGATGAAGATCAAAGACCACAGCCTTCAGTATGTAAAGAAAAGGTAAATCCTCACCACTGGACCAATAAAAATGGAGAAAAGATTGAAGTTGTCAAAGATTTCAGTTTTCCCAAATCAGCCATCAACACTCATGGAAACAGCAGTCAGGAAATCAAACAACGTTTTTCATTAGGCAACTCTGCTGCACACAACTTCTTTAGAGTGTTAAAGAGCAAAGATGTCAGTTTAAGGACTAAGGTTCACCTGACCAAAGCCATGGTATTTGTAATAACCTCACATGCATGTGAAAGCTGAACAGTGAATAAGGAAGACCGTAGAAGAATTGATGCATTTGATTTATGGTGTTGAAGGAGAATATTAAAAGTACCATGGACTGAGGATGGAAAACTCCCTAATACATTCTGTGAAGCAAGCATAATCCTCATACCAAAACCAGGGAAGGACAACACCAAGAAGGAAAATTATAGATCAGTATCCCCAAAAATTCTCAACAAAATCCTAGCCAACAGAATTTAACAACACATCACAAATATAATGCATCATGACCAAGTGGGATTCATATCAGGGATGCAAAGATAGTTCAACGTCAGGAAAGCAACCATATAAATAAGAAAAAGGAAAAGAACCACATGATCATATCGATTGATGCAGAAAAGGCATTTGACAAAATCCAACATCCATCCCTGATAAAAACACTCAACAAAGTAGGAATCGAAGGGAAATTCTTCAACATAATTAGGAGCATATATATAAAACCAACAGCTAACATCACTCTTAATGGAGAGAAACAGAAAGCCTTCCCCTTGTGAACAGTTATCACACAAGGATGACCTTTATCACCACTCCTATTCAATATTGTTTTGGAAGTCTTAGCCAGAGAAATAAGGCAAGATAGGGAAATTAAAGGCATCCAGATTGGCTAAGAGGAAGTAAAACTCTCTTTGTTTGCAGATAATATGATCCTATACATAGAAAACCCCAAAGACTCAGTAAAAAAGCTACTAGATCTCATTGGAAGATTTAGCAAAGTGGCAGGGTACAAGATCAACATACAAAATCAGTTGGATTCCTCTATACTAATAATGACAACACTGGACAGAAAATTAGGAAAGCAATACCATTTACAATAGCCACCTAAAAGATGAAATATTTAGGAATAAATGTAACCAGAGAAACAAAGGACCTATACATAGAAAACTATAAAACCACTACTACAAGAAACCAAAGGAGACCTACAAAAATGGAAGAATATACCATGCTCCTGGATAGGAAGACTTAACATTGTGAAAATGTCAATACTGCCCAAAAGCAGTTTACACATATAATGCAATCCCAATCCAGATTCCAATGACATTCTTCAAAGAGATGGAAAAAACAGTTACAAACCTTATATGGAAAGGAAAGAGACCCAGGATAAGCAAAGCACTACTTAAGAAGAACAAAGTTGGTCGCCTCTCACTCCTTGATTTCAAAATTTACTACATGGCTACAGTGGTCAAAACAGCCTGGTACAATGAAAGATATATTGATCAATGGAACAGAATTGAGACTCCAGAAATTAACCCATCCACATATAGCCAACTTATCTTTGACATAGGGCCAAAGTACATTGAGTGGGGAAGACAACAGTCTCTTTAACAGATGGTGCTGGCAGAACTGGAAAGTTATATGCAAAAGATTGAAACAAGACCTTACCCCAAGCCGTATACAAAGACCAACTGAGCATGGATTAAAGACCTAAATGTGAATCCCAAATTATAAAGGTCATCAATGAAAAAATAGAGACAAATTTAAGGGCTTTAATCTAGGGCACACATAGACTACAAAACATTGTGAAAATTAGGCAAACAAAAGAAGACAAAATAGATGATTGGGACGTTCTAAAACTTAGAAACTTATGTGCATCAAAAGACTTCACCAAAAGAGTAAAAAGGGAGCCCACAGAATGGGAAAAAAACTTTTGCAATGACATATCAGGCAAGGGACTAATTTCTAAAATCTATAGGAAACTACAACACCTCTACAAGAAAAAGACAAGTAACCCAATTGAAAAATGGGCACGGGACATGAACAGACATTTCACCAAAGAAGACATTTGGGTAGCCAACAAACATATGAAGTCATGCTCACAATCATTAGCCATTAGAGAGATGCAAATCAAAACAACAATGAGATATCATCACACACGAGAAATAACAACAAAGTTCAAAAATGCAAAGGATAATAAATGCTGGTGAGGATGTGGAGAGAATGGGACTCTCCTATATTGCTGGTGGGACTGCAAAATGGTCCAGCCACTCTGGAAAACAGTATGGCACTTCCTCAAAGTTGGAAATAGAAATACCACATGATCCAGTAATTCTTCTACTTGCTATATATCCACAAGAAATACGAGCCATAACACGAGTAGTTATATGCACACCATGTTCATAGCAGCACTATTCACAATAGTAAAAAGATGGAGACAGCCTAAGTGCCCATCTATGGAAGAATGGTTAAACAAAGTTTGGTACATACACACAATGGAATATTATGCTACCTTGAAGAATAACAAAGAAGCCGCAAGCCACTACATAACATGGATGAGCCTTGAAGACATTATGCTGAGTGAAATTAGTCAGTCACAAAATGACAAATATTGCATAAGACCATTATTGTAAAAGCTTAAGAAAAGATACCCATACTAAAAGGGGGGAACAAAACAGTACCATGAAACCATGAACTAACAAAAGAACAAACCAATTTGTTGGAAAAAGTACAGCCAGAATGCTAGGAGGGACCAGTCCAAAGAATATCATGTTTGGTAGGTAATATGGGTGATCAGAGAAAAAGAGGAAGACACCCAACACGATGGATTGGCACAGTGGCATTTGCTAAGCAGTGGCCTTGGGCTTAGCAAAGACTGTGAGGTTGGTGCAGGACTAGGCAGTGTTTCGTTCTGTTGTGCATAGGGTCGCTATGAGTTGGTACCAATTTGATGGCAGCTAACAACAACAACAAATGTGATGGCTGGAACTGTAGTTACCTTGACAGAGCCAGACCAAATGATTTTGAAAGCCTTATATGAACCGTGGACCGGATGTTTCCCACCTCTGCTTTAGACATTGTGTTGTTGTTAAGTGCCATCGAGTCGGTTCCGACCCATAGCGACCCTGTATAGGGTTTCCAAGGGTGTAAATCTTTACGGGAGTAGAAAGCCTCATCTTTCTCCCGCGGAGCAGCTGGTAGTTTCGAACCGCTGACCTTAAGGTTCGCAGCCCAATTTGTAACCACTACGCTACCAGAGTTCCCCACAGGAAAAAAAAAAAAAAGTGGAGACTTGTTTTCTCACCATGCCCCTCCTCAGAAGCTGGCATCCCACCAGGTTTCACAGCTCATGTTTTTAGCTCAGGCTATGTCTAAAGCTCCTTTTTTTTTTCTGTGGGGAACACATAAATGAAAATATTAATTCTCCAAGTACAGTCTGGGAATAGAGGCTGTAGTATCTGTTGTTGTTGTAAAATGCTGTGGAGTTGGTTCCAACTCATAGCAACTCTGTATAGGGTTTCCAAGGCTTTAAATCTATGAGGGAGCAGAAAACCCCATCTTTCTCTTGAGGAACGTCTGGCAGGCTCAAACTGTGGACTTTATGGTTCATAGTCCCGCGCTTACGTATGGAGCCACCACGCTCCCCAGTATTTATTATTGTCGTTGTTAAGTGTCATCGAGTCGATTCTGACCTATACGAGGAGCAGCTGGTATTTATTGGAGGAGCCTCCTATACCCATGTTAATCCCTATTCAGTGCTGTGCTGTGCTGAACCCATAAGAAGGGCTCTACTGACTTGCCTTGTTTGTAGAACCTTCCTGATTCCTCATAGAACCTTCCTGATTTCCCTAAAACCTCCATGCATGTAACTTCTTCCTGTACCTATGCATGCTTCTGGTACCATTTCTTGGAGTAAGTTGTTTAACGCCTCTTTTATAAAGTTGGACTTTTATTTGTCTTAAACTTACCCCTTGTAACCTTTAAGGTTGTGTCTTAATTTCTTTCATTTCAGGATTTGCTGTAGAATCTGAGGTCACTTGCTCTAATTTTGTGGACTCTAGGCCTATCTCTTTGTAGCCTGAGAAGACCTTTTATTAATCTGCTTTCAAATGGAAGTCCTTCCTTTGCTTTAATTACTTTAGTTGTCCCTTTTGAGACTTATATAAATAAGTCTCCTGCAAATTCCATGAAGTGAGATAGCAAGAATTGAAGTATTCCAGGTTTTAAATAATTCTTTGTGGCTTTGCATGACATAGTAAGAGTTTGTTGTTCTCTTGTTGTTTCAAGAGAGTGGCAGGTAAGACTGACTGGGATACAGGCTTTGTGTTTGATGGCTTATTTTATCTTTCTGGATGATTATAATTTTTTTCAGTTTTTCTTTAGTTAGATTCTACAGGCAGTTAGAACTAAGAGCTTAGGGCCTATTCCTTTCTAAAAGACACTACTTTTTTTGTAAGGATGGTTACCTGTCAAAAAGGCCATCTACTACTTTTCTGCCCTGTCTTGAGATAGTTTGATATCTTCCCAAAGGAATGATTTGTTTTCTGCAAATGGAGACTTTCCTATGTCTTCCTTCTTCCATATGGCTTGTTGTTGTGGTTATGTGCCGTGGAGTCGGTTCCCACTCATAGTGACCCTGTACAGGGTTTCTGAGGCTGTAAATCTTTACGGAAGCAGAAAGCCTCATCTTTCTCCCATGGAAGAGCTGGTAGTTTCGAACTACTGACCGTGAGATTAGCAGCCCGATTCGTAATCACTATGCTACCAGAGCTCCTTCCATATGGCTTATAAAAGTATAAAATAAAGTTAATCTCTAGGGTCGCTCCTTGTTTATATTTCTCCATCCACAGCAGGGCCCATTTAACAAAGCCATTTCCATATCTGTGACTAAACATTCATTAAATACCAGGGGCGCTCAATTTCTGGAAATAATTTAGAACTTCGTGTAATTTTGGCTCGACTTTTATTTGGTTATTGTCATTGTCCCTTGCCTATAGAGTTACTTCCTCCATACTGGAGTTTTGGTGTGGTGCTGTGGGTTAATGCGCTGGACTGCAAATTTGGTTTGAACTGCAAGGTCCACAGTTCAAGCTCACTAGCCGCTCATCGGAAACTTTATACAGGGTCACTATGGGTCTGAACCGACTCAACAGTGCTTAACAACAACGATAATATTAAAGATTATGACTATTAAAAAGCTTGTGCCTCATAAGCAGTCTGTACTTTCAGAATTTGTCATGCAGCAACATAAAAGTCCATTAAATCAAAGATTCAAAGCCACTGCCGTCGAATAGATTCTGACTCATAGCCACCCTATAGGATAGAGTAGAACTGCTCTATGGGATTTCTGAGACTGTAAACCTTTACAGGAGCAAGCAGCTTCATCTTACTCTATGGAGTGGTTGGTGGGTTTGAATCGGCAACCTTGTGGTTAGCAGCCCAACACTTAACCCGCTGCACCACCAGGTAGGTCCTACTTTATGTCCATGTATGATCAAACCTTCTAACACTGATTAGTCTACCTTTTGAATTGAATCAATTTCTACTAAAATATTCTCTGCCAATGTATCTTTGAAACTTTGTAGATATGGGATATGTAGAAATTACGATTAAAAATGAATTCTTCCCCCATGCTTCCAGGTCCCTTTTCTGCAACTAAGCCTTTGTCCTCTTGTTTGTTCCTAGGACGGCCCAGATAATGCCAGAGGGAACCGAACAAAGCAAGAGAGTGCATGGATATTCAGGCTGTGGTACAGCTTCGACCACAAGTATCCTTTTTACTAAAACATTCAAGAAACATTAGTGATGAAATTCTCTTGCATTGTAAGTGAATGACTTCTGATGAGTAAGGAAAAATGTGTGCTTGGTACAGCTGTTGGGATATGTACACATCTCAACATTCAACCACAGGTACTCATGATGAGCAACTTTCTGGGTAAGAGGAGTGTTTTCCTATCAGCAGTGAACCTAAAGCCTGGTAGACTCATGTGACTCTTCAGAGAAATATGTTTACAGGGGAATATGACTTTGTAGATGAATCCGTTGAAATTATGCTATGAACTGTTCTGTGATCATAAAGAGAAGGGGAGCTTGGGCAGTTAATCCATGTAGGGATGATAATTTCTGCTTGCTGTAATCAGCCAATTCTGATCCAGGCTTTGTGTGATCTGATCCTGGCCTAATTGGGGGGTGGGGTGGTGGTTAATGCAGGATAGACCTTATTCTATAGATTCAAGTGATCCCAAGTGCAAATTCAAAAACAAAAAGTTCAACCTTCAGCAATAATTACACTGAATGTAAATGGATTAAATGTACCAGGCAAGAGACAGAGAGTGGCAGAATGGATAAGAAAACAGGACTCACCACTATGCTGTCTACAAAAACACACCTTAGACATAAAGACAAAAATAAACAAAAAAAAAAAATCAAAGGATTGAAAATATATATCAATCTAACAACAATCATCAACCTGTATAAGAGACAAAAAAGGATACTATGTAATGATTAAAGAGTCAATTGAACAAGGAGACATAACCAAAATAAATATCTATGTTCCTAACAAAAGAGCCCCAAAATACATGTCAAATTCTAATGAATTGAAGAGACAAATAGACAGCTCTACAATAATTGTTGTTGTTGTTATGTGCCCTGTATAAAGTCTCTAAGGTGTGGCTGGTGGGTATGAGCCACCATCCTTGTGGTTAGCAGTCCAGTGTTTATCCTACAGCGCAACATTTAATTTACCACTTTTGATGAAAGAGCAACTAGAAAGAAACTTGACAAAGACACAATCAACCACCTTGACCTCATAGATACATACAGAACACTCTACCCAACAGCAGCCCAGCATGCATTCAGTTTCAGCGCACATGGAACATTCTCCAGAATAGACCACATATTAGGCCACAAAGCAAGCTTTAATACATTTAAAAACATTGAAAGAATACAACACATCTCAGATAACAGTGCTGTTAAATTGGAAATCAACAAGAAAAAAGAAGAAAATACATGGAAATTGAGTTAACACCCAGCTTAAAAACCACTGGGTAACTGAAGAGATAGAAAATGAAATAAAAATTCCCTGAATCAAACATGAATAAAAACACTACATATCAAAACTTTTGTTGTGGTTGTCAAATGTTGTCAAGTCATTTCCGACTCATAGCAACTCTGTATAGAGTTTGCGAGGAGTGGCTGATGAGTTTGAACTGTTGACTTTGTGGTTCAAACCAACCTTGTGGTCCTACAGCAGCACACCAGGTTCCTTTTGGACACAGCAAAAGCAGTGATCAGAAGCAATTTATAGCAATAAACACATACATCCAAAAAGAAGAAAGAACCAACATCTTAACTCCTGTGGTGCCTTGTATTTACTGATAATGGCTTTTCTATCCAAAGTCTTTTTAATTCCCACCAAGTGGTTGGGTGGGACCATGCAAGTAAGTTATACAGGACTCTAAGGCTGGGATTGGTTAGTTTTGCCCTCCAGCTAGGTTTATAAGGAGCCATCTCCAAAGCAGAGACAGAAGATCTCAGTACCATCAAGAAGGCAGAGCAAGAATGAAGTGTGAGATTCCTTCTTAGAGAAACAGCGATGGCAAAGGTGACTGGCAGAGGTGGTGGCATGGAGAGACAGAGCAGCTTTGGGCTCTAGACCCATGGACTGAGTAAAGCTGAGTGCCTGTGGGCAGAAAACTGGCTTGAAGAATGCTCTTTGTGCATTCACAGACTGGCTAAAAGAGCTTTGTGGCACTTCCCCAAGCAGAGCAAAGACCAAGGGACCACATAGCTGAGAGACCAAAGACAAGAGTGTGGCGTGCTTACAAGAAAGCTACTGAAACTAATAGAATGATTTAACAAAGTAGGAGGGTACACGATCAATATACAAAAATCAGTCGGATTCCTCTACACTAATAAAGAGAACTCTGAGAAGGGAATCAGATAAATAATACTACTTACAATAGCCACCAAAAAGATGAAATACTTAGGAATAAATCTAACCAATGATGTAAAAGACTTATCCAAAGAAAACTACAAAATACCTCAATAAGAAAAAGACAGTCCAATTAATAAATGGGCAAAGGACATGAACAGACATTTCACAAAAGAAGATAGAGGGTATTTCTACAAACATTTATATGTGCTGCAAATATATCCATGACTATAGTAGAGCATAAAGAGCTCTGGTAGCGTAGTGGTTACGAATCGGGCTGCGAACCGCAATGGTCAGCAGTTCGAAACTACCAGGCACTCCGCGGGAGAAAGATGAGGCTTTCTGCTCCCATAAAGATTTACAGCCTCGGAAACCCTGTACGGGGTCGCTATGAGTCGGAACCGACTCCACGGCATATAACAACAACATAGTAGAGCATGGACTTCTGGTGTGGCATTGTCAATTAATGCGGTAAACAGCAATGTTGGTTTGGGCCGTTAAGGCCG
Organism: Chrysochloris asiatica; assembly: GCF_000296735.1. NCBI lineage: Eukaryota > Metazoa > Chordata > Mammalia > Afrosoricida > Chrysochloridae > Chrysochloris > Chrysochloris asiatica. Next base: position 1,877,957 of record NW_006408580.1, read on the forward strand.
GCAGTTCTAACTCACCAGCTGCTCCTTGGAGTCACTAGCTGCTTCTTGGAAACCCTGTACAGGGTTACTGTGAGTTGGATCCCGACTCGATGGCACATAGCAACATAGCAACAATAGTAGAGCATATAGGAACAAAGTTATGAGAATACCTTAGCCATAACCAAACACCTTGAGTTGAGGGATCAGGACCATAGTCTCAGGAGACATCTAGGTCAATTAGCATAACATAGTCCTTAAAGAACACGTTCTACAAGCATTTTGGTGAGTAGCCAACTGGAGTCTTTAAAGCTTGCGAGTACTTATCTAAGATATGGCTATATCTAAGATATGGCTCTTCCTGTGTGGAGCAAAGAGGAGTGGAAAGAACCAAAGACTCAATGAAGCTATTAGTCTATAGGACTAATGAACCGTGTGAACCACAAATAATCCAATTAATAAATGGGCCCAGGACTTGAGCAGACACTTCACCAAAGAAGACAGAGGGTATTTTTACATACATATTTATATGTGCTTCAAATATATCCATGAAGCACAGCCTAGGTCTCACCTTCTGAGACCACAACTAGATGGTGCCCAGCTACCTCTACTGACTGCTCTGATTGGGATCACAATAGAAGGAACTTGATAGAGTGGGAGGAAAAGGTACAGCAAAATTCAAATTCATAAAAAGACCAGACTTGTCTGGGAGAGACTTGTAACCCCAAGACTGGCCCTTGGTGGTGGTGGCTGTGTGCCGTGGAGTCGGTTCTGACTCATAGCGACCCTGATTGGCCCTTAGATACCCTTCAAACCTGGAACTGAACTCACTTCCAGACATCACCTTTCAGCCAAATAATAGGCCTATAAAGTCAACAAGGGAATGCTGTGGCTCTATAAGATAAGCACTGGACTGCGAACCACAGTGTCCGCAGTTCGAGCCCTCCGGCTGCTCTGCAGGAGAAAGGCGAGGCTTTCTGCTCCTTCGAAGATTTAAAGCCTCTGAAAACCCTATATAGAGTAGCTATGAGTTGAAACCGACTCAACATCACTTTACAACAAAGTGAACAGTAACACCCGTGAGCAAACTGTTCCTCAGAACAGTCAACCATACAAGACCAAAAGGGTAGCATTTGCCCAGAACTTTAAGTTCAGAAGTGAAAATGGGGCAGGAAAGATGGAAATGGGAATATGGACTATGGGAAGACTGCTGCTACATTGATGGGAAACAAATGTTTATAAGTTGTTGAATGGGAAACTAATTTATTGTGTAAAATTTCACCCAAACCACAATAAAATGCTAAAAAATAACAAAACAAAATCAAACAAAGGGAGAGTAGTATTGAAGAAACAGTGATTTGTAATCCAGAAGTGAACAAAAGTTAAAAATAATTTAGAAGATTCATTATTTAGCAAGATACCCAAAGAGTCTCCTTTGACTAACAAAATTTAAATTAAATAGTATTGCATTTCCTTTTATAATACTTCAGTCACTCTGCTTGGTTCTACAGTGGATAATACTCATATATTGGCATTATTTAATCGACTCAGTGGCACACCACCATTAACATTATTGTGTTGTTGTGAAGTGCCATTGAGTGGGGTCTGACCCATAGCAACCCTGTAGAGGGTTTCCGAGGAGCGGCTGGTGAACCACCAACTGACTTTGCAGTCCAGCACATTAACCCACAGCGTCATACCAGGACTCCTGGCTTATTGTAAATGCTGCTATTGTATTCTAAAATTTAGATTCAATCTGTAGAAAAAGCCTAGAAAATTTGTTTATATAATTGGAAAAGAATAAATTTGTAAAGAAGAGATGGTAGTAAGTATAAATGAGTTCAATTTTCTATCCCTCATAGGAAAAAAATGAAAAGTCTCTGACTAAAGTTGATAAATTAAGAAACAGGAGAAAAATGTATTATGGTAAGTTGTAATGATAATTACCAGAGCAATTGGGGTGACAAAGACTTGTTATTTCATTTTGTGTCCTTCCATCAATTTGAATATATTTTTAAAAATATCAATAGATAGATAGGTAGATAAATATATACATGTATATACGTACAAAGGAGCTCTGGTAGCGTAGTGGTTACAAATCAGGCTGCGAACCGCAAGGTCAGCAGTTCGAAACTACTAGCTGTTCCGCGGGAGAAAGTTGAGGCGTTCTGCTCCCATAAAGATTTACAGCTTCGGAAACCCTGTATAGGGTCGCTATGAGTCGGAAGCGAATCCACGGCACACAGCCACCACCACACCACCATATATGTACAAGGAGCTCTGGTAGCATAGTGGTTATGAGTCGAGCTGCTAACCTCAAGGTCAGCAGTTCGAAACTACCAGCCGTTCCATGGGAGAAAGAAGAGGCTTTCGGCTCCCATAAAGATTTACAGCCCCGGAAACCGCATACAGGGTTGCTATGAGTCGGAACTGACTCCATAGCACACAATCACCACCACCAATACCATGTATATATATATACACACACACATATATGTAAGTTATCTTTTTTAAAGAAGTTGCTAGAGAGCCTTGTATATTTGAAGGAAGGAGGAGCTTCTCCCAGGGGACTGAAATGTAGCCTCTTGTGTTTCCCCTCTAATTTGACTCTTTAGTCTTATCCTAGTCATTCTACAAATCCAAGCTTCTCTTATCTTCCGAGCTAAAGACAGTAGCTACAGAGAGAGACTGTTCTCAAAGTGAGCTAAGGCTGGGTATGTAGTTAAAAGTCAGATGGGAGAATAACTGTTTGTAAAGTCCCCAGAACCCCTTTGGTTTAGTAATTCCCAGTTCAAAGTTTACCCTAGTGTCTACCTTTTGAACTCTTTCTAAAGCTAAAGCTTCTTATCTCATTTTCTTAAAGTGAAAACAGGCATTGGTGGTACTTACAGTTCACCTCTTGAGTACCCAAATGGCTCTGCCACTTTCTCATCTCCTTTTAAAGTCACTTGGCCACTCATGTAGTTAAGTGTCTCAACTTTTTCCACATTACTTAGATGGTGAGAATCAGAAATGGTCCCAGCTCTATCACACCATGACAGGTGTTTTCTAGTGTTTCTGACATAGGGCTGTGCATTTGGCAGCACAAACAGTCACAGATTGACACTTACTAAGCTTTCCACATTTCAGTTGGCTTTCATGTTAGAGAATGTTTCTCAGCCAAGGGTGATTTTGCAATGCTTGGAAACAAATTTGGTTGTCACCACTGGAGGGAGACCAAGTATGCTGCTTAATAGCCTACTAAAGTCCACAGGACAGCCCCTACAACAAAGAATTATCCAGTCCAAATGTTAATAGTAAAAAACAAATAAACCTACCCATTGTGGTAGAGTCCATTCCAATGCATAGCAGCTCTGTAAGGTGTAGTATAACTGCCCCATGGGGGTTCCAAAACTGTAAATCTTTACAGAGTAGATTGCCACATCTTTCTCCCATCAATCTTTCCGTTACACTACTGTATACCCTCAGGGCTCTTTTTGTCAAAAGTGCTGAGATTCAAAATCCTATGTTAGAGGCTGGAAGAGAGGCAGCAAGTGGAGGGAAAATAGTCTTGTATGGGGTGCTACTGCTGTTGCTAAGCGTCGTTGAGACTCATAATGACCCTGTATAGGGTTTCCAAGGAGTGGCTGGTGGTAGCAATCTAGTGCTTATTCCACAGTGCCACACCAGTATGGGATGTTGGGATATTTATAATCTGAGTAGCTTAGTTAAAATCATTTCACCTCACCAAGTCACAGTTTTCTTATTTAAAATTGCCGCAGTTACTTCTTGTTGCTAAGTGCCATCAAGTTCCTACCCATAGCAACTCTGTATAGGGCTTCCAAGGAGCAGCTGGTGACCTTGCAGTTCAAACGACTTTGCAGTCTGATGCATGAGCCCACAGTGCCACACCAGGACTTAGGTCCTGTCAAACACTAACAATTCCACTGTATGAACTCTGGGTAGAATGGTTTAACAAGAATACTTAGAGAGGACCGAGGAGCTGGAAAATCCCCATATCTGGGCACTCTGTGTTCTGTGTCCAAGACATGAGCTGATTGTGGGTCAAAAGCTGGATATAAAAGGAAGAAGGATGTTGTAATTAATCAAGTCCTTTTTTAATTCAAAATTAGGAATCGCCAGCCTGAGATTGAACAGTTCACATTTAAAACTGATGGAGCATAGCATAACCAGTTTCCAACTGGTTCAGATGGCCATTATAAGTATTTCCTGTACTGTACTGGTAGAATAGGGAAAGAGATACTCATTTTGTGGCTAGAATGTTAGATAATTTACTATGAATTTTTAAATACGTTTTGTTGGGTGTTTGTTTCCTTCCTAGACATTTTTCCTTAATGCCTTTTTAAAGTTACTTGAAGCCCACCCTCACACACAGTGGGCCCCCGTTAACCACCACTCTTCCAGCTTGGTGTGGCTTGCTGGCTCGATGTCTGACCAGTCCTCAGGTGTACGATGTAAGTCCAAGATACAATATTCCTGTTCACCACTCTAGATAGTCTCTTTCCTAACAAGGTTGTACTCATACCTGCAATGTCCATACATTTTGCTTCTCTAATAAAATTATTGGAAGCTACCAATTTACTTATGGTTATATATTCTGCACAGTAATAGAGGAACTCTTGAACCAGGATTATCAGTACTTCTAACATCAGAAACTGTTGTATGGTAGAAGGAATCTGACAACTAGATTTGAATCCAAGCCCTGACAGGCAATTTGAATGTTCCAAGCCTCAATTTTTTCATGCACAAAACTGGCCTCATAGTACAGGTTGGTTATGAGAATTAAATGGTAAGGTATATAAAATTACACTGTGAAATGGAAGAACATCGCACAGATACAAGGCTTATTTTTCTGTAGTTATATTACTGTGGTTAGGTCCTTTATTTCAATTTTTGTTATTGAGAAATAGACTTGGCACAGTATGCATAGAATATCCAGACTGGTGGAAGTCTTAGATGTAGGTATGACTCGAGTTAATGATGTGGGCTAAGGGCAGAGAGGGGGAGGACCAGAAGAGAGGTAAAAGACCTTCCTTTTTCCCCATCTCCTTCCCTACCCTATGCATCTTATCAATAACATAATAATTACATCCTAGCTAAAATCACTTATTAAATTTGTATAGAACTTTATAGTTCACAGAAGTTCTTGGCCATACTATAAATAAGCAGATATGTTACAGATGAGGAAAATAAGTCTCCGTGAAGTTGTAAATTGTCCAAGGCCCCACAATTAATAATTGTGGATAACAGATATGGGCTATGTAGCTAGGAAGGGGCACTAGGGCAGTGGGTAGTAGGTAAGATATGAAAGAAAGTACAGCTTCTTGAATGGCATGCTCTTCTTTCTAGAACAGGGATTACAACTACCAACTCACCAGGTGTTCAGGACTAGTGGGCAGTGACAGAACTTTATAGCTTGGCTACTGGGGAGAGCATACAAGTCAATAGATTGTTATTTTGTAGTTGTCCATCCCATGAATAGCTTACTTACTAAAAGTTGTCTTATTACACTGAATAGTTTGCTCAATTTGGATTTTTGTTTAAAGCAACACTGTGGACCATGTGGATGTGTTTTATCATCTGAGACAAAGGGTGCTGACTTGGCATTGCTACTTCTCCTACCAATAAAGTTCTTACATTAAGTCCTGTTTCATTGCATTTACATGTTTATCTTCTAGTGCTTAGTCTCTTTTAAACAATTCCTGAACCCTTCCATTTTATTCAGTTTTAATAAGGGTCACTTTTCTTGTGTCTACAACAGTAACATAACTAACCCACTATGAAAATGTTATAAAAGCCTCTAATCTGAATTTACTATGAGTCCCTGGTTTATAGATTAGGGATACCTAGGTTAGTTTGAGAATATGGACTGGCAGAAAGCACCTTAGAAGCATTGATGACAAGACTTCATTTCACCGTCTTTAGACATATGTCAAGAAGGACCAGTACTTGGAGAAGGACATCATGCTTGTTATAGAGGGTCAACAAAAAAGAGGAAGACCCTCCAGGAGATGGATTGACACAGTGGCTGCAACTATGGGTTCAAACAAAATAACAATATTAAGGATGCACGGGACCAGGCAGTGTTTCATTCTGTTGTATGAAACACTATGAGTCGGAATTGACTTAACAACACCTAACAACAGCAGACTGTTTTGAATTCAATATAAACTTAATGAATTTACAGTTGTGTCAATTTAAAGTTATTCCCTCACCAGTTTGAAAAGACTAATTAAGGTTTCCTTGCTTGGGCAATGGTTGGGCTGTAGACTTCCCACAAGATTGGGGTGATTTGGACTATAAGCAAACTCACCATCCATGATACAGATGCTACTTGGGCTTGGATTCTGACCAAGATCTCAGCCAGCTCCAGACACACTGGTTGAGGTCTGAGCAAAGTCTTTTTTTTTTTTTAAGTCAATAATTAAGGAACCCAGGTTGAAAGAGGTAGAGGAACTCACTGTAAAGTTTAGTGACTGTGGTTGTTTGACACACTGTTGTGTGGTTCTTACCCATCACCATTGGAGCATTTTGTAATCCACCACATTTATGTAGGAGATTGCTAAGATGTTCTTTCATTGTTTCTACTGTCTCTAAACTGCTTGAATTTGATAGACCGATGATAGATCGTTGCTGTTGACTCTGACTCATATACAACAAAATGGAACATTGTATGGTCCTGCATCATCTTCACAGTCATGAGCATGTGCCAGTCCATCTCCCTGTGGGCTCCTCTCACTTCACCAAACATGACGTCTTCTTCTAGTGTCCAAAGATGTGTCCAAAGAAAGCAAGTTGGACTGTGTTCTGTTGTAAGCCATAAGGTTTTTTTTTTTAGAAAGATTGCATTATTATTATTATTTTTTTTAATGTTTTGTTGTGAATTATGTGATAATTTACATGGGAGAACATTAGTTTTACATTCATCCAATTGTATATTGTTTCATTGCCATGGTTACAGTCCCCTCCATGCATCACCACCAACCAAAGGGTATACACTATTCATTATATATATATATATATTATTTTTTTATGATTTATTGTGAATTATGTGATAGTATACATGGGAGAACATTAGTTTTACATTCATTCTATCGTATATTGTCTCTCATTGCCATGGTTACAATCCCCTCCATGCAATCCTTCACCCGTACCCCCCAGGTCTTCAGCTCACAGTCACTCTCCCTCTCTGGGTCTAGAGTCTTCAGCTGCTCCATAGCTCCACATCATCATCACTGGCTCCATTTCAGGCATCACTGCTTCTCTGGGTAGGGTCCTGCTCTCTGCTCTTCTCCCTTGATGGTCCTAGTGAACTCCACTCCTAGACTGAAAAGTTAATCACTCCCCTCCTTGCTATAAAACATC
>NW_006408580.1:1885890-1892561 GCF_000296735.1 Chrysochloris asiatica
CTTCATTGCTGTTTTTCCCTCACTTCCCCTTATCGGTGTCGAGTGTGGTCACCAATCACAGCGTGTATTCCCATTGAGTCTTAGTCTTGGAAGGGGGTTTTCTCTGAGGGGACCCGACCACTTGCCTTGATGTTTTCTGGAGCCATAAGGTTTTCATGGGCTAATTTTTGGAATTAGACCACCAGGCCTTTATTCCTAGTCTGTTATAGTCTGGAAGCCCCACTGAAACCTGTCCATCGGTGACCCTGCTGGTATTTGAAATATCGGTGGCATAGATTTTTATATCACAGCAACATGCAAGCCACCACAATACGACAAGCTGACAGATGGGAAGTGGATGAATTTGATCTTATTGTCCATTTATGAAAAAGAACTCTGGTTATGTAAAAGGCACAGATTCGCACAACACTCTTGTTTGTAGGTGTTTTCAGGGTTATTTTCACTGCATCTTCATAGAAGCCTTCACTGGAAAGCTACTTATAGAATTATCTAAACCTTTACCTTAACGAAACTCTTGTTGGTCCTATCATCTAGAATTTGAGGGTGTGGATTGGTTTTGTAATCTGCATACAACATTAACACTTTGATTTGGGAATCTCTCCCCATTTGGTCAATCGAGCAGGCCACATCAGAGTTCATTTCCCTTGAGTTTCTGTGTGGTGGTGTGGTGGGACTTGTCCTCCCGTTTGTGGAATTACCCTCAGATGCATTTGTTCTGTATTCCCCTCTCTTTGTGGCTCCAAATCTGGAAACAGAATACATGCCAAGAGTCCCGGCAGAGAGAGATTGACAGAGATGAACAAAAACATCACTTAGCACATTTATGGATGGGAGAAATTAGACAGGCTAAACCAGGGAAGAAGGACCCTTCCCCACCCCCATGGCGTCATTTGTTTTTAAGAAAAGTATGGTAGAGCTGATTTCATTTCAGGACTTTCTGAAAACTCACAGAAAGGAGGAATTTTGGGAGTCTGAAGTGAGTTTTAGAATTGTCCTCTAAATATTTGCCGGAGTCCAGGTTTTTTATTTAATTGTCCATTTGCACCCTGCTTCATTCCAGTGAGGAAATGAGGCAGCAAGAGGATTTGCATGTTTGCATATTAGGTGGAGGCATTGTGTCATCAGTGTGGACTCTGGCGAAGTCAACATAACTGAGAAACAATGCAGCAAACCAACATGTGCTTGTCGCCAGAAGTGCATAGAGATGCGCTGGAAGGAGGGAAAATGAGATAGATTAAATGTATAAATCCTCCCTAGAACAGTGTATTTAACAGGCGCTCACTTAGCAAGTTAAGCACAGTTAAGGAAGGGTGGCAAGAAGAAAACAGTGTTACTGCCCTTTAGTAGTTGATAATCTAGATGGGGTGTCCAGGCACTGACACAGGAGAATCTGGGCCTTGGCTGTCAGGGACTGAGGAGGACCTGTTGTGTCCAAGATGCAAGATTTCAGGTGAACGTTGATGGGCTGAAGGCAAACAGGAGCAAAAAGAGCAGCTTACCTGTAATGTGCTGGAAGCATGTGTTTGCCATTCAAGACATTGGAGTCCCGGTGTGGCGCTGTGGGCGAATGCATCAGACTGCAAAGTCATTTGAACTACAAGGTTGGTGGTTCAAGATCACCAGCTACTCCTTGGAAACCCTATACAGGGTCACTATGGGTCGGAATCAACTTGACGGCACTTAACAACAACTGTGGCTTTGCTAAAGCCTGCCTTGTCTAGCCTTCTCTGTTTTGTAGCAGTACTTAGCACGAGCTAAGTACTTTTCCTGATGTAATTTTTCCACATCCTTTATGTGGGTAAAAACCAGTCTGGAGGCAACATAAATCCTGAATCTGCTTCCCATCAGCTGGATGACCTCAGGCAGATTTCATAGGTTCTCAGAGGAGTTCTGATGTGGCACTGTAGAATAAACACTGAACTGCTAATATCAAGGTCAGTGGTTCAAACCTACCAGCCACTCCTTGGAAACCCTATACAGGGTTGCTATGAGTCAGAACTGACTCAACAGCACTTAACAACAATGTAGCTCAGATGTCCATCTCTGTGATAGAGCGTTGGCCCCCTTCACAAGGAAGAGATAAGAATGAACGAGAGCTTATGTGATGTTCCTGGCCAGCATATAATAAGAACCCATTGCAGTTCATAGAGACCCTCTAGGACAAAGTAGAACTGCCCCCTAGGGTTTCCAGGGCTGTTATCTTTATGGGGAGTGTCTAAGGCCCCAGACTTAATCTTTTGCTTCCTGCACTAGGGGTTTCTGGTCTCCAAATGGAGGTATGAATTTTAATCCCACTTCCAACACAGTTTTGATGCCCTGGTGGCACAGTGGCTAAAGCACTTGGCTGTTAACCAAAAGGTCAACCAATGAGTCAAACCCACCAGCTACTCCATGGGAGAAAGATGTAGCAAGTCTGCTTCCATAAACACCTGTAGCCTTGGAAACGCTTATGGGAAAGTACGACTCAGGCCTGTACCTGTGAGTTGGCATCAACTGGATAGCAGTAGGTTTGGCTTTTTTGATTAATCTTTATGGAATCAGACGGACACATAGTTCTCCCAGAGTGACTGGTGGCCTTGAACTTCTTGCCTTTTGGTTAGCAGCTAAGTGCTTAATCACTCTGGTATCAGTGCTCCTTCAAGCTCCTTCAGGCTTTATTGAATGTAGATGATCAATAAAATTTACTCTGTATCCTTGTTCTTCCCTATAGTTGGCTTTTTCTACCTGAGGACTTAGAGGGGAGGACGTCCTATCAGGGTTTTGTTCTGTGGGAACAAGAGAGGGAAAATAGGGAAGAATTCTTAATTTTGGTTTGTCCTACCTTAGCTGCCAACTAGGACAAAGAGTAAGTAGTTCAAATGTAAATAAGATGAGTTTGTTGTTGTTAAGTGCTGTTGAGTCCCTGGCTCTGACTCATAGGGACCCTGTGTAGGGTTTCTGAGGAGCAGCTGGTGAGTTTAGGATCGTTGTTTATGTAGTGTGTGAGGCCCACCCAGAAAAGAGAATGTCACCTTATACTTTCATTCTTTTTTTTGGTCTTAGATGCAGAAAAACCAGGCTGGTCTTCCAGTATTCCTTATAGTCTCTAAATCAAAGCTGACACACATTTGAAATCAGAGCTGCTTTCTGTTATTCTAACTCCTGGTTCAGGCAACAATGGCTTACCCTGAATAGCACCCTAGTTTATACCCAAGTTTCACCCTAGAGGCTCAAGGCAGCAAGGATTGCAAGCTCCAGTTTTCACATGAGTTGGGGTGGCCCCAGCCCTAGAAGATAGCAGTCTCCCATTTATTTGTTGCTTGCCCTTTTCAGAACCAAGAGCCGCTGCGAGAGGAAGACTCCGATTTCATCCTGACAGAGGGTGACCTCACCCTGACCTATGGGGACAGCACAGTGACTGCTAATGGCTCCTCAGGCTCCCACACAGCCTCCACAAGCCTTGAGGGCGGCCGGAGAACAAAGAGTAGCTCTGAGGAAATGCTGGAACGAGACCTGGGAATGGAGGACCAGAATGTTTCAAGCCGGGGCACGCGCCTGGTGTTTCCTCTGGAGGATAATGCATGACTTTTCCCCCAGGCCTTGAAAGTGATGGGGTAGGCCCACTGGTGGGTTGGGGATGGCCACAGGCCCCAGTGTTATTTGAGGTGGGGTATTGACAGAACTGAACTAATGCTTCTATTTTATTGGGGTCTGAAGGTATCTTAACACTTAAAATTAAACCCAAGATGCAAATGGCGGGGCTAAAGCGTTTCTAAATCAAGACAAATGCAGACCTATTCCCACTTTTTCACATAGTAGTACGCTATTTCAGAGTTAAACAAAAAATAGCATGCTGTAGCGGTCTCTTCATTCATTCACCTGCAGTATCTGAACGAGGTGAGGCAGGTGTTGGGGATTTCTCCCACGAGAGGCTTCATATTTTTCACAGCAGTGTCAGGCTAGCTTGGACTCTGAGAGAAGTTAGGGGAGAACAGTCTAGAAGAAAGCTCACAAAGGAAGACAACTGAGGTTGGGCCTCCAAAGATTATGGGATTCTGTTGTTAAATGGGACTGGAAACAATCTATGGAGGTTCTGGAGGCAAGGCTTGCGGGACTTCCTTCACCCTCATATTAGGATTCCTGACTTTCATGCTACCTGTGTTCTCTTTAGGGAGAAGACTAGAAAATATATCCATGAACATTTCAGCATGGGAGAAATATAGTTCCTTCTCTGGAAAGCTCCAGAAAGAAGTAGTTACTTTGAAACCAAAGGCAAAAGTATTACACTGTTGATTTTGTTTTTATTATTATTAATTTGAGGACAGGAAGTATTTGGAAACTGCTGATAATGCTGCAAAAAGAATTCAGTTCTTCAGGACCACCATATAAGTCTGATGCCTGAACTTTGCCCCAAGAGTATGACCAGGAAATGGTTTAGTAGGGTTGATATCTCTACAGTGGACTGGGTGTTTTAAGGAAGGAAAGGCAACAAGAAACTTGAGAAGCAAAAGGCTTGTATTTACAGGAGAAAAATAATCTCACTGGAAAAAAACCAACAACAGAAAATTGTAACTGCAAAGAGAATGCAGGGTAGTATTCTGAAGACTGGGTAGAATTCCAAACTCTGTGCTGATGAATGAGATTTCAGTGGCCACCTAAGGAATTAGAGGGGAGTCACTGTAAAGTTCACTGGGTTCAGTAAATCCAATGAAGGGTGTGGATCTCCTGAGATGATAACACGTCTAAGAATCCAGGTCTCGTCACATCATTGAGTGAGAAAGGTAGTAGTTGGCTTGATACCAGTTTAATGTGTGGATGTAGTTAAAATTTTAGTTTTTAAGTTTGGGTTATTTTACCTGCAGCAGTAAAATACTGACATTTCTTGGAACGTTTGGGTTTCTCCCCATGTCTCTATCCTTTTGTGCTGGCACATCTAGAAACCCATTTTTTTTTTTTTTAAATGGTTTTATAACATGTGATCCTTTTTCCTATTATGGTAGATAAAAAAAAGTGTTCCAAATCAAGTATAGCCATAATGAAAGCAGACATTTAATCTTCTTAACTCATTTTTAATGGTTACTTTAAAAATGAGACATTGCTTTACACTGTATGGTTTTAGGCAAACCAAGAAAAATTAAGTAGGCTGAGTTATCTGAAAGTGCTGATACCCAACCAGTTTTGAAAAACAAAACCGACAATGTCATATGGTTCAGTATAATCTAATTGAATGCCCCCCACCTCGATTCCTTTCTATCTACAATAAAGTCCATTTTGATTTTATGATTGTCCGTGGGCTTTGTAAATTTGAAAAAAACACCTAAATAACATACCTAACTCCATGAGGTTTAATGCAGGACTTAAGAGAATCCTATGACCGATAGCTAGGGAAAGAGCTTTCTTAGTGAGTCCTTGGAAAAGAGGTTATTATGTGGTGGTCTCAGGCTGTAGAGAGGAGCCCTGTGGCACAGAAGTTGGTTAAGCGCTTGAGAAAAGACCTGGTGATTTGCTCCCATAAGTTTTACAGCCTAGGAAACCTTATGAGAGGTTCAACTCTGTCCTATAGGATTGCCACGAGTCAGAATTGACTTGTTGGCACTGGATTTTTAGGCTGCTGATAGCAGCCGCTAGGGGTAACAGATGAGTGGATGTTCTCTGGCCCAGAAGCAACACAGATGTTTTTATTTAGTAGCATCAGTAATGACCAGTTATGCCATATTAACTTAAAAAGTGAGGGCTTTTTTGTGGAGTGGGGTGGGGTGGATAGAGTAGTTGACTCTTTGGTTGGCCCTTTATAAAGTCTTGCTTACCATCATATATGTTACTTATTTATATTATTTTATTTGGCGGGGGAAGAAACTAATAGAAAAAGCCTGATAATGGTTCTTGAAAAGAGCCAAGCAGCTAGGATACATTCTATCTCCACTAACTTCAAGGATTTGTTGTCACTTGGATTTCCTATGAAACTGCCAGCAAATTATAAGAAATTATCCTCAGAGAAAGGAATAACCACTGAGTTTCCCATCTTAGTCTTAAGTCAAGCCATAGATTGTTGTTGTTGTTGTTGTTTTTACCCAGGTGGTCTCACAGTCCTTACTACTAACATTTTATTCTGATCCATACTTACATATAAATACACGGATATTGTTTTTAAATGTCTTGGAGTCGGTTCTGACTCACAGTTACCCTATTTAGTGTTTCCAAGGAGTGAATGATGGGTTTGAACTGCCAACCTTGTAGTTAGCAGTCTAGAGCTTATGTTACAGCATCACATCTATGACCAAAATTTAGATAGCATTGTAGTTTTTTGGTTGAATCTTTTATTCAGTGCATCAGTGCAAGTCACTTTGATGAATAGTTCTAATTTTTTGTTTGCAAGATGTGGGGAATAATCCTGACCTTTCAAGGGGTTCTGGAAAGATGAATCCATTCATCAAAAATTTTCCAATTCTAGAAGCATCATGCCTAAGCTGGAGACAAGTAAGAAGCCCTGAAGCCCAGAAACCATGTAACTTCACAGCAAACTACCTGATACCAGTCTCCCATAAAATCAGATGAAAACTAATGGTAATGATTCATTCAGCTAAACAGTTACTCTTCTGCTTAAAAAAGTCATAAACATAATTGTCTTGAGTGAGGGAGAGAAGAAGATGGCAGGCAGTTCATCAGTCTAATGTTCTAGAACAGAGATTCTC
>NW_006408580.1:1892661-1906074 GCF_000296735.1 Chrysochloris asiatica
CCCAATACCTGCGAAAGGGCCTGCTGCCAGAGATTGTGACTTGGGGTGAACACCAGGATATTCTATCAGGTAACCAGGGTTGAGAGCCTTTGGTCAAGAACTTAGAGTGGACTCAATTAAAAAATGTTATTTAAAGAAAGGCTTAACGAGTTAGAAATTTTTAAATTGTTATAGTCATGTGGAACAGTCTGTGTTGAACAGTAATACAGACTGGGCAGCTATGAAGAATGTACTCTATAAAATACAACCAAAAAGGGCATGCTTGAAATTCTTAGAGAGTGAAGGGCAAAGAAGGGTGATAAGTACATGTATGAGAATTTAAAACCTGTTCTCTTTGTCCCTGTTTGTGGAGAAAAGGATTTTGTCTTAACTGAGCTACTGACTAAAGTATATAAAAGTTTCTTAGAAGTTATCTTTTCCATTTCCCTTGCCGTCAAAGACTTTATCTTCAGACTCTACTTATGCTCACACTTAAATCCATGTTGGAGTCCTCAGAATGAAGGGTGGGCCCATTTACTGCCGGGGAAGAGGTTCCATGTTAAGTGGAAGGTTGTGATTGCTTTGCTGTCACATGGTGTCGGCTGTGGTGGTATCAGTGCCAGAAGCAGGTAATTAAGCAGAGACAAACTTTTATGTAGCACTGGCTGGCAGAGGGAATACCAAAATTCCTGTCACTTCATACTCTTTGAAGGAGATTATAAGGACACCTAAACTAAAAGGAAATTTGGAATTTATTTAAGGTTATACTTCTTCCTAGGAAACAAATTTAGGATGGGCACACATGATTAAATGGATGCTGAATATCCAGGGTACTTGGGGGGGGGGGGGGCCCAGACAAATAAGGATTGATGCCTGGAAGCCAGAAATCACACTGTGACATCAAATATTTCATCAGGCGAACAGCAAGGAGCTCTTCAGGCTGTGTTCTAGAATGTCCTTTGTCCTTTGTCATTAATTATATCAGCCATCCATGAACATTTCAACTAGGGCAAAACATTACAGTTCCTTCCAAAGTAGAGGTCTGTTCTGTACACCATCTTCCCTCCCTTAACATCTCTACCTTTCTTTGTCTTCAATGAAAGCTAATGCACTCTTGTCAGAGATTTAATGCAAACAAGTGATTTCCAACTCTAGAAACACCACTGATGCACTTAGGGAATGCCAGCAGTGGAACAATTAAGCTAGTCATCAGAGGTGAAAATCGACCACTTTGGAACCTACCTTGGTCCCCATTGCGAGTTCTAAGAGGTAGATCACAAAGTCGATTTTACCATCTGTTATAAAATGTCATCTGGAATTATGGGGGATAATGGAAAGTCAGCTTGCTGATTTCATAAGTATAACTTCATATTCCACTTCAGAAGTGGGCAACTTGATGAGTTTCATACCTGCCTTTTGATGTCAATTCTTAGTTAATACAGGAGTCAGTCTGTCGAACACATTAGACTGGTATTATTGAGTTCTGATCTCTTATGTTGTTTTTTAAATAAAAGTCTGGCTTGCCAGCGTCTGATACATAGTAAGCTGAAGTTATCTAGTGGCCATGAGTTATATTTAGAAATAACCCATCTGGATTGTGCTTTTACCACTTTGATACCTGAAAACACCCTTTCTAAAACCTAAACTTTAGGAACTAAAGTTTAAGTAGGAAAATCAAGTCGATTTTTTTAAACTATCTTTCAACACAAGACCTAGAAATAAAACCATTTTTTTCCAGTGTCAATTTTCATAGGCAGAGATTTTAATTAAAAAACACATTTTTCTTTCACTCAGTGCTAGCCAAAATTGTAAAGAGCAAAACCAAAGTTTTTGATGTTTTATTTTTGTAAGCTATAACCATGGCCTAGATGGAATAAACAGGCAGCTGGTTGTCTGCTACACAAGCAGACAGAAAACTGCTCACGGAAGCGAAATGAGGAGGAGGAAGATCGACTGCTCTGGCACCTTCTAAAAAGGTCTGAAGCAGGCAAGAGAGCACACAGGAGAAGTCACTTTCTTATTCTAATGAACACTTTTTTAATATGAATTAACACACAATTGCCAAACATCTTGGTCAAATGGACTCTGAGCCAGTTGATAATTATCTGGTCCTGTATATGTTTGAGGACCTTGGATAGAAAAGGGCTTGTAAGTAGCATGAAGAACTAGACAGCTGCTGTCTAAAAGCACTTACAAAAGTATTAAGATCCAAGTGTTCCTGGGTGTCAGTCCAACTGCATGGATATTTGGGGGATGACTTTTGTTGTGGTTACTTCATTGGGGGCTTTGGAGAAACAGAGGAATGATTTTCAGTTGTTTAGGGGGTTAAGTTATTAAATGCATGTGGGTGGGTGGCATTTACCACCAAAACTCATTCAAAGTTTGACTTCATAGTAGGGTCAGCTCCTCCTAGGTAACCGTATTTATGTTTACAAAAAATACATCTTGTACTTCTTACTTAGAAACTTTTACTATATTAAAATGAAGAAAATGGAAAGTTCACCAGGGTTCATTTAGTAGCTGAGAAACAATTAAAAAAAAAAAAAAAAAAAGAACTGGATTGGGAGGATAATATCTTCTGGGGACTTTTTATAGAGTGCTTACATACTATAATTGGGGAGAATTTTGTTCTCTCCTATTCAACAGGAACAAAACGGGTGGTTTTTAAAAATCTCAACATTGAAGTATGTTGTAACTGTGAAACTCTGGAGTTATCCGCAACTTTTCTGTGCAATAAGGAAAACTGCAGTTAGGCCCCCAGCGTGATCTCTCTCCTATCATTTTACTTAATGTTGGCCTTTGCATATATGTTTAGATTGATATTGTTAAAGCTGTCCACATGTTTTCCTGCACTTTACTGATATTTAACAACTTTTTCCTCAAAGCTTTCTTTTTTTAAAAACTGAAAATAAAAAGATAACTGGCTGAGCTAATCTTGTTCTGTGTTTTAAGAAAGTCTGTCAGAAGTATATGATCTTCTCTCTAGTCTTTTCCCCTTTACTGAGAGGTTATTTTCTGGATGGGAGTGATTCTCCAGTTTAATTTAGACCAGGGGTTGGCAACCTACCTCCCGTGGGCCAAATCTAACCCATCATTTGTTCATGTAAATCAAGTTTAATTGCCTACCCCTTGCTCATTCATTTACATGTTTTGTGCCTGCTTCAGGCTGCAGTGACCGCATAGCTCTGAAGAGTTGAGACACAGACCATGTAACCCAAAAGCCAAAATTTACTGTCTGGTTCTTGACAGAGAAAGTTTTGCTGACTCCTGATTTAGATGCTCAAAGAAATTCCATTTTAAAAGAGGGTCTAAAAATCATGGCAACAGATTTTTAGATGTTCTAAGTGTGCTTTCTAGTTAAAAGAAATACTTTAAACCTGACCTCTGCTGGAGATTGCTCCCAACCTACTGAGTTTTCAACAGGCTTTGAGTGTAGGACCCTAAATAAAGCATCACTGGCTGTTAGCTCCAATTTGTGAGATTTAAGCAAATGTATTTGACATTTTAGCTTTATGCTTAGGCTGATGGTGGATAATTCAGAAGATTCTTAAACCCAATACAAAGTTTCCTTCATAGTCTTTGTATTCCTTTGTATGCAGACCGGCTTTTCCCTGACCCCATTCAGTTAAACGACTTTCTAACAAAATGTCTTTTCTAGGGCTCTCTAAAGGAGCGAAACCAGTGAAACATACACACACATTTATTTCAAGTAAATGGCTAATACAGTTGCACAGTTGTGGAGACTGGCATGTCCCAAATCCATGGGTCAGGTGTCAGGCTAGAGGTTTCGCCTGACTTGTGTAGTTTCTGACAAACCCAAAATTGGTAGGTTAGGCAGCAGGCTGCTGGATTACAGGGCTATGGAGGCTAGAAAATCCAAAACCTGAAGTCAGATGGTAGGCTTCTGGCTCACATCCCAAGAGTCAGATGTTGAGTCAAGAGAGATGGAGCTTTCAAGGAGGGAGAGGGGTTGTGTGCTGGTGGCCGGGGGACTGGCGTGCAGGGTATACCCTTTGGTTGTTTGAATGGTTATATATTCCTGAGTGATTTGGTGTACATAAAAAAAAAAAAGGCAAAACAGGGATTGGAAGCATGAAGGGGATTGTAATCATTGTAATGAAATGAAATGTAAAGCTGATGCTCTCCCCTATCACTCAATTCACAATAAAAACTTAAAAAAAATAAAATCAAAGAACATTTGAGGGGACAAAAAAAAAAAAACTGGAACAAACAAAACTCTAATAATCCCACTGTCCAATTGCACAGAACACCTTGGATCCCATGTGTTATATAAATATGGTTAGTAAATGAGTTCAAACTCCCACCCCTCAAAAAGAGAGATGGAGCTTTGTCAGAACATCCACATATATTGATATAGTCCACATCTTCAAAGAAACTCCCCTTCCAAATGATTGGCTTCTCACAACAGATCGCAAAATGGATAATGATCACATTATATTTGCCAAACCACGGAGAGTCGCGGCCTAGCAAAGTTGGCATGTAACCATCACACAAAACGAAACAACTGTCATTAACATGATTTTAGAATTACACACACAAAAAAATCCAAAACAATTTGAAAAGCAATATAAATTTGTTTTAGCTCATTAGGGTTTTCCTACCCCAGGGATTTTTTTTTAATGACTTTCTAATGGATTCGTTAATGTGCTGGATGCAAAGTTGCTTTGAGCTGCAAGGTCGGTGGTTCAAGCTCACCAGCTGCTCCTTGGAAACCCTATACCAGTTCGCTATGGGTCAGAATTGACTCAACAGCACTTAACAACAACAACCAGGGGAGCTATTTGAAGGAAAGCTGAATGAGTCAGGTTTAAAACAGTTACCACCCAGAACTTTTATTTAATGTTAAGTAATTTAATTGAGAGACAGAACTGCACTTGGCCCTTATTCACATTGATGCTTTTGTCCAGACAGTTGCTGCTGTGAAATGGTATCAAATCGTATCTCTTCTCTGTTATGAAGATACCTTGGCTCCAGCAGGGGCAGGTTCAAGCTGGGAACTAAAATTCTTCCTATTTTATGGCCGTTAAGTATCTCCATTGCGCTGTAGCTTCGTTACTGGAAACATCATTTCAGCCAGTGTGCCCATAATTATTTAATAGCTCACAAAGATTCCTGCTAAGCAGTATTGCACAGCAGTTGGTACCAAGTCAAATCTCAGCTACTGACAGTATGGTAGATTGCCTCTTCAGTGATGGGGCAATGCGCCACATGCCTTGTTCATGTTGACTGACCTGGAAGGGAAGGAACAAAGGATATTTGAACTTCAGAATGTAGAAATTCACAAACAGAAAGTCTGTTGAATTCTAATGATGTAAGTTCTCTTAAATAGGAACCTATCGTCTTCCTTTCCCTGACTGCATTATCCAATGCTGGAAATCCAAACCATATCAGCACTGTGTCACTTCTAGTTTGTGATGACAAGCCAGGAGGAAATGTGAGTCAAGAGGTGTTTGTCTGATGAAGCTAAGGATAAAAATATTGGGGCACATCTATCAGCATGACTGTTTTTTACAACTGCTGCTATAGAACACCTATCGAGGAGAACTGAATATTCGGAGGTCTTCTGGGAGGATGAGTGTGATAAGAAGCGGTATCATTAGGTACTAACCAGGTAACCATTTTTCACTTGTGTGTGGATTCATATGGGTGAGAGAAATCATGGCAAGACTAATAAGCTGTTCTATAAAACTGAGGCCGTATTTAAGCAATGAGTCCATTATTCCCACATTTAGTGTTTCCCTTCTTCCATTTTAGCACATTACTTGAGTCACTATATGTGGGGATAGCAGACAGTGGGCGGACTCTGGGTACATTTACTTCCATACCAGTTTGTTTTATTGTCAACCTTCCTCTGACTCTGATTATTTGACATTATTTTCTAATGTCAAACAGAACTACTGATGTCAATCTTGAGAAAGAAGCACTTTCAGGATGATTTAAAATATATAATAAAGATTCACACATTAAGGAAAAGGTAATTTTATAAATGTTTTGGGAGCCTGCCTTTCCATAAATCTTTAGTATTCTATTGTTGTCATTGTTAAATGCTGCTGAGTCTGTTTGGATTCACAGAAATCCTATATGGGGTTTCCAAGGAGCTGCTGGTGAGTTAGAACCACCACCAAGACTCCTTTGTACTCTATTAGTACAGATTATTTACATAAAGAATCAACTAGTTTTAGTTTAATAAAATCAGGTTTCCAGATGGACTGACTTCAAGTTCCAAACAAGATAGAGTAAATGCACTTCCCCTTAGTCCTCCCACAAAGTGCAGCTAGAACTCAACATAATATGTGAAACAGACAAAACAACTTTAAAGCATGAAGAGAAATGGATTGACTAGGGATCCTGGCAACTGAAGAATAACATGGCCATGAACTCCCTAAGATGTTTTCTGTCTCCTCTCTATCCTGGTGTGGTACTGTAGAATAAGCACTTGACCTCAAAGTCAGTTTAAACAGCAAGAATGAATGGTGGTTCAAACTCACCAGCCGCTCCTAGGAAACCCCATACTGGGTCGCTGGAGTCAGAATAGACTTGACGACATTTAACAACAGAAAAAACTATATCCTATAATGTGGATTTCTCATTGGAGGCCAGAAGGAAATGCCACATCATTTTTCAAGTGCTGAAATAAAATAACTGTCAATCTAGACTTCCATGTTGTTGTTGGTAAGTGCCGAGTATGTTCCAACCTTGTACAGGGTTTTCAAGGAGCAGCTGGTGGGTTTGAACTGCCGACCTTGTGGTTTGAAATCCAGTGTGTATCCTACAGTGAAAGGCAGATCTGATCCTTCAGACTATCACATAGGCATATACAAGCCACAAGTTTGGTATCCCACGAGATACCCTCACTTTCAACTGCTGGACCCTCCCCCTCCTTCCGGTTTAACAATTCACTGAAACAACTTACAGAACTAATTCATGGAGAGTACTATATTTACCATTATAAATTTATTTCAGCAAAAACCACAACTCAGGATCACAAGAGAAAGACGCATGGCCAAAGTTTGGAA
The DNA here is from genome assembly GCF_000296735.1 of Chrysochloris asiatica. Taxonomy (NCBI): domain Eukaryota; kingdom Metazoa; phylum Chordata; class Mammalia; order Afrosoricida; family Chrysochloridae; genus Chrysochloris; species Chrysochloris asiatica. The sequence continues at coordinate 1,899,678 of NW_006408580.1, forward strand.
GGAGCTTCTTCTATTTCAGAGATGGGATGTCCCCTTCCCTTTATTGACCAGTAAAGCTCCCTGAGTCTTCCTGTTCTGGGGCTTTTATTGGCCAATCCTACATGATTGGCCAAATCATGCCTCCTGCGGCTTGTTGATATTAGCCTCCCAGGTGAAAATCTTTTCTGGTCCACTAGCTTCCACTCAGCAGTACAAAGCCTCAGATGTGGCCTGGAAGTTCCAGATGAAAGCAATTACTCCAAGGATTTTTTTTCTTCAGGAACCAGGGACAAAGACCATCTTACTTTAATACTAAATTCTCTACTCCACTTACCCTCTAAGAAATTCTTCTCAAATATGATATTAGTAGGTGGAAAAGGATAAACCACACAAATATTAATTAAAAGGAAGGAAGAGCGCTACATTACTATCAGATAAAATAAACCAGTGAAATTAAAATTACCAAGGGCTAAGGTGGACATTACATATTATAGGAGTCAATCCATCAAAACGACATAGCAAATGTGTATGCACCAAGCAACAGAGCTTCAAATTACCTGAAGCAAAGCTTGAAGGAACAGAAAAGAGAAAAATTTATAGTTGGAAAATACAACACCCCTCTCTCAATAATGGATAGAACCACGAGACAGATAATGAGCAAGGTTTTAGAGCAGCACAATTCAACCAACAAGATATGAATTGACATTTATATCTGGGGTTAAGTACTCCACTGCTAACTGAAAGATTGCTCCACAGGAGAAAAATGTGGCAGTCTGCTTCCATAAAGATTACAGTCTTGAAAAACCTATGAGGCCATTCTATTCTGTCCTATAGGATCTTTATGATTCAGAATCAACTCTGCAGCAATGGGTAATGGGCTCCCAATAACTGTAGAATCACAATCTTTTCATGTGTACATGGAGCATTTGCAACATAGAGTACATCCTGGTTCACAAACTGAGCACATTTAAAATAGCTGAAATCATACAGTGTGTGTTCTCTAAACATGGACTCAAACTAATCAACAATAGAGAGATAACAGGAAATTCTCTAGACACTTGGAATTTAAAGAATACATTTCTAAATAAGCCATAGGTCAAAGAGGAAGTCTCAAGTAACCCCTATACACACACACACACACACATACAACCAATGTATTGAATAAAAGTGAAAATGCAGCATGTTATTTTCAAGTTTGTGAGACACAGCTAAAGCATGTTGTTAAGTGCCTTTAAGTTAGTTATGACTCATAGTGACCCTGTATAGGGTTCAAACCACAACTGGTGGGTTTGAACCTTGTGGATTGCAGTCCAGAGATGATCCTACAACACCATACCAGGACTCCATTATAGCATTTGATTATTATATTAGAAAAAAGAAAGGTCTCAAATCAATAAATTTAAGTGCCTACCTCAAGAAATTATTATTGTTAGGTGCCATTGAGCTGGTACTGACTCATAGCGACCCTATGCACAACAGAATGAACAACCAGAAGTAAGGAAATAATTAAGAACAGAAATAAATGAAATTGAAAACCAATAAGAGGAGGCTTCAAATTTTTCATGGAAAAATTCCATTATTTTTTAATTCCATCTTTCCATGGAATTGAAGCTCCCTCACATAATAGAGAAAAATCAATGAAACAAAAAGCCGATTCCATGAAAACATTAAAAGAAAATGTCTAAACTTCTATCAAAACTGACAATAAAAAGAAGACAAATTATCAATGTCAGCAATGAAACGGGATTTCAGTACAAGCATCCTACCACTCATCTCTCAGTTTGTCATACTGTGGTGGCTTGCATGAGCTATCACTATACAACCATTAAAACACCAAATCCACTGCCATCAAGCTGATTCCAACTCACAGTCACCCTATATAGGGTTTCCGAGCCTTTCCTTTCTCCCACAGAGTGGCTGGTGGGTTTGAACTACTGACCTTTTGGTTAGCAGTCCAGTGCTTATCCCATAGTGCTACACAACCATTAGTATAGTAAAAACAAAATATAGCGACAATATCAAATTCCGGTGATGATGTAGAGAAACTGAATCTCCCATACAATGTAAAATGGTACAGTTACTCTGGAAAATAGTTTAACCAGTTCTCATAAAACTAAACATACACTTACAATATGATCCAACAATTGTATTCCTGGCTATTCATCCAAAGAAATGAAAACTTATGTCCACACAAAAACCTGTACATGGATATTCATAGAAGCTTTATTCACAGTAGCCCAAATCTAGAAACAACCCAAGTATCCTTCAATGGATGAGTAGTTAGACAATGGTATGGAATATTATTAAGCAACAAAAAGGAACAAAGTAGTGATACATGCAACAACCTGGATGAAACTCCAGAGCATTATGCTAAGTGAAAAAAAGCCATTCCCAAAGGTTGCATATTATATGATTCCATTTACATAACATTCTCGAAATTGGTGGTGGTGGTGTGCCATGGAGTCAGTTCCGACTCATAGCGACCCTGTTTAGGGTTTCTGAGGCTGTAAATCTTTATGGGAGACGAAAGCCTCATCTTTCTCCCAAGGTTCAAACTGCTGACCTTGAAATTAGCAGCCAGACTCGTAACCACTTTGCTACCAGAGCTCCTTACACTATTATAATCATGTGTGACTTAATGTCCATAATGCATTCTGCGAAATGGACATTATGTGATTTGGATGTTTATTAAATACCATATTATAAATAGGCAGTACTTGGTTTATGAATGTCAGATTTATATACAACTTGTAGTTAAGCATCAACCCCCATAAATCCTATTATATTAAAATTTTGAGGTACATACAATGGTTCATAATAATAAATGGGCCCTGGTGTGGTACTGTAGGATCAGTAATGGACTACAAACCACATGGTCAGCTGTTCAATCCCACCAGCATCTCCTTGGAAACCCTATACAGGATCATTATGAGTCAGAAACGACTTACTGACATTTAAAAACAACAACAACTTTGCAACACACATCAAAACATTATTGTTACTATATTATTATGTCAAAGATGTTTAATAAAAGTCTTCTTAAAAAATTTCTTTTTATCTACTAGGAAAAGCTGCTTTTCATTCAAGTGCAAAGTTTTTTGTTTGTTTTTAATCAAACACTGGAAGTACATTAGAAAGTAACTCACAATATCCATTAAAACTAGAGTGCCCTAATAAAAGAATATGCACAGACAGGTATAGCATTTGTAATAAAGTAATCATGCTTGACAATTCTTAATTTTTTTGTCCTTCATGTTTTTTGGTAACAAATACATAAAAAGCAAAGATAAAATTATATTAAAAGACATAAGAAATACAACCACTCCTCCTCACTTACCACTATGGTTAGGTTCCAGAGACCTGGTCATTATGTGAAAATTGCTGTTGTTGTTGTTGTTGTCAGGTGCCAGCGAGTCGGAACCGACTCATAGCGACCCCATGCACAGCAGAACGAAACAATATCCGATCCTGGGCCAACCTCACTACCGCTGCCACACTTGAGTCCATCAATGATGCCACCTGGCCAATCCATCTCATTAGAGGTCTTCCTCTTTTTCTCTGACCCTCCACCTTACCCAGCATGACATCCTTCTCCAACAATTGTTTCCTCCGGACAATATATCCAAAGTATGAGAGACGAAGCTTAGCCATCCTGGCCTCCAAGGAGCACTCTGGCTGTACTTCTTCCAAAACAGATCTATTGGTTCTTTTGGCAGTCCATGGCACTTTCAGTATTCTCCTTCAACACCACAACTCAAAGGTATCAATTCTTCTATGATCTTCCTTACTCATTGTCCAGCTTTCGCATCCATATGAGGCTATTGAAAACACAATGGCCTGGGTCAGGCGCACCTTAGTCCTCAAGCTGACATCTCTGTTCTTCAATACTTTAAAAAGTTCCTGTGCAGCAGATTTGCCCAGTGCAATATGTCGTCTGATCTCTTGATTGCTGCTTCCGCGAGTGTTGATAATTGATCCAAGAAGAATGAAGTCCTTGACAAGTTCAATGTTTTCTCCATTGATAAGAATGTTGTTTATTGGTCCAGTGGTGAGGATTTTTGTTTTCTTGACATTGAGATGTAATCCATATCGAAGACTGTGCTTTTTGATCTTCATAAGTAAATGTTTCAAGTCCTCTTCACTTTCAGCGATCAAGGTTGTATCATCTGCATATCGCAGGTTGTTAATGAGTCTTCCTCCAATCCTGATGCCACGTTTTTCTTCATAGAACCCAGCTTCTCGTATTATTTGCACAGCATACAGGTTGAATAAGTATGGTGAAAGAATACAACCCTGTCTCACACCTTTCCCAATTTTAAAACATTCAGTGTTCCCATGTTCTGTTCGAACAACTGCTTCTTGGTCTAGGTACAGATTTCTTAGAAGTACAATGAAGTGTTCTGGAATACTCATACTTCTCAATGTTGTCCATAGCTTGTCATGATCCACACAATCGAAAGCCTTTGCGTAGTCAATAAAGCACAGGTAAACATCCTTCTGATATTCTCTGCTTTCAGCCAAGATCCATCGGACATCAGCAATGATATCTCTTGTTCCACGGCCTCTTCTGAATCCAACTTGAACCTCTGGAAATTCTCTGTCAATGTGTGATTGTAGCCGTTTCTGTATTACCTTTAGCAAAACTTTACTCGCTTGAGATATCAAAGAGATTGTCCGATGATTTCCGCATTCTGTTGGGTCACCTCTCTTTGGAATGGGCATAAACATTGATCTCTTCCAATCAGTCGGCCAGACAGTTAGTTGTCTTCCAAATTTCTTGGCAGAGATGAGTGAGTGCCTCCTGTGCCGCCTCACTTTCCTGAAAGATTTCAATTTTTATTCCATCAATTCCTATGTGAAAATAGGTGCTTTGAAAAAATGGAGATGCCTACATCATTACATATGAGATCACCAAGAAATATGGTCCAACCTTATATATCACAGCCACTCATTGCTCTCGCCTAGCATCGGGACATTCGTTATTGCCCGTCTTACAATGTTAATACACAAAATAGTCAGATGGCACATTTTTTACTATTGCCGTAAATGTAAAATGTCATTTACGACAATAGTAAAAAATAGTAGGTGTATAAAGACAAGTTAGATGATAATTGAGTGTTGTTATTGAGTGCCGTCGAGTCGATTCCAACCCATAGCGACCCTGTATAGGGTTTCCAAGGAGCAGCTGGTGAGCTTGAACCACCGAACTTGCAGTTCAAACGACTTTGCAGTCTGACTCGCCCACAGCGCTACACCAGGACTCCGATAATTAAGTAGTAAGTGTATAAAGACATCATTAGTGATAACAAAAAGAGGGTGGAGAAATGGTATAGATATAAAATTTCTTGTTACTAAAGACAAGAGGAGCTCTGGTAGTATAGTGGTTACGAATCGGGCTGTGAACCTTAAGGTCAGCTGTTCGAAACTACCAGCCGCTCCGCAGGAGAAAGATGAGGCTTTCTACTCCCATAAAGATTTACATCCTCGGAAACCCTGTACAGGGTCGCTATGGGTCAGAACTGACTCAACGGCACTTAACAACAACAACAACAAAGACAAGTTGGTACCAACTTAAACTAGAATATTATGTATGCAAGTTGTTAAATGCAATATTCATGGTAAACATTAAGAAAATATTTTTAAAACAATTTTTTTTAAAAAAAGATTTTTATTGTGAAGTATGTGATAGTTTTTACATGGGAGAACATTAGCTTTACATTCATCCTATCGTATTTTGCTTCATGGCAATAATTATAATCCCCTCCGTGCATCATCAACCAACCAAAGGGTACAGACCCTTTCCCTCACTGTGTCCAGGGTCCCCAGCTGCTCCATGTCTCCATGTCATTTTCTCTGCCTCCATCTCTTATCTGGATGGGATCCCGCACTCTGCTCTTCTCCCTTGATAGTCCCAGGGCCCTCTGCTCCTGGACTGAAAAATCAACCACTCCCTTCCTGTATACCTTTACATTTCCAACACTCAGTCAGTCCTGATAGCAACTTTCCACTATTGAACCATGAGAGTCTTATCCCCATCTCCTTTCATCAGCCCCATCCAGATAGGTTGGAAACCACTCAGTGGAGATTCTACCTTCCCCTGAACCCTCTGGAACTAGGCTCCCTCTTGAAAGCTTGTAAGCCAGTCACTTCTTGCCTTAGTAGCCCCACATTTTGGGTAGCCAATGTCTAAGTTGCCCATCCTTGTCAACCCTGTCAACTGAGGGGGTGGGAATGATCCTTACTGTAAAGATTTGTTCCCTCTTTTGAGCTACTACATCAATAAGTATAGGTCAAGTTCATCAAATTGTAGCGGATTACTTTTTTTCCCCCTCTTTCTTCTTCTAGTTAAGTTCTGATCATCCAGCCATTGAAGCCAGGTCAAGTGGGTACTATCTGCAAGTATGGGTGTTCTTGTGCA
>NW_006408580.1:1911523-1946959 GCF_000296735.1 Chrysochloris asiatica
CCAAGTTGCCCATCCCTGTCTACTCTGTGTGTGGAGGGGGTGGGAATGATCCTTGCTGTAAGGAGTTGTTCCCTCTTTTGAGCTACTGCTTCCATAGGTGTAGGTCAAGTTCATCAAATTGTAAGAGAATTTTTTTTTTTTCCTCTTCTTTTTACTTCTGGTTGATCCAAGGGAATGAGGAAATCATTGGACAATATCATCAATATCATATGCAAGTAAATTTTTGCTAAAGATAATTAAAAAATGGCTACAACAGTACATTGACAGGGAACTGCCAGAGGGTCAAGCCAGATTCAGACAAGCATGTGGAACAAGTGATATTATTATTGAGGTCAGATGGATCTTGGCTGAAAGCAGAGAATACCACAAAGATGTTTACCTGTGGTTTATTGACTATGAAAAGGCTTACGACTGTGTGGATCATGACAAACTATGGATAACATTGGGAAAATGGGCATCCCAGAACACTTTATTGTGCTCATGAGGAACCCGTACATAGAGCAAGGGGCATTCATTCGAACAGAACAAGGAGATACTGAATGGTTTAAAATCAGGAAAGATGTGCCAGGTTTTGTAGTCTTTCACCATACTTATTAAATCTACAAGCTAAGCAGATAATCCCAAAAGCTCGATAATATGAAGAAGAACGTGGCATCAGGATTAGAGAAAGACTCATTAACAATTTGTGGCATATTGATGATACAACCTTGCTTATGGAAAGTGAAGAGGACTTAAATAACTGACCACAACCTTCAGTATGAGTGGCACCTCACTGTAAAGAAAACAAAAATCCTCACAACTGGACCAATAAATAATGTCATGATAAATGGAGAAAAAATTGAAGTTGTCAAAGACTTCATTGTGCTTGGATCCACTATTAATACTCATGGAAGCAGCAGTCAAGAATTCAAACAACATATTGTGTAGGCAAATCTGCTGCCCATGACCTCTTTAAAGTGTTCAAGAGCAAAGATGTACATTTGAGGACTAAGGTACGCTTGATTCAAACCATGGTATTTTTAGTAATCTAATAAACACGTGAAAGTTGAGCAATGAATAAGGAAGAATGAATGCAACAGAACTGTGGTGTTAGCAAAGAATATTGAAAGTACCATGCACTGCCAGAAAAACAAATCTGTGTTGTAAGACGTATAGCCAAATGCTCTTTAGAAGCAAAGATGTGGAGACTTTTGTCTCTCATATTTGGACACATTGTTAAGAGGGACCAGTCCCTGGATAAGGACATCATACTTGGAAAAGTGAAGGATCAGTGACAAAGATGAAGAATAACCAAGAGACTGACACTGTGGTAGCAACAATGGCACAAACTGACAGCAGTTGTGAGGATGGCACAGGACCAGGAGGTGTTTCATTACTTGTTCATAGAGTATCTATGAATTGGAAATGACTCAACGGCACCTCATAACTCATGAGTCATTTCACACTCATTATGGACCTTATGCACAATAGAATGAAACACTGCCTGGTTCTGTACCATCCTCACAACTGTTGTCATGCTGGAGCCCATTGATGTTGCCTCTGTGTCAATCTCATGGGGGAATCTAAATCTAACTTTTCCACTGATTCTCCATTTTTCCAAGAATGATTCCTTCTCCAGGAACTCGTCCTTCCTAACAACATCATCCTTGCTTCAAAGGAGCATCTGACTGTACTTCTTCCAAGACAGATTTGTTTGTTCTTCTGGAAGTCCATGGTACTTTCAATATTCTTTAACAGCACCATAGTTCAAAGGCAGTGATTCTTCTACAGTCCTCCTCCATATTCACTATCCAGTTTTCACATGCATATGAGGCAAATGAAGTGTTGGTCCTCAGAGTGCTATCTTTGTTCTTTAACACCTTAAAGAGGTCTTTTGCAGCAGATTTTCCTAATACAATATGCTGTTTATTTTTTTGATTGCCGCTTTCATGAGCATTGCTGCTTCCATGGAATGAGCATTCCACGATTCAAGAAAAATGAAGTCTTGGACAACTTCAGTTTTTTCTCCATTTAGCATGATGTTATTTATTGTAAGGATTTTTTTTTTTTTTTTTTACATTGAGGTATTATCATTAATGAAGACTATAGTCTTTTGATTTTCATCAGTAAGTATTTCAAGTCCTGTTTCTCAGTCATATTTTGAATGTCTTCCAACCAGAGGGGCTCATCTTGTATCATTATATCAGACAATGTTCTTTCTGCTGCTATTCATTAGGTCTTCACTGACTGACTAATCCTTTACAAGTGGTCCACCTCTCCTTCTTCCTAGTTCATCTTAGTCTGGAAGATCTGTTGAAACTTGTCCACCATGGGTGCCCCTGCTGGTATTTAAAATACTGGTGTCATAGCTTCCAGCATCACAGCAATACAAAAGCCACCAAAGTACGACAAACTAACAAATGAATGGTGGTGATGGTTTATATATAAGAGGTTGGGTTGTTTTTGTTTTTTAAAGAAAATTGAAAACTACATTGGTAAGAAAAAGACTAGCAAAGATGTGCCAAGGAAATTTTTTCCATCATGACAATGTACTTGCTCATTCTTCAAGGGTAGCAAGGACTGTCCTACAAGAATTTCATTGCAAAACCTTACCCTATCCGCCCTAGAGCGGATCATGTCCATTCCAGCTTATTTTTGTTTTGTTTTGTTTTTTAAGAAAAAAACAAAAAACAAAACCAAAGCTGCATGATTTGAATCCCTCAAGGATACCCAAACTGCCATTTTGACATGGTGTAAATTGAAGAACCGAAAATTCTTCCGGGGAGGGTTAAAGAGATAGAAACACTGCCTTCAGAAGTGTACAGACAGAAGGTATGTTAAGAAACAATAGCTTCACATTTTTTATATTTGTTTAATAATTGCTATGATTTCATACCAATCCTTTTTATTTAGGATTGCAAAGTCTGTTTGAACCGTAAGGTCGGCAGTTCAAGCTCACCGCTGCTCATCAGAAACCCTATACAGGGTCACTATGGGTGGAAACCAATTTGACGGCATACAACAACAGCAAGCATAAAGCAAATACTGATAGAACTGAAGGGAGAAATTGTTGTTGTTGTTGTTATGTGCCTTGGAGTCGGTTCCGACTCATAACGACCCTGTACAGGTTTCCGAGGCTGTAAATCTTTACGGGAGCAGAATGCCTCATCTTTCTCCCGCGGAACCGCTGGTAGCTTTGAACTGTTGACCTTGCGGCTCGCAGCCCAATTCGTAACCACTACGCTACCAGAGCTCCTTGAAGGGAGAAATAGTACTACAATAATAGTTGAAGACTTTTAGTGTTAGACAGAACATCTAGAAAGAAGATCAACATGGAAACAGAGGACTTGAATGATACTATAAATCAACTGGTAGCGTAGTGGTTACGAATCGGGCTGCGAACCTTAAGGTCAGCGGTTCGAAACTACTATCCGCTCCACGGGAGAAAGATGAGGCTTTCTACTCCCGTAAAGATTTATACCCTCGGAAACCCTGTACAGGGCCGCTATGGGTCGGAACCGACTCGACGACACTTAACAACAACAACAATAAATCAACTAGACTTGAAAGACATATATAAAGCACTCCATGCAAAATAGTATGCAATATAGATCTACTCCAGTGCACATGCATCATTCTCTAGGATAGACCACATTTTAGGTCACAAAGCAAGAGTTGATAAATTTTAAAAAAAGATTGAAATTATACAAAGTATTTTCTCTGATCACAAAGGAGTGAAGCTAGAAACCAATCACAGAAAATAAAAAACACCAAGAAAACACATAAACATATGGAAATTAAGCAGCACACTCTTAAACTACTAATAGGTCAAGGATGAAATGAAAAGAGAAATCACACATTTCTTAGTCAAACGGAAATGAAAACACAGCATTCCAAAATGTATGGGGTGCAGTGAAGGCAGTACTCCAAGGGAAACTTGTAGTAATAAAATGCCTACCTGAAAAAAGAAGAAAGTACTCAAATTAACAGCCTAACTTAACTCCAGAAACTTGAGAGAGAAATGTAAACTAAACTTAAGTGTACCAGGAGAAAGGAAATAACAAAGATCAGAGCAGAAATTAAAAAAATAAAACATGCTTAGTGCCTCTATTCTACTTCCTAGTTTGTGTAGATCCTAGGGTCTTAAAAACTTGCAAGAGGTCAACCAATGCATAGCATTTGCTCTCTATTTCCCTGGAACAATAGAGGAAGAAAGAGAGTTAGGAACAAAAGAAGCATGTGGACTATGTGGCTAATTACCGACATAAACATACACTTCCTTTGCCATGAGACCAGAAGAACTAGCTGGTGCACAGCTGTTATAACTGAACATTTTGATTATAGATTCCATATAAGAATCCGAATCAAAAAGGGCAAAAGGAAAAATAGAATTTCAAATTCCCATGGACTCCAGACTTCATGGAGCCATGGCAGTTTGATGAACTCCTGAAACTATTACCCAGAGATCACTGTTAACCCTTAAACCAAATATATCCCCTGAAGACTTCCTAATACCAGACAATCATTTAACTTAGCTAGTAAAACAGGTCTGACCCAAATCATGGTATTTTCAATAGCCTCATGCGTATGTGAAAGTTGGACTATTAATAAGGAAGACTGTAGAAGAATTGATGCATTTGAGTTAGGGTGTTGGAGGGGAATATTAAAAGGACCATGGACTACCAGAAGAACAAACAAATCTGCATTGGAAGAAGTACAGCCAGAATGCTCTTGAGGAGTGAGGGTGATGAGACTTTTTCTCTAATACTTCAGACATATTATCAGGAGGGACCAGTTCCTGGAGAAGGACATCATGCTTGGTAAAGTGGAAGGTCAGCGAAAAAGAAGAAGACCCCCCAATGATATGGATTGGCACAGTGGCAACAGCAATAGCAACGATTGTGAGATTGCTTCAAGTCTGGGCAGTGTTTTGTTCTGTTTTGCATAAGGTCGCTATGAGTCTGTACTGACTTGATGGCAACTAGCAAAAGTAAAACAGGTCTGCCTTGAGCATGATGCTCTTTTTTTTTTTTTTTTTAATTGTGAACTGAGTGATAGTTTACATGGGAGAGCATTGGCTTTACACCATCGTGTCATTGCAATGATTACAGTCTCCTCTGTGCCTTATCATTCAACAGTATTTGTTTCCATTCCCTCTGTTTTTCTCTTTTCTTTTTTCGGGGGGTGGGGTGGGGAGATGTACACAAAAACACTCAAGAATATATAATAATTTAAACAACCAAAGGGCACATTCTGCAAGCCAGTCTCCTGGCTGCCAGCACTCAGTCCCTCTCTTTCCATGAGTCTAGAGTCCTCAGCTGCTCCCTCTCTCCATGTACTCAGATCTCTGCCTCCATCTCTGGAGTTGCTACTTTTCTGGATAGGGTCCCACATTCCACTTGTACTCGTCTCCCTTAATGGTCCTAGGGTTCTCTGTTTCTGGATTGTAAGAGTAATTACTCCCCCGTTTTTGTTACAAAACTTCTACCTTTACAATTGTGACAGTTGCAATTAGTGATGATAACAATTACTCACTATTGAATCATAAGAATCTTATCCCCATCACCAGACGTGTCTATACAAGATGAAAACTATTCAGTGGGGACTCTACGCTCACCTGCACACTCTTAAACTAAACATCCTCTTGGAAACTTGTCAGCCAGACACTTCGTGCCTTTATCACCCCCTCATTTTAGGTAGCCATTGTCTAAGTTGCCTGTCCCTATCTACCCTGTACACAGAGTGGATAGATACGCTTGATACTTGATGTGAAGACTCCTTCCCTCATAGTTGGTACCTTGAGCTACTACATACAGAAGTATAAGTCAAGTTCATCAAATTGTAGCAATTTACACTTGTTTCCTTTATATATATAAAAAAAAATCTCTTCCTCTAGTCGAATTCTCATGATCAAGTCATTGAGGCTAGGTCAAATGGGTATTATCTGCAACTTTCGGCATCCTTGTGCATCTCCCCTCACTTCATATCAGCTGGATGTTTCACTCTCAGCTCTAGCCCTCCATGGCTGTGTCCTTGTCCATGGGCTCAGGAGTACCCAGGTCTTACCACACTTCAGACCAACCAGCCCTTCCTCTTCTCTCTCAGCATGATGCTCTTTTAAAAACTACTTATATGGAATAAAATGGACCACAAAACTTGGAAGATCAGATAGGAAACTTAATTTATTTTAATGGGGGAAGGACAAATCTGAAAAGGAGGGTGAAAATGTTTGCACAACTAGAAAAATGTAATCAATGTTACTAAATGGTACACGTAGAAACCATAGAATTGCTGTGTTTTGCTCTGTATATTATCAATAACAGTGCAATACATAAAATTACATATTAACAAAACAAAACACTGACAGTATAAGGTTGCTGTTGTTGTTGTGTGCCGTGGAGTCTGTTCCGACTCATAGCAGCCCTGTACAGTGTTTCAGAGGCTGTAAATCTTTACGGGAGCAGAAAGCCTCATCTTTCATCTTTCTCCCGTGGGACATCTGGTAGTTTCGAACTGCTGACCTTTAGGTTTGCAGACTGATTCGTAACCACTATGCTACCAGAGCTCCTTGACAGTATAAGGTAGGAAGAGAGAAAAGAGAGGATTTCTGAAAGAACCATTGTTGCTTGTATTGTACATTGTTGCCTGCAATGTATAAACAACCTCTCAAGTCTTTTTTTTTTTTTTTCAATGCACAGTAGACATAGGTTCCCATCCTATTCAGCCTCTAGTTCCTGAATGTCGCCAAACCAGGTCAGGGATGCTCAGATATCTTCCAGTTCTGACTTATCCCTCCATGAGGCCTGTAATCCCCAAGTAGATCCTGAATAAACTATCAGCTAGTTTCCTACCTTTTTTTTTTTTTAAATATCATTTTGGATGTGTTTAAAACATAATATGTCCATGAATTCTTAGGGTGTGGTTCCTCCAAATTCTTAAGCCCCTAGTATCTTAGATACAGAATTAAGAATTGAATTTACTCCACACTCCAACTCTTCTTAACCCTATGGGCTCTTGTTCATATGGAACTATGAAATATTCAACGTTGGGTACAGATTTGACAGCCAAACACTTAATTTATCAGTCAGCTTGTCCTTTTTATTTTAGCTGACAGATTTCTGACAATGAAGAATTTTATGCTGCTGAACTTCTTGGGAGTTCCTGAGTGCCACAAATGCTTAAGACTTGGCAGCTAACCAAAAAGAAAGGTCTGGTAATCTACTTGTGTAAAACCAGCCATTAAGAACATTATGGAGCACAGTTCTGCTCTGCGCACATGGAGTGGCTGAGTAGGAATAGATTTCACAGCAACTAACAAGAGCAACAAACTTGTTGGTTAAAAAGAGCAGCACTGCACCGAAGACCTACCTGAAAGAGGGATGTCATCTGCATCTCCATTGAGCCCGCCCCGGCAAGAGCACTAACGATCCAGCCACAGCAGAGAAGACTTTAAGAACTGTCTAACCCTTAGGGAACTGCTTAAAACCCAGAGACATTCCCTGCTGCTTTGCTTGTCGGCCGTGGGGAATGGGGAGTTAATAGATGTTACTGATTTTGCAATCATCCATCAACCATCGTAGGTTTTATTGCCTGTTAAACACGGTATAAGTAGATTTGTGTTATCTTTCATTAATCCAGAACTTGATAGGAACTTAGTCCAACAGCATTTTGGTAGGTTGTGGAATAATATCCACTTGTCTGTGGATATTCATCAGCTACATGCTCAAATTTATGATATAAGTAATTCTCAAAGTGAGCACTGAGTGGCTACTAATTTGCTACCCCTGCTAGAGAGTAAGATCCCCTAAGAACTTGATTGAACCTCAGCATTGTGATCCTGCTTGGTCACCTTAGAGCAGGTGGTGGGCTGGCAATGTCTTGCGTATGGGGTCCCCAGCCGATCTCCTCCCTCCCTGCCTTCCTCGGATGGCGGCTGTTTATGCTGGACGTGTGGCCAGAGACGGGTAAGGATCACGTGGAACCTCGGCAACCTAAGACAGAGCCATTGCCATGCTGCAATGAGTTTCGATGATGGGTAAGACTGAGGAATTCGCACTGACTGCCTAAGACAGGCAGCGTCCCTTAAACAAACAATAAATAAGGGGGAATCTGATGCAGACCGTGCAGACCTGGTCAGGAGGTCAAGACCCTGTGGGCCCAAGCGTTGTCGACCGTCCAAACCATAGGCTCTGAGGATCAGACTTTAGCCACCTAGTAGACATAGCAAACTGTCCCTCATCTGATGATTCAGTAATGCTTGTTAGTAATCTCATACATGAGCCCTGGATATCCACAGACAAATGTAAAAACCTTCCCTAAAAGCCGAGACTGTAAATTCCAAAAAGGCAAGTTCCCCCCCGCCCCCCCCAAAAAAAAGAGCAGCTCTGGTGACCCTGTGGGTTAAATAACAACCATCTGAACCCACCAGCCACTCTGCAGGAGATGGATGAGGTAGTCTCGGACACCCTATGGGGGAGTTCTACTCTGTTCTATAAAATCACTATGAGACATAGTCAACTCCATGGCAGTGGGGTAGTTTTTTTGGGTTTATTGGTTAAAACTCTTTCCGCTTACCTGGAGTCTCCAGAGAATGAAAATGTGTGCTACTGTCTGCACCCCCTGAAATAAATGTAGATCTTTCTGCTTATGTATCAGAGCTATTTAAAAACCTGTCTTAGATGATAACCGATAATAAATAGCTGTTTTAGTGCAATGCATTTCAGTATTTATAGAGGTCTTGGTAAATCATGGTTCTGAGAAGCATATATATATATGTGTGTGTGTGTGTGTGTGTGTGTGTGTGTGTGTGTGTGGTGGCTGTGTGCCGTGGAGCTGGTTCCGACTCATAGCAATCCTGTACAGGGTTTCCGAGGCTGTAAATCTTTACAGGAGCAGAAAGCCTCATCTTTCTTCCGCAGAGCAGCTGGTAGTTTCGAACTGCTGACCTTGCGGTTCGCAGCCCGATTTGTAACCACTATGCTACCAGAGCTCCATATATATATATAAAGCTTTTATTGTGAATTGAGTGATAGTTTACATAGGAGAACGTCAGTTTAGCATTGCAATGCTATCATATTTTTTTGCATTGCAATGATTACAATCCCCTCCATACATCATCATTTAACAGTATTTGCTTCTAGTCCCTGTTTTTTTAAAAACATATATATTTATTTTAATGTGATATTTAAGGGTGTGGACTCCTGGTGTGGTGCTGTAGGATCAGCACTGGACTGCGAACCACAATGTCAGCAGTTCACATTCATCAGCTGCTCCTTGGAAATCCAATCAATACAGGGTCGGGTCGCTATGAGTCGGAACCAACTTAACAGCACTTAACAACAACAACAATTTAAGTGTGAAGTCATTCCTCGATACTAAAATAATGCACAAATTGTTTTAATATTTCTCTTTCTTCAATGGTTCATATTTATTTACAGATTCTAAGTCAGACTCCAACGAACTGGGTGTATTTCAAAGTTTTTGCAATAGTTCTGCTGAGTATTTAAATTACCAGTCAGGCTGTAACTGTGCAGTTGGTTAACCCACTAACAGCCTCATTCACATCAAAGGGAAACAATTCTGGGTTTGCTGAGTCTGGATTGCAGCTCCCTGGGTACAGTGTAATAATTCAGGAACACACTCTTAGTTAGCATTTTAACCATACCTTTTTCCACCTTAGAAGCTGGGGTAGGGGATGGGAAGAATCAACTTCCTCAGAGATTTAAAATTTGAGAGCAGTAGATTCAACCCAATGAATTTAGAGCTCTGCACCTCTCTGTGGCCTTCCCTTCCAGTCCCTTTTCAAGTCAGGTAACCTGGACCTCCCAAGTGGATCTGGAAGCTTGCATCCAGGCACCTCACTTCCCCTCCTTGAAGTACACTTGTAAGTCTTTACTGCCCTTCTTTCCTTCAAGCCTTTCTTGGTCTTATCTCTGGATAAGCTATGCCAGTGCCTCAACTTCAAATATCCTGCCATTGCCCACAACTTGCATCACCAGGTGAGGTGCCCTGGATTTACCACCAAAAGCAATTACACAGGTGCTAAAGGCTGATGCTGGGATTTAGCACTTCGGCTGAGATAGCTGAGATTTCCGGGTATTCAGCAGGTCCCATTACCATGGGTTGAATTACTTTCCAGCCTGTTCTAACAGCCTTCCCCTTGGAACAGCTCCAGAACAAATGGGCTGAGAAAGGGCTTTAACCTCCTTTTCAATGTCTGTTCATTCTTGTAGGATCTTCTCCCAGCATCCTAAACTGGAACCACCCTCTGTGATGATATTAACATCTAAGCTTATCTGTTAACCCAGATTAAGCTTTCTTAACCTTCCTGTTTTTTACCTCAAATCAATGAAATGCAGTCAGTGCCAAGGAAAACGGAAATGTCTGACAACATTTACAACAATAGAGTCATTAACTGTGGGCTTTTTTCCTTTTTTTTTTTTTAAAGGGAGCTGTTTAGGGATAATGTTAAGATCATTCTCGAAATACCAACCCATAAAAACCAAACCCACTGCCATCCTATGGATTCTGACTCATACCAATCTTGCATAGGGTTTTCTGAAACGAGATTTTGACAGGAGCAATCTCATCTTTCTTCCAAGGAGCAGCTGGTGGGTTTGAATTGCTGACCTTTCAGTTAGCAGACCAATGTCCAACGCACAGTGCCACCAGGGCCAAGAATGTAAAAAAAAAGCATTCCTTCACTGTGACTCAAAAGTAAAATGTAGTATGCAATATTTGGTTTGCTAATTCCACTGCCATCGAGTCAGTTTCGGAGGCATAGGGACCCTCTGCACAATGGAATGAAACACCGCCCAATCCTGTGCCATCCTCACAACTGTTAGGATCCATCTCTTTGGAGTTCTTCCCAAGTGCCCTAGAAATGTGTAAAGATTTCTCCTCCTTTTATTTTGAAGAATTGCATGGCAGTGGCAGGGGATGCCAGTTATACTTGCAGTTGTCAATAATAGTTACAGTCATATTTAACTTGAAACAACTTTTGCTACAGATAAAAACAGGGACTAAGTTTAAAACAAAAACAAAACTCTTGCGGGGGTGGGGCGGGGAAATGGGGTGGGGGCTAAGAGAGAAGCCACTTGCTTGGGCCTGAGCAACTCATGTGGAGAGCTGAACACATGATCTACACTTCTCCACCCTCACCCACTCCCATCCAGTCCTACTGGAGGAAAGGGGTCACGTGAGTCATCCAAACACCAGGACAGTCAGTGCAAAACTTAAATGGCCACTGCATTTCCCCAATAGAATAAAATAAAATGGTTCCAGTTTTATGATCCTTCCCAACTCTCCAGCTAAAAATTTCTCAAGTTTGTTATCTAACTTGAGAACAAAATGAATAAGCTTCAATGAATAAGTATTATTAACATAAATTGGATAAAGGAGAGCTTGCCTAATGGACTTGTGCTTTTCCTCTCTGCTCCTGAACCGAGATACCAATTTAATTGGCATACATAATTGCTTTTGTGAGTAAAGCTATTCCCAAGTCAAATAAAGGAAGTGAGTTGTTTTGCTTTTTTCAATGTTTTATTGTGAATTATGTGATAGTTTACATGGAGAACATTAGGTTTACATTCATCCTATCTATATCATTTCATTTGCATGGTTACAATCCCCTCCATGCATATCAACCAACTACAAGCCTGTCCCTTGGTCCTCAGCACACAGCCCCTCCCCCTCTCTAGGTCTAGTGTCCCCAGCCACTACATCTTTCCACATCATCTTCTCTGCCTCCATCCCTGGTGTCACTGCTTCTCTGGGTAGGGTCCCGCTCTCTGCTCTTCTCACTTGACGATCCCAGGGACCTCTGCTCCTGGACTGCAAAGTCAATCACTCCCCTCCTTTTGCTACAAAACGTCTACCTTTACATTTCCAACCCTCACAGTCAGTCCTGATAGCAATTATTCACTATTGTACCACAAAAAACCTATCTCCATCTCCTTTCATCAGCTCCGCCCAGACAGATTGGATACTACTCACTGGAGATTCTGCCTTCTGCTGCACCCTTTGGATCTAGGTTCCCTCTTGAAAGCTTGTAAGCCAGTCACTTCTTGCCTTTGTAGCCCCACTCCCTTTTTGTGTACCTAGTGGGTGGGAATGATCTTTGCTGCAAAATGATCTTTTGAGCTACTGCATCCATAGGTGTAGGTCAAGTTCATCAAATTGTATCAGATTACTCTTTTTTTTCCTCTTCTTTCTTCTTCTAGTTGAACTCTGATCATCCAGTCATTGGTTATTATCTGCAAGTGTGGGTATTCTTATACATACGCCCTCTCTTCTTATCAGCTGGACGCTTCACTCTCCAGTCTAGTCCTCTGTGGCTATGTCACTGACTCTGGGCCCTCGAGTCCCCAGGTCTTGCCATACTGCTGGCCCATCAAGTCTCCACCAGGGTTCACGGAGTCTATTGAACATTGTAGGGCTTAGCTTGCAGCTTCATCACTGTTTTTCCCTCACTTCCCCTTATCGGTGATGAACATGGTCACCAATCCAATCACCTGTCTGCTCGTGTATTTCCATTGAGTCTTAGTCTTGGAAGGGGGCTCGCCCTGAGGGGAACCGACCACTTGCCTTGATGTCTCCTGGTTGAGCAACTTGCTTGTTCTTATAGTAATCAGTGGGACTGCCATTATTGTTTTGTATTTTTCCTGTCAGTCTTTCTTTCAAGAAGTATCTTCTGTTCTTCCAGCTGCTCCAGGCTGGTCTGTTTCTCCTTTCAAGTGGAAATTTCCCACCTCAGAAGATTCGGATTCAGGATTCCACCTATGGTCCTATGTAATGCAAAGACTCCGCAGGAAGCCTCCTTCACTGGGCAGGTTGTAGCCCCATTTTAGGTATCCCAATCAATTATAGGCAGAAGATGGGCTTACAAGCTTTCTATGGTGATATTTCTGGCTATTCCTTTCTCTCCCCCTCAAGTGTCTATTTTATAATGATATGCCAGGGAAACCAAGATTTAAAAGACAGCCAAGCATCTTAACATTATTTCCCCCCTTTTGCCCATTTCAACCATGTCTCAATCTCTGTATCCCAGAGCCCTGTTGTTCCAAGGTTGTGCATACATCATTCTTTACCTGTGTCCCACTTAGCCCATGCAAACCTGCCTAATTGTTTTCCCATAAGCCTTGTTCTTCCGTTCCCCTCCCCCTTATTGTGTATGGCCCCTCTCCCCAGCACCCAAACTATCCTGTGTCTATTCCCTACCCTGTGCTCCACCTTCCCCTAGGAAGTGTTTTATAATATACTTTTGCGTGCCTACCTGCAGGTGTGTACAATCCACCAAATGGGGGTGACACAGAAGTTAGAAAGTGACCTAGAGTTTGGACCTGCCTTTGATACCCACAGCTCCTAGAGGTCAAATGAGTGGCTGAAAGTGAGCTCGTTGTCTGTCAGTCATTTCAGTTATTTCTTCCTGCAGAGGGAGGCAACATGGTTTTTGTTGTTTCTTTGTGTTTGTGTTTAATAGACTTCCCATACATTTTTTTCTACCCTTTCCTAGTCCATACTCGGGTGGGGATAAAGGGATAGAGAGCAGTGTGTGTGTGTGTGTGTGTGTGTGTGTGTGTGTGCAGGCACAGCACGTAGGCCTGCCAGGAGTTTTCAAAACAAGCATGGTTTTTTCCTGAGCTCAAAACGATTTCTCTACTCTTTCTTTGACTGTTGAGAAATAAAAAATCAAAGTAAATTTTTAGGAGACAGTCAATGCTAGGATTTTTGTTGTTATTTAAATGGGTGAGTGTGAGGTGGTGGTGGGAAATGTATGACTTTTTAGCCTCCTTTTCGCTAAATAGTACCCTTTGCAATTCCTAGCAACTGGGGTGGGGGCAGAAAGGCAACAAAGTATAACGTTCTGGTTGCTTGCAGAATCTAATAAATGTGTTGTTTTCCTTTATTAAGTCCTTGTTGGTGATATCCTTAACTGAAGCAAGAGGTAGCATCTACTTCTGTTGCTTCTAAAATTGATATATTTGACACATGCCAATTCTTCCTTTGTTTAAAGGATGTCTTATTTTAAAGATATGATCTTGAGTTTAGTATTTTTTGGCATACGGTTCCCATAGACAATAATGAATCCTTTTCTGTAAAGTTTTGCCTCAGTCATGGGGGAAGTGACCTCAAAGTTCTATGGCATTTTCCCCCCTCATGTTTATCTTATCTGTATATATTTGATGACTTCTTTGATTAGCCTCTCAGCTCACTTCGGGGGCTGCTCATAACTTTTGTCAGCTCATCATCTTTACACACACACACACACACACACACACACACACACACAAAGCCCACAGTCTTTCTTTGATGATGCTCCCCATGCCTCATCAATATTCTGTGGTGTTCATTTCATAGTGAAATCATACTTCTGAACTTAATGCAAGCTGGTTTCTCCACTTCCAGCCTGCCAGTCACCATGACCAAATAATATTAATCAAACAATAAGAAGTAATGGAGTTGCTAAAGTTGGTGTCACCCAGTGCAATAACCCATGGTTTCATGTCCCTCCCTCCCAGAACTCCTCCTGTACCAATTCTTAGTACTGTTTATTACTTTTAACCAGAGAATAATATGTGATATAGTTGTAAATTGCTTAAATGCAATGTTGTTGCTGTTGTTAAGTGCTGTCGAGTTGGTTCCAATCCATAGCGACCCTGTATAGGGTTTCCGAGGAGCAGCTTGAATCGCCAACCTTGCGGTTCAAACCAACTTTGTAGTCCAGTGCATTAAACCACAGCACCACACCAGGACACCAAATGTAAAAATAGAGTATATGAATGTTGTTATGTGCCGTGGAGATGGTTCCGACTCATAGCGACCCTGTACAGGGTTTCCGAGGCTGTAAATCTTTACGGGAGCAGAAGGCCTCATCTTTCTCCCACGGAACAGCTGGTAGTTTCGAACTGCTGACCTTCAGGTTTGCAGCCCGATTCGTAACCTCTACGCTACCAGAGTTCCTTAACAACAAAACCATTTTCTAAAGTTTTCTACATTGAATTACAACATTATTAATTACATTATTAGTAACATTTAAATTTTTCCTCCTTTTTTTTTTTTTTTTTAAATTAGAAAGATGAGGCACCCATAAAGATTGACAGTTGCAGAAGCCCTGTGAGTTGGAATTGAGTCCATGGCAGTGGGTTTGATTTTTATTTCCTTTAATTACTACTTCATTCTTTAAAACGTTCTTGATAGAAGTTCATGTGGGACCCTAAGAAGAAAACTCCATTTTCTACTTAGGCTAAAGGACGTCTCCCTGTTTCAGGAATGTGCCTGGTCAGTTAGTACCAGACGGAGATGACCCCCTTCCTCTACGAGCCATAAAAGTAGAGATAAACTCTCCTGACAAACCCAAGGCTAGATAATGTATGTCTTCCTTACCGTAATTAAACTGTCCTAGCATAACAAACGCCTCCCTTACCCTAATGAAGCTATCCTAGCTATAGGTAGTGGCCAATCGAATTGTGTAATCTTGTACCTTACTAAGTGTAAACCAATCCTAGAGAAGTTAGGTAGAAGACCCCCGAATCTGTTTGTAAAAATCTATAAAAAACCCCCGCTATCAGAAAACTCGGGGCTCTATCCCTATTCCGCTGCCTCGGTTAAGGGTAGAGACCTGGCTCGAGCTTGAATAAAGCAACCCTTGTGCACTTGCATGGGCTTCTGCATCGACTCCTCGGGTGGTTTTTGGGGACCCTGAACACTGGGCATAACATTCACAAATGTAAATTACCACAATATTCAGATAAAATGCAAAAACATTTGACAAGATCAGAAATTATAAAAAAGCACTGGCTGCAAGGAAAGCAACAGCATGTGCTTATAGTGTGTGCAGATGAAGCGTCATTGTCATTGTAATTGGGTAATAATGGCTTTGACCAGAGCACATTGTTGTTAAGTGCCATCGAGTCAGTTCTGACTCATAGCAACCCTGCATAGGGTTTCCAAGGAGCAGCTGGCCGGTTTGAACCCCTGACCTTGTGGTTATCTGACAGTGCCATACCAGGACTCCACATTAGAAGGTTCAAAAAGTAAATTAACATATAGTTTTAACCTTGTAGATATAGTGATACATGTAAGCTGGTCTTACAGAAAATGTTTTTGTGGTTATAACTACAGGAATTTAAAAAAAAAAACAAACCCATCTTTTTTATTGTAAATTGAGTGAAGGTTTACATGCAAGATCATCAGTTTTACATTCAACAAATACTATACTTTGTTTCATCTCAATGACTGTAACCCCCCTCTTCCATTTGCCTTCCACCCATCTTCCTATCACTTCTTGCTATTGTCCTTAGGTACATGTTACCCCTTTGATTTTGAATAATTGACCATTCCATCATTCACAGTGAGCCATTCTTCCTACTGTTGCTATTCCCCCTATATACCTATCTATTGCTTGGCTGAAAGAGGGTACGTTTACTTTTTATTATTTTAAAATAAAAAATAATACATTTTTGCTGAAACACTGCACACAAATTTTATAGATAGTCATTTATGTGTCACCCCTTCTGACAGTGTGACCTGGTGCAGTCTGCATCCCCCTAGTGATGCCACTTGTCCTAAAGTGGTCCCTGCAGGCATTTGGATTCCAGGCCATATTTAAGGAATCCTGGTATGGTGCTGTAGGATAAGCACAGGACTGCTAACTGCAAGATCAGCATTTCAAACATATCAGCTGCTCCTTGGAAACACTATACAGGGTTGCTATGAGTCGGCATCAGCTCAACAGCACTTAACAAACATTGGCTGGGCAGAGGACTGGGCAATGCCACCATGAACCTGAGCCAACTGTCAGTAACTAACAACTGGCTGGGCCCAGGGAGTTCCCTGAGTTCTCACAGCTCCCCTGTGTCTTTTGGGGTTACTTTTAACACTCCAAGAAGAACCTTTTTAAGGTAACACTCACCTTATACGGCTTGTTGTTGTAGCAACACTGATAGGGTTTCCAAGGCCGTAAATCTTTTGCTACAGGGCCACCCATGGATTCCAATTGTTAACCTTGCAGTTAGCAGCTCAATGCACAATCTACTGGCTTAGAGTCTACAAATAAAACTTTTCTACTAAAGGAGCTCTGGTAGCGTAGTGGTTACGAATTGGGCTGCAAACCTTAAGGTCAGCAGTTCGAAACTACCAGCTGTTCCGCAGGAGAAAGATGAGGCTCCCGTAAAGATTTACAACCTCGGAAACCCTGTACAGGGTCACTATGAGTCGGAACCGACTCCACATCACATAACAACAACTTCAGTGACCAGTGTCCTGGTGTTGCATTGTGGGCTAATGCAGTCAAACTGCAAAGTCAGTTTGAACTGCAAGGTCGGTGGTTCAAGCTCACCAGCCGCTCCTTGGAAATCCTATACAGGGTCACTATGGGTTGGAATGGACTTGACAGCACTCCACAACACTTCAGTGGCTATTTTCAGAATGCAAAGCTCCTTGCTTCTTCTTGTTGTTAAGGACCCTCAGCTCGACTCGACTCAGTCAACCCTGTATAGGGTTTCCGAGGAGCAGCTGGTGGGTTTAAATTGCTGACCTTGTGGTTCGCAGTCCAGTGCTGATCCTATAGTACCATACCAGAAATCCAAAGCTCCTTGCTTGTTGTTAAATGTTGTCGGGTTGGTTCTGGTCCAATGCGTCCCCCTGTATAGGGTTTCCAAGGAACAACTGGTGAGCTTGAACCGCCAGCCTTGCGGCTCAAACCAACTTTGCAGTCCAGCACATTAACCCACAGAGCCATACCAGGACTCCAAAGCTCCTTGCCTTGCTAGTCATCTCCATTTCAGAGGAGGTTAGCTGCTGAGTTGGAAGAAGTTCATAATTTAATTCAAAGTTGATGGTAGGTCCTCTTTCACAGTCTCTTAACCTCCTAATTAAAACTCACCATCAAATAACACTATAGTTTATTCTCAGCATCTGGCATGATGGTCTTTAATATGAACAAGGCCAGCTGCAGAAAATGGAAAATGTTGGATCTGGCTGCTGGCATGGTGCCTACAGGTTAAGAGGAGTGTGGGGTCAGAGGGGGATGCGATGGGGGTGGTGGTGGGCGGAAGCAAAGCTTAAGCACTATAATTCTCATGAAGGCATCGCTAAATTCCCAATTTTTATCCAGTTGAAACTGCCTTCTGTTCAGCTTCCAATAATGCTCTACTTCCTGTGTTCTTGAACTTGGGCCAGCGCAGTTTTTTAGTCCCTGCCATTCTTATTCTATACTGCACCTTTCTTTCAATAGAGTAAATGCTCTCAGTTCCACTAAGAAGCAAGAGGATGAGGAGCCAGGAGATCTCCCAGAGAGAGGGGTTCATTTATTAGTCACCTTGTTTGATTAGAATGTCAGATACATAAAAAAGCACAGCCAGTTTTGTTTTTTAAGTTTTTATGTTTCGTTCTCTTCTAAGAATAGGCTGAGAAGAGACATGCTAAAGAATTTTTAGCCAATGATTTTAAAAGCATCCCTCCTAACTACTTGTATTACATTTGTATTCATGGGAAGAAATCCTTTACTCAAACTGAAAAACCTCTTTGAAAACCCGTTGAATCTTGCCTCAAAACTGCAAATGGGGCATATGGGTACTTCGGCCCTTCCTCCCTGGGGACTACAAAGAGGGCTCTGTGGATAGTACTAAAAATGCATGAAGTGTTGTTGTTGTGTGGTGCC
Organism: Chrysochloris asiatica; assembly: GCF_000296735.1. Classification (NCBI taxonomy): domain Eukaryota; kingdom Metazoa; phylum Chordata; class Mammalia; order Afrosoricida; family Chrysochloridae; genus Chrysochloris; species Chrysochloris asiatica. The sequence goes on from NW_006408580.1 coordinate 1,930,164, forward strand.
ACTGAGTCAACTTTTCACTCATAGTAAACCCATGTGACAGAGTAGAACAGCTTCCATAGGGTTTTCTTGGCTAAAATCTTTATGGAGGGAGATTACCAGGTTTCTTCTCCCGTGGAGCAGTGGGTAGATTTGAACTGCCCACTCTTCAAATAGCAGCCAAGCATATAACCATTGCACCTTCAGGGCCGTGTGAAGGGTTGAGCTTTATCTAAAATCAGCCTAATTTCCCCAGTGAGAGACTTCCTTGAAATAGCTGACGTTCAAGTTGTTGTTGTTAGGTCTTGTCGAGTCAATTCTGACCCATAGCGACCCTGTACAGGGTTTCCTAGGAGCAACTGGTGAGCTTGAATCATCTACCGTGTAGTTCAAAACCAACATTGCAGTCCAGTGTATTGTACAATCCACTGCAACAGCACAAGAAGACCATCTTTATCAGGAACTGTCTAACCCTGACAGCATATATAAGGGTGGTTTTTTAAGGAGATGAACATTTTTATTTCTAAATGTGTAGTTCTTCATGATAATCATGGAAATGACATTTTCCAAATACAAGGGTGTCTTAGTTATCTAGTGCTGCTATAACCACAGGTGAATGGCTTTAACAAACAGAAATGTATTGTCTCATCGTTTCAGAGGCTAGTCCACATTTAGAATGCAGAATCTGGGGTAAGTCTCTGTTGGCTCTCAAGAAAGGTCCTCATCTCCTTTCAGCATCTGTAGGCCCAGCAATCCTTGGAGATCTCTGTGTGTCTTGGCATCAGTTTTCCCCTTAGAATCTAGGAGCTTCACAGGACAGGGGCCCCAGGTCCAAAGCCTGCACTCTATTTCCGATTTCCGACTCTTCTTTCCTGGTGGTAGTAGGTCTCCCTCTCTGCTCACTTCTCTCTCCTTTCATCTTTGTAAGATAAAAGATGTTGCAGGCCACATCCCTGAGAAACTCCCAGGGTTGTGATGGCAGCAGGGTATTGCAGCCCACCCTTAATCTTCATGTTGGTTTAGCACATCAAATCATGTCATGGGGAATCAGCACATAGCTGACACATTACATCATTACCTAGAATCATGACCCAGCCAAACTGATGCATATTTTGTCGGGTCACATTTCAATATATGACAAAGGGTATGCTAAAAGTATTGTAACTAGCATTCCAGTTCATACATGCATGGGTTTATTCTCAACAAAACGTGTTTAAACAAGTCTCTGAGATGGCTACAGAAAAGTTATTTCAGCAATCCACTTGTCTTGATCTCATCCTGATGCCTTCAAACACAGGTCCATTCAGAACAGTGGTTGCTGAGGGGATCTGCTAGGCCAGTTAAATTCAAGACGGAGAAGTCAGCTCAGAAGGTTATAGTGACTTTTTTTTTAGGATTACAAAGGGTTAATCTTGATAGATTTTCTTGAAGGACACAGGATGAACACAGTGGCTTATTAGAAGGAAGTTTTAAGAAAATTTAAAACAATATTGATGAGAAAAAGGCCAGAAAAGTTGCACGGAGGAATTGTTACCCATCATCACAACAATGTACTTACTCTTTCTTTAAGGGAAGCAAAGGCTGTCCTCCAAGAATTTTGTTGGGAAACTGCACCCCACCCATCTTAAAGCCCTCACCTTGCCCCTTCAGACTTCTTTTTGTGCACCAAACTCAAAGAACATTTAAAAGAAACACAATTCCAGTCACTTGAGGATGGCAACACAGTTGTTTTGGCATGGTATATAATTGAAGAGCACAGAATTCTTTGGGGGAAAGGCTAGAAAAATGAAAACACTGCCTTCAGAAGTGTACAGGTCTAGATGGAGGATATATTGAGAAACAATAGCTTCACACTTTGATATTTTTGTTTAAAAAAGATTTCTATGATTTGGTTGTTGTTGTTAAATGCCATCGAGTCGATTCTGACCCATAGCGACCCTGTATAGGGTTTCTGAGGAGCAGCTGGTGAGCTTGAACCACCCACCTTGCAGTTCAAATGGCTTTGCAGTCTGGCACATTAACACACAGCGGTAGCTATATATATATATAACTTTTTATTGTGAATTGAGTGCAAGTTCACAGAGCAGATCATCAATTTTACATTCAACAAATCCTATACTTAGTTTCATTTCTGTGATTATAATCCCCTCAATGGAACAGCATGATTTATCCCACTTCCTCCTTGTTATTCTAGTTTCCATGCTACCATCTTTCCCAGTCATTGTCAACTTTGTCCTTAGGTCAATGCTGCCCTTTTGATCCTGCATGCTTCCCTGATACCCATACCTCACTAGTGTTGTGGCACCCCACTAGATACCTATCAAATGCTTGACAGAAAATGGAACCATGAGAGTGAGTTCAGTTTCAGACCAGAAAGGTGACAAGGGTCAGAGCCTCAGGTTCCTCCAGTCCCTTTCTGATCAGAAAGTCTAGTCTTGTGTTTTTGTTTTTTAAATAATTTTGAGCTTTGTTCCACATTTCCTCCTACTCACTCCAGGACCTTCTCATTGGTAGTGGTAGCCAGGCATCATCTAGTTCTTCTGGTTTTAGGGTCGTGTAAACTGATGAGCACATGTTCCATTAATCCACTGGACTAACTCATTTCAAGCATCTTCAGTTTTCATCACTCTTCTTTCCTCTGCATAAGCAGAGACCAACAGTTTCACCTTAGATGGCCGCTTTTGAGCTTTTAAGATACCAGTCATTATGTTATGCCAATTGACCTTGGTGTCCCCCAAGACTATGGTCCTGAACCCCTAGGCACAACAACTCATTCCCTAAAGGTGTTTGGTAATGTCTAAGAAGTTTTCATAATTTTGTCCCCGTATGCTCCACAGTATGAATGGATATGATTACAGTAAAGGTAAATATTGATGTACAAATAACCTCTGTCAAACCTTTATATATTTGTGATATTCTCCCTGAATACGAATTCAGCCTGTATGTCTGTCCATGTATCTACCTGTAGATCACTATTATTGCAGGGTTGTATATATAACAGTATTTACCTCTATTACCTTTAACTCTTGCACTCCTCTGTGTCTTCCCCTGCCTTCATCATACTTCTATCAACCTCCCTCTTTTACATTGCCAAGTTAACACATGTCTACCGTCTAGTGTGGCGCTGTAGGATTAGCACTAGACTGTGAATCAAAAGATTGGCAGTTCAAACCCACCAGGTGCTCCTTGGAAACCCTATTCAGGGTCACTATGAGTCAGAACCAACTCAACGATGGCACTTAACAACAACCCTCTAACTCTCCCTCCCCTCCTACTTCTGGTAACCATTAAAGAATGTTTCTTTTAGCACAAAAATCTTTGACTTTTTACTACAATAGTGGTCTCATGCTACATTTGTCCTTTTGTTATTAACTAATTTCACTCAGCAAAATGTCCTCCAGGTTCATATATCCTGGTATAGGATAAGCACTGGACTGTTAACCACATGGTTGGCATTTCAAATCCACCAGCTGTTCAATACAGGGCCGATATGAGTCAGTCCTGACTTGATGGGACTTAACAACAATAACATATATATGATCACCCTATTGTAGGAATTTAACTTACGGATATACCACATGTATGCAAAGATAACAAGAATGCTTTTTTAAATGTAGCTATAAGTTTTGTGTTATATATATTTTGACACAATATCTCAGTATGTAACTAGCCCTCTCCTCAATTATTGACTATCTTATTACCTGGCATTTCCCATTTATGACAATAATAAACTACTACTTGACTATTTTCTGCATTAATGATGTATGCCTGGCAGTAACGAATGCCTAGGCATGACGCAAGAGTAATGCTGGCTGGCTGTGATAGTTAAGGTTATGTATCAGCTTGGCTGGGCCATGATTCTCAGTGGTTTGAAAGTTATGGAATGTGTAATTTGACAGTTATATAATGATGTGATTGGGCATTTAAGTAATAATGAGTCATCCTACATTTTCACACAATGCCAATTTTCATACAATGACTTGGTCTTTGGAATCCAACCATGTCAGTTAAGTGCAGAGAGTGTTACAATATGTATATGTTACAATATATCCCTACAATACAATATTATACAGTCATTCAAAGGAATATATAGACAGATTTTCAAAGTGTTGAGTGAAAAAAATAAAGTGTAGAACAATAAATGCAATTCAATCTCATTTGTGTATAAAAAGGCTATAAATTCACTTGGTTTTGCATAAACATGTCTAGACATATATCACAAGTGGTTGCTTCTAAGGGGTGAGACTGACAGGAATTTTACAACCTTCTATACTGCTGAACTTTTTTCCCACTGTGTGCTCATATTACTGCTACAAATTTAAAAATTACTAGTTTAAAAATGGGGGGTTCTGGAGTAGCACTGTAGGATAAGCACTGAACTGCTAACCTGTTAACGGCAGGGTTGGCAGTTCAAACCCACCAGTTTCTTCTTGGAAACCCTAAACAGGGTCGCTATGAGTTGGAAATGATTTAACGGCACTTAATAATAAGTTTAAATATAGAGAATGCCTGAGTTTTAATCTGTTTGTGTTAGCCTTGACAATTGCCTAACCATTCTGAGCATGTTTCATGATCCATAAAATGGAGGTCCCACCTACTGCATAGAGCTGAGATGAGGCATGTATGATACAGCATGCAGTACAGTGTGCAAGAGACATTCAATACATTTCACCTCCCATTAGCTCCAAGAAACCTTGGAAATCCTCCACTCCCACCTGACTTTATTATTGGTAAGAACACTAAAGCCAAAAAGATTTCGGGGCTTATCAAGGTCAATCAATAGCAACCAGAAGAGCTGGATTCCAAAGTCTGGGTTCCTGAGCCCTAAAGCGACTTCTTATGAGCAAGAGTTAATCTGCTTCTACTTTATGGTCACGTCTCACTCTTCTCCTGCCTCACTCACCAGACTTGATGAGTCTTGATTTTTCCTAAAAACAAATCCACCATTCATTGAGGGGGTCCTAGGAATGCACTGGGAAGGCAGGCCCAAACAGGAGCTACAAGAATGTCTTGATCAAAGGCAGCACTAACTTCACAAGGGTGGCAAGGTTCTGGATGTGGATGTATTTTAACAATTGATCATATCTTACTGAAGCCCTGGCAGGTATCTATGTGCATATGTGTGTGTGTGCATACACACAAACACATACATTTACACACACCATTCTAACCTCTAGCCCATTGTCTTGAACAAAGCATCCAGGGTGATTTGCGATGAGACATTTAAATAAGTGTTATTGAATAAGAAATTCTATACAGGAGTAATGTTTAACAAACGCCTGTTCTTTTAACAGTCTGTGCTTAAGTGAAAGGTTCTCCTTTCAATGATATTTATACTTAAGCCTATATAAAACATTTGAGACTCAATTATCCTGATTAAAATGGAAGAACTTTCAAAATACTTTGTAAGAAATTTCATGGTGAGCAGTCTTGTCTTTTTCTGTTTAGTTGATTTATTTAGAAAGAAAGCTTTCTGATAGGTTGGGCTAAGGTTACAGTGCACTTACCTCCTTTATTAATTTCTTTCAAAAGGTGCATATATCTTGTGAAGAACAAAGATCATGATGCCTAAAATGCCTACAGGAATAAAATATTGGGGCCTACCAAGGGCAGAAGTCAAAGGGAGACATGCTGAAAAGGACAATGGGCAATGATGCATTATTACATAAGGAGCTACAGATGACAAAGCACTCAAAGGAAAGTGAGATGCTGATGAATACGGCCATGTGTAATTTAAGTGAGACATTTTCCTTTCTATCTGTGTTTTAGATGCGTAACACAATGCATGGCACATAGCCCTTTAGTAAGCATCCAACCCCCTTTCCTCCCCTTTTCCTAGAGTAGAGTGGGGCCAACTTTTGGAAACCCATCAATTATATTGTCTTTCTAGGAACCATGAATATACAACATGTCTTCCCAAATTGTATTTTTTTTTCACTTTTTCAAAAATAATTTATTTTTTGTTGATGAGAATATACACAACAAAGCATCCAACAATTTAACACTCTCTACATGTACAATTCAGTGACGCTGATTACATTCTTCAAGTGGTACAAACATTTTTACCCTCCTTTTCTGAGTTGCTCCTCCCTCATTAACATAAAGTCATAGCTACCTACGGTTCCGAGCTAATCTTTTGAGTTGAGTTGTCAGCTGGACCCAATAAAGATAATTCTTAATAGAGTATAATGCTCAAGGCAGACTTTTTTCTTTTCTTCTTCTTTTTTTTTTTTTTAAAACTAGTTGAGCTAAACTATTATTTGGTTTAAGAAGACTTCAGGGGACATTCTTGATTTAAGGGTTAAAGTTTATCTTTGGGTGAGGTGATACTTTCAGGAGTTCATCTCACTCCAAGAAGCCTTGAGACTTATCCTGTATTTACCCCTTTTGATCAAGATTCTCCTATGGAAACATTGATGGAAATACTCAGTAATAGTAACCAAGCACCATGTAGTTCTTCTGGTTTCATGGCAAGGGAGGCAGTCGTTCATGGAGGCAATTAGTCACACACTCCAAATCCTCTATTCTTGACTTGCCTTCTTTCTCTGATGGTCCAGGCAAATAGAGACCAATTTTACCTTGGATGGCCACTTTCAAGCCTTTAAGACCCCAGGCTTTACGCAACAAACTAGGAGGTAGAAGCAGAGGCACTAAACACGTTAGCAGGCTAATTAACTGGGATGTCCCATGAAAACATGGTATTAAACCATGTTAAATCAAGGTTGTACATAAGCATCCTCAAAAGGTTTTCTTTTATAATAGTTGTTGTAAATCTATTTGCATTTTGCCATTTCAACTTTTTTTTTACAAGTGTACAATTTATTGATAGCAATGACAATAATCAACCGTGCAACTCTTGCCTTAAGCAATGTGATTTTCCATCACCATAAACTGAATAAGCAGTACCCACCTTTTCCCTCTCCCACTAACTGGTAATAAACTGTGGTTTCTAAATATTTGCCCGCTCTTAATCTTTTTATGTAAGTGAGGTCATACAAGCCGTTTTCAAAAAGTTCATGGAAAAATGGAATTATAAAATAATAGAATTTTTCCATAAATTCTTTAAAGCCCCAGCATACAATATTTGTCATTTTGTAATCCCAACTGGATTTTAATATATCCACTGACTGGTGGTGGCCTGGTAAGTGCCCAATAATTCCCGAGGGCATATGAAAAGACGGGCTCAGCCCCAAAGTATGATTGAGCCCAAAACTTTCCCTCAGCTGTCCCTGCAGCTCCATAAAAGAAATCCCAGGGGCCAAACAGCAGCAGCAGCGTCTTCCTCTGTGGTCATTGTCACCCACATAGACGCTAACTTCCTAGAGAACCAAAACTATGTCCTCTAACCCTCCTGTCTATTCTCATTACCTCATTCCCAGGCAGCACCTCACAGGGTGCAGGCACTCAATAAATGTTAGCTAGCTTTTTTTTTTTTTTTTTTAAGTAAAAGATTTGGGGGAGATTGTCACTCCTTAAGACCATAAAATGCTGTAGCATTTGCCCTGGAGAGGAGTTCTCTCAGGCCTGTGAATGAGGGTTACAGACCATTATGTTACATCTGCAATACTCTACAGGATTAGCAGATGAAAGAATGTTTCTGCTGAAATGTGACAAGTCATCCTGTCTAGAAATCAAGAAAGAACACAGAGTTCCTAACTTTACAGAAACTGATTACGAACATCACTTGAGTACTAGGAGAAAAATTTGTGTTAGCCAGCTTCTGAAATCACTCTTAAACCCTGGCTGTATTAACAATAACAAAATCCATATTCATTAATATGGTCAACCTTTGTGCTCAGAGCTTCATCCCAGGGGAATGCTGAATTACATGATAAAATATTGAATGGGAACTGAAGTCACTTCCACCCACTCAGCCCTGCTTTTCCTTCGCCTCTGGACTGCACAGAGCAGAAGGCTGTCCTCTTCCAACTCACACCAAGTTTGCAGAAATGCATTCCCATGCCACTAATTAGAACCCGAAGGTCAGCATCTTGCACAACAAACTTTCCTTATGCAGTCCATACAGTGGCCCAGACACTGAGCTCCTTTTGAGATCATTTAAGCTCCACTACTGAGATAATTTAATCTCCATTTTTACTTCTTAAGATAGAAGCTTTACAGACAGTGAACAAAAAAATCAAGGGGAGGGGATTTTTCATAAGCTCCTTGTGTAGTCACAGGCAAAGCTGCTACTGGCAATCTAAGGTTCTATCTCTCAAACGGATGGGGCGGAGTGGGGGAAATCCAGTCCTGAGATTTTGTTGGCATTAGAGGAAGCTGGCCAGGCAGTTTTAGTGACCTAATGTGAAGGGAACAAGGTCAAATATCCTGGAAAGATGCTTACCACTACTAGGAGGGGAGGGGGGAGGGGACAGAAGGAGGAAGAAATGGTAGGCAGGGAAGAAGATGAAGAGACAGGCCATAGGAGCCAGGGAAAAGCAAACGATTCTACTTTACTCTATCGGTGCTGGAGACATACAAATTTGCAAAAACTGTTGTAAGAACGGCTTGACCATGCCTGGATATTTGCTATTCACAAAGAAAACTGCACAAGAAAGACAGAGAAGGCATATGAAACAGAAAAAGGAGTAGGGTGGATTAGAGTCATCACTTTCCACCAAACCTTGCTTTTGGCTTTCTCTGAGGTGACTGCTAACAAAATTGCAAAAGAAAGTTTTTCCTACAGGACTGATTGACACCAAAGATATGTTCAGAATCAACTTCAAATGGTCCCTGGGATCTTATACTTTTCATGTAAACTCCAAGTCTCAAGTTCCATTATGACTACTTCATACCTTCTCTAGTCTCCTCCTCAAACCTCTGACACTTGTGTCTTGTCCGCAGCCATTGTCAACAGATGCCCTTACCGCCTACTTCACCGAGTGGGAAGAGTAGTGAACTGGGACTGTGGAGACCTGGGCTCTAGCTCAGCCACGTTTAAACAACTTCTCTAGTTTCAGGGTTTTCTTCTGAGGCAGCCAGCGGCGATCCCACTAAATTACCCAAGTTCTATGAGAAGAAGGGCCTCCCACCAGCTCTGACAAGTTGAGACCTGGAACATCATTCCCTCTTCTTCCCTCAACCCATTCATCCCCACACAGGTCACCCAGGCTCCCAGAAGATCCTTCTCCACCCCATCATGAGAAGGGCCACCTTACCCGGATCCTCCCCGGGGGTGAAAATGGGGGAACTACGTGGCGCCCTCGGCCTCCATCTCCAGGGATATCTCCACGTCCTTGGGTGGTTCCACTCGGCCCTCTTCTCCGCTGCGAGGATAGGCCAGCAGACGCATGGCTGGGGCGCAGGCAGCCTCCACCTGGCGCACCTGCTCTTGGCTCAGGCGTTCCCTCCAGGCGTTCACTGCCTCGCGGGCATCGCGCGCTGACAGGTGAAAGGGCCGGTCCGCGCCATAGGCCGCGCCGCGCGTCATGTTGAGCGCGAAGGCGTCGAGCTCCGCAAGCGTCCGCAGCCCGGAGAAGTGCAGCAGGCGGCGCAGTTGGGTGCGCGGTTGCCGCACCAGGTCCTCGTAGCGCAGCCTTAAGTAGCGGCGCCGCAGCCAGGAAGGCGCGCCGCGTGCGAAAAGTAGGTCTCGCAGCCATGCTTCACATATCACCTCGAGCGCGCCGGTCAGAAAGAAATCAGCACGCGGCGCTGCGGGCTGCGCACGGGACGAACCCCCAGGGCGAGCGCCTACGCCATGCGCCAAGAGCACTCGGTGGAAACGGTCGCCCCTCTGGCGGGTACGCAGCACCTGGATGCTCTCGCGTAGCAGCCCCTGCCGAGACTTGAGGCGCGAATTGTGCACAGCCCGTGGGTCGCGGAAAAGCTGTACCACCTTGAGGTTGAGTCCTGGGTCACGCAGCAGAGGCACCAGCACACCCAGATCCAGAAGGCGCACGTCCTTGATGACCACCACCGGGTACTTGCGGCATTCGGCCTCTAGGGCGCGCAGCGCCACAGGCGGGCAGCTGCTCTCGCAGGCGGTGTCCTCGACCAGGCCAACCTCGGCGCGAGCTCGAGGTGCTCTGGGGCACAGAGGCGGCGAGCAGATGACCTTGTTGGTCCGCCAGCGAAAGAGAGCAGCGGTAGTAAGGTTGGCTGTGCCTGGGGCGCGTGCGGCTGGGTCCCCCGGCGGCGCGTACAACCTCAGCACGGAGAAGTCGCAGCGAAAGAGCGAGCGCAGCATGTCGCGCAGCGCGCCCTGCAGGCTCTCAGCGTCGCCCGGATACAGTGCCTGCCATAGGTGCCACATGGGTTCGTACAAGTAGAAGACGTCCGGGTGCTGGTTAAAGAGTTCGCCCAGGAAAGATGAGCCGGTGCGCCAGGTGGCATGCACATAGATGTGCTGCTTCTCACGAAACACTGCCTCCCCGACGGCTCCGGTAAGGTTGCCCTGGGGTAGGGAAGACTCACCCGCGCCCCGTTCAGGATCGGGTCGCGCTTCCTTGCCCTGCTCACGTTCGCCGGCCGCCGCCGCCTCTAGGCTCCACACTCCCAGACTGCCCTGTAGGCCCATGCAGTGTCCACCGCTCTTGTCCCTGTCGTGGCCTCCGTCCAGCACGGAGGGGACGAGCAGCAGCACCATCGTGTAGAGCACCAGCAGCAGCGCGAACTTGCAGTACTCTCGGCGTCGCCGCCGCCGGCCCTTCATCGTTCACCGATCCCACCAGAACGGTTCGGGCGCCCGTCCTCTCCCCTACCTTAGAAATCCCGTCCGTGGTCACTTCTTTGGCCTCCTCCGTCCCCTCTGCACCGGGAGGAGCGGAACCATAGGGACTGCATCCACAAGAGAAACTTGGGAGACGGCAGGCTAGTTGCCGCGCCCCTGCCCTAGCTCTGCTCAGCCTGCCTGGAGAGCCGCGGATTGGTCGGCTTGGCAGCAGCCCCGCCCTCAACCCTGCAACTTCTCTCCGCCTGTATCCGTCCGGGTTCGCCTCTGGCTAAGCCAGATCCCGGCGGGGTGGGGACACAGGCTGGCGATCATTGTGGCAGACCCCACCTTTCCTAAACCCCGTAGTAATCAAGTCTTAAGTTGACTTCAGGCGAGGGAGGGGTTTGTGTGTACTGAATGTACCCAGTTACGAGACGCGGACCCCACCCTGAGAACTTCTGTTTTATGTCTCTTCTCTGTCCATCTCTGTCCTAGGCGCATAACAAACAGCCTCAACATTTGGGGGGGGGGGGCGGGCGGAGCCCCTGGTTCTTCTCCACCTAGCATCCCATCAGCCCAGACTGGGTGTTACTGAGTTCTGGATGGAAAATTTCTCGACTAAGATAGAAAACCACCACATTGCATGGTGGTTCAGGGGAAGAGATGGTACTGCTGCATTCACACAGCACATTTAATTGTTAGTCTAGCTTTTGTAAAATTGTGAGCATTGCGTTCCATGGGGTTTTTCCAGTGGAGGGCCTTGCACAGTTTACAAACGTCTTGAGGGTCAATTTACTCATTTGTCAAATGAGAATAATGTTTAGCGCCTACCTACCTGCTGACATTATGAGATTGGGCACTGGGGTGGGTGGGAGGGTCAAGTGCAAGAGCTGAAGACAAACTGGAAGGATGGTAAACCTTTTCAGGAGCTCAGTTTTTGTGCTTTTTGTTTTTTTAAAAATAATCCATTAGAGGGACATATACCCAAGGACAGATGAAATACGAGTGTATATATGTCTATGTGTTTGTGCGTACACGAGGGGGTTTAAAAAAGTTCGTGGAAAAGTGGTATTAGGAGATAATGGAAATTTTCCACGAACTTTTTGAAGCCCCCTGGTAATTGTACAAGTAATTCATAAGAGGGATGACAGGAAGTCCAAGAGGCAAATTAAGCTTTGTCGTTGGTAGCTGCCATTTAGTGGGCTCTGACTCATGACAACCTTATGTGTAACAGAATGAAATGCAGAGTTACTGAAATCCAAAAGTGAACCAAGAGTTTTTGCTCTATTTCAGCAGGATGATAACAACGAAAGGAGAGTTTTCTGGCATCCCCTTGGGGAAAGTGTTCTAATGTTAACAAAACATAGAAAGCAAATCTCCATTAAGGAGAAGGCTGTTCAAATTTAAAAAGTTAGAACATTTCCAAAAACCTCCTTTGGTCTATTTTGTCGCTACAACTCCACCTCTGAAACCACTGGCTCAAGTATCCTTCTTTCTGTCCAAAATTTTCTCTTTTAGTGATTTGTTGGAATCTTCCTTATTCTCCAACTTCGTTGACAACTACCCCTACTATTTTTCTTCTCAATTTTTCTTATGGGGCTAATAGACCATGGGCCAATATTTTAATAACACTCCTACCAATAACCTCCTGGTGAGGGACCAGTTCCTGTAGAGGTATCATGTTTGGTAAAGTGGAGGGTCGGAGAAGAGGAAGACCCCCAAGGAGATGGATTGATGTGGTGGCAGCAGCAATGGGCTCAGGTGTTGAAACGATTGTGGGGTTGGCACGGGACCAGATGGTGTTTCCTTCCGTTCGATGGCACCTAACAACAACTACTCTCCTCAGACCTCTGACATTTACCCCGTTTGCCATTGTTAACAGATGATCTTTTCTCCTACCCTCATTGAGAACACAAAACACAACTCTCTCAGTTTCCTACTACCACACCTACAGATCCACTTACCTCTGTAGCCATCTTCTCCTTTCTGGCAAGGATATTATTTTCTGGTATTAATCTATAGCATTCATCTTCCCTGTGTTTTCATTTCCCCTCTTCCATTTTAAGCAGCTAGGGGGCTCTATGCTCACTGCCTCAGCAAAGGGATGTGACTGGGAAGAATTCAAAAGGTCTCCTTGTGATTCTTCCAAATGCCAGTAGTGGAGAATGTGGGAGAAAGATGTAGCAGTCTGCTTCCACAAAGATTGTTGTTAAGTGCTGTCGAGTCGGTTCAGACCCATAGCGACCCTGTACAGGGTTTCCGAGGATGTAAATCTTTATGGGAGCAGAAAGCCTCATCTTTCTCCTGCGGAGTGGCTGATAGTTTCGAACTCCTGACCTTAAGGTTCGCAGCCCGATTCATAACCACTACGCTATCAGATCTCCTTTCCACAAAGATTACAGTCTTGGAAATCCTATGGGGGCAGTTCTACTGTGTCTTCTAGGGTGGCTATGAGTCAGAATCAACTCAATGGCAATGGATTTGCCCTTTGGCAAAGCCTTCCCATATGGAGTTCTGAGATGGCTTTGTCACCGACATTGATCAATGGGATAGTAGTAAACATAATACAAGCAGAAGCTTGAAAAGTGTTTCTGCTTTGGGGATTAACCTCTTGTTGCTCTTTGAGATTCTGAGATCGCCATATGAAGAAGCCTGGGCTAGCCTTCTGAAGGATGAAAGACATCATGGATTAGAGGAAGCCAGCCAAGCTGAGCCCCAGCCCCACTCCACTTCCAGAACAACTGAGAGAAAATATCTTAGACTAGTGCTTTTCAAACTTTAATGTTTGAAAATCTGGGAATCTTGTGAAAATGCAGAAACTGATTAAATATCCTGTGGTGGGGCCAGAGAATCTAACATTTTAATAGGTCCCTGGGTGCTGCTGATGCTGCTGATCTGAGGACCACTCCCAAGCCCAATTGAGCTGACACAAGCTGGAAGAATTACTCAGAATTAGCAGAAATAATACTCGTAGAAGTTTGTTATAAGCTACTTTGTTTGAGGGAGATTGTTATGCAGTAAAAGCTAGCTGATAGAGAAAGGATGTGAGAGCTTCAACAAACTATTTTGAAGTAGGGGAAAGAACAGTGCTCTGCTGGCCCCTCCACTGATCTTTCCCCTAGGTTAGAGGCAGACTAAGGAGAGAGAAATCTGAGGGCTTCACAGTTGTGAGCAACTGAGCCCTTCTTCCATCTTCCAGCAATGAGACAGGGCAGAGCAGGTCTCAAATAGCAATGGCTGTATAATTCATCTTGCCATAGGTAAGTGTATCCCAAAACTTTCTGGACCCCAGGCATAACTTGGAAGCAGCAGAAGGGTCACAAAGACAGTGATAGGAATATCTCAGGGGCATCTATGTGAACTGAAGACCAATGATCCTAAGACCCCAGTTCAACAGTGCAACTGGGTAACAAAGATGAATTGTCAACTGTAACAGAAAGAGCTCTTTGTAGAAACAAAGTTGAGTTCTAGAAAAGGATTATATCACACCTAAGGAGTCCTGGTGTGATGCTGTAGGATAAGCACTCAACCTCAAGGTCGGCAGTTCAAACTAACCAGCTGCTTCTCGGAAAACGTATGCAGGGTTGCTATGAGTTGGAACCAACTCAAAGACACTTAAGAACAACAACAATCACACCTAAGTTAGTGGTCCTGCTACTTCCTGTTTCCTTATTGGTGCAAAAGAGAGGTCCCAATCCTTCCTATCAATCACTACTTCTCCCTCCTATTTAGGATAAGCACGGTTGGTGGTTCAAACTCACCAGCTGCTCCTTGGAAATCGCTATGAGTCAGCACCAACTTGGTGGCACTTAACAACAACTACCCTGCAAGGTTGGTGTAAGGATTAAATTATGTCATTTATCTAAGAATCTCTGGTGATGCAGTGAGTTAAATCTTGGGCTGCTAACCATACGTTCGGTAGTTCAAATCCACCAGCTGCTTCTTGGGAAAATGATGAAGCTGCTTTGCTTCCAGTCTTAGAAACCCTAAGGAACACTTCTACTCTGTCCTACAGGGTCACTATGAGTGAGAATTGACTTGATGACAGTGGTTTTGTTTTAAAGCTATGACCTGGTGTGGTGCTGTGGGCTAGTGTGCTCGACTGCAAAGTGTTTAAACTGCAAGGCCGGTGGTTCAAGCTCACTCCTTGGAAACTCTATAGAGTTGCTATGGGTCAGAACCGACTTGACAGCACTTAGCAACAACAACTACAACAATCTATATGTAAAAGTATTATTATGGGTTATTGTCATTGCAATTGCTGTTATTAGGAGTTCATTTTCTTTTGCCTGGTCATTCAATGCTAGAATTCCTCAAGGTTCAACCATAAGTCTTATATTTTTTCTTTTCCCTCACTCACTGGTTTTGCCACTAACTGCAAATTGACATTCCTGGCTCAGACCTCTCCTTGAAGCTCCAGACACAACTTCTTTTCTGGAAAAGGGGGATTAAAAAACATACACACGGATGTACTTACTCTTTCAGGGTCATTTCCATTTTAATACGTGAATGGCAAAACTAACTATTATGCGGTCAGAACTTTTGGAAACCTTTTTGACATCTTCCTCTTCCTCAGCCCCTCTTCTTCAATTCAGTCTATCACCAACTCAGGTTAATTTTACCTCCTCAATATCCCTTCAATCCATTCACTCCTCTTCATTTTCACTGCTACGACGCCAGTCCAGGTGACCATGATCTTTCTCCTGGAACACACAAAAAACTGCTTAGCTGTTCTTCCTAATTCTACACTGCCCTCATATATATACATAATGTTTTATTGTGAATTATGTGATAGTTTACATGGGAGAACTTTAGCTTTACATTCATCCTATCGTATATCGTTTCGTTGCCATGGTTACAATCCCCTTCATGCATCATCGATCAACCAAAGGGTTGCCCCCTGGTCATCAGCACACAGCCCCTCACCCTCTGGGTCTAAAGTCCCCAGCCGCTCCATCTCTCCACGTCATCCTCTCTACCTCTATCTCTAGCATCACTGCTTTTCTGGATAGGGTCCTGCACTCCACTCTTTTTCCTTGATGGTCCCAGGAACCTCCGCTCCTGAACTGCAAAGTCAGTCACGCCCCTCCTTTTGCTACAAATGTCTACCTTTACATTTCCAACCTTCACAGTCAGTCCTGATGACAATTATTCACTATTGTATCACAAGAGACCTATCCCCATCTCCTTTCATCAGCCCCGCCTAGAAAGATTGGATACTACTCAGTGGAGATTCTACCTTCCTCCACACCAGTCACTTCTTGCCTTTGTAGTCCCCTCATTTTGGGTAGCCAATGTCCATGTTGCCCAACCCTGTCGACTCTGTGTATGGAGGGGGTAGGAATGATCCTCCTGTGAAGATTTGTTCCCTCTTTTGAGCTACTGCATCCATAGGTGTAAGTCAAGTTCATCAAATTGTATCAGATTACTCTTTTTTCCTCTTCTTTCTTCTTCTAGTTGAGCTCTGATCATCCAGTTACTGAAGCCAGGTCAAGTGGGTATTATCTGCAAGTGTGGGTGTTCTTATGCATGTGCCCTCTGTTCTTATCAGCTGGACGCTTCACTCTCCACTCTAATCCTCTGTGGCTATGTCACTGACTCTGGGCCCACGAGTCCCCAGGTCTTGCCATGCTGCTGGCCAACCACGTCTCCACCACGGTTCACAGGAGTCTATTGAACATTGGAGGGCTTAGCTTGCAGCTTCATTGCTGTTTTTCCCTCACTTCCCCTTATCGGTGACGAATGTGGTCACCAATCAGAGCATGTATTTCCATTGAGTCTTAGTCTTAGAAGGGGACTTGCCCTGAGGGGACCTGACCACTAGCCTTGATGTCTCCTGAGTGAACAACTTGCTTGTTCTTGTAGTAATCAGACGGTCTGCCATTATTGTTTTGCATTTTTCTTGTCAGTCTTTCTTTCAAGAAGTATCTTCTGTTCTTCTAGCTGCTCCAGGCTGGTCTGCTTCTCCTTTCAAGTGGAAATTTCCCACCTCAAAAGATTCTGGATGGGGTTCAGGATTCCACCTATGGTCTTATGTAATGCAGAGGCTCCACAGGCAGCCTCCTTCACTGGGCGCATTGTAGTCCCATTTTAGGTATTCCAATCAGTTATAGGCAGAAGACGGACTTACAAGATTTCTATGGTGATATTTCTGTCTATTCCTTTCTCT
>NW_006408580.1:1948192-1948946 GCF_000296735.1 Chrysochloris asiatica
TTTTTAATTGGGTTATTTGTCTTTTTCTTGTAGAGGTGTTGTAGTTTCCTATATATTTTAGAAATGAGTCAGTTGTCTGATGTGTTGTTGCAAAATATTTTTTCCCATTCTGTGTGTTCCCCTTTTACTCTTCGGGTGAAGTCTTTTGATGCACATAAGTTTTCATTTTTAATTTGTCCCAATCATCTATTTTGTCTACTTTTGTTTATGTAGTTTTCAAAATGTTTGGTAGACTGTGTATTCCTGAATTAGTGCCCTCACATTTGTCCCTATTTTTTCATTGATGGCCTTCATAATTCTGGGATTCGCATGTAGGTCTTTAGTCTATGCTGAGTTGATTTTTGTATAAGGTGTGAGGTAAAGGTCTTGATTCAATCTTTTGCATATCGCTTTCCAGTTCTGCCAGCACCATCTGTTGAAGAGACTTTCACTTCCCCCTGCAATATAGTTAGGTAATTTATCAAAAATCGGTTGGCTATACGTGGATGGTTTAATTTCTGGATTCTCAATTCTGTTCCATTGATCAATTGTACCAGTACCAAGCTGTTTTGATCATTGTAGCTGTGTGATGAATTTTGAAGTCAGGGAGTGAGAGGTTTCCAACCTTTTTCTTCTTCTTAAGCAGGGTTTTGCTTATCCTGGGTCTCTTTCCTTTACACATAAAGTTTGCAATTGTTTTTTCCATCTCTTTGAAGAATGTCGTTGGAATCTGGATTGGGATTGCATTATATGTATAAATTGCTTTGGGCAGTAT
>NW_006408580.1:1950376-1951656 GCF_000296735.1 Chrysochloris asiatica
CCACTCCTGTTCATTTTTTATTGCAATTAGCTTGGTATATTTTTTTCCATCCTTTGACTTTTAATCTGTTTTTGTCTCTGTGTGTGAGATGTATCTCTTATAGATAGCATATTGAAGGATCTTGTTTTCTTATGCATTCTGTCTCTTAACTGGTGCATTTAATCCATTTTCATTCAGTGTAATTACAATGTTGTTGTTGTTATGTGCCATGGAGTCAATTCTGACTCATAGCGACCCTGTACAGGGCTTCCAAGGCTGTAAATCCTTACGGGAGCAGAAAGCCTCATCTTTCTCCCATGGAACAGCTGGTAGTTTTGAACTGCTGACCGTGAGATTAGCAGCCCGATTCGTGACCACTATGCTACCAGAGCTCTAGGTATGGATTAATTGTTGCCATTATGATTGTGTTTTTTTTTTGTGTGTGGTGTTGCTGCTTTCTTTGTTCTGTGTTTCTTCCTTTGCTGAGTTCATGCTTTTTGTATTCTTTCTTGTGAGTTTCCTCATAGTTTTAATGTTTCCATGTTCTTCATGGATTTTCATTTTCTTGGTATGTTGTGAAGTGTTAATTTTCTTTGAGTTACCTTATAGTCCATTAACTTTTCCTTCCATTTAGTGCAGTCTGTTTTATCCTGTAATCTACCTGACCTTCTCACCATCTGGTTCTCTTTCCGTACGTGTTTACCATCTTTTATATTGTAATTGTTTTGATCATAGACTGACTTCCTAGATTCTCTGAGTTTCTTCTTATAGTTTTATTCTGTTAACAACTCTTCTTTCTGTCAATTTAGTTCTGGGAGGTGCTGCCACATATGTCAATCTCTGGTTGTTGTCTGTTCTTGTTGGTTCTCAGTCCACAGACCTCCCTTTAAGATTTTTTGTAGTGCAGGGTTGGCTATGGAAAAATCCCTTAGCTTTTGTTTATCCTGGAATGTTTTGATTACACCATCGTATTTGATTGATAGCTTTTCTGGATAAAGGATTCTTGGTTGACTGTGTTTTTATTTCAGGATTTTATATATGTCTCCCCATTGCCTTCTTGCTTGCATGATTTCTGCTGAGAGGTCTAAGCTTAATCTGACTTGCTTGCCTTTGTATGTAACTCTTCTGTTTTCCCTAGCTGCTTTCAGGAGTGTCTCCTTATCTTTGATTTTGGAGAGCTTGATTATGATATGTCTCGGTGATTTTCTTTTGGGATGTATCCTTCCTGGAGTTCGTTGAGCTTCTTGAATGTTTATCTTTTCACTTTTCAGGATGTTAGAGAAATTTTCTTCCAGCAGTTC
>NW_006408580.1:1952524-1954196 GCF_000296735.1 Chrysochloris asiatica
ATACTAGTCTATAATCACAGAAAAGGAAGAGGAGTGAGAGAAGAAAAAAAAAAAAAATCTGTAGCCTGATATGAGTATGACTTTAATGTCCTCTTTCAGCTTCTTTACTTCAAAACTGCCTGATAGATTTCAAGAAGTCACTGTTGGTTGTTATGCTGTACCTCAGGATTTAATTTAATTTTAGGCTTATTTTAACCTCTCTTTCCCTCTCCACACCTCTTGTTCTGGCCTTTTCCGTATTTAAAAAAAAAAAGGCAGTTCAGGGCTGGCTCGGGCTGAGAGTATCTGTGCGCATGTGTGGCAGAAGAATCCACCAGTGGTGGTGGTGGTGGGGTGTCCTTTGGCTCAGGCACCCCCTGTAGTCACCAGCATGGAGGTGCACAAACAGTGTGTGTGTGTGTGTGTGGTAATGAACAGATACAAAAAGAAAAACCACCAAAAAAAAAAACAAAACCCAGAACAAAGCAAAACTGACAAAGTATATTGTCCACATTTGCTCCAAGGTTCCTGCAGCATTTTTCTGTTGTGTGTCTGCTCCCCGGCTTGGTCTTGCCATTTGGTCTTGCCCAACTTGTTAGCTCCAGGCCACTGAGTTAGGAAGATTCAAAAGTATGAGATTTCTTACTTTTGCAACAAGTCCCACTAGCTATAAGCCTTCAAACTTTAAAAATATTCCTACCTATGTGGTTCCGAGCTTTGGAGTTCTGCTCTGAATCTGCTTTGGCTGGTATTCTGTGGTATTGCTGACGGCGAACCTCATGTCACCTCTACCCTAGCTGCCATCAAGCCCTGCCTCTCCCTTTTAAGGTTTTAAAACTGCAATTATTCCACTGATATCACTTCCTTTTTCAGAGTCTGTCATGGCTTCCTATTGGTTTTTGGCTAAAGATTTAAATCATTAAGTCTTTTAAGTTGTGTTGCTAGGGGCCTTGAATAGCAGAACCAAGCACATAGTAGACACTCAATAAATATTGGTTATCTGACTACTGGAAGGAAGCACTTTAGTTAATTGGTCTTTGAAAGCAAACCACTAATGGTTTTTATTGATGGAGTAAGTATTATTAGCAGATATGGCTTTCCAAAGAAAATCTTTCCAGGGCAAGATGCTGGAGTAGGCAGATGCACTGAGCAACAAAGACAAGAGAAACCAAGTGAAACAGGTACAAATGGTGATCCTGGAACCATGAGCTTCAGAGGATAGGACAGAGCAGTGTAGTGTGTGCTGACTGGAAGAGGAAGCATAATAAGAGCAGTGAGGCAGAAGAAAAATGGGCAGCTTGTAGGCTGGTGTGGAGCAGCCTGGCCATCTTGAGCTTTTGTGAGTGGCTGGTAATGCAGATGGAAGTTGTTGGTAAAGGGGTGCAGTTCTCCCTTGTTCCTGTGTCCTCCTGTGAACCAGGGATGTGGCCCAGTCCCTGCCCTTGCCAGCCCAGCATCCAGTGACACTCTGTCCTGCATGGCTTGTGCTCTGCCCGGCGTTAGGCACCAGGCATAGTGCCCCTGCTTCTGGAGGCACATGAACCCACCCTGAAGTACACTAAACAAAAAGTGAACAAAAAACTGAATTCACATTTTCAGTCTCTATCACATCCACCATGCAACCAGAGTGCTCCTTGGAGGCCAAGATGGCCAAACTTTGTCTCTCATACTTTGGACATATTGTCAGGAGGGA
>NW_006408580.1:1954296-1957195 GCF_000296735.1 Chrysochloris asiatica
GATGGATTGGCCCAGTGACAGCATCGATGGACTCAAGCGTGGCAACAGTAGTGAGGTTGGCCCAGGATCAGACATTGTTTCATTCTGCTGTGCATAAGGTTGCTATGAATTGGTACTGACTCAATGGCACCTAACAACAATAACAACCACATCCACCAGGAGACAAATGGTGAGTACCTGAGAACACAACAATATACAGTCATCAATTAAATATAAATATGTCACCACAATGACTCTGAGAAAACAGACAATTTCAGTTTACATGAAGAAACAAGTGACCAAAACAGAGAGACAGAAATATAATGCCAAAATAGTACTAGAAGTATTTGATAAGGAATTCAGAAGAATACTACTTAGGTACCTTCAATTGATTGAGAGAATGAAATAAAAGAAGACATAGCCAAAACTTAAGAAGAATTCAGGAAACAAATTCACAAAGTAAATGAAAAAATGGGAACCATACAAAAACAGCAATTAGAAAGAAGATTAACACTAAGACATCAGAAATAGATAATACACTAAAAGGATAAAGAAGTAGAATTGAATCAATGGAAAGCCAAAATTTTGAGCTTGAAGAAAAAAATCTCCCAATCTGCTAGAGGAGCAATCAGAAAAAAGAACAAGACAAATCCAAAGAAAGTTTAAGATTTATGTGGGACACTATCAAGAGGAATAACTTATGTGTGATTGGAATTCCAGAAGAATAAGAGAGAGAAAGAAAATAAAAATACAAAAACATAGAGAATGGTGTCCAAAAATTGTTGAAAGAAAACTTACCAAACATCATGAAAAACAAGGAGATAACCACTAAGGAAGTTGAATGAACTCCAAACAGGATCGATCCCAAAAGAAAAATACCAAGACATATTATGATCAAGCTTTTCAAAACCAAATTCAATAAGAGAACCCTGAGAGCAGCCCAGGAAAAAAACTATCAGAAGAAACCATGCAGGCAAGAAGACAATGGAATGACATATATAAAACTCTGAAAGAAAGAAGGAAAAAGCCAACCAAGAATCATTGTTGTTTTTGTTAAGTGTCATCAAATTGGTTTCTGAGGAGTGGCTGGTGAGGTTGAACTGCTGAGCTTGCAGTTCAAACTGACCTTGTGGTCCAGTGTTTATCCTGCAGTGCTACACTAGGACTCCAATGCCAAGAATCATATACCCCCCCCCCCCAAATTTCCACCAGATATGAAGCTGCAATTAGCTTATTTAAAAATAAACAGAAATTAAAAGAATTTATAAAAACCAGGCCAACCTTACAAAAAATACTAAAGGGAGTTTTTTGAACAGAGAACTAACAACAGCAGACAATAATTTGAGATTAACATATGTGACAATATCACCTAGAACTCAAACTAGCTAGATATGTTGTTGTTGTCAAGTGCTGTTGAGTCGGTTCCGACTCATAGTGACTCAGTATAGTTTCCAAGGAGCAGCTGGTAAGTTTGAGCTGCTGACCTGTGGTTCAAGCCAACCTTGCAATCCTGCACTTATCCTACAGCATCACACCAGACATCCCAACCTGAATATAGAAGAATGAAAAGACCTACAAGACTGAAAATAGAGAACTAGAGATACCAGTTTGCCAATAACAGCAAAATAAAAAATAAAATAAAGTAAATAGGGAATAATGCAGTTAGAGAACTTTCAAATGAAGAGGAAATCAAATAAATTTCAAGGAAAAAACAAAAACAAAAAAACAATAAGCCTAGTATGGCACTGTAGGGTACGCACTGGACCTTGAGGTCAGTTTGAAATGCAACTTTGGTGATTCAAATCCACCAGCTGCTCCTTGGAAACCCTATACAGGATTGCTATGAGTTGGAACTGACTCTGTAACTCTAACATAACCATATGAAAACCAAAGCTAGAAAAACACATGGATAATCTTTGTGGTGTGTGTTCAGTGGATTGGAATTGAGGCAGGAAAACCTGTTGGGACAGTTTTTGTTAAGTGCCGTCGAGTTTCTGAAAAGCTGCTGGTGAGCTTGAACCACCAACTTTGCAGTGCAAACCGACCTTGCAGTCTGAAATGCCACACCAGGACTCTGTTGGAGCAGTAGGAGTAGAGAATTTGAAATAATGGCCATGGGAAAGGAAAAGATGGATGGAGGCTGGGAAGGCAGAATCTGCTGGCTTGACTGAGGAAAAAAATGAGACCAAGGTTTTAGGCTGGGAAAATGAGAAAAGTATTCCTATTCTGGTACCTTGTCTTTTTTTCATGATATTTCAAACATTACAAACAGATGTGCTAAAATTGCATCATCTGGTTTCAAACATTATAAACAGGGGTGCTAAAATTGCATCATCTTCATTACTTTCAAAACTTGGACTCTAAGCCTAAAATTCCTCAAAAATGGCTGAATATTGCCTTTTTTTTTTTCATGTCTTGATATTCACTTATTCAAAAATATGTATTGTCATTTATATGCCTGGGGCAGTGCTGGGCAGAGGAGATAGATCTATGATGACCAAACGAAGTCACTGTCCTCACTCTCATGGCCTTCGCAGCCTCAGAGAGGACACCAGCTTTAACCAAATAAACTTCCCAGTGTGTGAATCACCTCGAACTAAATTGAGTGTTGTTGAGAGGAACACAGTTCTATGAGATTATATAACAAAAGACCTGCTACACTTTGTATGCGTGTATGTGTACATGTGTGTATGTGTGGTATGTGTATAGTGAAGACTTACCAAAAGAATGCTTAAATTGAGATCTAAAGGTGGAGAAGGATTTTATTAAATGAGTTGCGAATGGGAAAAACAATGCAAAGACTTTATGGCAAGAGAGAGATTAGCTAGATCAAGAAACTATATTGTTAGCTGCTGTGGAGTCAGCCCTGACACATGTTAACAACCAGATGGGTCCACTGGCCGATTTTTTTTTTTTTTTT
>NW_006408580.1:1962365-1970255 GCF_000296735.1 Chrysochloris asiatica
AAGAAGAGGAAGACCCCCAACGAGATGGATCAGCCAGGTGGCATCATTGATGGACTCAGGTGAGGCGGCGGTAGTGAGTTTGGCCCAGGATCGAACATTGTTTTGTTCTGCTGTGCATGGGGTCGCTATGAGTCGGTTCCGACTCGATGGCACCTGACAACAACAACAACAACATATATCATCTGCAAATAGAGATAATTTTACTTTTGCTTTTAAATTCTAATTAAACCTCTAATTATTTTATCTTGGTTAATTGTATTGGCTAAAACTTCCAGTTTAATGTTAAATAGTCAAGGAGATAATACCTTGTTCCTGATGTTAGCAGTAATTCCTCTGTTGTTAGGTGCCATTAAGTAGATCTGACTCATAACAACCCCTAAGTACAACAGAATGAAACACTTTCTGGTCCTGCACAATCCTCACATTTGTTATGTCAGCCCATTGTTACAACCCTTGTGCCAATCCGTGTCATTGAGGGTCTTCCTCTTTTTACTGACTTTACCAAGCATGATGTCCTTCTCCTGGGAGTGCTCCCTCCTGATAACATGTCCAAATTACATGAGTTGGAATCTCTCCATTCTTACTTCTGGCTGTAATTCTTCCAAGACAGATTTGTTTCTTTTTCTGGCAATACCTGGCATATTCAATATTATTCACCAACATCATAATTCAAAGGTATCAATTCTTCTGTCTTTCTTATTCATTATCCACCTTTCCCATGCATATTGAAAATACCATGGCTTGAGTCTTCAAACTAACATCTTTGTTTTTTTTAACACTTTAAAGAGGTCTTTTACAGCAGGTTTGATAATGCAATATATCCTTTGATTTCTTGACTGCTGCTTCCATGGGTGTTGATTGTGTATCCAACAAAATGAAGTCTTTGACAGCTTCAATCTTTTCTGTTTATCATGATGTTATTTATTGGTCCAGCTGTGAGGATTTTTGTTTTCTTTACACTGAGGTACAATTCATATTGAAGGCTGTAGTCTTTGATCTTCATCAGTAAATATTTCAAGTCTTCTTCTCTTTCAGCAAGCAAAGATGTGTCATCTGCATATTTCAGGTTGTTAAGGAGTCTTCCTCCAGCCCTGATGTCATGTTCTTCTTTATGTAATTTATATTTTTGGATTATTTGCTTAGCATACAGATTGAGGGCTTCTGGTGTGGCACTGTAGGATAAGCGCAGGACTGCAAGGTCGGTTTGAACCACAGGGTTGGCAATTCCAACTCACCAGTCATTCTTTGGAAACCATATACTGGGTCGCTATGAGTTGGAACTGACTTGATGGCACTTAACAACAACAACAATGCAGATTGAATATGTATAGTGAAAGGATACAACCCTGACACACACCTTTCCGGATTTTACAGCACTTACTGTCCCCTTGTTCTGTTCAAATAATTGACACTTGGTCTAAGTAAAGGTTCCTCATGAACACAATTATGTGTTTTGGAATTCCCATTCTTCTCAATGTTATCCATAGTTTGTTTGTTATGATCCACACAATAGAATGTCTTTGAGTAGTCAATAAAACACAAGTAAACACCTTTCCGGTATTCTCTGCTTTCAGCCAAGATCCATCTGATATCAGCAATGATATCCCTTGTTCCATGTCCTCTTCTGAATCCAGTTTGAATGTCTGGCAGTTCTCTGTAGATGTACTTCTGCAACTTTTAAAAAATTATCTTTAGCAAAATCTTGCTTGTGTCTGATATTAATTATGTTGTTAAGTGCCCTTGAGTTGATTCCGACCAATAGCAACCCTGCGTAGGATTTCTGAGGAGCGTCTTGGTGAACTTGAACCACTGACCCTGCGATTCAAACTGACTTTGTAGTCCAGCGCATTAACTCTCAGCATCACACCAGGACACCATGAAATTAGTTAAATTGTCCAATAATCTCCTCATTCTGTTGGGTCACTTTCTTTAGGATGGGCACAATTATAGATATCTTCCAATCAGTGGACCAGGTCTTCCGAATTTCTTGGCAGAGACTAGTGAGTGCTTCCAGTGCTGCATCAGTTGGTTGGAATTTGTGTTTTAATTTGTATTCTGTCAATTCCAGGAGCCTTGTTTTTCACCAATGCCTTCAGTGTAGCTTGAACTTCTTTCAATGCCATCAGTTCTTGATTATATGCTACCTTTTGAAATGGTTGAAAATTGATAAATTCTTTTTGGCTCAGTGACTCTGTATATTCCTTTCATATTTGTTTTTATACTTATGCATCATTCAATGTTTTGCCCATTGTTGTTGTTAAGTGCTGACGAGTCAGTTCTGACCCATAGCAACCCTGTATGAGGTTTCTGAGCCTTGCAGTTCAAACCAACCACACGGTCAAGTGCTTATCCTAGCGCCACACCAGGACTCCATTTTGCCCACAGAATCCTTCAATTTTACAAGATGAAATTTGATTTCTTTTTTTCCAGTTCTTTCATCATCAGTGAAATGCTGATCATGTTCTTCCCTTTTATTTTTTTTTAACTCCAGGTCTTTGATAACTACTGGTGATTGGAATGCAAATGTTGGGAACAAAGAGGAAGAATCACTGGTTGAAAAATATGGGCTTGGTAATAGAAATGATACTGGAGATCACAGGCTAGTACATTACAAGACCAATGACATTCTTTGCAAACACCTTTTTTCAACAACATAAACACCAGCTATACACTTGACCTCTCCAGGAATACACAGGAATCAAATCGACTGTATCTATGGAAAGAGACCATGGTGAAGTACAATATTATCAGGCAAAACAAGGCCAGGTGCCAACTGTGGAACAGATCATTGACTGCTCATATTGCAAATTCAGCTTGAATTTGAAGGAAATTAAAACAAATCCATGAGAACCAAAATATGACCTTGAGTATATCCCATCTGAATTTAGAGACCATCTCAAGACTAGATTGGATGCAGTGGACACTAATTACTGAATACCAGATGAGTTGTGGGATCACATCCAGACATGGAGAAAGCAAAAGGTCATTAAAAGACATGTGGAGTAGTAAACCTTGAAATATTGAGGTACAGGCATATTTGAATGGGTTGACTTCTGACATAAATTTTAAAATTCCTTTTTGAACTAAGATTTTCATTTTTGCTTTTCTAAAGAAATTGGTCAATCTTTTTGTCAAAGTGTTACTGCTTGAAAAACAAAGAAGACAAAGGTCAACATTTCTAACCTGGTTAAAGAATTTTTGATGCCTGTTAAGAATGTTTGGTACAGCTGACCCCAAAGAAGACACCTGGGTCAGCAGGAGGATAAGAGAGAGAACCGATAATGTTAAATGAAGTTACAGTCTGCAAAGAACTTTGCAGCTATAGCAAGTCCTAATTCTCATATTGACTCCAAAAATTTCACAGTGTAGAATTTTCACTGATGGCCCTTTGTAAATTTGTAAATAAGATAGAGACTGGATTGTTGAGATAAGGAGAGAGACTGATTGTAACAGACAAACTGGCATCTGACAGAATGGTTTGTTGAACAAGTCTTATGATAGAAAAACCTGAGAATGCACCAAATGAGCTTACTGATAATGTTTAAGCTTGTGGTTGAACTAACACTTTGTAACTTTTGCCAACTTCTTCTCCCTCTTCTAAATTAAAAAATCCCATACTGTACCCCTGCAGTTTGAAGCGATGAACATCTTGCATGGATTTCTGTAATGTCTCCCCATTTTGAAATGATTCTATTCCTTCAATAAAATGTTTATTTTAATTTCTAGCAGAGCATTAGTCTAATGTTTTTCACTAAGACAGGAGGGAAAGAAAAGACAAAAATAGATGTCAGAAGAGACTCTGAAACTTGCTTTTGAACATAGAGTAGCTAAATTGACTAGAGGAAATAATGAAATAAAAGAGCTGAATAGAAAATTTCAAAGGGCAGCTCGAGAAGACAAAGTAAAATATTATAATGAAATGTGCAAAAGAAATTCCTCTAATGTTTCTTTTTAAGTAAGATACTTCATTTATGACGAAGGTATATACACATACACACACACAAAAATATAAAGGAAGTATCCATGAATTTTATTTTTTGTGTTAAAATTAGGAAAGTGTGTTAAATTTTATCAAAGACTTTTTTTTCACCTTCTCTAGAGATAATCATATATTATTTTTCTCCTCAGGTATGTTAACATACACAAATTGTTGTTAAATGTCATTCATTCAGTTCCAACTCATAGCGAACCTGTATATGGTTTCCAAGGTGTGGCTGGTGAGTTTGAACCACTGACCTTGTAGTTAGCAATCCAGTGCTTATCCTACAGTTACACATCAGAACTCCATAGATAAATGATATATTATATTAATGAATTTAATAATATTCAACCAACATTTCACTCCAGGAATAAATCCCAATTGTTGTTGTTAATTGTCGTCCAGTCAGTTCAGACTGATTGACCCTATATAGGGTTTCCAGGGAGCAGCTGGTGAGTTTGAACCACTGACCTTGTGGTCGAGTGCTTATCCAGTGCCACACCAGGATTCCACTGGAGTAATATTTTCTTAATGTCATGTTTGAATCTTTTTGCATATGTCTTAATTAGCAATTTTGCACCAATATTAATGAATTATATTAGTGTATAATTTTCTCTTTCTTGTACTAACTTTATCAAGTTTAGGTGTAAAGATGATACTTGTTTCATAAATAAAAAAGTAAAGATTTTTCTACATTTTTTCCATGCTATAAAATAAATTATGTTTCTTTGAATGTTTAACAAGATTCTCCTGTGAAACCATCAGGGCCAGTTGCTTTTTTGGTGGGATAGTTCTTTTATAACTTTAAATAAATTGATTGGTTTATGCTTCCTCTATCTTTAGTGGGATCAATTTTAAAAATATATATTTTCCTAGGGAATTATTCATTCAATCCAAAAAGATGGATTATTTGAAGATGAACATGGCATCAGGATTGGGGGAAGACTCCTTAACAACTTGCCTTTCAAATTTATTTGTATATATAGAGAGGTCTATGAAGGTTCTCTTATGATATGAAAAAAGTCTTCTATTTTATTCCCCTTTTTAGTTTCTAATTTTGAATAGAAGGGGGCTTCAGAAAGTTTGTGGGAAAAAATCTATTATTTTTTAATTTCATTTTTCTATGAACTTTTTTTTGAAGCTCCCTCATATGTCTTCCTCCCCCCTCCCCCCATCTTCCTCCCTCTCCATGCTGTCTTTTTTTCCCTTGAAATAATAGTTGAGGAACTTCTGCTAAGATCAGGAACAAAGTAAGGATATTCATTATTTGCACAATATTTAACTTTAAAATTGAGGTATTAGCCAATATAATAATGGTTTGTCTATTTCTTTTTTTTTTTTCAAGAAAACAGGATTTTTATTTAATAATTAGATGTACTTCTTTATTCTTTACCACATTAATTTCTGTGTTTATCTTTAATTTTTATGACTATTTAAATAGTCATTTATTGATATTTATTGATATTGCTAAGGGCATCCTCTAATCACCTCTGTAATTATATCTAATAGATTCTGATATATAGTGCTTTCATTAGCATTATTTTTTAATTTCTGTAATTTCATTAAAAAAAAAAGTCCCCTTCCTCTCAATAGTTGTTTAAATATGGTCTTTTAATATCTAGGTAGAATTTCTGGTTTTATGTGTTGTGACTGAAAATGTTGTTTATAATATTTCTATTTTATGGAACTTACTAATATCCTTTTTGTGACTTTATATATATGGTTAATGTCTGTAAATATTCTATGTGTGCTTAAGAAGAAGGCATATTCTCTATTATCAGGGTGTCAAGTTTTAATTGTTGTTGTTGTTGTTAAGTGCCATGGAGTTGGTTCCGACTCATAGCGACCCTGTAAAGGGTTTCCGAGGCTGCAAATCTTCACGGGAGCAGAAAGCCTCATCTTTCTCCCACGGAACAGCTGGTAGTTTCGAACAGTCAACCTTGAGGTTCGCAGCCCGATTTGTAACCACTATGCTACTGGAGCTCCTTAGTTTTAATTGTAGATGTAATTATATACTTTATTAATTTGTTGTTTAGATCTCCTATATTATTATTTATTTTGTTTTGATATACATTGCACTGAGAGTGATATGTTATTGAGTTTATATCTATTTTGCCTTGTATCTACTGGAATTTCTGCTTTATAAAGGGGGTAGCTATTGCTACTCACATTTTACAAGGTATCGTAGATATAATTATGAACTACTCAGATTCCCCTGTAGCCACTCGTTACCCTGGTTGCTGGGAATAACTCTGGAAGTCATAGTTATTTGAATTGCCTCAGTTAAAGAAGCCTGCAGGCCCAAAGTCATGCCTTCTAAGTCAGCGCACATCCAACAACAGATAAGTTCCCAGAACTTTTGCCCCAACTTTGGGTACCTCTAAATGACCATGTCATCTTCAGAACTTTCCATAGGCTCAGATGAAGCTTCCAATGAAATTACATCATACCACTGAAATTACATGTGCACATTTTTGCTTCCTTCCCTTCCTTTTCCTTTCACAGGTGTTGATCCATCTTAGTGTCTTTCAGATGACAACCTGCAATAAAGTGTCCAAAGGGCTAATATTAAATATGGTTATCACAGCACTGACTTCATATCACTAATTTTGGAAAATAATCCAATGCTCAAAACTTAGAGCAATTGTCCCAGGAAAATCATATTACTATTGTCAAAGACCATAGAATAGAGTGGCTGTTTCCAGTGCATCTGGATTTTTCCTCATACATATCATAATGTCCATTGTCCTTTTGAGGCCACACGATGAGATATTCTTGTTGTTAAGTGTCGTCAAGTTGGTTCCAACTCATAGCGATCCTGTATAGGGTTTCCAAGGAGCAACTGGTGAGTTTGAACTGCTGACCTTGTGATTCAGACCAACGTTGCGGTCCAGCGCTTTATCCTCCAGTGCCACATCAGGACTCCAACTGGTGAGATAGTGGCTCTTAATCCTGTGGAAAAAAACTATGTGAATCCAAAAGTGGTCTAACCAAAGTTTCTTCCTTGGCCTCACTGCAGAGTAAAATTTGGGGAAGCTAATTCAGCACTATTAGGGAGCCCTGGTGTTGCTGTGGGCTAGGCATTGGACAGATAACTGCAAGTTTGGTGGTTCAAAACCATCAGCTGTTCTGTGGGAGAAGGATGAAGGTGCCTGCTCCCTTAAAGATTTACATCCAAATAAACTTGATTGCAGTGGGTTTTTAAATTCAGCATTAAAGAAGTCCATATGGTGCAATGGCTAAGCACTAGACAAAAGATCTGTAATTGGAACCTATCAGAGTCTCTGTGAGAGAAAAGATCTGGCAATCTGATCCTAAAAAGATGAGTCTTGAAAATTCTATGGGGCAGTCTTACTCTGTCCTATAGAGTTGTTATAACTTGAAATCGACTTGATAGCACAAAACAGTAACAGACCTGATGTGTCCAGCCTAATGCTGGAACATCACTAATGCTGTGTTAATAACACAGAACTCAGCTACCTTGCAGTTTAATAGCAGCAAATATTATTTTGTTCTTGCCAACTCCTTCAAAGTTGAAGTTGCCTAGGATTTCATTTTAATTGGATATGCAATCAACACTCACGGATACAACAGTCAAGAAATGAAATGATGTGTTGCATTCCGCAAACCTGTTGCAAATGACTTCTTTAAAGTGTTAAAAAGTAAAACTAATGTTCTCCCATGTAAACTATCATATAATTCATAATGAAACACTTTAAAAAAAAGTGTTAAAAAGAAAAAGATGTCAGTTTGAGGACTAATGTTCACCTAACCCAAGTTACAAGGAGCTCTGGTAGCGTAGTGGTTACGAATCGGGCTGCAAACCTTAAGGTCAGTGGTTCGAAACCACCAGCCGCTCCGCGGGAGAAAGATGAGGCAATAGTAATCATTCAAAAAGGAGCTCTGGTAGC
>NW_006408580.1:1970355-1971090 GCF_000296735.1 Chrysochloris asiatica
TGTTCCTTCTTTTGAGTCACTGCATCCGTAGGTGTAGGTCAAGTTCATCAAATTGTATCAGATCACTCTTTTTTTCCCTCTTCTTTCTTCTCCTGTTTGAGCTCTGATCATCCAGCCACCACTGGCCGATTTTTAGAAGTAGATAACCAAGTCCCTTTTCCTTGCCTGTCTTAGTCTGAAAGCTCTGCTGAAACCTGCTCATCATCATAGCAACATGCAAGCCCTCACTGAGGTGCATTGGCCATGAATCAAACTCCAGTCTCCCACAAGGAAAGTGAGAATTCTCCCACTGTACCGCCAATAACCCCTCAAGAAACTTGGAGAGACCAGATAGCTATTCTTGTATGTTTATTTTTTTCCACAGGCGCTTTAGTCTCACTTTGTTTAGTCCTAGAATAGAAAGTACATTGGTATTTTTACTGAGCATGAGGTAAATTTATAAAATAAATTAGGGAGGAGAGTGGACATCTTGATGTTGACTTGTCCTATCCAAGAAAATGGAATGTTTTTCCTTTTGTTCAAAACTACTTCTATGTCTTTCGGGAGTCTTTAAATTTTCATTTAAATATTCAATCAATTCTTAAATATTTTACCTTCTTTGTTGCTATTGTAAATGGGACTTTCCCATTTAATTGATTTTTATGTATAGGAAGCAGCTAATTCCTATATGTTTATTGTTTGAGTTAACTTTTATCATTGACTCTGGTGGGGTTTCCAGGTATACTATCATATATA
>NW_006408580.1:1981688-1995881 GCF_000296735.1 Chrysochloris asiatica
ACCAGCCGCTCCGCGGGAGAAAGATGAGGCTTTCTACTCCCGTAAGGATTTACACGCTTGGAAACCCTGTACAGGGTCACTATGGGTCAGAACCGACTCGAAGGCACTTCACAACAACAACAACAACAACCCAAATTATGGTATTTTCAGTTGTCTCATGTGCATGCAAAAGCTGTACAGTTAATAAGAAGGAGCAAAGAAGACTTGATGCATTTAAATTATGGTGCTGGTGAAGAATAGTGAATGTTTCATGGATTGTCAGAAGAATGAACAAATTTTTCTTGGAAGATGTACAACTATAATGCTCCTTAGGAGCAATGATGGCAGGACTTTGTCTCATGTACTTTGGGCATGTAATCTGGAGGGACCAGTCCTTGGAGAAGAACATCACGCTTGGAAAAGTAAAGGTCAATGAAAAGATGAAGACCCTCAGTGGGATGGACTGACATGGAGGCTACAGCAATGAATTCAAACATAGCAACAATTGTGGGACTGGCACATGACCAAGCAGTGTTTTGTTCTGTTGTACATAGAGTTGCTATGAGTCAGAGCTGACTTGAAGAAACTTAGAGACAACAAAAGTGTTATGGATTGACAAAGAAGTATGGGGAAGGGGTATATGAATGGACCTCATTGAATGTGCCAAAAAGGTGAAGATATTTGTGTTTCATGGAAATGCTCACCAAAGGGTGACATTGGTAGAGGAGGCTTTTAACAATCAAGAGGATAGGATGATAAACTTTAGTCAAGATGGCAGACCAGGCAAACATGCTAGAGAGACCTTCTATAACAAAGATGCAGGAAACCTAATGAAACAGATACAGAGGACAATCCTGGAACCCTGAGCTTCAGAGGAAAGGTTAGAGAAGCTAACTCAGTGGAGAAGCTGAGCACAGGTGGCAAAAGAAGGAGACTGACTGGTGAATGGACTTCCAGATAAGCTCCATCCACTGGACAAGAGCCAATAACAGTTCCTACATAACATGATCAATAATAAACATCAGCCAATGCCAGCCAAACCCACCCTAAACTGAGCTGCATGAATGGTGAATGGAAAACGGTCCACGATCCCATTCTCTAATCACACCCATCAGGAGACAGTTGGTGAGAGCCTAAGAACACATCAACATACACTCATCAATTAAATACAAATACAATGAAACTACAATAGCTCAGGGACAACAGATGATTTTAGGTCACATGAAGAAGCAAGACAGTGGCTCAACTAGGCAAAGAACCATGACCAGCTGAGGTACTTGTTGAGGGCAAAGGGAATATGAAATGGATGGTGAAAGAAAGTAGTTTTCGGTGCCAGTTATGACCATGTGACCAGTTACAGAAACAAAGACCCTCATATGTATGCATCAAATATTTTTTGTTTTCTTTACTTATAAAATATAAGATGTTGGGCTAGTGCATTTTGGTTGCATGTGTGTGAATTTTATTACTTTATAATTGCCTTTATTTAATGATTATGTATGGCTTAAGGAGATGTGTACAGGTTCAAAATTGGTAAGGGGTTGGCAGTGATGGTTAAGGTTTTGTGTCAACTTGCTAGGTGCTGTCGGGTCACTTCTGACTCATAGCACCCTATGCACAACGAAACTGCCCAGTCCAGCACCATCTTCACAATTGTTACATTTGAGGCCAATATTGCTGCCACTGTGTCAATCCAACTCCTTGGGGGGTCTTATTCTTTTTTGCTGACCCTCCATTTTACCAAGTACAATGTCTTTTTCTAGTAACTGGTCCTTCCTGATACATGTCTGAAGTATGAGAGAAGAAGTATTGCTACTGTGGATTTGCTTGGTCTTCTGGTAGTACACGGGACTTTCAATATTCTCCTCCAGCACCATAACTCAAATACATCAATTCTTCTACAGTCTTCCTTGTTCCTAGGGAATTATTCATTCAATCCAATAATGAGGCTATTGACAATACCATGGCTTGAGTCAGGTGCACCTTACGTCCAAATCAACTTGATTGCAGTGGGTTTTTAAATTCAGCATTAAAGAAGCCCACATGGTGCAATGGCTAAGCACTAGACAAAAGATCTGTAATTGGAACCTATCAGAGTCTCTGTGAGGGAAAGAGTTCTTACATAGCAGATTTGCCTAATGCAAATGTTTGATTTGTTTGATTTCTTGACTGCTGCTTCCCTGAGTGTTGATTGTGGATTCAAGCTAAATGAAGTCTTAGATAATTTCAATCTTTTCTCCATTTATCATGATGTTATTTATTGGCCAAGTTGCCTTTTATGCTGTTTTAAAAAGACATTTGAAAATAGAGTTTTGCACTAGCTGTATTCTAGTGTGATATCCCTATTGTCCTTCACTGGTTGGACAGAGGTGTTGTTGTTAGGTGCCATCGAGTTTGTTCTGACTCACAGCGATGCTATGTACAACAGAATGAAACAGAATGGGTTGTTCCTGTGCCATCCTCACAATGGTTGTTAATGTTTGAACCCATTGTTGCTGCCATGGTGTCAATTCATTCAGTTGGGTATGGTCCTCTTTTTTTGCTGACACTCCACTTTACAAATCATTATGTCTCAGGGGCTGGTTCCTCCTGACAACATGCCTGAAGAATTAGAAGTTGAAGTCTTTCCATCTTGACTTCCAAGGAGCATTCTGGCTGTACCTCTTCCTACAAAGGTTTGTTTGTTCTTTTGGAAGTCCATGGTACTTTCCATGTTTTTTGCCAAGACCATGATTCAAATCTGTCTATTCCTCTATGCTCTTCCTTATTCATTTTCCAACTTTTGCAGGTATATGAGGGAATTGAAAATATCATGTCTTGGGTCAGGAGCACCTTCTTTCTCAACGTTGTATCTTTGCTCTTGAACACTTAAAAAAGGTCTTTTGCATCAGGTTTGCCCAGTGCAATATGTCATTTGATTTCTTTCTTTTTTTTTTTTTAACTTTTTATTGTGAATTGAGTGAATATTTACAGACAAGATTATCAATTTTACATTCAAATCAGACACGTTGTTTCATCTCAATAATTGCAATCTCTTTGATGAACCAGCAGTTGCCCCAATTTCTCCCTATGGTTACTCATGTACAAATATCCTCTTTCAAACTCATATATTTATGAGATACATAAACATACATATATTCCACTCTTCCTCCCAGATCCATTCAGCCTGTGTCTCAGTCCATGTATCTACACACAGAACACTGTTATTCCAAAGTTGTGCATATATCACTATCTACTTCTATCTCCTTTAGCCCTTGCGTACCTCCCTGTGTCTTCACCTATCTTCATTATTCTTCTGCCAGTCTCCCTTTTCTTGTATATTGTCCTCCTCATTTTTGTATTTTGCCCTCCCCATCACCCATGTTAACATGTGTATACCCTCTAGCCAGTGAATTACTCCCCCTTCCCTTCCACCCCAGTAAGAATATATCCAAGAATGTATCTTTTAGTATGAAAACATTTTCTTAAGTTTTTACAATAGTGGTCTCATACAGTATTTGTCCTTTTGTGATTGACTTATTTCACTCAGCATAATGCCCTCCAGGTTCATACATGTTATGAGGTGTTTCACAGATTCATTGTTATTCTTCAATGTTGCATAACATTCCATTGTGTGTATGTACCAAAGTTTGTTTATCCACACTTCCATTGATGGGCATTTAGGCTGTCATCATCTTTTTGCTATTGTAAATAGTGCTGCGATGAATATCAGTGTGCATATATCTACTTGTATCTTGGCTTTTATTTCTTGTGAATATAGATGGATTGCTGGATCATATGGTATTTCTATTTCCACCTTTCTGAGAAAGCACCATACCATTTTCCATAATGATTGAACTACTCTACAGTCCCACCAGCAACATAGGAAGATCCCAGTCTCCCCACTACTTCACCAGCATTTGTTGTTTTCTTTTTTTAAACATAGTTATTATTGCTAGTGTGAAATGATATCTCATTGTTGCTTTGATTTGCATCTCTTTAAAGACTAATGTCCTGGTGTGGTGCTGTAAGATAAGCAGCGGATTGCAACATTGGTTTGAATAGTAAGGTCAAGATTCAAACCCACAAGTCACTCCTTGGTAACCCTATACAAGGTTGCTATGTGTTGGAACCAACTTGATGGCATTTAAGAACAACAATGGCTAATGATCATGAACATTTCTTCATATGTTTATTAGCTGCCCGAATGTCTTTTTAGTGAAGTGTCTGTTCATGTCTTGTGCCCATTTTTAAATTGTGTTGTTTGTTTTTCCTTGTATGTTGGCTCCTTTTTTAATCTTGGTGAAATTTTTTGATGCACATAAGTGTCTAATTTTTTAAATCTATTTTGTCTTCTTCTGTTTGTGTGTTTTCAGTAATTTTTGATAGTGTATTTATGCCATGTAATAGAGATTATAAGTTTATCCCTATTTTTTCATTGATGATCATTATAGTTCTAGGATTTACATTTAGGTCTTTGACCCAAGTTGAGTTTGTTTTTGTGTGTGGTGTGAGATATGGGTCTTGTTTAATTTTTCTTCAAATGGAGTTCCAGTATTTCCAGTACCATTTGTTGAAGAGACTATCTCTTCCCTATTTAATGTGTTTGGGTCCTTTGTCAAAGATCAGCTGACTATATGAGGATAGGTTTTCTTCTGGGTTCTCAATTTTGTTCCATTGATCATTGTACTAGTACCAGGTTGTTTTGAAAACTGTGGCTGTGTAGTCACTTGTAAGATCAGGGAGTGAGAGGGCTCCAATTTTGTTTCCCTTCTTAAGCAGTGCTTTGCTTATCTTTCCTTTCCATATAAAGCTTATGTCCATGTTTTACATCTCTATAAAGAATGATGTTGGAATCTGGATTGGGATTGCATTATATCTTTAGCTTGCTTTGGGTAGTGTTGACATTTTCACAATGGTAAGTTTTCCTATCCATGAGCATGGTATTTTTTTTTTTTTTCATTTCTGTAAGTCTCTTTGGTTTTGTTTATTTCTTTTTCAGAGCTGTCTGTACTATTGTAGAGGAATCCAACTGTTTTTTTTTTTCATTTAACAATTTATTTATATTTTGTTTCATGACATTGCTTGCAATCCACTTCCACTCTGGGTTCCCCATTTCAATTCATCCTTTTTTCTTTAAGTTTTTATTGTGAATTGAATGATAGCCAACTGATTTTTGTAGATTCATCTTGTACCATGTGACTTTGGTGAATCTTTCAATGAGTTACAATAATTTTCTTGCTGAGTCTTTGGGATTTTCTATGCATAGGATCATATCATCTGCAAATAGGGAGAATTTTACTTCTTCTTTGCCAAGTTGGATGCCTTTAATTTCCCTTTCCTGCCTAATATCTCTGGCTAAGACTTCCAACAAAATATTGAATTGCTGTTGTTATATGTAATAGAGTTGATTCATATTCATAGCAACCTTATGCACAACAGAACAAAACACTGCCTGGTCCCATGCCATCCTCATAATCATTGTTAAGCTTGAGCCCATTGCTGTTGCCACTGTGCCATTCCGTTCATTGGGGGTCTTCTTCTTTTTCACTGATGTTCCACTTTACATAACAGCATAGCCTTTTCCAGGGACAGGTCCCTCCTGATAATATGTCTGAAGTATGAGAGACAGTCTCAACATCCTGACCTCCAAGTAACATTCTAGCTGTACTTCCTTCAACACAGATTTGTTTGTTCTTTTAGCAGTCCATGGTACTTTCAATATTCTTTTCCAACACCATAACTCAAATACATCAATTCTTCTATGGGCTTCATTCGTTACTCACTGTCCAACTTTAATATTCATAAAAAGCCATTGAATATAACATAGCTTGGCTCAGGTGCACCTTAGTCCTCAAACTGACATATTTGCTCTTGAACATTTTAAAGAGATCTTATGTGATAGATTTGCCTAATGTAATACGTCTTTGGTTTCTTAACTGCTGCTTCCATGAGTGTTAATAGTGAATCCAAGCAAAATGAAGTCCTTGACAATAAATTTTGTCTCCATTTATTATGATTTTACTTATAGGTCCAGTGGTGAGGATTTTTGGTTTCTTTATGTTGAGGTGCAACCCATATTGAAGGCTGGGGTCTTTGATCTTCATCAGTAAATATTTTAAGTCCTTTTTGCTTTCAGCAAGCAAGGTTGTATCATCTGCCTATTGCAGTTTGTTTAATGACTCTTCCTCAAATCCTGATGCCACATTCTTCTTCATATAATTGAGCTTCTCAGACTGTTTGCTCAGCATACAAATTTAATAAGTTTGGTGAAAGAATGTAATCATGGCACACACCTTTCCTAATTTTAAACCATTCAGTGTCCCCTTGTTCTGTTAGAATGACTGCTTCTTGGTCTATGTGTAGTTTCCTCATGAGCACAATTAAGTGTTCCAGAATATTCATTCTCCACAGTGTTGTCCATACCTTGTCATGATCCACATAGACGAAAGTTTTTGCATAGTTAATAAAGCATAGGTAATCATCTTTCTGGTATTCTCTGCTTTCAGCCAAGATCCATCTAACATCATTCTACACCCTTGTCTGAATTTAGCAGTTCCCTGTAAGTGTACTGTTGCAACCATTTTTGAATTATTTTTTAGAAAAATTTCACTTGCTTGTGATATTAATGATATTGTCCAATGAGTTTCACATTCTGATGAGTCACTTTTCTTGGGAATAGCTACAAAAATGAATGTCTTCTAATTGGTTGCCTGAATTTCATGGCATAGGTGAGTGAGTGCTTCCAGTGCTACATCAGTTTGTTGAAAGATTTCAATTGATTTGTATTTCATCAATTCCTGGAGCCTTATTCTTTGCCAATACACTCAGTGCACCTTGGACTTCTTCCTTCAGTACGATTGGCTTCTTCAGTACCATTGTGTGATGGATAAGTGTCACTTTAGAAAGTACACACACAGAGAAGGAAGACACTTAACCGGAGGCAGAAGCTGCTACATTCTTAGCTATGGTGCATAATGAGCCGCAGGCCCACAGCTTTTATTCTACTGTATCTGCTGAACTAAAGTAAAAAGAGTCCATGGAAACACCTGGGAGTGGAATGTGCCTGCGAGCAGAGCAGTCTTCACACGCCCCTAGGGGACCACGCAGGAAACCTGATCAGCGGTGATTCTCAGAAAGACAAGATGGTCTTGTGAATGATCTCCATAGACTCCTGAACCTTGTCCTCCTTGATGACCGGTGGCGGAGCCATTCTGATTATGTGGCCTTGGGTCAGCTTGGCCAGGAGCCCATTATCTTGAATTCGGAAACACAATTTCCAAGCATCGTAATCTTTATTTACTTTAATGACGATAGCATCCAATAATCCTTTTCCCCTGACAGCTGTTGTGACATCAGAAGGTAGCTTCATGAGCTCGTGTCTCAAGAGAGTACCCATTTTGTTGGCATTTTCAACCAGGTTTTCTTCTTCCAGGACTTCGAGGAGAACAAGAAATAAATTGCACCTTTGTCTCTGTGAGCCACAGGTATGTTTCTGCAATGCCTATAAGTTTTCTTGTCTCTGAGACCACTCACAACAGCTCAAGATGGCTATGCCAGTCTGGTCACTAATTCACATCACCAATCTCTCCTATTTTTGCTATTTAATCCACTTCTCTATCCCTTCATCTGAATCTCAGAGTTCCAGGACTATCATCTGCATCTGTTTCATTGTGTTATCTGTATTTTTGTTGTAGAAAGTCCATCCAGCCATTCTACATAGTCTGCCATTTTGTCACCTCTCCTCATCATTTGATATCTTGACTGCTGCTTCCATGGGCATTGATTGTGGATTCAAGTAAAAGGAAAGTCTTGACAGTTTTACTTTTTCTCCATTTATCATGATCATTAGTCTAGTTGTGAGGATTTCTGTTTTATCGTTAGGTGTGGTACATGCTGGTTTTCATTCATAAGTGCTTAAAGTCCTTTTTAGTTTTCAGCAGGCAAGGATGTGTCATCTGCATATTGCAGGTTCACTTTTACTAGGATGGCTATAATAGAAAACATGGAAAATGAAAAGTATTGGCAAAGATGTGGAAGAATTGGAATTTTAACCCAGTGCTGATGATATTGCAAAATGATGCCGCTTCTGTGAGCATAAATTTGGCAATTCATTAAATAGTTCAACAGATTTAACACAAACCTGAAAACCCATTGCTGTTAAGTTGATTCTGATTCACACTGACTCCATGTGTGTCGAGTAAAATTGTATTGCATAGAATTTTTAAAGCTGTGATCTTTTGGAAGCAGACTTCTAAGGTACTTCTGAGAGGGTTCAAACCACCAACCTTTCATTTGGCTCCATTGTTTATACCTCTTAAAAACTTCTGGGTGTTGTCACATTTTCCAGGAATTCCACTTTTAAATATACATCTAAGATAATTGAAAATATATATTCATACAAAAGCATGTACATGAATGTTCATAGCAACGTTATTCATAATAACCAAAAAGTAGAAGCAAAGCAAATGTCTATTAACTGATGAATGTAAAAACAAAGTATGTTACACTCATAAAATGGAATATTTATCAATCATGAGAAGGAATGAAGTCCTGATACATGCTACAACAAGAATGAACTTAAAACATGAGAAGTGAAAGAAGCCAGAGACAAAAGACATGTTAAAGGATTCCACTGATATGAAATGTCCAGAACAGGCCAATTCAGGGACATAAATTACAATAGTGGTTGCCAGGGTTTGAGATGAGAAGGGAAAGGGTGACTTCTAGTGGCCATGAGAGTTTGTTTTTGCAGTGAGAACACTGTTGTAGGAGTGATGGTGGCACAATATTGTGAATACACTAAAACCATCTAATCAAACACTTCAGAATGGTGAATTTCATGTTGTGTGCATTTTTTCTCATTCAAAAAATTATTTTAAAAAAAGATCTTAAGCCCACTGGCAAGGCCATCTTTTGTAATTTGGGTACAATATTATTCCTCACCACCTCTATAGAATATAAGATTCCATGAGGACAGAGATTTTTGCATATTCTGTATATCTGTGCCTAGAATTTTGTTTGGATCATAGTAGATGCTCAATAAATATTTGTTGGATGAATAGATAAATAAACAGGGGTGGGGGTCATACCTTTTCTTAAATTGGTGTGCTTGAGAGGTAAAAGATCTTAAATATGTAATCCCCACCATCATATTCTGTCTTCAAATGCTTCACTTGGAGCCTAGTCTTATAGAAGAGTTTCCTCCATTTTCATAATAATTATCATTAATTCCTAATATACTTGGCATTTGGTGTTGTACAAACAGGAACAGTTTTTGGAAAATATCATTCTAAAAATTTTAACAAACAGGTAGTAGTGCTCTATGTTTACATGATGTGTACATTTAGGCAGAAGTAAAGCTAGGAATTAAGGTTTTTAGTAAATTGTTCCTACTATCAAGGACTATGGTGGCACTGTAGAATAAGCACTAGACTGCTAACTACAAGGCCAGCAGTTCAAACCCACTAGCTGCTCTGTGGGGGAAAGGTGATGTTTTCTGCTTCCATAAAGATTTGCAGCCTCAGAAACCCTATATAGTGTTGCTGTCAGTAAGAACCAACTCCATAGCACATAGCAGCAGCATTTTTCTCTCCTGTCCTGGTGTAGTGCTGTGGGATAAGCACTGGACTGCTAACCACAAGGTTTGTTGTTGTTGTTAAGTGCCATCTTTTCTGTTCTGACTCATAGTGACCATGTAAGTGGCTGGTGAGTTTGAACCACTGACCTGTGGTTCAAACCAGCCTTGCAGTCCAGTGCTTTGTCTCATAGCACCACACTAGGACCCCAGAGTAAAGTTGCTGCTGCTGCTATGTGCTGTAGAGTTGGTTCCAACTGATACCAGCCCTATATAGGGCTTCTGAAGCTGCAAATCTTTATGGGAGCAGAAAACCTCATTTCCCCTTCATAGAGCAGCTAGTGAGTTTGAACTGATGACCCTGCAGTTAGCAGTCTAGTGCTTATTTTACAGTGCCAGCAGTTCAAACCCACCAGTCACTTCTCAGAAATCCTATACAGGGTCACTGTTAATTGGAACCAACTCAATGGCACTCAACAACAACAACAGCAAGAGTAGTATTTTACTCTAGAAGTGTCCCTGACTAGAGTGGGCTTGAACCACCTTTGGCCCAAAGCAGTTCAGTACTCCTGCTCCCCATTCCAGCCCTTCAACATCCTTGGGCCAAATAGTCTTGTTGCAGAAGTCTTCTCAATGGAGCCTGGGTACAGAGAGATGACAGGGTGTATATAATTCATGGTCATAACTGCACAGAGAACAATTGAACATTTGTTTTTTAAACTAAATATAAGAGGAAGTAGCAGAATGCATTGCCTCTAAAAAATTGTCCTTAGGACAAACTCCACAAATGACCATCTTACATGCTCTTGTTCTTTGCTTTTGGCTTTTCAGTTTCTCAGCTGCTCTCCTGCCTCTCATATAATCTCTCTCTCTAATGGCTTCCTCATTGACTGAACCCTATTAGAAGCTAGAAGGCAAGGGCACCTGGTGGATGCAGAGGACAGCCTCCTAAGGCAAACAGAGCAGTATAAATAAAAGTAAAGAGTGTATATAGAAGGACAAAGGGGAATATCCAGGAAAGACTTTGGAGATAAACATTTCTGATTAGCAGAGTGTTGAGATTTGGAATTCTATATTCACTGGTGAATTGTACTAAGTCTTCATGGAGGTAGAACACCTTCAGTGTTATCATTAACTGAGAAAAAGATGTCAGCACTTGAACACTACATCCACCAGTTTTTAGATATGGGATGCCCCAGGTGATTTGGCATGAATTTAATTTAGGTGGCTCTCTTTGGTCCTGGAGAAGGACCCAGCTGAGAGTTCTTAACTTCCAAACCTCACAGCAGTTAGAAGGATTAATAAATGGATCCTGAATAAGGCTAAGAGGCACACTAATGCATACATAATAGGTTATGAGATTACTTAGTAAGGCCATATGATGCTGCTGAGATGGAGTTAATTGATGGTGGTTGGAAGTAATGAAGCTGGAGTCTGGGTGAGGGCCAGGGGAATTATAGAAAGTGAGGGCAAAGAGAATTAAAGACTAACAGAAAACCAGTAATTATTTCTTTAGAGTTTCAGTGACTAATAGGAGTTTTTCCTTACAGCCTTATATCAATGAATATTATGACTTCATGTTCATGTTCAGTAGAAAACAATGTTCTGTTGTGAACCAGATAACACAGAAAGTAAGCTTGTCAAAAGAATATAGAGAAGGTAAGTTTCCTAAGACTGCGTTGTTTTTGTCATCAACCCACATAATGCCATTGTCAAGTGCCTACTTCATCTAAAATCATGCCCTTTAGGGAAAGACTGGGAGGTACACATGGGCTAAATGGTATAGAGGTAGATGTATGTACAGCTTTGGAAAAACAAGGCTCTATGATATAGGGATCAACACATAATCTGAATGGGTAAAGGAAGGGAAATAATGTTAAGGTGCTTGACTATTTTGTGGATATTGGGTTCCCCTGCTTACAAGTATAATATAGAAATTTAAGTGGGATAGAAAGGAATATTGGGAAAGATGATTACAGAAAGCTTGTAATCCTATCTTCAACCTATACTGATTGCATTATCTACAAGGGGACTAAAATGTGCTCAGGGAAACAGGATTCTTGTTAAGCCTTTGCAGAGTATGGGGCCTTAGGTAGAATCCTGAGCCCCACTAAGAACCTTCGGAGGTGGGACATTCCCAATTGAAAAGACATGAAGATTAACTGGAACGGTTAGAGGAACAGAAGATACTTCTTGAAAGAAAGACCAATGCAGGGGAAGGGAGGGGAGAAAGCAGACTGACTGTTTTGGTTGTGACAATATCAAACAAGCAGTTTGCCTTGGAGTCATCAAGGCAAGAAAAGTCAGCCCATCAGGGTAAGCCCCTTTCTAAGACTGAAATTCAAAGGAACAGTCTTATATGCTAGCTGGTGACCAGCTAGATCAACTTGTAAGTGGAAGTGGGGGAAATGCATCAAAGAAGACATGTGCTGTAATTGGCCACATTCCATAGATGCTCGATGACCTTGAGATGAGAGAGAGAAGACGATGGGCTGACTAGTTTGAAGTTCAAGGAGACATGAGAACTCTGAAGCCCAAGGACACTGACCTAGCTTCTGGGGGCTAGAGTTGAGTGAAGCAGCCAGCTGGTCTGAAGAGGGTGGAAGCATGCAAAACCTCCCAAACTTGCAGATAGTCCCCATTTGACCTAGCTTGAATGGCTTGCCAACCAGAATTCAACCAGTTGAAGATAAAGAAGTATGATATAAGTATGATAAATTGCTATAACCTGAGCAACTGGATCTTTGCTTATGGATGAAGCTGCCCAAAATTCCAACCAAATAGGGAAGAATCAAGAGGAACAAACAAGATGGTGGATCTGGTGGAAGTGCAGTAAGGAGCTCCATCAGCAACAACACAGAATACCGGACCAAGCAGGCTCAGGGGATGGTGCCAGAACTCTGAACCACATATAAAGGAATATTTAGAAGGTTGGAAGGCTTACAGCTAGGGGAATTTGTAGCAGAAGCAAGAGTCCATTGCTTTCTAATCTAAGATGCTCCTGGAGCCTCCATCTTGGGCGAGTCCAAGTGGGGAAGGATCAGAGTTGCCATGGATGCCTAACAGAACTGTGGAGATAAAGGTGCGGACATTCTTTTTTTTTTTTTTTTAATATCTTT
Source organism: Chrysochloris asiatica (assembly GCF_000296735.1). Classification (NCBI taxonomy): domain Eukaryota; kingdom Metazoa; phylum Chordata; class Mammalia; order Afrosoricida; family Chrysochloridae; genus Chrysochloris; species Chrysochloris asiatica. The sequence continues at coordinate 1,994,343 of NW_006408580.1, forward strand.
TCATTGGTCTCTCACTGGCCTCACACCTCCATTCTGGTGACTAGAGGGGGTGCTTGAGTGAGTGGACACCCCACCCCCATCCCTGCAGGGTTCTCCTACACATGCACACAGATCTCCTAGAAATGTAAAGGGACAGTTTCCACTTAAAACTAAATGGTAGTGCAAAACAATCACAACCGGCCCTGAACTGTTTATCACTAAGAAAAAGGCCTGAATGGGGATTGTAGAGCAGGACAGGCAGACTAAAATGGAAATAGGCCAAAAACTAAATCCTGAGTTACGTTACAATGACCAACAGTGGCATCTTGAAATTTCTCAAGAAGAAGAGTGAAAAGGGAAGCCCATCTCCTGATAACATCTACCTGGAGGCAATCAGAAAGTATAAAAATACCAAAATACACACCCATATAAGTATTAAGGTCACAGATAACTCCTGAATATGCCCAAAAAACAGAAACAGATGACCATATCAGCACATGTCCAGAAATGAGATAAAGTGACTGAGGCAAATGAGCTGGAAGCAGACCTACACTCCATACTGGAAGATGGGCAAGCCTTGGAAATGCCTGAGAAGGAATTCATAAAAATGATTATAAAATGTATCAAAACACTATACAATGGAGTTGAGAAAAATAAGGAAGAAGTCAGGAAAGCGTTACAGGAACAAATAAGATAGATACAGCATTGGAAACAATTCAAAACCTACAGAAAGAGATCCAAATGATTAATAATAGAATATGAAAAAAGGATAACACAAAGAAAGGGCAAAGGAGTAGAATTGAAGAGATAGAAGCCAGAACTAGTGAGCTAGAAGATCAATTTTTCAGCACTACTAAGATAGAATAGCAAGCACAAAATAGGATAACAAAAAATCCGAAGAAGGCCTAAGATTCATGTTAGACAACATGAAGAGGAATAACTTAAGAATTATTGGCATTCTGGAACAGGATGAATTACACAAGTCCACAGAGGAGATAGTTGAAGAGCTTCTGTCCAGATGGGTCTAGTGATGAGGGGGGATAGGATTTTATGATTTTATGATTCAATTGTGAGCAAATGTTATTAGATCTAATGGCGATTGTTACAACTGTAAATGTAGAAGAACTGTAACTGAAAGGGGGGAACAGTTAGTCTGTCATTTCAGGAACAGAAGATCCTAGGACCATCAGAAAAGAAGAGCATGAGAAGAGCAAGTGATCCTAACCAGAAAAGCAGTGACAACAGAGGTGCTGGCAGAGGCGATGGCATAGAGAGACAGAGCAGCAGAGGACTATAGGCCCATAGACTGAGAAAGGCAATGTGCCTGTGGGCAGGAGGATGACTTTCAAAATGTGCCCTTTGGACATTTAAATGAATATATATTTTCAGTCTCTGGCAGTGTAGTGGTTACGAATCGGGCTGCGAACCTTAAGGTCAGCAGTTTGAAACTACCAGCCGCTCTGCAGGAGAAAGATGAGGCTTTCTACTCCCGTAAAGATTTACACCCTCGGAAACCCTGTACAGGGTCGCTATGGGTCAGAACCGACTCGACGGCACTTA
>NW_006408580.1:1996971-2002038 GCF_000296735.1 Chrysochloris asiatica
GAAAGCCTCATCTTTCTCCCGCGGAGCAGCTGGTAGTTTCGAACCACTGACCTTAAGGTTCACAGCCCGATTCGTAACCACTACGCTACCAGAGCTCCATAATTAGTCAGTCACAAAAGGAAAAATACTGCATAGGACCACTACTGTAAAAGACTAAGAAAAAGAACCCATACTATCCCAATAAAGAGTATTCCTAGCAGGCTGCTAGGACATAGGGGTAGGGTTAAGGGCGGGAGGGGAAGGAGAAGCACTGGGCAGGGAGTAGACACAGGACAGTTTGGGAGGGGTGTGGGGGCAATATACAAGTAGGTAGAGGGGAATGGAAGAACAAAGCAGATGGGAGAACTACTAGACAGGTATGAAGGAGCTAAATGGGACAGAAGTAAAAAATGATGTAGGCCCAGCCTTGGAACAACAGGGTTCTGGGATACAGAGACTGGGATATGGTTGGAATGGGGAAAAGGGGGGAATAATGTTATGATGCTTGGCTGACTTTTGAACCTTGGTTTCTCATACATTATATTATAAAACAGACATGGGAGGGGGAGAAAAAGGAATAGCCAGAGATGTCACCATAGAAAGCTTGTAAGTCCGTCTTCTGCCTATAACTAATTGGAATATCTAAAATGGGACTACAAGGTATCCAGTGAAGGAGGATTCCTGAAGAGCCTCGGCAGTACAGAAGAATACTGATCAAAGCCTAACCACATCCAGACCTTCAGAGACGGGAAACCTTCCTCTCGAAAGGGCAAGCAGACCAGCCTGGAACAGCCAGAAAACCAGAAGACACTTCTTGAAAGAAAGACCTACAGGAAAAACACAGAACACTAAGGGCAGTCCGACTGCTACCATAAGAACAAGTAGGCTGCTAGCCCAGGAGACATCAAGGCAAGTGGATGGATCCTCTCCCAAGACTAAGATGTAACGGAAATACACGCTCTGATTGGCCACCACACATGTCACCCATAAAGAGAAGTGGCCTAAGAACACCAATGAAGTGGCGAACTAAGCCCTGCATCGTTCAGCAGACTACTGTGAACCCGGGTGGAGACTCGGTTGCCCAGCAGCAAGGCTGCATCGTTCAACAGACTACTGTGAACCCGGGTGGAAACTCGGTTGCCCAGAGGGGGGAGGGCTCATGGGCTCAGAGTCAGTGACACAGCTACAGAGGACTAGAGTGGAGAGTGAAGAGACCAGCTGATAAAAAGAGGGCAGACAGACGCAAGAATACCCACTTGACCTGGCTTCAGTGACTGGATGAACAGAACTCAACCCGAGGAAGAAAGAAGAGGGGGGGAAAAAAGTGTCATCTGATACAACTGGATGAACTGGACCTACACATATAACTGCAGTAGCTCAAAAGAGGAAACAATTACCGGCTACAAGAGTTATTCCCATCCCCTCCATACAAAGAGTGGGAAGGGTTGCGCAACTTGAACATTGGCCACCCAAAATGGGGGGAGGGATACAAAGGTAAGAAGTGACTGGCTTACAAGCTTTCAAGAGGGAACCTAGATCCACAGGACGGGAAGCATAGTGGAGTCTCCAGTGTATCCAACCTGTCTAGGAAGGACTGATGAAAAGAAATGCAGAAGGGTCTCATGTGATGCAATGGTGAAAATTGTTACCAGGACTGATTGTGACTGAAGCAATGAGGGGAGTGACTAACCTTTCAGTCTAGGAGTGGAGGGCCCTGGGACCATCAATGGAGAAGAGCAGAGAGCGGGACCCTACCCAGAGAAGCAGTGAGGCCTCAGATGGAGACAGAGAGGATGACGTGAAGAGATGGAGTGCCTGGGAAGTTGAGACCCAGAGAGGGAAAGGGGCTGTGTGCTGAGGACAGTGGGGCGGAGGGGCATGCAAGGTATACCCTTTCGCTGGGGGATGATGTATGGACGGGATGGAAACTAAGGCAATGAAACGATGTACAATAGAATGAATGTATAACTAATGTTTCCCCATATAAAATATCACTCAATACACAATAAAACATTTATTTAATAATAAAAAAAGAATAAGCAAAGGTAAAGGTACAATTGTAATACTCAGCTAAAAGTTTTATTAAGTAATATTTTTTACCTCTGCGGAACCTGGAAATCTTGAATAATACAATAAAATTTGAATATCTGAATAAAAAATCGAGGTAAGTACTGTTGACTGAGGGAAATCATTCCGATAATTTCCTGAATGTAAAACTGAAGGTCTGCCTTATAAACCCTTACTCACTCAATTAACAATAAAAACTTTAAATAAATAAAGTCATGCTTTGGGCAAAAGGATGAGTTTTGTCTTAGTTATCAAGTGCTGCTTTAACAAAAATACCACAAATTTATTTAACAAACAAATTTATTCTTTCACAATTTAGGAGTGCTGACTCTAGGGGAAAGCTTTCTCTCTTGACTCTGGAGAAAGGTTCTTGTCTCCTTTCATCATCCGTAGGCCCAATGTTCCTTGGAGATCTCCATGCAACTTGGCATCAATCTTCCTCTGGACCTAGGAGCTTCGCAATGCAGGGACTACAGGTCAAAATGATGTACTCCACTTTTGGCTCTTCTTTCTTGAGGACAGTAGGTCCCTCTGAACTCTGCTTGTTTTTTTAATCTCTTTTATATCTCAAAAGAGATTGGCTCAAGATACAACCTAATCCTGTAGATTGCATCCTGTCTCACTAATATTATAGAAGTGAGGATTTACAACACAGATGATAATTACATCAGATCATTGCTGATCGCAGCAGATCACATCATGGGAATGACTAAATCATTACATAGCTGCCACCTTATATCATTCATTGCATAACTGTCAAACCACGGAGAATCATGGCCCAGCCAAGTTGATGCATATTTGGGGATAGGGGGGAGAGACACAATTCAATCCATGACAAATTCCTAGTTTGCTAAGAATTGTTATTGTAAATAACTTGATTTTTCCCCCCCAAAATTTTTTGCATCAATTGAGCTGATCAGGTCCTTTTTTTCTTTAGATTGATAGCATGGCATATTATATTGATAGATTTTCAAATACCAACTCTGTCTTGCATTTCATATGGATTTTGTATCAAAGTAGTACAGGCCTCATAAAACTTATTTTACTTGCACCTCTTTAAATTCTGAAAATGGTTGTGTGGAATTGGTGTTATTTCTTCTTTAATGTTTGGTAGCATTTGCCAGTAAAGTCATCTGGGACTGGAGATTTCTTTTTCATAAAGTTTTTAATTACAACATTAATTTCTTTAATAGATACAGGATTATTCGGGTTATGCATTTCATCTTGGGTGAGTTTTAATACTTTATGGTTGTCAAGGAATTGATTAATTTTATTTAAGTTGCCAAATTTATATGCATATGTTACCCCAAAGGGGTTTTAGTTGCCTCCCACAGACAGTCAATACTCAGAGACAGGACTTAGAGTAAAGAGCAAAGTGTTTATTGAGTATTGATACATAGGAGGACAGAGTAGTGGGAAGCTCCCAGATCTGCCTGTCTAGCTGGAGGGTGGCAGTCTGGAACTTTTAAGGAGGAAGAAAATTAAGATTGTGGAACCTGTGGTCAGCCATTGTTGTACTGTTTTTCATTTCAGTAGTTAGGGTTTTCCATTTCAGTAGTTAGGGTGGTTGCAACCATTCCTGCTTATTGATTTTTCCTTTGTTCCTGGGAAGGGAGTTACCCTTCTTGTTTAAGTCACAAGTTTGGTTTTTGAAATTAAGTGGTTAATCATGAAGTATAGTTAGAAAGGGAGTTAAAGCTTCACTGTAACCATTTCTCTAAGATGGCTGTTCGGGCTTCTCAGTGTCTGTTTCTCAGTATCCCCATTTCACATAGAGCTGTTCACTGTGTTCCTTTACAGTATTCTTTCATATCCTCTTTTTCATTGATACTTTGTGCTTTCTCTCTTTTCTTTTTCTTTGTCAGTTTTGCTAGAAAGGTATCAATTTTATTGAACTGTTGAAGAATCAGCTTTTGGTTTGATTTTATCTATTTTTGTGTATGCTTTCAATTTTATTTATTTATGATCATAAATTTATTATTTCTTTTATTCTTGCTTTGAGCTTATTTTTCTCTCCTTTTTCTACTTTGAAGTGGTAGTGGTGGTGTGGTGCTATGGAGTTGGTTCCAACTCATAGCGACCCTACATGGGGTTTCCGAGGCTATAAATCTTTACGGGAGCAGAAAGCCTCATCTTTCTCCCATGGAACTGCTGGTAGTTTTGAACTGCTGACTGTGAGTTTATAGCTTCATGGATTTATAGACTCCCATTTTGGGTAGCCAATGTCTAAGTTGCCCATCCCTGTCAACCCTATGTACTGAGGGGGTGGGAATTATCCTCGCTGTAAAGATTCGTTCCCTCTTTTGAGCTACTACATCCATAAGTATTGCTCAAGTTCATCAAATTGTAGCGGATTACTCCTTTTTTCCTTTTCTTTCTTCCTCTAGTTGAGTTCTGATCATCCAGCTATTGAAACCAGGTCAAATGGGTACTATCTGCAGGTATGGGTGTTCTTGTGCATCTCCCCTCACTTCATATCAATTGGACGCTTCACTCTCCCCTCTAGTCCTTTGTGGCCATGTCCCTGGGCCTAGGAGTCCCCAGGTCTCACCAAACTGCTGGCCACCCATGTCTTAACCCAGGTTGACAGGAGTGTATTGAACGTGGTCAGAGTTAGCTCACAAATTCATTGATGTTTTCCCCCCACTTACCCTTATCGGTAGACCAACGTGGTCACCAGAAAGACCACATACCTGCTCGTGTATTCCCCTTGAGTCTAAGTCTAGGAAGGGGGATTTACCCTGAGAGGATCTGACCACTTTCCTTGATGGCTTCCTGGTGAACAACTTGCTTGTTCTTGTACTAGTCAATTGGACTGCCATTGTTATTTTCGATTTTTTCTTCTGGTCTTTATTTTATTTATTTATTTTTTCCTTATGAACTTCCCCCTTTAATTGTATATGCTGATAATTTCTTCATGTTCCAACAATTCATATAACTTGTTTCATTACATTGATTATAATCCCCTCCATATACCATCAGTTAAAAGTATTTCTCTTTATCCACTTTAGCTTTTTTTAA
>NW_006408580.1:2005488-2017953 GCF_000296735.1 Chrysochloris asiatica
TAGCCCCATTTTAGGTGTTACAAGTGAAGATGGACTTACAAGTTTTCTATGGTGATGTTTCTGGCTATTCCTTTCTCTCCCCCTCAAGTGTCTATTTTACAATAGTAGGCAAGGGAAACCAAGATTCAAAAGACAGCCCGGCATCTTAACATTATTTCCCCTCTTTTGCCCATTCAAACCATGCCTCAATCCCTATATCCCAGAGCACTCTTTTTCCAAGGTTGAGCATACATCACTGTTTACCTCTGTCCCACTTAACACATGCAAACCTGCCTAAATGTTGTCCCATGCACCTTGTTCTTCCACTCGCCTCCTCCTTCTTGTGTATTGCCCGCCCCCAGTACCCAAACTATCCTGTGTCTATTCCCTACCCTATGCTCCACCTACTCTTCCCTCCCCTCACCACATTGCCTATACCCCAGTAATCAAGAAAGAATTTTTTTCCCCTTTTAGTGTGGGTACTTTTTTCTTAATCTTTTACAATAATGGTCCTATGCAATACTTGTCCTTTTGTGACTGACTAATTTAAGGAGCTCAGGTAACGTAGTGGTTACAAAACGGGCTGCTAACCTTAGGGTTTGTAGTTCGAAACTACCAGCTGTTCTGTGGGAGAAAGAAGAGGCTTTCTGCTCCCATAAATATTTACAGCCTCGGAAACCCTGTACAAGGTCACTGTGAGTTGGAACCGACTCCATGGCATATAACAACAACAACGACAACAATTTCACTCAGCATAATGTCCTCAAGGTTCATCCATGTTATGCGGTGGCTTGCAGCTTCCTTGTTATTCTTCAAGGTAGCATAATATTCCATTGTGTGGATGTACCAAAGTTTGTTTATCCATTCTTCCATTGATGGGCACTTAGGCTGTATCCGTCTTTTTGGTATTGTGAATAGTGCTGCTATGAACATTGGTGTGCATATATCTAATTATATTATGGCTCGTATTTCTTGTGGATAAATACCAAGAAGAGGGATTGCTAGATCTTAATGGCACTTTCTGAGGAAGCGCCATACTATTTTCCAGAGTGGTTGGACCATTTTGCAATCCCACCAGCAATGTATGAGGATCCCAGTCTCTCCACATCCTCGCCAGCATTTATTGTCCTCTGCTTTTTTGAACTTCATTGTTATTGCTGGTATGAGGTGATATCTCATTATTGTTTTGATTAGCATCTCTCTCTGGTAGGTAGTGGTTAAGAATCGGGCTGCTAACCTCAGGGACAGTATTCGAAATTACCAGCTGTTCCGAAGGAGAAAGATGAGGTTTTCTGCTCCCATAAAGATTTACAGCCTCAGAAAACCTATGCAGGGTCATTTGGACTCAAAAATCCCTGTACATTGAACCTCCTTGACTTAGGGACAGAAAGCTATGACACCAGAGGAGTGGCAGATGAGCAGCAGCAACAGAACCAAGAACCAGAGCATGACACAGAGTAGTGGACTTCCCAGCCCATGGAGCAAGTAAAGCTGAGTGACTTTGGGCAGGAAGCTTGCTTGTAGAGTGGGGTGCTTCCAGGCACTTAAGTGGAGGAGCTAGTTTTGCTGACCCATGGATCAGAATGCCTTCAGGCTGAGACTTACGGTGGAGTGGTGTGTCCTATGGGCATTTATCAGCAGCTGACTGGAAAACAGTGCCCTGAGATTTTCTGACCCTGAATTGTGTAACCTGTTTACTTCCCTAATAAACCCCATAACTGTGAGTATGCTGTCTGAGTCCTGTGTGGCCATTACAACAAATTATTGAATCAAACTGAGTAAGAGTTGTGGGAGGAATGGTTGGTGCTTCATATTTCTGCAGAGAGAAACTGAAAACATTCTTTTGCAAATGGAACCAGGCAAGGAAGCCGTTTATCACCACTCCTATTCAACATTGTGTTGGAAGTCTTAGCTAGAGCAATAAGGCAAGAAGGGAAATTAAAGGCATCTAAACTGGCAAAGAAGAAGTAAAACTGTATTTGTGAATGATATGATCTGATACACAGATCCTATGCATCCCAAAGACTCAGCAAGAAAATAATTGGAACTAATTGATTCAACAAAATGACAGGGTCCAAGATCAACATACAAAAACTATTCTAATTACTTTACACTAATAAAGAGAGCTCTGAAAAGAAAATCAGGAAAGCAATACCATTTATAATAGCCACCCAAAAGATGATTACTTAGTAATAAGATGTATAAGATGGATCAAAGACCTAAACATAAAATCTCTAACTATAAAGACCATTAATGAAAAAATAAGGGGAAAATTTAGGGGTCCTAATTGGTACTGTGGGTTAATGTGCCAGACTGCAAAACCATTTGACCTGCAAGGTCGGTGGTTCAAGCTCAACAGATGCTCCTCAGAAATCTTATACAGGGTTGCTATGGGTTGGAACCGACTTGACGGCACCTAACAACAACAACAACAATACATGGCAGAAAGCACACAAACAGAGCATAAACTAGATGACTGGGACTTTCTAAAAACTAGACAGTTATGCATATCAAAAGATTTCACCAAAAGAGTTAAAAAGAACACACGGGAAAAAAAAAATGTTGGCAGTGACATATGGGACAAAGGACTAATCTCTAAAATGTATAGAAAATTTCAGTACCTTAACAACAAAGTGACAAAACAATCCAATTTAAAAATGGGCAGAGGATATTAACAAATACTTCACCAAAGAAGATATTCAGATGGCAAAGACATTTACAAATGTTCGCCAGTCCTTTGTTGTTGCTGCTGTAAGGTTCGTTGAATTGGCTCCAACTCACAGTGATCTTATGCACAACTGAACGAAACACTGCCAGGTCCTGTGCCACCCTCACAATCATTGTTACGCTTGAGCCCATTGATGCTGCCACTATGCCAATCCATCTTGTTGGGGGTCTTCCTCTTTTCCACTGACTTTCCACCCCACCAAGCAAAATTTCCTTCTCCAGCGACTGGTGTCTCCTGATAATATGTCTGAAGTATAAGATGAAGTCTACCCATCCTGGCTTCTATGGAGCACTCTGATTGTACTTCTTCCAACACAGATTTGTTTTGTTTTTCTGGCAGTCCATGATACTTTTAGTATTCTTCTCCAACACCATAACTCAAAATGAATCAATTCTTCTGTGGTCTTCCACTTGCATATGAGACTATTGAGAATAACATGGCTTGGGTCTGACACACCTTAGTCCTCAGACTGACATCTTTGCTTTTGAACACTTTAAAGAGGTCAGATTTGCCTGATTTGATTTCTTGACTGCTGCTTCCATGAGTGTTGATATTGGATCCAAACAATGAGATATAGCTTTAAGAGTTAGCATTTATTAAGAGTTCAATTATGCCTAGGCAGTGTGCTAAGTAGGGACTGTGGTGGCTTTGTAGGATAAGCACTGGACTGTGAACCACAAGGTCTGCAGTTCAAGCCCACCAGCCATTACTCAGGAGAAAGATGAGGCTTTCTGTTCCCATAAAGATTTATAGTCTCAGAAACCCTATAGATAGAGTTGCTATGAGTCAGAACCGACGTAATAGCACTTATCAACAATAACAATGATGTGCTAAGTATTGTGTTGCTTCATAAGAGTCTGGACTTTGAGAAAAAAGAGGAAAAAAAGAGTAATCTGATACAATTTGATGAACTTGACCTACACCTAGGGATGCAGTAGCTCAAAAGAGGGAACAAATCTTTACAGCAAGGATCATTCCCACCCCCTCCATATACAGAGTAGACAGGGATGAGCAACTTGGGCATTGGCTATCCAAAATGGGGGGTTACAAAGGCAAGAAGTGACTGGCTTACAAGCTTTCAAGAGGGAACGTAGTTTCAGAGGTCGTGGAGGAGGTAGAATCTCCACTGAGTAGTATCCCATCTGTCTAGGCGGGACTGATTAAAGGAAATGCGGATAGGTCTCTTCTGATACAATGGTGAATAATTGTTATCAGGACTGATTGTGAGGGTTGTAAATGTAAAGGTAGACATTTTGTGGCATGGAGGGGAGTGATTAACTTTGCAGTCCAGGAGCAGAGGTCCCTGGGACCATCAAGGGAGAAGAGCAAAGAGCAGGACCCTATCCAGATAAGCAGTGATCCCTGAGATGGAGGCAGAGATGATGACGTGGAGAGATGGAGCAGCTGGGGACTCTAGACCCAGAGAGGGAGAGGGGCTGTGTGTTGACGACCGGTGGTGACAGGAGGGCAGGGGTGGGGCAGGCTTGTAGGATATACTCTTTGGTTGGTCAATGATGCATGGAAGGGATTGTAACCATGGCAATGAAATTATATACGATAGGATGAATGTCAAACTAATGTTCTCCCATGCAAACTATCACAAAATTCACAATAAAACATTAAAAAAACAAAAAGAGTCTGGGCTTTGCAACCAATCAACCAGACTGCCAGCTCTGTTAGTTTTATTCAGTTAATCAACAAGTTTTGTGTGCTTACTATGTGTCTGTTCTCCTTGTTTGATACAATGAACATAATCTCACATACCATGGCTCTTGTGGAGTTTATATCAGAGGAGATGAGCAATAAACAGATGAGATGATAAATAAATCTAAGGTGAGCTAGGGATAAATGCTGTAAAGAAAAGAAAGAAGAAAAGAAAAACCCTTTCTTTTATTTTTTATGTGATTTTGGCCATGTTACTGAGTCTTCCCTGTGCCTGGTTTCACTCAATAGAAATGAAGATAATCTTAGTACCTACCTCACAGGGTAAAACACTTAGAATGATGCTTGGCACTTAATAGGTACTCAGAAAGTAAATATTCACTGAATAAATATATGAATTAATCCATTCTTTACCTGTAGGCCCTCATCGCCAATGTTGTCAGAGTGTAGAGGGGTTCTGATCCTTCAACCTCGAGGGTCCTTGTCTTTGCTGACCAGAATGGTCAGGTTAGGCAGAGTTTCACACAATCAAAAGATTTAAAGACTTATTGAGAGGGAAAAAATCTGGCCAGAGTTGATGAGGAAGGCCCTAGCAACCCTAGCCCTTATCTCTCCCAAACAGAAGCTTTGCTGGGGTTTAAAAAGTTTTATGTGGGAAAAGGCATCATGGTTATTCATAGAAGTAAGTGGGGATTTCTGGAAAGTGGCCTGTTTAGGAGGGGCCATGTTTGGTAGCGTAGTGGTTAGGAGTTGATCTGCTAATCTCCAGGTAAGCAGTTTGAAAGTACCAGCCATTCAGCAGGAGAAAGTTGAGGCTTTCTGCTCCTATAAAGATTTACAGCCTCAGAAACCCTATGCAGGGTCCTTATGAGTCAGAACAGACTCCACACCCCCAGCCCCACCATATACTTGCAAAGCATTTCTTCAAGATGGATTCCATCGCAAAGACCTCTGGTAGGGGCAAAAAAAAATTTAATCAAGGATGTCAAGTATGTGTGGTTCATTGTGAAACTGGTTCAAACCCCTCCCAGGGACTGTGTTCTCCTCTGCCCCAGAAAAAGGTAGTACTTTAAAGTTATGCCTGGTTGTTGTTGTTGGTGGTGGTTATGTGCCGTGGAGTCAGTTTCAACTCATAGAGACCCTGTAACAAGGGTTTCCAAGACTGTAAATCTTCACAGGAACAGAAAGCCTCATCTTTCTCCCGCGGAATAACTGGTAGTTTTGAACTGCTGACCTTGAGATTAAGGAGATCTGGTAGTGTAGTGGTTACAAATTGGGCTGCGAACCGCAAGGTCAGCAGTTCAAAACTACCAGCTGTTTCGCGGGAGAAAGATGAGGCGTTCTGCTCCCGTAAAGATTTAGAGCCTCGGAAACCCTGTACAGGGTTGCTATGAGTTGGAACCGACTCCATGGCACATAACAACAACAACAACCTTGAGATTAGCAGCCTGATTCATAACCACTACTCTACCAGAGGAGTCCTGGTGTAATGCTGTGGGCTAAAGTGCCATAAGGTTGGTGGTTCAAGCTCACCAGCTGCTCCTTGGAAACTACATACAGGGTCGTTATGGGTCAGAAACGACTCAGCAGCAATTAACAACAAAAATGCTACCAGAACTCCTTATGCCTAGGTAAACCAGTCTGGCCTGCAAAACACTTTGTTGTTGTTGATCAGTGCTGCCAAGTCGGTTCCACTCATAGCAGCCCTGTATAGGGTTTCTGAGGAGCGGCTGTTAAATTGGAACCACGGACCTTGTGGATTAAACTGACCTTGCTGTCTGTTCAGTGCTTTATCCTACAGCGCCACACCAGGACTCCAGTAAACATCATACAAGGAAGTAAAATACAGAATTTTATGGGTGGTCATTTTTAATGATATGTCCCATCTAACAAGGGAATCAAATATGGAACTTTTATGGGAGGTTTTTCTTCATGGTATGGCCCAGGATGTGACTGTTCAGCTATGTGCCCTGAGCATGTCGTGCACACCGTTACAACTGCTCAAGAAAGCAGGCCTCAATATTCCTTAAGGTTTAAGTCACAAGATTCAGCCAATAAGTGGCACATGTTTAATCATGATTTCTGGACCCCCTTTTCTCCCTGCCTCAGCACTTCCCCCCAACATACACAAGCGTGCTAACCAGTTACTCCAGGGACCCTCCCAAAGAAACCCCTCACCAACTCCTCCTCCCCTTAACATCACTAGAGAGAGTGGATAGTGTCAACCAGTCTGGAAAGGAGTTACCCTCTGCAGGATGAATAGCACTTCTGCCTCCGGTCCTGGGAGCCCAAGCGTAGAGTAGTTGGGTTGCTAATCTCATGGGCAGCAGTTTGACACTACCAGTTGTTCCACGGGAGAAACATGAGGTTTTCTACTCCCGTAAGGATTTACCGCCTCCAAAACCTTATACAGGGTCGCTATGAGTCAGAACCGACTCCATGCCACATCACCACCACCACCAAGGCACGCAAAGTAGACGGGGCTACCATTTCCTGCTGAGAAGAACTAGATGCTAATGAGCTTCCTTTGGTGGGGAGAGGCAGAGTGTGCTCACTGCCTACGGATGCCCAGGTCCTGCCCCTACATCGCCTCCACCCCCTTGCCAGGGCCGAAGTCCCTCTCCCAATGCGGCTTCCTGTGCGGCAGGGTCCTCCCTCTCGCTGTGCACCCAGGGAAGCCACGCCCCGCAGGCCGCTCGAACGCTATAGTCACGCTTTCCGTGACCCTGAGCACCTTAGAATAAGAAGAAAGATAGATGCTCCTTCTGTGTACAATAACGGCGCAATGCATGCGGCCATCATGGTAGGGGTGCTGGTTCGGGGTTTAGCGTGTGCTGAGGAAAGGGGTCTCAGTGGGCAGGGAAAGTGTCTTGGAAGAAGGCGTTGGAACTGGGCTCGAGGTCCAGCAACCTCCAGAAATACGGGAAGAATTCCTGATCCTCCTGTAACAAATTGATGAGCTCCAGTTTCAGGGTCCCAAAGTCCCAGGGAGACTCTGGCTTTTAAAAAATATGCAACCTGGTAGCGCACACCGTTCCTTCTGAGAACAGCTGCAAGCGGCAGCAGCGTCCCACCCTCCCCCTACACCCTAAGAAGGCCTGTGTGCCACTGAGGGAAATTTTCTGTTTCTTGTTAGTGGTAAGAGGGAAGAGGACAAGTGTATGCTCTGTGCTTGTTCCACCAGAAGGTCCGCTTGGGCAGTGCATGGAAAAGTGTTAGTCAAGACACAGAATTTTCCCATGTCTGTGATGGAGCCATCACATGCCTGGCACTGTTTAGAGACGCATACATTTATTACCTCTTCCAATGGAATTTGTTTTTTTTGTCTTCTCTTTCCCCTCTGATGGTTAACTCCCATTTCCCAGGGGCATTTATTGAATAATATCCCAAACTGCAACCCCAGGCCAGAGTCCTTCTTGGAAAGTGATCTTGTTTGAAGCATGTGTAGAAGTCCCAAGAAAAAGAGACAGTTTTTGAATTTTCTAGAATGTGAACAGTAAATTGTTACTCACTATGCGGTCTGTGGAGTCCTGGTATGGTGCTGTGGATTAATGCATCAGTCTGCAAAGTTGTTTGAACTGCAAGGTCGATGGTTCAAGCTTACCAGCTGCTCCTCGGAAACCCTATACAGGGTTGCTATGGGTTGGAATCAACTCGATGGCACTTAACAACAACAGCAAATGTGGTCTGTGATAGGAACCCTGGTGTCGTTGTGGTTTGTGCATTGGGCTGCTAACTGCAAGGTCAACAGTTTGAGTCCACCAATTGCTCCACAGGAGAAAGATGAGGCTTTCTGCTCCTGTAAAGATTTACAGCCTCAGAAACCCTATACAGGGTCTCTATGAGTTCGAACTGACGGGTACAGGGTAAGAGGAAGGGGGCAGGGTAGGAATTGGGCAGTTAGTCCATCAAGGGCCAACAACCAATCCGTGGACAAGAATAAGGGGAAAATGACAAAACCACAAAAATACAGACACGCCTGTGGCTTGTGCTGTGAAGAGCAAGATCAGCCTCGCCCCTAGGGGGAAGGCATCTGAAACCAGAAAGAAAAAAACTACTTAATACTCACACCCCTTGATTCTATAGTGTCTATCCTCACTCACAAGGTAGACCTGTCCTGCTCTTCTGAGAAAATTTTATTCTGCAATAAACAGTGCTTCGCTGGAGACTTCTGTCTGCTGAACTTTGTCTTGCTTTAAGAGGAGATAGGGCTTGCTAATCCCTTCCAGTTTCTACACCGAGCTAGGTCTCAAGTCCAGGGTAACCTGCACTGTGAGCTTGACAGGAACCAACTGGATGGCACACAACTAACTAACAATGTGTCCTGTGAAAACAAAAATCCTCACAACATCATGAGAAATGGAGAAGAGATTATAGCTTGTCTCCACAATCAATGCTCATGGAAACATCAGTCCAGAAATCAAATGATATTGCAATAGGCAAATCTTCTGCTAAAGAGCTCTTAAAATGTTTAAGAGCATACATGTGAATTTGAGGATTAAGGTGCTCCTGACAAGGTATTTTCACTCCTCTCATATGCATGCGAAAGTTGGACAATGAATAAGGAAGACTGGAGAAGAATTGAGGCATTTGAATTGCAGTGTTATGAAGAATATTGAAAGTACCATGGATGGTCAGAAGAATAAGCAAATCTGTCTTGGAAGAAGTACTGTCAGAATGCTCCTTAGAATTGAGGACAGCAATACTTCATCTCTTATACTTTAGACATGTTGGCAGGAGGGACTAGTCCCTGGAGAAGGACAATGAAAAAGACCCCAGTGAGATGGATTGACATAGTGGCAACAGCGTTCCTCCCAGACAATACACGGAGACAAGGTTGGCAGTTCAAACACACAAGTCACTATTGGACAACCTATACAGGGTCCCTATGAGTAGGAACCAACTCCACGGCACATAACAACACCAACAATCCATGGAAGATGAAGTTTTTATTCCGGCTTCACCACTACTGACCCCTTACGCTTTAGTTACCTCTTTTTTTAAAACTAAACTTGCCCTAACTGGCTGCAATATATATCTGCTCCTGGAGAATGGTAGTAGTTTCCCACACATTATGTACAATGTTGGTGTAGCAGATGTGTCTTCCCATAATGAGAGCTTCCTCTTTGCTACATCTTTGCACAATTTTACTAGAGCCTGGCACCACCCTTGCCCCTGATCACCTCTCATATACACGTGAAAACATTTTTTAAATCAGAAATTAGGCTTCTTATCAAATTGAAATTCATCTATTTGATTCCCAATTCTACACTATCATCAGATTGTTATTCAGACTACAGTTTGTTTCAACCATCCCATTGGGGTTGTTGTTGTTAGGTGCCATCAGTCTGGTACCTTTTGCACAGCAGAGCGAAACACTGCCCAATTCTGGGCCAACCTCACTACTATTGCCATGCTTGAGTCCATCGATGCTGCCTCTTGGCCAATCCATCTCGTTGGGGGTCTTCCTCTTTTTCTCTGACCCTCCACCTTACCAAACATGATATCTTTCTCCAGCGACTCGTCCCTCCTGACAGTATGTCCAAAGTATGAGAGACGAAGTTTGGCCATCTTGGCCTCCAAGGAGCACTCTGGCTGCACTTCTTCCAAAATGGATCTACCCATTGGGGTAGACCTTCTGAAATCCAGTTTGGTCCCCTCAGCAAATCATTTGTTTAGTCATTTGTTAGAAAGTTCCAGACCTGAGCAGCAGCTACAGAAGGACTGGAAGGCAAACCTGAACTTTTTCCACATTCAAGGAACAGAGATCTAAGTAACTGCCCAGAGCAGGAGCTGAGATTTGCTTTCTTTCTGGTTGTGATGTTACTATTCTGTTATGGGGTCCCTGGTCCCTGCTTCTGCCTGGAGGTGTTTCCTTCCATGACCTTGGCAGCAGACCCATTAAGCAATGCCTTGATAATACTCCATTCTTTTAATTTCTCCTTGCTAGATTGCACTGGAGTCATGGTGTGGTCCTGTAGGATAAGCACTGAACTGCAAAGCCACAGTTCAAACCCACCAGCAGCTCCTTGGAAACCCTATACAGTGTCACTATGGTTTGGAAATGAGAGCACTGAACAACAACAACAGACTACATTACTTCTTGCTGGTGCTGCCTGTTTCCATAGACATGAACGTATTGTGGAGTTAGCATTGTCCCTTTTCTCACTTTGAGCCACTCAATATTATTGTAAAACCTATGGTGAAGTCATGGTCTTGTCTTATCTCATCTGACAGATGTCTTCAAAGTTCACTTTTGCTATGATACTGTTTAATGTAATAAAAATATTGCCTATCACCAAATATATGTTTTCAGTTCTTGCTACTTCTTTGAAACCTCTATTAGAATATTCACTTCTTTACTACTCAGAAATTATCTGTTTGAATTTCCTGTTGGTTACTAATGTGTGAACCACTAAAAATTTTAATGTTTGTCTCCAGTGTGAATGATCACATACTAAGCTAAGGAGTCCTGGTGTGGTGCTGTGGGCTAATGTGCTGGACTGCAAAGTCGCTTTTAACTGCAAGATCAGTCGTTCAAGCTCACCAGCGGTTCCTTGGAAACCCTATACAGGGTCACTATGGGTCAGAACCAACTCAATGGCACTTAACAACAACAACAAGCAAAGGAAGATGGGTGAATTACAGTTATTTAAGTTTTATTTGCTTTCCAGTATGAGTTGTCTGGTGTTATATAAGATACTGTGGTTGCAAACACATAATTAGCTTCACATTATTTCTATTTTGAATGAATTATCTGATGTTGCATAAGGGATGGATACATTGTACCCTTTCCATACTTACCATATACATAGTATTGTTCTCCATTAACAGTACTCGTATGCTTGGCAAGGGTGTACCCACTTCTAAAGCATTTACAAAAACTTAATACACTTTATTGCATACTCTCTAGCATAAATGATTTCATTTTGGCAAGGGTGGAATCATGTCTAAACGCCTTTCTTTCCTCATTGGTTTCATTTATTTGGTTTAGCTTCAGTATGAATACTATGATCTTGGACAAAATAAGAGTATTGATTAATTCAATACATTTATAAGATTTCTCTCCAATATGAATGCGCTGGACTGTAAGGTCGGTTTAAACTGCAAGGTCGGCGGTTCAAGCTCACCAGCTGCTCCTCAAGAACCCTGTATAGGGTCGCTATGAGCCAGAACTGGCTCGAAGGCACTTAACAACAATGCCAATAACAATGTTGAATAACATGTAGGGATTGACTAAGGTCTTTTCATGTTCCTTTCTATCCAACATGAACTTTCTCGTGTTTAATAAGATGTGATCCAGATGTGTTTGAAAATTGATGTAAACTGTATGTTTTCTCTGTATTGTGTGTTATTTGGTATTTAGTGAATACCAAGCATTGCCTTATGGTGCTGTAGGATAAGCACTAGACTGCAAAGTTGATTTGAACTGAAAGGTGGGTGGTTCAAACCCACCAACTGTTCTCCTGAAACCCTATGCTGGGTCGCTATAAGTCAGAACTGACTTGACAGCACTTAACAACTCCTTGACAACAATCAACCACTCTTCTGTCAGTTTGTTGAACTGTGATGGCTTGTGTGTTGCTGTGATGCTGGAAGCTATGCCACGGGTATTTCGAATACAAGTAGGGTCACCCATAGTGGACAGGTTTCAGGGGATCTTCCAGGTTAAAACAGATTAGGAAGAAAGAAGAGATTGTCCATTTCTGAAAAAGTAGCCACCGAAAACCTTATGAATAGCAGCAGAACAGATTGACAGAGTAGCTGCAAAAATGGGCTCAAATGTAAGACCAATTGTGAGATTGGACAGGCCTGGGCAGTGTTTTGTTGTTAGACGTAGAGTTGTTATGAGTTGGAACAGACTGGACACCTAAAAACAACAAAACACAGTAACTCTTTCTTACATTCATGGTTATTTCCCTCGAGATTAAATGCCCTTGAGCAAAAGAGGTAACATTCTTTTCACATTCATCATATTTTCAGGGTTTTTCTTCTGCATAAGCAAAGGAGCTCTGGTAGCATAGTGGTTACGAATCGGGCTGCGAACCTTAAGGTCAGCGGTTCGAAACTACCAGCCGCTCCGCGGGAGAAAGATG
>NW_006408580.1:2018928-2020826 GCF_000296735.1 Chrysochloris asiatica
CTCTTTTGAGCTACTGCTTCCATAGGTGTAGGTCAAGTTCATCAAATTGTATGAGAATACTTTTTTTTTTTTTCCCTCTTCTTTTTACTTCTGGTTGAGCTCTGATCATCCAGTCATTGAAACCAGGACAAGTGTGGGTGTTCTTATGCATATGCCCTCTCTTCTTATCAGCTGGACACAAGCAGCTTACTTTTATTGTAATTGAATTTATTTGGGAATCTTTTTTATCATGTATAGCCCTGGTGATGTTATGAGTTAGGCATCTGGGCTGCTAACCAAAAGGTTGGCGGGCTCAAAACCACCAGTCACTCCAAAGGCGAAAGATGACTCTGTCTGCTTCCCTAAAGATTTAAGTTTGGAAACCCTTCCCTCCCACCCCTAGTAACCATCACAGAAAGTTTATTATAGAATGCAAACCTTTTCTTGACTTTTTACAGTAGTGGTCTTATATAATAGCTGTTAAGTTGCCATTGACTAATTGGAGTCCTGGTGTTGCGCTGTGGGTTAATGTGCTGGACTGCGAGGTCAGTTTGGACCGCAAGGTCGGCAATTCAAGCTCACCAACCTTGAAAACCCTGTACAGGGTTGCTATGAGTCGGAAGTGACTCGACAGCACTTAATAACAACAACAATTTCACTCAGTATAATGTCTTCCAGGTTCCTCCAGGTTATGCAGTGTTTTGTAGATAAATTGTTATTCTTTAATGCTGCATAATATTCCATTGTGTGTATGTACCAAGGTTTGTTCAGCCATTCCTTTGCTGATGGGCATCTAGGCTGTCTCCATATTTTTGCTAGTAGTGTAAATAACACTACAGTGAACATGGGTGTGCATATATCTATTCATGTTATGGCTCTTATTTGTTGAGGCTATATACCAAGTAGCAAGATTACTGAGTCATGTGATGTTCCTATGTCTAATGTTTTAAGAAAATGCCATAGCATTTTCTACAGAGGTTGTACCATTTTACAGCCCCACCAGCAGTGTAGGAGGGTTTTATACTCTCTTCACCCTCACCCATTTGTTGTTTTCTGTTTCTTTGAACTTTGCTATTAATGCTAGGGTAAGATAATATTTCATTGCTATTTTGATTTGAATCTCTAATGGCTAGTGATCTTGACCATTTCTTCATATGTTTGTTGGACACCTGAATGTTTGAGCATTTCTTCATGTTTGGTGGCCACACTTCTTTGGTGAAGTGTCTGTTCATGTCCTCTGCCCATCTATCAATTGGATTATTTTCTTCTTATTGAGGTCAAGTGTTTTAGACAATAGTCCCTTGTCTGAAATGTTATTGCCATTTTTTCCCCAAGTCTGTGGGGTCTCTTTTTACTCTTTTGGTAAAAAAAAAAAAAAAATTGATGTTTAGGAGGTCCCAGCCATCTATTTTGTCTTCTGCTGTTTGCATGTTTTCAGTTATGTTTGATAGTGTTTTCATGCCATGGATAAAAGCACTTAAGTTTGTCCCTATTTTTTCATTGATGGTCTTGATAGGTTTTACATTTAGGTCTTTAATCCATATTGAGTTTATTTTTGTTTATGGTGTTAGATATGAGTCTTATTTCATTCATCTGTAAGTGAATTTCCAGTTTTGCCAGCACCATTTTCTGATGAGACTATCTCTTCCCCATTTAATGTTTTCATCCTTTGTCAAAGATAAACTGAGCATAGGTGGATGAATTTACTTATGGGCTCTCAATTCTGTTTCAGTGCTCTATGTGTCGTTCGTTGTACCAATACCAGGCTGTTTTGATTACTGTGGCTGTGTAGTACGTTTTGAGATCTGGAAGTGAGAGGCCCCTATTTTGTTCTTTTTAGTAACCATTGCTTATCTGAGGTGTCTTTCCTATCTATATGAAGTTGGTGATTGTTGTTGTTGTTAAGTGCCGTCGAGTCG
>NW_006408580.1:2020926-2032448 GCF_000296735.1 Chrysochloris asiatica
GTTTCGAACCACAGACCTTAAGGTTCACAGCCCGATTCGTAACCACTACGCTACCCTTATCCAATTGCTTTCTGTATCACTTGTGAGTGATAAATATAATCAAGTCTATTTGTCAGGTGTAGACAATTTCTCCCGCGGAGCGGCTGGTAGTTTCGAACCGCTGACCTTAAGGTTCGCAGCCCGATTCGTAACCACTACGCTACCAGAGCTCCTTGAAGTTGGTGATTAGTTATCCATTTAAGGAATGTTGTTGGAACCTGGATTGGGATTGCATTATATCTACTTCGGGTAGTGCTGACATTTTCACAATGTTAAATCTTCCTATCTACCAGACTCCTATATTCTTCCAGTTTTGTAGGTCTCTTTTATTTTTCATATTAATGTTTTGTAGTTTTCTTTGTTTCTCTGGTTAGATTTATTCCTGAGTATTTAATCTTTTGGGTGGTAATTGTAAATTATATTGTTTTCCTGATTTCCTTTATTATTATCATTTTATTGTGAATTATGTGATAGTTTACATGGGAGAACATTAGCTTTACATTCATCCTATTGTATATTGTTTCACTGCCATGGTTACAATCCCTTCCATGCATCATCAACCAACCAAATGGCACACCCTAGAAGGCTGTCCCTGGTCGTCAGCACACAGCCCCTCTCCTCTCTGGGTTTAGAGTTCCCAACCACTCCATCTCTCTAAAACATTGTCTCGGCCTCCATCTCTGGCATCATTGTTTCTCTGGGTAGGGTCCTGCACTCCGCTCTTCTCCCTTGATGATCCCAGGGTCCTCTGCTCCTGGACTGAACCACTCCCCTCCTTTTGCTACAAAACATCTACCTTTACATTTCCAACCCTCACAGTCAGTCCTGATAGTAATTATTCACTATTGTACCACATGAGTGCTAACCACATCTCCTTTCATCAGTCCTGCCCAGACAGATTGCATACTACTCAATGGAGATTCTACCTTCCTCCGCACCCTCTGAATCTAGGTTCCCTCTTGAAAGCTTGTAAGCCAGTCACTTTTTGCCTTTGTAGCGCCCCCCTCGCCCCTTTTTGTGTAGCCAATGTCCAAGTTACCCATCTCTGTCTACCCTGTGTACTGAAGGGGTGGGAATGATCCTTGCTGTAAAGATTTGTTCCCTCTTTTGAGCTACTACATACACAGGTATAGGTCATGTTCATCAAATTGAATCAGATTATTCTTTTTTTCCTCTTCTTTCTTCTTCTAGTTGAGCTCTGATCATCCAGCCATTGAAGCCAAGTCAAATGGGTATTATCTGTAAGTGTGCGTGTCCTTGTGCATATGCCTTTTCTTCTTATCAGCTGGATGCTTCAGTCTCCACTCTAGCCAGAAGGTCAGTAGTTTGACTCTATCAGCCACTCTGAGAAAGAAAGATGAGGTTTTCTACTCCTGTAAATATATTGTTGTTGTTATGTGCCATGGAGTCGGTTCCGACTCATAGCAACCCTGTACAAGGTTTCCGAGGCTGTAAATCTTTACAGGACCAGAAAGCCTCATCTTTCTCCCACGGAACAGCTGGTACATATTAGCATTGCATAAATATACTGGTGACTCACAGAGATAAAGGTGCAAATTTTTCTTGCTCCCCACACTTCCCTGGTGATCAGAGGTGAGGTCAGCCCCTACCCTTGTACATCCCCAGGAAAGCTTCAGCTCTCCTGGTGATTGGAACTACAGTAAGATGAGTCTTGCAGTTGTGAGCCCCATTAAAGGAGGAGGGAGTTATCTGCATTAACCCCATTTGGGTAGGATTAATGGAGATAACTCCCTCTTCCTCTGCTCCAAATCTTCAGAGCCAGCCCCGGCCTGCCCTGAACTAACCTTCACTAGGAGAAACAGCTGAATGGATTATGTGGGGGTGGCCAAAAAGAAGGGGCGGGGGAGACTGGTGATGGGTGATGACTGGTCAAGTGCAGTGTGGCTATCTTGAACTTTTGTGGGTGATTTTGAAGGCAAGAGGGCAGTAGGTGGTGCAGAGCCACAACACTTATTGATGGAGAGAAAGGTACATTTTTCTTGTATCTCACATTACCCTGGTGACCAAAGTTGTGGTCAGCTTTTGCATGCTTATACTGCCAAGGAATCTCCTGCTCTCCAGGAGATTGGAGTTCCAAAGGGAGTGGGAAACCAGCAGTACCAACTTGCATGCCTAGAATCAGGTATGGCTTGCTCAAGACTTGCAGAGTTGGTTCTGGCCAGCACTGGACTAGCAGGACTTCTCACCCTCAGCTGCCATTTGGGATGGAAATATCCTCATCCTCTAGTTGCTTTGAGGTCTAAACAAACTACTTCTGGATTGGTGCCCAGAACAAATAATACCAAGTCCTACAGGAACTCTGTCTAGGGGTAAGAGTGTCACAGTCTCATCCCTTGCCCACCCACAATGTGAGGTACTTGGCTGGGAGATTTTCTCTTCTCTTGGTCTGGTACCTTCTTTGACTTTTTCCTTTCATGATTTCTCTTTTTGTTTGTTTGTTTGTTTGTTTCCTTCATCTTCTTCCTCTCCCTTGCTTTCAATCCTTTCTATCTCCACTTTCATTTTTTCTTTTTTTTTTCAGCTTCTCGTTCCCAACTGCTGCTGTTTCTTTCTTTCTTTTTTATCTTTGTTTTTTCTTTAGTACTCTCTGGTCTCTTTACCCTTTACTCATTGTGTTTATTTCTTTTTTATTTTCTCTCTTTTATTTCTTTATTTTCCGATCACTCTTTTCTGTCTTTGGTTTTGTTTATTTTTCTATTTGTTGCCTGTTTGTTTTTTGCCATTATTTTTTCACTGTTGTTTGTTTACTTGTTTTCCTTCACTCTTGTGTTTGTATTTTCTCTTCTTGCCTCGCTTGACAGTAGACAACAACTGTGTCCATACAACCTAGCCACAACCATACACTTGACAGTTCTACCCATTGGGTGAGAATCAATACCAATGTATATACACAAGATTGAAGACAACAACCACCATCAACCAAATCCATTCTAAACTGAACTTCATGAAGAGCTGCAGACAAAAGTGCACAAACTTATACCCTAATCATATCAACCAGGAGGCAGTACCTAAGAATACACCAACATACAAATATCAATGTTATACAAATACAACAATACCACAATGTCTTGAAAGCAGCAGACAAATTTCTGTTCACAAGAAAAAAAAATAAATAAAAAGAAGTTCAATCAAAGGACCAAGAGGAAAAGTTAGAAAACATTTCTGAGGAAAAAAGGCATTGGAACAACCAGAAAAAGAATTCAAGAAAATGATATTTAGATACCACTGAATGATTGACAGAGAGGTAGAAGAAAACAAGGAAAAATTTAGGAAAAGACTACAAGAACAATAACAACAAAAATAATAAAGGATTGGAGCCAATACAAAATCTTCAAATAGAAATCCAGAAGATTAATACTAAAAATTCAGAAATGGACAATATAGTAAAAGAGCAAAAAGGTAGATTTGAAGTAATGGAAGCCCAGATCAGTGAGCTTAAAGATAAACTTCTCAATACTAGTAAGCTAAAAGAAGAATCAGAGAGATGGAGGCAGAGATGATGACATGGAAAGAGAGAGCATCTGAGGACTCTAGACTCATGGAAAGAGAAAAACTGTGTACTGGCAGACAGGCTTACAGAATGTGCCCTTTGATTGTTGAAATGATTATATATTCCTGAGTGTTTTGTGTACATCCTCCCCTTCCTCCCCCAAAAAAACCCCAAAATAAAACAAAACAAAAAACCCAAGAGGGAACAGAAGCAAATACTGCTGAATGATGATGCTCAGAGGGGATTGTAATCATTGCAATGAAACAATGAATGTAAAACAGATGATCTTCCATGTAAACTATCACTCAATTCACAATAAAAACTTTAAATTAAATAAAAAAAGAAGAAGAATCAGGAAAAAAAATGATGAAAAAATCTGAAGAAAGCTACAGAACAACAAGAAGAGTAATAACTTACTGGTGATTGGAATTCCAGAATGAGAAGAAACAAAGAACAGAAAAGATAATTGAAGTGTTGTTGGAAGAAATTTTTCATAATGTCACAAAAGATGGGAAGATAAACATCCAAGATGTTGAACAAATCTCAAATAAGATAGACCCCCAAAAGAAAATAACTAAGACATATCATAATCAAACTTTCCAAAATCAAAGACAAGGAAAGATTACTGAGGCCAGCTAGGGAAAAGCAGAAAGTTACCTCCAAAGGAGAACCAATAAAGATTAAGCTCTGATTTATTAACAGAAACAATGCAGACAGGCAGGCAATGGGGAGACATATGCAAAACTTTGAAAGAAAAAAAAATGTCAACAAAGAATCATATACCCAGAAAAACTGTCCCTCAAATACAACAGCAAAATTAGAACATTTCCAAATAAAAAGAAATGAAAGGAATTTGTAATTGCTGGGCCACTTTCACAAAAAGAATGTCCTTTGGGCTGAGAACCAACAACAACAGACAGTAACTTGAGACTGATATATAGGGAAACACCACCCAGAATTCAGTTCACCTATAGAAGTATCCAAATTAGAGGAACCTGAGACTATGGCCCTCAACCACCCTTCAGGTCTGGAATGGAACTTACTCTTGTGGTCCAATTTTCACTCGAGTAGTGGATAGGTTTATAGGGGGGACAACAGCACTAATAAGGTATGCTCACTATGGAATCATCAATCATTCAACATTTTCCTAAGGACACAGATGAGAAGGGATAGGAAGGTGGGTGGAATGCAAATAGGAACCACAGGGAGGAAGCAGGATAACTTGTTGCATGGAGGGGATTGTAATCATTGAGATTAAACAAACTATGATTTGTTGACTGTAAAGCTGATGATCTTGTCTGGAAACGTTCACTCAATTCACAATAAAAACTTTAAAAATTGTTTGGCAAATTAATTTAAGAAAAAACTAATTTGCCCCTAAATTCACAGTCTTAGATAGCTGTGGCATTAATGATTACAACTGATTGCTGTTTTTCCAATGTTGTTCTTGTTTTAATGCCACTGAGTAGCAACCCTGTATAGGGTTTCTGAGGAGTGGCTGGTGAGTTTGAACCACTGACCTTGTGGTTCAAACGACCTTGTGGTCCAAAGCATAATCTACAGTGGCACACATATAGAGCTTGTTTTTCAAGGAGCCAATATTCAATAATGTATATTGTCAAAATGCAAGTAATGACAGTGCTCTGATATGGGGCTTTTCATGATGTTCCAAAACAGAAAGTCCCCCTCTGCTGCCTGCCAGTTTTTGTTTTTTTTTTAGTTTTTATTGTGAATCAAGTGATAGTTTAAATGGGAGAACATCAGTTTTACACTCATCGTTTCATTGCAATGATTACAATCCCCTTCGTGCATCATCATTTTACAGTATTTGCTTCTAAACCCTCTGGTATTTTTTGGGGGGATGTACACAAACACACTTAGAAATATGTAATAATTTAAACAACCAAAGGGCACATTCTGCAAGCCTGCCTCCTGGCCGCCAGCACTCAGTCCCTCTCTTTCCATGAGTCTAGAGTCCTCAGCTGTTCTCTCTCTCCATGTCCTCATATCTGCCTTCATCTGCTTCCCTGGATAAGGTCCCGCATTCCACTTGTGCTCTTTTTCCTTGATGGTCCTAGGGTCCTCTGTTCCTGGACTATAAGATTAACTACTCCACCGTTTTTGTTACAAAAATTCTACCTTTATATTTGCAACAGTCTCAATTAGTCATGATAACAATTACTATTGAATCATAAGAATCTTATCCCCATGTCTTTGCACCAGACTCATCTAGAAAAGATGAAAACTATTCAGTGGGGACTCTATATTGCCCAGCACACTCTTAAACTAAACTCCCTCTTGAAAACTTGTAAGCTAGTCACTTCGTTCTTGCCTTTATTGCCTCCTCATTTTAGTTAGCCAATGTCTAAGTTGCCCATCCCTATCAACCTTGCATATAGTGGAGACAGGATTGATGCTTGATATGAAGACTCCTCTTTCAGTTGGTATTTTGAGCTACTATATCCATAAGTCCAGTTCATCAAATTGTAGCAATTTACACTCATTTCCTTCATCAAAAAAAAAAATTTTTTTTTTATCTTCCTCTAGTCGACTTCTGATCATCAAGCCTTTGAGGCTACGTCAAATGGGTACTATCTGCAAGTTTGGGAGTTCTTGTGCATCTCCCCTCATTTCATATCATCTGGATGGTTCACTTTCGGCTGCAGCCCTCCATGGCTATGTCCTTGTCCATGGGATCAGGAGTCCCCAGGCCTTACCACACTTCAAACCAACCAGCCTTTCCTCTTTTCTATCACATCTTCAAGTCAATGGGAGTCTATGGAACGTAGTTGAACTCAGCCCATTTCTTCATTGCTGCTGTTCTCCCTCTTCCACTCACCAGTACACCAATGTGATCTCCAGCAAGCTTACATGCCTGCTCATGTGTTCCCTTTGAGTTTCAGTCTTGGAGGGGGATTTGTCCTGAAGGGACTGTATTGCTTGCCTTGATGGCTCTTTCTTGTCTTCTTAATGACCTTTTGCTTTCTTTCTGTGTGATGTTCTTGATGTCATCCCACAACTCCTCTGGTTTTCAGTTTCTAGTGTCTAATGCATCAAATCGGTTCTTAAATTCAGATGGGATATGGTCATATTTTGGCTTTTGTGGACTTGTTTTAATTTTTTCAGCTTCAGCCTAATTTTCAATTTCAGCCTGGTTTTCTTTTAAGATCGATCCCATTTGGAGTTAATTCAGCTTCTCGTGTGCTTATTCTCGTGTGTCTTTCATTATGTAAGGGACATTTTCTTTCAACATTTTTTTTCTGTCTCTTTCTGTTCTGGAATTCTGATCACCCATAATTTGTTACTCTTAAACATTCTTTGGATTTTTTCATTATTTTTTTCTTTGGTTATTCTTCTAGCATTCTAGTATTGAGAGATTCATATTCAAGCTCCCTAATCGGGCTTCCATTGCTTTGCATCTACTCTTTGTCCTTTCAATATATTGTCCATTTCTGAGATTTTAATATTAATCTTCTGAATTTCTAATGGCAGGTTTTGTGTTGTTTCAAAATTTGCATTTAATTTGTCTGTTTGTTATTGTAGCACTTTCCTGAATTCTTCTAAAGTGTTTATTGTGTTCTCCTTGCTTTCCTGGATCTTTCTATTGATCCTTTGAAGGTGCCTAATTTTCATTCTTTTGAATTCTTTTTCAGTTAGTTCTATTATCTTTTATTTTTCAGAAATGTCTTCTGTCTCTGCATGTTGGTCATTTGTTTAAATCATTCTCTTATGATTGCATAAGATAAAATTGTCTACCTTATCCAGGGCATTGTGAAGTTATTGTATTTGTAAAAACAATTGTACAGTTGTTGAATCACGAGGGGAGAAATATCTGGGGGCTCCCAAAATTCAAGTAGCTTATGAGGTGGTTGTGGAAAGGATGTAACAACAGAGTTTCTGACTCTAGATGAAGTTCCTATTCGCCTTGATGTTATCTAGGTTCAGGGCACTCAATCTAAAAGTAGTTCTTGGGGGCCCTTGAGGGAGCTGGTTTCAGTATCTGTTAGGAACACAGGGAAGCTTGGGGAACGGTGACTGGTTAAATGCTAGTCTGGTGGCTCTGTAGCTTTTGTAGGCCTGATAAACACAGTAAATACAGTGATCCCATCTGTATCCAGGCACCAAAGCAGCACAGCCAACCCCCACCTCACACTGGTATGGCTTCCAAACATGTGACTCCAAACTCCTGGAGAGCAGGGTCTGTGCTGGGTGTGGATGAGAGTGGGACCTGGCCAAACTTCTGGTCCCTAGGGGCAAGTGGCTAAAAAGAAGAAATTACACCTTTTCCATCACCCTCTCGAATCTGCTCTGCCAGGCCTACCTCTACTGCCAAAGCCACTCACAAGATGGTTGAACTGAGTCTGACCAGCCATTCACTAGTTGGTCTCTCTATCTATTCATCCCTGCTGGGCCTCTCCTTCCAGCAAGCACTCCATCCAGCTCTCTAACCTTTCTTTTGAAGTTCAGGGTGCCAGACTTTTCATCTGCTTATGTTTTATTTTGTCTCTTGTATCTCTGTTGTAGAGCAGGGGTTGTTGTTGTTATTAAGTGCTGTAGAGTCGATTCTGATCCATAGCAACCCTGTATAGTATTTCCAAGGAGCAGCTGGTGAACTTGAACCCCTGACCTTGCAGTTCAAATGACTTTGCAGTCTGATGCATTAGCCCACAGTACCACACAGGAAACTGTTTTTCTGCCATGGGCCATTTGGATATTTATAGCATCGTTTGCAGACCATACAAAATTATCAGCTTAAAAATTAGTCTACTGAAAAGAAATGGTGAGGTCAGGCTTGATGATGGACTAGGCAGAAAGGCTATGTAGACCCACACTAGTAAAAACATGGAAAATTGGACTAAACAGATTCAGACATCAGACCCAGAACTCTGAGCATCAGATAAAGTGATAAATAATGGATCAAGGGCTTACTGGGAATAAGAGGTGGCTTCTGATGTGAGGCAGCCAATGTGTTCGAATGCAACCATTTTGAATGGGAATGATTGGATAGAGGGTCAAGAGAGTACTCCCATCACAGAAAATTCATGCATCTACAGAGATAAAGGTGTGAACATTCCTTTTTCATTCTCTTCTTTTTCTCTGTGTACTCACCTCTGCTGTTAAAACCAGAGGGGAGACCTGAATGAGCAGACACCCTCAGAGAAGGTTCTGCTATACATGCAAAAGATCTGCACAGCATGGATCGCTGGGCACAGAATTGAAGAAGGGGGAGGAGAATACAGGAAGAAATTCCAACAGGAGTGGCTTTCAAAGTGAGTCTTGCCAGCCCTGGGATGATTCTCACTAGGAGAAACAGCTAAATGACCTTGAAAGGAGGACCAAAAAATAAGGCCCAAACCAAAAACTTGAGTTACATCAGGAGGTAAAGTGGGAACATCTTAAAATTTAGGTGGATTTGAAGACAATACGCCATTGTTATTGTTGTTAAGTGCCATTGAGTTTGTTCCAACCCATAGCAACCCTGCATAGGGTTTCCAAAGAGTGGCTGGTGAGTTTGAAGCACCAACCCAATGGTTCAAACTGACATTAACCAACAGCACCACACCAGGACTCCACAAGAGGTCATTGTTGTTAAGTGCCGTCGAGTCACTTCCAACCCATAGTGACCCTGTATAGGGTTTCCAAGGAGTGGCTGGTGAGCTTGAACCACCAACCTTGCAGTTCAAATGGCCTTGCAGTTTCGTGCATTAACCCACAGTGCCCCTTCTCAGAAACCCTATACAGGGTTTCTATGGGTTGGAATTGACTCGACGACACTTAAT
This sequence comes from Chrysochloris asiatica, assembly GCF_000296735.1. Classification (NCBI taxonomy): domain Eukaryota; kingdom Metazoa; phylum Chordata; class Mammalia; order Afrosoricida; family Chrysochloridae; genus Chrysochloris; species Chrysochloris asiatica. The sequence goes on from NW_006408580.1 coordinate 2,030,257, forward strand.
AATAAGAGGCCATTTTTTTGTTGTTGTTATTGTTGTTATGTGCTTTGGAGTTGGTTCCAACTCATAGCGACCCTGTACAGGGTTTCTGAGGCTGTAAATCTTTACAGGAGCAGAAAGCCTCATCTTTCTCCTGCAGAACAGCTGGTAGTTTCAAACTGCTGATCTTGTGGTTCGCAGCCCAATTCATAACCACTATGCTCCTTAGGTGGCACTAAATTCTTACACATATTTTTCTATGCACCCCTCCCTCCCCTGCCCCTGGGTTTTTATGTTTTTTTGGTGTGTGATTTTGTGCTTTCTAATTTAGTCTGTGTTTTTTTTATCCCCTTTTTATCTTAGAGGAGATCTTTCTCTTCTTTCATTACCCAGCAAGAGACAGCAATTGCGACCATACAGTCAAGCTACAACCACACCCTATAAAATCCCACCATAAGGGCAAGAACCAATACCAGCTGATATATACCAGAGTAGCATCTACAAACAAGAACTCCTAAAAACACTATAAATTGAGCTGTAAGAGCAGTGAAAAGAGAAGCCCATCTCCTGACCACACCTACCAGGAGGCAATTGGAGGCATACAGCATACATTCATCTAATTAATACAAATACAGCAACACTGCAATACCTAAAAAGTAACAGAAAATTTCTGCTCATGTACAGAAACAAGACAGAGCAGTTCAAACAAATTACAAAGAGGAAGAGCTAGAATTTACAGTTGGGGGAGAACAGACTTTGGAACTGTGTGAAAAGAAATTCAGGAGAATTATATTGAGGCACATCCAAATGTTCCACAGAAAAGGCGAGGGAAATAAGGAAGAAATCAGAAAAGTGATGCAGGAACAATCAAACAAAAGAGATATAACATTGGAGACCATACAAAACCTGCAAAAAGAAGTCCAGATGATCAGTACTAAATTGTCAGAAATGGACAATACACTGAAAGGGCAAAGGAGTAGAACTGAAGGAATGGAAGCCAGAATCAGAGAGCTTGAAGACAAATTTCTCAATACTGCTAAGATAGAAGAACAAGCAGAAAAAAGAACGAAAAGCTCAGAAGAAAGCCTAAGATTCATGTGGTGCAATGCCAAGAGAAATAACCCATGGGAAATTGGAGTGCCAGAACAGGAAGAATCAAAGAAAACCACAGAAGAGATAGTCGAAGAGCTGCTGGATGAAAATTTCCCTAACATCTTGAAAGATGAGAAGATAAGCACTCAAGAAGCTGAACAAACACCAGGGAGTCTAGATGCTAAAAGAAAATCACCAAGACATATCATAATGTTGTTGTTGTTGTTGTTGTTGTCAGGTGCCATCGAGTCAGAACCGACTCACAGCGACCCCATGCACAGCAAAACGAAACAATGTCAGATCTTGGGCCAACCTCACTACCGTTGCCACACTTGAGTCCATCAATGCTGCCACCTGGCCGACCCATCTCATTGGGGGTTTTCCTCTTTTTCTCTGACCCTCCATCTTACCCTGTATGACATCCTTCTCCAGCACCTGTTCCCTCCTGACAATATGTCCAAAGTATGAGAGACAAAGTTTAGCCATCTTGACCTCCAAGGAGGACTCTGGCTGCACTTCTTTTGGCAGTCCATGGCACTTTTAATATTCTCCTCCAACACCACAATTCAAAGGCATCAATTCTTCTACCATCTTCCTTATTCACTGTCCAGCTTTCGCATCCATATCATAATAAACTCTCCAAAATCAAAGACAAGGAAAGAATCCTGAAGTCAGCTAGGGAAAAAAGTAGTGTTACCTACAAAGGCAAGCCAAAAAGATTAAGTTCTGATCTCTAGCAGGAACCATGCAAGCAAGAAGGCATTGGGGAGTCATATACAAAATTCTTAAAGGAAAAATCTGCCAACCAAGAATCATATACCCAGCAATTTTGTCAATCAACTATGACGGCAAAATAAGAACATTCCAGGATAAACAAATGTCAAGGGATTTTGTAAAAGTCAAGCCAGCACTTGAAAACATACTAAAGGGAGTTCTTTGGCTTGAAAGCCAACAAGAGCAAACAACAACCAGAGACTGACATGTGTGGCAACACCACCCAGAACTCAGTCCAGAGATGGAAGAGTCCAAAGCAGAAAAAACTATAAGAATGAAATTATGGGATCTGGGAGGTCAGTCTATGATCAAAACAACTACAATGTGAAAGACAGGAAAAGTATAGGAAC
>NW_006408580.1:2032587-2035668 GCF_000296735.1 Chrysochloris asiatica
ATTAAAACTATGAAGAAATTGACAAGGAAAAGCACATAAAAAAAAAATGAACTCAGCACAGGAAGACATGCAGAACAAAGAAATCAGTAGCACTACAAAAAAAAAAAACAAAAAACCAACAACAACAAAATAAAAGCAATTAATTCATTTTGATGTGGTTTTTAAGTGCCATTGAGTCAGTTCCGACTCATAGCGACCCTATATTGGATTTCCGAGGAGTGACTGATGAGCTTGAACCACAGACTTTGCAGTTCAAACCAACCTTGCAGTCCAGCACATTAACCCTCAGTGCTACCCCAGGACTCCAAATAAATTCATACCTATCATAATTACACTGAATGTCAGTGGATTAAATTCACTGGTCAAGAAGCAAATAGTGGCAGAATGGATAAGAAAACAGGATCCTTCAATATGCTATCTACAAGAGACACATTTTACACATAAAGATGAAAATAGATTAAAAATTCAGGGATGGAAAAAAATATAGGAAGCTAATTGAACAGGAGTTGCAATACTAATCTCTGACAAAATAAACTTTAAGGCAAAACACAGCATACGAGGAAAAGGACATTATCTCATGATTAAAGGGTCAATTGAACAAGAGGACATAACCATAATAAGTATCTATGCTCCCAATGAAAAGCCCCAAAATACATAAAACAAACCCTAATAGAATTCAAGAAGAACTAGACAATGCTACAGTAATGGAGATTTTAATATACCACTTTTGAAAAAGGACAAAACAACCAGAAAGAAACTCAACAAGGACACAAAGGAACTAAGCAACACAATCAACTAACTTGACCTCACAGATTTGTACAGAGTATTGAACTCAACCACAGTGTAATACACATTCTTTCTCAGTTCACATGGAACATTCTCCAGAATAGATCATGTCTTAGGCCGCTGAGCAAGTCTCCATAAATTGAAAACATCAAATACTACAAAGCATCTTCTCAGATCACACTGATATGAAATTAGAAATCAACAATAGGAAGATCAAGGAAATAAAGTTAAATACATGGAAACTGAACAACACCCTGATTTAAAGCTACTGGTTAATAAAACAAATACAAAGTGAAATAAAAAAATTCCTAGAATCAAATGAGAATGAAAATACAGCATACCAAAACTGTTGGGACACAGCAAAAGCAGTGCTGAAAGGACAATTTATAGCAATAAATGCATACAGCCCAAAAGAAGAAAGAAACAAAATCAACACATTAACAGGGCCAGACCAAATGATTTTGTAGGCCTTATATGGCCCTCAGGTCTTTTCTTTGATTAAATATTTTTATTTCCTAAGACCTAGTAGGGAGCCTTTCCCTTGTGTACAATACCTAGGCCAGTGGTTCTCAAAATTTTGGTCTTGACCCTCCCTTTATACTCTTAAAAGTTTTGAGTTCCCCAAAGAGCTTTAGTTTGTGTGTATTGTATCTATTGTTTATCTGTGTATACTGTATCTATGAGAGGGCTTCAAAAAGTTCATGGAAAAATGCCTTTCAATTATATTTTCCATGAACTTTTTGAAGTCTCCTTATATTGTGTGTATTAGATTTATTAAAATTTACTGTATTTACTGAGAATATTTAAGGAACTTGCTTATTAATTCATTTAAAATGAGCAATAATAAAATATTGCTGGTTAATACAAATAACATTTTCCATGGAAATTAAGTGTATTTTCTAATAATAATAATAATAATAAGAGTGACATTGTTCCATATTTTTCTCAAATGTCTTTAATGCCCGACTTAAATAAAGTCTTATTTCTGCTTCTGTATTCAATCTGCTACAATATGATGTTTTGGTGGAAATATATAAAGAAAATCTGGCCTCACAAAGATGTATGTTTGAAAATGGGAGGAGTGTTTTAAGTCTTCAGATATCTGTGAATATTCTTCTTTGACACTGCACCCAAACTCAGCAAGTTGTAATTTCTTATAGATTAGTTGTAAGGTAGAATGTGAAATCATATCAATGTACTTTTCATACTTGGCTATTTTTTCTTTTTTAACTTTTAGGACTTTAACTGCAATGTTCTCCATGTAACATCACTTATCCCACTCCCTGTGATTCTTGTTTCCATTCGTTCTTCTTTTCCAATACTTCTGAATTTTGTCCTTAGGTAATTAAGCATTTCCCCCCCCCCCATATATATGATGGTATTGGATTTATTAAAATTTTTTATAAAAATAATACTCAAAGTAGTACTCCAAACTTATGGAAGACACTACAAGAAAAGACACTACAGAAACTGCCTTGCAATAAGAAGTACAAATTTCTCCTATAGAGATGGAGAAAGAAAAGGACAAACCTAGTTGTCTAAAAGACAATTCACTCCACACATTTTATTCACAAGTTTTGTACACGGTCTTAGTATGAATGGGACTGCTTTTCTACTTGAGCCATTTTAACCAAAGCAAAATAACCTAAGTAATACAAAGTTAGAGTACAACATAAAAGATACAGAAACAGACATAATAACTCTAGTTAGGAATGTAATTATGATGTTACATTTTTTAAAATCCACAAATATATTTTGGAAACCACACAAACATATATCGCTGATTTAAATGAAATGAATAAATGTACAGCATAGCTTTGCAGTTATATAAAACAACAACAACAAAAATACCAAAGAATGCACAAAACTAATGTTTATACCACCTTTGTGTTACATTCCTGGATCCTTTACCAATGTTACATGAGGGAAACAAAGCAAAGCAAAACAAAACAAAAAACTGAAATCAGAATCACTAATATCACCAAGTAGGGAAACAAATTAAAATCTAGCAGCCATCAGTGAGAGTACAGCAAAAACAATGCTTTAAAAAGAAACAAAGAAAACTGTATGCATCATACTGTTTCAAACCAGCAAAATATGCTTCAGGAACACATTTCTGGATTCTGGGGATGATACGTACTGTTAATTTTTTGATTGGCATAATAGATACTCTAAACAAAATTATATATGTATATATATATATACACAGAGTCATTGTACCAAAAGGAAATGGTTAATGTTCAACCATTTCAAGAGATACCATATGAACAAGAGCCAATGATACTCAGAGAGGAA
>NW_006408580.1:2037243-2050253 GCF_000296735.1 Chrysochloris asiatica
CGCTATGGGTCGGAATTGACTCGATGGCACTTCACAACAACATCACAACATATATATATATGAACACGGAAGTACAAGACAAAGGAGAATGAGACATCTCTTATATCTTAGCAACATTTAAATGGAAATCAAATTTAAATGCAATTCACTCTGCTTTTGAAGAGGCTTTGGTTCAGTTCCCAAATCTCGATTGCTTGATGCAGTCTCCTATGAAATTATTCAGAAGGTCTTAACAAACCCATTTTTAGTGGTAGAGCTGCTTTTAGTAGCTGTGTCTGCATGGGACTGATAAGCAATCACCATCTTTAGAGGAAGCCCTAACCTTCCCTTCTGTACCCTCCCTATGTGTGTAATAGCATTTCTGTTTTCACATTCAGTAGCCCATATTGCTATCTTATCACCTTTAGCTCTAACATTAACAACAGTTCCACAAGCATCATCACTGCACTCATCAAAAGATTCTCCAATAGGCACAGCAGTGTCTCTAGCCAAAAGTGATTGAAGTCACTTGGTCTCTGCTGTTTGTTTAATGTAATTAGTCATAGTCCAACTTGTTTGTTTTTCTCATCTTCCCACATGGGCTCAATGCCATCCTTAAAAAGTGACTAGTCACAGCCAGGCATTAAATTACTAGAGACAACTGGATATGGCTGTACAGAGCCCTAAAATCTTCAACAGTATCAAACTTAGAGATGAGCTGTAGGTTTGCTTGCCAAATTTTGCTTTTTTTATTAAAAAAGAGCACCCATCTGTTCTGTTGTTGTTGTTGTGAAGTACCGTCGAGTTGGTTCTGACTCATAGCGACCCTGCATACGGTTTCCAAGGAGTGACTGGTGAGCTTGAACTACCGACCTTGCAGTTCAAATGGCTTTGCAGTCTGGCGCATTAACCCACAATGTCACACTGTTCTGTAGTGGATGTTTAATATAGTGTTCTGGGTTAGCAACCGTCTGATTAGATGCTGTTTTCTCTTCTTATCTAGGCAGGGATTTAGGAGTAGGAGTGGTTTCCAGTTCCACAGTTGCCATCTTAGATCGATCTCAAATGTTGCCCTCTTAAGCTTGAGTGGTTGACCAGTCTATGATGTGCATACCTCACCAGTGTTGTCCCCTCCATATACCTATCTACAACTTGGATGAAAACTGAACCATGAGGGTGAATTCCAGATTTGAAGGGTGACCAAGGACCATAGTCTCAGGTGCTCCCAGTCTCTTTCTGACAAGTAAACCTGATCTTTGTTATAATTTTTAGTTTTGTTCCATATTTTCTCCAAATCTATCCAGGATCTTCTAATGTGATCCTTATCAGAACAGTTGGCAGTGGTAGCTGGGCACGATCTAGTTTTTGTGGTCTCAGCATTGTGGAGACTGTTGTTTATGTGTTCCCTTAGTCCATTGGACTAATTCATTTAAAACATCTTCAGGTTTCATCACTCATCTCTCCTTCGAACAGGAAGAGACCAATAGTTGCACCTTAGATGGCTTTTAAGATCATGAGCTTTTAAGAACTTAATTGCTACTCACAATAGTAATGTAGAATATTGTCATTGTAGACTATGTAATGTTAATAGACCATGGTGTCCTTAAGACTTTGATCCAGAGCCCCTAAGCCCAGTAACTCATTCTCTTGAAATGTTTGGTAATGTCTAAGAAGTTTTCCTAATTTCGTCCCCTGTACACTCCGCCAAAATAATGGATATGTTTGCAGCAAAGTCAAATATTCATGTAAAATATCCTGACAAACCTTTATATGTTTGTGAGTATACTTCTACGCTTCAACTCCCCCTCCCATATCTATCCAACCTATGTATATTCCCATGTTTCTACTTTTGAAGTACCTGTACATTTTATCTCTACTTCATTGTTAGCAGTTCTAACTGACATTTTCTCATTGTCCATAATTTTGTGTTTCATAAATTCTCTATCATTATTAAATCCTGAATCTCTTGTAGAATTTCTCTTTAGAATCTGTTTTCATGGCATTATCTGATACTTAAAATATTCTATAATCACCCAAAGGCTAAGATTGTTTTACATACTTGGTTACATTTATATGCACTGATCTGCTTTGCAATTTGAATGTATCTTTCACCAATACATAAATTTTCATTTAAAAATTATTTTGCAAAATGCATGATTTTAACAATGTTTTAAAAATATGGATAGGGAGAGACCAATAGTAACACCTTAGATGCAATCCAGTGCATCTAAGGTGCTACTATTGGTCACTCCCATCATTGACATAAAAGAAAGAAGAAAATAAAAAAGACAGGGAAACAATTAGCCCAAAGGATTAATGGACCATGTAAACTTCAGTCTTCACAATCCTGAGACCAGAAGAACTAGGTGGTGCCCAGCTACCAATGCTGACTGTTCTGAAAGGGATCACAATAGAGGATCCTGGACGGAGTGGGACAAAACTTAAACACATATAAAAGATCAGTTTTGCTGGCCAAATAGAGACCAGTGGAACCCCCCAAGACTATGGCCTTTAGACATCCTTCATGTCTAGAAATGAACTCACCCTCATGACTCAATTTTCAGCCAAACACTAGAGAGGTCTGTACAGTGAACAGTATGCACTCCTCAGAATATTCAACTAATTTAGATCAAAATGACAGCATTTGTTCAAGGACAGAGTTCAATAGGCAAGAAGGGATAGGAAGGAAAGAGGAATGGAAGTGGGAAACAGGAAGGAAGTGAAATAGTGACATTATATTTTGGGGATTGCAATTAATGACACGAAACAAATGTGTATGAATTGTTGAATATAAAATTGATTTTCTCTGTAAACCTTCATCCAATTGACAATAAAAAGTTAAAAGAGAGAAAAAAAAAATAACCCCTTGAAATCCCAAAAAATAATTGCCATAACCTTCTGAGCTGACCTCTTTGCCTTGAATTTAGTTGGCCCAGCCACTGTTTTAATTGAACCTTTTTTTCTTTTTTTTTTTAAGGCATCCTAATGAAACTCTTGGCGTAGCACTGTAGGATAAGCACTGGACTGCTAATCGCAAAGCCAGCGGTTCAAACCCACCAGTTGCTCCTCAGAAACCCTATATAGAGTCACTATGACTTGGAACTGACTTGACGTGATTTAACAACAAACAACAACAATGAGACAAAGACAAGTGTATTATTGAGAGAACTTACCTGCAGTCACCCAATGATCTCAGAGACATGTTCAAATGCATCTTATTTGGGATAAATCCATGCATACATGACCTGGAGCCCTAGTAGCAATACTTTACAACTTATTTTCTTATATGCAAAAAGTAAATCTTGCCCTAAATCTCACCTTGTATATAAAAAAAGGAATAAAATAGATCCTAGATGTACATATAAGACATAAAATTTTCTAAGAAAAAAGAGAAAATAGGATAAAATCTTCATCAATTTGGGTTAGGTGATGAGGCCTTAGACATGCCAACCAGAAGTGTGAGTATAGAAGGATATCTGGAGGGAGTTCTCCGTGGTGCTGAAACTGTGCTGTATATTAACTGTGGTGGTAGTATCATGACTCTGTATGTATGTAAAAATTCACAGAACCATAGTTATTTTTTCTGTATAATATTGAAAACAGAATTAAAAAATATTTATATTTTAAAACCTTAAAGGTCCACTCAATCAATAAATTTGTTTAGTTCAATGGACAGGGTGGTTTTAAAGAGCACACATTTCTTATCTCACAATTCTGGAGGCTAAAAGTCTGAATTCATTGTGTGGCCTTAGTGGAAGCTCTTTGTCTATTTCAGTTTCTAGTAGCTGACATGTAGATTCATCTGCCTTTATAGTGGTCAGATAACGTCTATCTTCCCTCTGTATGTGCTTGTCTCTATATCTCCGTAAACTTTTTATAAATCAGAATGATTAGGTTTAAGACATACCCTACACTGGTATGGAATCCTGATGTGGTGCTGCGGGTTAATGCACTGGACTGCAAAGTCAGTTCGAATCGCAAAGGCGGCGGTTCTAGCTCACCAACTGCTCCTCAGAAACCCTACACAGTGCCACTATGAGTCAGAACCGACTTGATGGCACTGCACAACAACAATGGCATTGCTTCATTAGCATAAGATCATATGATTACGTTATACCACATTACATCCATAGGTAAAGGTATTAGTATTTCAATGCATATTTTGGGGTGGGGGAACACAACTGAATATACATAACCACCACCCCCTGGAGAAAAATGCCTTGAATACCTCTTAGGGTTTTGAAGGCAGCATACCCACACCTGACCAGAGTGTACAGAATATACTGTTGTTGTTGTTATGTGCCATCGAGTCAGTTCCGACCCATAGCAGCCCTGTATAGGGTTTCTGAGGAGCGGCTGGTGAGCTTGAACAGCCGACCTTGCAGCTCAAAATGACCTTGCAATCCAGCGCATTAATTCATAGCGCCACACCAGTGCTATGAAAATTTAGCTTCGAGTGAGGCCTACAGTAAGAAACGCCTGGAAAAGTATACCATAGTACAAGCAGCCTGGAACATATGAACAGTTGCCTGGAACATATGAACTGCTGAGGTATCAGTATTAGGAAAACAACGGAGCTCTGGTAGTGTAGTGGTTACAAGTTGGGCTGTTAACCTCAAGGTCAGCAGTTTGAAACTACCAGCCATTCTCTGGGAGAAAGATGAGCCTTTCTGCTCTCGTAACTATTTACAGCTTTGGAAACCCTATACAGGGTGGCTGAGTCAGAACCGACTCCACAGCACATAACCAACCAACCAATTAGGTAAAGATGCTGTGCAGTGTCTATGGCAAGTTCCAAGGGGAAAAACACAGAATGGGGGTTCTGTAGCAATGCTATAATATCTGATTATTCACCTATAGCATGCTGCTGACCCTGAGAGAGATAGAACATATAACCTTGGAATATCACGTATTCATGAATCTATAGCTGCTCTATATGACTTGGATTCTGTAGGATCTACTAGTAGACACTATTAGGGTCAAAGATTTTCCATGAAAGAGATTCAAGTATGAACTTTTGAAAAAGTTAAGCAAAAGTCCTGTTACATTTTATCTGAATAAGAAATATCAATATTGACTCATGCTTTTAAAGAATACTTATCTCCTAGTCCTGTCTACTGAAAAGGTTCCAGAAGTAATGACATCTCAGTGGTAATGAGCACTTCCCAGGGCCAATATTTCAGTTTTTAAATAACACTTTCCATTATAAAAGAAATTGGGGCCCTTTGGAGACCTGTCTAATTCCAGGGTTGTGCAGGAAAAGTACAAGATGACCCTGGGACATCTTGTGCCAGAAAACAAGAAAGAGCTTAAGAGCTAATGGCCTCATGGCAAAATACCATAGTAACCAGCCTCAATTTGGTACAATGTGAACATGAAAAGGACTAATAATGTGCATTATTGAAACATGTTTGAATATACAAAACTCTATGAGGACATAATAACATATTTTTTAAAAAACATGCGTATATACATGAACACACACACAATCTAAAATAAAAGTGAATTTGCTACCATTAAATAAGATTTCCTATCATTGAGTGGATCCTGCTTTTGTTGGCATTGAGGTCTATGTAATTTGGAGGACCTTCTTTGAGAAAAAATATGTAATTGCAAATATAAACAGGTTTAAAAATGAATCTTCATTTCAAATGAGAAAAGTAAAAAAATTTAAAAATTTTAAATGCTCTAAACTATCAACTCCCCTCAATACAAACACATAAAATCCAGGAAAATAGTATGATATATTTTTATCAGCTAACTGACTAATTTAAAAACAAAAAACAGTAGCTTTGGAGTTAATTCTGACTCATGACAACCCCATATATTTCAAAATAGAACTGTGCTTCAAAGGGCTTTCAATGGCTGGTTTTTTTGCAAGTAGATTTCCAGGCCTTTGGCGAATTGAACAGCCATCCTTTCAGTTAGCAGCTAAGTGTGTTAATTGTTTACATCCCCCAGGGACTCCAACTGTCTGACACACCCCTGAAGCTTTTTCCCTTTGTGTTTTTGGCTGCATACCCTTTGATTAGGATTCTTGGGTGGTGCAAATGATTAAGCTAAAAGTTTAACTATTCGAGCTCACCCAGAAGTGAATCAGTAGACAGGCCTGGTGATCCCCTTCGGAAAGGTCACAGTCTTGAATACCCTCTGGCGCTGGCGCAGTTCTATTTTGCATACATAGGGTTTCCCTAACTAACAACAACTCTTTGATTGCCTCTTCATATGACAATCAATGCATTTGGAATATTATCTATAGAGATAGATAATTGAAAAAAAGATTTAGTTTTTCTTTTACCACTTTTGATAGAATTTCATTTGCTATTAAGGAGCTCTGGTAGCGTAGTGGTTACGAATCGGGCTGCGAACCTTAAAGTCAGCGGTTCGAAACTACCAGCCGCTCCGCGGGAGAAAGATGAGGCTTTCTACTCCTGTAAGGATTTACACCCTTGGAAACCCTATACAGGGTCGCTATGGGTCGGAAGCGACTTGAAGGCACTTAACAACAACAACAACAACATTAATAGTTTAGGAAAATTCTACGATTTGACAACTCATAATTGGTGATGTAATGACAATGCAATGTTGTTGTTGTTAGGTGCCATCGAGCTGGTACCAACTCATAGCCACCCTAAGCACAACAGAACGAAACACTGCCAGGTCCTGGGCCAACCTTACAATTGTTGCCACGCTTGGGCCCATTGATGCTGCCACTTTGCCAATCTATCTCACTGGGGGTCTTCCTCGTTTTCTCTGACCCTCCACCTTGACAGATATGATATCCTTCTCCAGAGACTGGTCCCTCCTGACAATATGTCCTAAGTATGAGAGACGAAGTTTGGCCATCCTGGCCTCCAAGGAGCACTCTGGCTGCATACTTCTTCCAACACAGATCTGTTTGTTCTTTAGGCAGCCCATGGTACTTTCAATATTCTCCTCCAACACTATAACTCAAAAGTATCAATTCTTCTACGGTCTTCTTAATTCACCGTCCAGCTTTCACATGCATATGAGGTTATTGAAAATACCATGGGTTGGGTCAGATGCACCTTAGTCCTTAAGCTGACATCTTTGCTCTTCAACACTTTAAAAAGGTCTTGTGCGGCAGATTTGCCTAATGCAATACGTCGTTTGATTTCTTGACTGCTGCTTCCATGAGTGTTGATGGTTGATCCAAGAAGAATGAAGTCCTTGACAACTTCAATCTTTTCTCCATTGATAAGAATGTTGTTTATTGGTCCAGTGGTGAGGATTTTCTTTCTTTTTTTTTTTTGACATTGAGATGTAATCCATACCGAAGGCTGTGCTCTTTGATCTTCATCAGTAAGTATTTTAAGTCCTCTTCACTTTCAGCAAGCAAGGTTGTATCATCTGCTTGTTAATGAGTCTTCCTCCAATCCTGATGCCATGTTTTTCTTCATATAACCCAGCTTCTCAGATTATTTGCTCAGCATATAGGTTGAATAAGTATGGTGAAAGAATACAACCTTGTCGCACACATTTCCCATTCAGTGTTCCCATGTTCTGTTTGAACAACTGCCTCTTGGTCCAGGTACAGATTCCTCATGAGCACAAGTTCGCAATGTTGTCCATAGCTTGTCACAATCCACACAATCGAAAGCCTTTGCATACTCAATAAAGCACAGGTAAATATCTTTCTGGTATTCTCTGGTTTCAGTAATGGATCACACCTCAACATAAAGAAAACAAAGTGCTCACAGCTGCACCAATAAGCAACATCAAGATAAATGGAGAAAATATTGAAGTTGTCAAGGATTTCATTTAGTTAGATCCACAATCAACATCCATGGAAACAGTAGTGAAGAAATAAAATGACATATTACATTGGGCAAATCAGCTGCTAAAGTCCTCTTTAAGTGTTCAAAACAAAGATGTCATGTTGATGATTAAAGTGCATCTGGCCCAAGCCATGGTATTTTTAGTTGCTCCCTGTGCATGTGAAAGATAGACAATAATTAAGGAAAACTGAAAAAGAATTAGTGCTTTTCAATGATGGTACTGGTGATGAATAGAAGTATATCATGGACTGCCAGAAAAATGAGTACATTTGTTTTGGAAGAAGTACAGTCAGAAAGGACTCCTGTTGTGGCACTGTAGGATCAGCACTGGACTGCGAACCACTAAGTCAGCTGTTTAAACCCACCAGCTGCTCCTCAGAAACCCTATATAAGCTTGTTATGAGTCGGAAACGACTCTTGACACCAAAGAACAACACAGCCAGAATACTCCTTAGAAGTGAGGATAGCAAGACTTCGTCTCATGCACTTTGTTTTTTGTCACTTTTTTTTTTTTTAATGTGGTTTGGGTAGAAGTTTACAGAACAAATTTGTTTTCCATTCAACAATTTGTACACATTTTGTTTTACAGCATTAGTTTCAATTCCCTCAATGTAACAGGACTCTTCCCATTTCTTCTCTGAGTTCTCCATCTCCATTTGTCCTTCTTTCCTTCTGGTGGTGGTGTGCCATGGAGTTGGTTGGTTCTGACTCAGCAACACTGCATAGGGTTTCCAAGACTGCAAATCTTTACAGGAGCAGAAAGCCTATTCTTTCTCCCATGGAACAGTTGGTAGTTTCAAACAGCTGACTTTGAGAAGATTAGCAGCCCGACTTGTAACCATTACGCTACCAGAGCTGATTTTGCTTCTCTCGAAAATCTGGCCTACGACACTCAGAGGGGAAACATCTGTGCAATGGAGATTCCTGACTATCATCACCTTACTACAGTGATCAAACGAAACAAAAGTATCACATTCTCATCTTTTGAATACTAAATTTGATCCCTGCTTCTATGCAGCATTGTACTTGTGGTCTATCCAGTACAGAAAGACAAGAAAAATAAAGTTATAAGTTGCAAAGGAAAAAAAAAAACACCTCATTATTTACAGATTACATGATAGCATATATAGAAGACTCAAGAATTTTTTGAAGCCCCTCATATTAATATAAGGAGCTCTGGTAGCGTAGTGGTTACGAGTCGGGCTGCCAACTTAAGGTCAGCAGTTCGAAACTCCCAGCGGTTCTGCAGGAGAAAGATGAGGTGTTCTGCTCCCGTAAAGATTTCCAGCCTTGGAAACCCTGTGCAGGGTCACTATGAGTCAGAACCGACTCCACGGTACTTAACAACAACAACAACATATTAATATATCCCATTAAACTGAAAGTAAACTTGACCCCAACTCAACTAGGATAAAATAAGAGCATTTAGCAGTATTGCTAGACACAAAAATGAATTATATTTCTATATACCAGCTAAAAAGGAACTCTTAATTAGTGGATTACAAACTGGGTTGTTAACCACAAAGTCAGCAGTTCGAATCTACTAGTTGCACCACTACAGAAAGATGAAGCTTTCTTCTCCTGTACAGATTTATAGCCTCGAAAACCCTATACAGAGTTGTTATGAGTCAGGAACGACTCAATGGCACACAACCACAAAATACCAACTAAAAGACATTTAGAAAATGACTTGAAGCCATTTTATCCATAGTGCCCAGATCTTGATCTCTTAGCACCGTTCTACCAAAGTGGAACTGGAGATTTTTAGAGAAATGTCTGATTCTAGATGCGGGGGCAGGAAAAATTCATGGTGAGCGTGATCTATCTTACTGCGCTGAAAAGTAAGGAAGCACTTAAAGACTGATGAAGAACGTCTACTGGATGTATGAGGCTTCATGAAGGACTGCATTTGACATAATTTGAACATTTGAACACTAAAAAACAAATAATGGCACAAATAAAATATACACACAAAGAATAATGGCAGCAATTTATTGACATACATTAAATACATAAAATCTACAAATCCATAGTGATACTTCAAAAATATAAAAGGAATAAAAAAATTTAATCTTATTATTTTATAATGGGTTCCACATTAACAAATTCTGAGATGGATAATTGAATGCGGAAGATTGATTGGGGAGAGATCTTTAGAGAAACATCTATAAAGGATGCGAAAGGCAGGATTAAACAGAAGGAGAAACTGAACTCTAGGTCAAACATGGACCTTCAGAGTTGTCCCAGATTAAGGAGCATGAGCTGGTTCTTTGTATTCCTACATCAACCACTGTTTTCTAGGAGTGGATGTAACGTTGAGTGAGGCTGTTTCCTGTAGCTGAGAGCACAGCTGTGAGATCAGTCTTTGACTTTCCCAGAAACTGAGGAATTCACTCTGAATATGAATCCTAAGTAGAGCACCACAGTATTCATTGCAGCAATTATTTATATAGGATTGCCTCTTGATGATAAGATAAAGAATAATATAATTAGGAGATCATTATTTGGAAAGTTGAAATATAATGATTGGTTCAGGAAAGGATTCTCAAGGAATGTTGAAATCATTTGATGAAAGGTTATTATTATTTTAACTTCAGTGCTACTGCACAGTGTACTAGCATGGAAAATGTATCATTCTTAGTGAGTTACACAGTATCATCTGTTGCTGGATTGAATTGTGTCCTCCCAAATTATGTGTCAACTTGGCAAGACCACGATTTTCAGTATTATGTAATTATCCTCCATTTTTTTTTTGTTCTGATATAATTATCCTATGTATTGTAAATCCTAACCTCTAGGATGGATCATTGATGGACTCAAGTGTGGCAGCGGTAGTGAGGTTGGCCCAGGATTGGACATTGTTTCGTTCTGCTGTGCATGGGGTCGTTATGAGTCATTTTGAACTCGATGGCACCTGACAACAACAACAACAGGATGTTAATGAGGCAGCATACAATCTACTATAGGAATGTATTTTGGGTGGATCTCTTTTGAGATATAAAAGCATAGATCAGAGAGGGACCTATCATTACCAAGTAAGAAGTCCCTGCCTGGTAACCTCCTTGTTTTTCTTGTTGTTAAGTGCTGTCGAGTTGGTTCCAGTCCTAGATACAGGGAAAGACTGATGCCAAGACACATGGAGATCTCCAAGGAATGCTGGGCCCGCAGATGCTGGAAAGAGACAAGGACATTCCCTCAGAGTCTAATGAGAGAGAAAGCCTTACCTAGAAATCAGACTTCTAGCCCCCTAAACTGTGATAGAATAAATTTCTGTTTGTTAAAGTGATCCACTTGTGGTATTTCTTTTATAGTAGCACTCAATAACTAAGGAGTCCTGGTGTGGTGCTGCGGGTTAATGCACTGGACTTCGAGGTTGGCTTGCATCACAAGGTCGGTGGTTCAAGCTCACCATCCACTCCTGGGAAACCCTATACAGGGTCATTATGTGTCAGAACTGACTCAAAGGCACTTAAAAACAACAATAACTAAAAGTACTTACTTAACCTGAATCTTAACAAGTTTTTAGACCTAACTTCAAATCTACATAAAATATCATGCTAAAACAATCAGGTGATACAGAATGTGGGCTATTCTACAACTAATGTGACTGGCTTCTTCAAAAAGTTAGTATCAGACTAACAGGTCGGGTCAAGGTAATGGTGACTGGATAGTTTATAATGTCCCTAAATACTCTCATAAAAACAGAACCATAATTATAGCAATAGAAACTACACTTTGAACAAAACAAGATAACAAACACCTCCACGAACCCCAGAATGGTGAAGCCAAAGCACTGAGCACTGCAACACTCTTTGCAGGATTTACCTGTACAGGTTTAGTAGTTATACAGAAAGGTAGTGAAGAAGTTCTGCTGGTTCTAAGAACCCACGATCACTGAACATGCAAACACTCTTTAGCTCACTTAATGTCCCGGTTTCTACCACAGGAAGTACCACTCATCATTTTGGTTAAGACTTTTCAAGGCCCTTTCAGCTGGCTAGCTGTTGTGGCATATAACTGACCTTTGGGAAAACCTACGCACCCTCATTGAACCACACTCTGGATGTGCACACTGTGCTGTACTGCTCTCTTTCCTCACATTGCTATTTCAGGCCAGCCTTTTCTCTACATGCTTATCTTAGTTATCTAGTGCAGCTATAACAGAAATACCACAAGTGGATCACTTTAATAAACAGAAATTTATTCTCTCCCAGTTTAGGAGGCTAGAAGCCCGAATTCAGGGCACCAGCACTAGGTAAGCCTTTCTCCCTCATTAGACTCTGAGGGGAGGCCATCGTCTCCTTCCATCATCTGTGGGTCCAGCATTCCTTGGAGATCTCCACGTGTCTTGCTATCAATCTTCCCCTGTATGTAGGAGGTTCCCAGGCAGGGGCCTTGGACCCAATGATGCACTTCTTTCTTGATGGTAGGAGGTCCCTCTTTGATCTCTGCTTGCTTGTTTAATCTCTTTTATATCTTAAAAGAGATTGACTCAAGATATAAACCAAACCTAGAGATTGTATCCTGCCTCATTAACAGAACTAGCTCTAATCCTGCCTCATTAACATCATGGTGGTGGTGGTGATGACGTGTTGTGGAGTCATAGAGACCCTGCATAGTATTTCTGAGGCTATAAATCTTTACGGGAGCAGAAAGTCTCATCTTTCTCACATGGTAGTTTTGAACTGCTGACCTTGCAGTTAGCAGCCTGACTTGTAACCACTGTGCTACCAGAGGTCTTATCATTAACATCATAGCAGTTAGGATTTACAATGTATAACTACATTGTATTTGTGTAAATACAAAGATAACTACATCAGATAAAAATAAAAGGAGGATAATCACATAATATTGAAAATTATAGCTTTGTCAAGTTGACATATTTTGGGAGGATATAATTCAATCCATAACAAGGATTGAATTGTAGGTGGGAGCAGTCATCATTCTTTTTTCTCACCTACATCCCCAAACACTGAGGATACATGTCAAACTTTACCAAAAACTCCCTCAAACTGCACCCCAGACACAGGATTGGGTACATCTGTTTTTCTGTAGCTCAGTAGCTAAGGGAGAGAGAGGTTTTAACCTCTCCTTCTATGTCGGGGACCCGCCTTGACATTGGGGTTCAGTTCACGAGGAGAGGATACCTGACGGCGACTCACATATATCAAGAATACACAGAAAGAGAGAAAGAGAGAGACAAAGAGGCACCCCAAAGCCAGGGTGGATACA
>NW_006408580.1:2050898-2059340 GCF_000296735.1 Chrysochloris asiatica
CAAAGGCTCCAGTGTATTAATTTAATATATATACCTGAATATTAATATGAAAGCAATTTGCCATTAACTGCCAGTGGCCTCATTTGTTACACTCGGCCCTAGCGGGCCTCGAACCTCTGATTAGTCTTACACGGTCTGCAACACTTCTAGAAGACAGTCTCCATTTATTTGAGTTATCTTGGGACTCCCTTGAGATGGTGGTGGTGCTGAGGCATTGGGAAGTGACAAGGAGCTCTCTACTATAAGATTTCCATTCAAAGAACATAGATATTCGAAGAATCTCTATTCTATTCTTACATAGCTTGGAGAGTGGTGATGGTTTGATAGTAGTCTAAGGACATTTTGGCCATCCCATAGTTTAATTCTCACAATATGTTTAGTAACCAACCCCATGAAAGCATAAATGTTTTAAGGACTAGTGGTGGGGGGTGGTGGTTATGTGCTGTGGAGTTGGTTCTGACTCATAGTGACTCTGTATAGGGTTTCTAAGGCTGAAATCTTTGCGGGACCAGAAAGCCTCACCTTTCTCCCTTGGAACTTCTGGTAGTTTTGAACTGCTGACCATGAGATTAGCATTCTGACTCGTAATCACTATGCTACCAGAGCTCCTTAAGGATTATTAGGGAAATGCAAATAACATATGTATATCCTTCCCATTTTATCTCTGTACCTGCTTTTTGGTTGGGTTACTCAGTATTTTGAAATGTATATTTTTAATTGCGTTTTTCGTGAAAGTTTACGCAGCATATTGGGTTTCTATTTAACAATTTCTATGCATACTGTTTAGGGACATTGGTTACATTTTCCACGATGTATCAACAGTCTCATTTCCTTTCTAGATGTTTTGTTTTCATACACTTAGTCTCCTCTTTAAGGAGCTCTGGTAGCGTAGTGGTTATTAATCGGGCTGCGAACCGCAAGGTCAGCAGTTCGAAACTACCAGCTGCTCCACGGGAAAAAGAAGAGGCTTTCTGCTCCCGTAATTTTTTTTTTTTTTTTTTTTTTAAAGAAGAGCACAACACTTGTGGGTGATGCTGTTTATTTTATAAGCAATCTGCTATTTAACTGAAAGGTGAACTCCAGGAGTGGTTTCAGTTCCGATTTTAAAGGATGTCTCAATATGACTGTTTTGAGGATTCCTCTTGTCTCTATTGGTACAGTAAGTTGGGCCTTTTTAAAGAATTTGAGTTTGTTCTATGTTTTCTCCCATTCTCTCCATGACCATCCATCTATTGTGTTCCTGGTTAGAATGGTCAGTAGTGATAGCCAGGTACCATCTAATTCTTTTGCTCTCATGATAGATTAAGCCGTGGTTTGTGGGGGCTGGCCAGTAGTGCTATAGAGTAGTTTCTTCTTTGAGTTTTTGGTTTCCTTCTTTCCCTTTTGCTCCAGACAAGTAGAGATAGGTAGTTGTATCTTATATGGCTGCTCATAAGCTTTTAAAACCCTAGATGCTACTCACCAGAGTAGGATATAGAACATAAACTTTATGAACTATGTTATGCCAATTGACCAAGTTGTCTCACAAGACCATGGTCTTAATTAAGCCTTCAAACCCAGTAAACTTTTCCCGTGAGATGTTTGACTATGTCTAGGAAGTATCTTTAACTGTGCCCCCATATGTTTTATCATATATATAAGTGCACATACAGCACAGAAAAACATGTACAAAGGTAAACAAAAAGAAAAAGTATTGCTACAAAATCGTATAAACTTTTATTAAACAAGAGTATCAAAATGTGAAGCTATTGCTTCTCAACATTCTCCATCTAGGTCTACACACTTCTGTAGGTAGTGGCATGGTGCTTTTGGAATAAGCACTGGACTGCTAACTGCAAGATCAAACCCAGGGTCACTATGAGTCAGAACTGACTTGATAGCCCTTAATAACGACAACAACCCTTCTCCAAAGAATTCTGTGCTCTTCAATTTACGCCTGTCAAACAGCAGTTTGGCATCCTTGATGGGCTCAAATCATGTTCTTGTTAAACATGTTTTGAATTTTGGAAGCAAAAATAATCAGAAGGGGCAAGACTAGGGGTTGAAGGTAGATGGGATAAGATTTCCCAATGAAATTCTGATAGAACAGTCCTTGCTATCCTTAAAGAATGAATAGGTGTACTATTGTGATGGGAAAATATTCCTCAGTGTAAATTTCTTGACATTTTTCTCATCAATGTAGTTTTCAATTTTCTTAAAACTTCTTCATAATAAGCCCCTATCATTTTGATGTGTCCTTTGAGAACATTTATCAAGATTACCTCTTTGGAGTCCCTATAAACAGTCTCCATAACCTTCTGAGCTGACCTCTCTGTATTTGATTTAAGAGGCCCAACAGAAATCATTGTTTGGATTGAACCTCTTTTGAAGGCACCCTAATGGGACTAAGGCAAGCATAATGTTAAGAGAAATTGTCTGCAGCCATCTACTGATCACAGAGATATGTTTAAACATGTTTTGTTGGAATAAACTTGTGCATGTATTAGCTGAAACCCTAGTAGATATATAGATATAGTTATATACAAACTGTATCTAGGTGTATAGCCAGCACTGGGCTGCAGGGTTGATTTGAGTCACAAGGTTGGTAGTTCAAACTCACCAGCTGCTCCTTGGAAACCCTATACAGGGTCCCTATGAGTCAGAACACCTCAACAGCACTTAACAACACAGTTATACCTATACCTTCTCATATACTTATATGCATACTTAATTGCCTGTGCAATCACACATATATTTTTTGGTTGATATTGATGTTGTTGCAAAATTGTATATGTTAAAAAATCTATCAAAAACATCCCTTATTCTTGTGTACCTCTTAGTGGCAACATTTACCTTGGTCAAGTTGTACAGAATTTACCCACATTTGGTATACTTTCCCCATCATCAAAAATAACAAGTATCTGCTATTTAGGTATGGGAGTCCTGGGGTGGTGCTGTAGGATAAGCACTGGACCTAAATGTTAGTTTGGACCACAAGGCTGGCAGTTCAAACCCACAAGTCACTCTTAGGAAACCCTATACAGGGTTGCTATGAGTTGGAACCGACTTCCTGACACTTAACAACAACAACTATTTAGAATGGGAGTGGGAAAACCTTTTTTCTGCCAAAATTTATAACATCATTCGTGGGCCATACAAAATTATCAACTTAAAATTTAGCCTGCCATATTTGTTCAAACATTTAATTATCCTAGCCTTAAGGTTCAAACTCACCAGCCACTCCTTGGAAGCCCTATATAAGGTTGCTATGACTTGGAAGCGACTCTACAGCACTTAACAACAACAAAATAGTGCAGTGGCTCACAGGACTGTGGACCACAGGGTCTGCAGTTCAAGTGCACCAGCCACTCCATGGGAGAAAGGTGAGGTTTTTTGCTTTTGTAAAGATTTACAGCCTCAGAAATCCTATGCAGGGTTGCTGTGAGCTGGAACTGACTCAATGGCATTTAGCAACAGCAACAAATAATGCATAAGTGAAAGAAGAAATCAGAAAGAGAATAAGAAAATATGTTGAACTGAAAGAAAATGTAAAAACAACATATCAAAATGTATGCAACACAGCTAAAACATTGTTAATAGGGAAATTTATTACTTTAAACACTTACATTAGAAAGGAAGAAAGATTTCAAATCAATTATGTAAGCTTGTACTTTAAGGAATTAGAAAAAAGAACAGCAAACGACATGCAAAACAAACAGAAGGAAGATTATAATTAAAATTAGGGCAGAAATCAATGAAATATAATAATAATAACAAACCATTTAAGAAGATCAACGAACCCAAAAGTTGGCTCTTCGAAAAAATCCACATGTTTATAAGTCTTTAACTAGATTGCAAGGAGTCCTGTTGGTACAGCAATTAAAGTACTTACTGGGTTGCTAACTGAAAGTAATTAAAGCATTGGGTTGGCAATTTAATCCCACCAGCTACTCTGCAGAAGAAAAATATGGCAGTCTGTTTCCATAAAGAGTTTTCGCTCTGGAAAGCTTATGTAGCAATTCTACTCTGTCCTATAGGGTTGCTATGATTTGACGGTGGGCTAGCTAGACTGACCAATGAGAAAAGAGAGGAAGCACAAATGACAAAAATGTGGAATGAAAAAGAAGGGTCATCATTACTGGCCTCACAGAAATAAAAGGAATATTAGGGAATGCTATGAACAACTTTATGCCAATAAATTAGACAATGTAAATAGAATAAATAAGTTGCTAGAAATACACAAATTACCCAAACCAATCAAAATAGAAAAAAAGAATCTAAATAAATAGACCTTGAGCAAATAAAGATATTGAATTGTTGTTAGGTGCCATCGAATCAGTTTTGACTCATAACAACAATATGCACAACAGAACAAACCCTATCCGGTCCTGTGCCATCTTCACAGTTGTTGTTACCCTTGAGACCATTGCTACAGCCACTGTATCAATCCATCTCATTGACCCTCCACTTTACTAAGCATGGTGTTTTTCTCCAGGGACTGTTCCCTGATAACATGTCTGAAGTACAAGAGATGAAGTTTCACCATCCTGACTTGTAAGGTACATTCTGGCTGTACTTCTAATCCAGCACAGATTCATCTGTTAGTCCATGATGCTTTCAATATTCTTCTCCAACACCGTAATTCAAATGCATCAATTCTATAGTTATTCATTGTCTGTCTTTCACATGCATATGTGGCTACTGAAAACACAATGGCTTGGGTCAGGTACACCTTTGTCCTTAAACCAATATCTTTGCAGCAGATTTCCCTTGTGCAATATGAAGTTCTTTGATTGGAATCAAGCAAAGTGAAGCCTTGTATAACTTCAATCATTTCTCCAGCTATAATATTATTCATTGGCTTATTTGTGAGAATTTTTCTTTTCTTTACATTGAGGTAAAATTCACAGTGAAGGCTGTAGTCTTTGGTATTCATCAGTATTTTAAATCTTCACTTCCAGTAAGCAAAGGTTGTTTCATCTGCCACGTTGCAGGTTGCTAGTGTGTCTTCCTCCAGTCCTGATGCCACACTCCTCTTCATATAAACCAGATTCTCAGATTATTTGCTTAGCATACAGATTGAATAAGCATGGTGAAAGGATACAACCCTGGAATGCATCTTTCCTAATCTGAAACCATTCTGTGTTCCCTTGATCTATGTACAGGTTCCTCATGAGCACAGTTAAGTGTTGTGGAATTCCCATTCTTCGCAATGTTATCCATAGTTTGTCATGTTCTGCACAGTCAAAAATCTTTGCACAGCCAGTACAGCACAAGCAAACACCTTTCAGGTATTATCTGCTTTCAGCCAACATCCATCTGACGTCAGCAATGATATCCCTCATTCCACACCCTCTTCTGAATCCAGCTTGAATTTCTGGCAACCGTTTTTGAATTATCTTTAGAAAATTTTTATTTGTATATTATACAAATGATATTGTTTGATGATTTCCACATTCTGATGGGTCACCTCTCTTTGGAAGGAGCACAAATATGGATCTTTTCCAATTGGTTGACCAGGTAACTGTTTTCCAAATTTCTGGGACATAGAGCTATGTATGAGTGCTTCCAGTGTTGCATCATCAGGTTTTTGAAAGATTGCAATGTGTTCTGTAGATTCTTGGAGCCTTGTCTGTTGCCAATGCCTTCAGTACTGCTCAGACTTCTTCCTTCTGTACAATTAGTTCCTGATCATATGCTACTGTTTGAAATGGTTGAACATTAACTATTTCTTTTTTGATACAATGATTCTGTGTATTCCTTCCATCTTCTTTTGATGCTTTCTGCATCATTCAATATTTTGACTGAGTTGTTGTTATTAGGTGCTTCAAGTCACAAACTGACTGTTAGCGATCTTATGCACAGCAGAATGAAACATGGATTGCTCCTGCCCCAGTCTCACAATTGTTGCTATGTTTGAGCCTATTGTTGCTGCTACTGAGCCAATCCATCTTGTTGGGGGTTTCTGCTTTTTCCCTGACACTCCATTTTGATGTCCTTCTCCAGGGACTGGTTCCTCCTGATAACATGTCTGAAGAATGAGAGATGAAATCTGGCCATCTGGCTTCTAAGGAATGTTGTGGTTATACTTTTTCCAACACAGATTTTTTGGTCTTCTGACAGTCCATGGTATTTTTAATATTCTTCTCCAATGCCATCGCTCAAATGCATCAACTCTTCTGTAGTCTTCTTTATTCACTGTCCAACTGTCTCATGCATTGAACATACCATGGTATGGGTCAGGCGCACTTTAGTCCTCAAACTGACATCTTTACTCTTTAAAGAGGTCTTGTGCAACAGATCTGCCAAATGCAATATGTTGTTTGATTTCTTGACTGCTGCTTCCATGAGTGTTGAGCAAAATGAATTATTTGAAAACTTCAATCTTCTCCATTTGTCTTGATGTTATTTATTGGTCAACGATTTTTATTTTCTTTACATTGAGGTGCAACCTATATTGAAGGCTGTGGTCTTCAATCTTTATCAGTAAATATTTTAAGTCCTCTTTGATTTCAGCAAACATGGTTGTGTCATATCATATCACATATCACTCATTCTTAATGAGTCTTCCTCCAATCCTGATGCCATGTTCTTCTTCGTATAATCCAGTTTATCGTATTATTTGCTCAGCATACAGATTGAATAAATAAGATGAAAGAATACAACCCTGACACACACCTTTCCTGATTTTAAACCATTCCATGTTCCCTTGTTCTGTTTGAACAACTGCCTCTTGGTCTATGTATAGTTTCTTCATAAGTACAATTAAGTGTTCTGGAATACTCACTCTCCACAATGTTGTCCATAGCGTGTCATGATCCACACAATTAAAAGCCTTTGCATAGTCAAAAAAGTATAGGTAAACATCTTTCTGGTATTCTCTGCTTTCAGCCAAGGTCCATCTTATATCAGCAATGACATTCCTCGTTCCATATCCCCATCTGAATCTGTTTGAACCCCAGGCAGTTCTCTGTCAATGTACTGCTGCAGCCATTTTTTAATTATCCTTAGGAAAATTTTACTGGCATACAATATAAATGATAATGTCCGATGCTTTCCTCATTCTGTTGGGTCACCTCTCTTTGGAATGGGCACAAATATGGATCTTTTTCAACCAGTAAGGTACACCTTACCCGAAGAATGGTATTTTCAGTATCCTCATATGCATGTGAAAGTAGGACAATGAGTAAAGAAGACCATAGAAGAATTGATGCATTTGAGTATGATATTAGAGCAGGATATTAAAAGTACCATGGACTGTAAAAAAAAAAAAAAAAAATCAGACAAATCTGTGTTGGGAGAAGGACAGCCTGAATGCTTCTTAGAAGCCAGGATAACCAGAGTTTACCTCTTATATTTTGAATATATTGTCAGGAGGGACCAGTCTCTGGAGAAGGACATCTTGCTTGGTAAAGTGAAAAAGAGGAAGACCTCCAACAAGATGGATTGGCACAGTGACAACAGCAGTAGGCTCAAGCATAACAACAACAACTGTGAGATAGGCACAAGACCAGGCAGTGTTTCCTTCTGATGTGCATAAAGTCCCTATGAATCAATACTGACTTGATAGCACCTGACAGTAGTGTTGGAGACGACAAAATGGAAGGTTAGATGCAGTCCTTGCCTTTGCGTAATTTTATGTAAGTATGTAAATAATAAAGGCTTCCTAGTCATTCTTTCTTTATCTCTTTTTACCTTTGTACCTGTTTATAATTTTTTGCTTTTTCTCTAGGTGGAAGATGCTAAATCTTTGCCTTCACTAAATTTTCTGGGCAGAGTCTGGGGAAATTTTGCAAAAAAGATGAATTTCTGAGTAGAAATTTCTTGACATAGAAGGAATTGGTTTGGTGATGTTTCAGGATAAAGTAATGTGTTTCAGGATAAAGAATGTTTCAGGATAAAGTAAAGTAGTTTACTAACTAGTTATTGTCCTATGTGTGGAGAATAACAAATATATTTGCTTGGATGTGTTTATTCTGTGACATATTTTTAAGAGATGAGTAAAGGCTGGGGAGGATAGTTGGAGAAGATATGCAAATAACCAAGTTAAATTTTGCAATTATTCATTATGACCCTCAAAGTGCAAGGGTAAGACATTGATTGAAATGGCTTCCAGAATTTGTTTACTGCATTCCTGTCACAAACTGTTCTAACAGTGTGGACATGGCAGAAACCTATGGATTTTAGAATGCCAAAACAAGGGACTTCTATTTTTTTTTTTTTTTAAATAACAAACCAGAAATTTATAGTAGGTTCTTCTAGAATGTCATTCAACAAATCATACACTTTGTTTCATTACAATGATTATAATCCCCTCCATGCACCATCAGTTAACAGTATTTCTCTCCATTCACTTTAGCTTTTTTTTTTTTTTAATTTAAGGTATTTTATTGTGGATTGAGTGAAAGTTTACAGGGCATATCATCAGTTTTACATTCAACAAATCATACACCTTGGTTCATT
>NW_006408580.1:2059570-2060144 GCF_000296735.1 Chrysochloris asiatica
GTTCCTCTCTTGATGGTCCTAGGGTCCTCTGTTTCTGGACTGTAAGATTAGCCACTTCCCCTTTTTTGTTACAAAATTTCTACCTTTACAATTGTGACATTCGCAATTAGTCATGATAACTATTATTCACCACTGAATCTTACGAATCGTATCCCCATCTCTTTTCACCAGACCCATCTAGACAAAATGACAGCTATTCAGTGGGGAATCTTTCTTTCCCCGCATACTCTTAAACTAAACTCCCTCTTGAAACCTTGTAAGTCAGTCACTTTGAGCCTTTAGTGTCCCCTCATTTTAGGTAGCCAATGTCTAATTTGCCCGTCCGTATCTACCCTGTGTACAGAGGGGATAGCATTGAATCTTGATGTGCAGACTCTTTCCCTCTCTGTTGGTAGAGTAACTACTGCTCTGAATATAGGTCACATTCATCAAATTGAAGCAATTTATCCTTGTTTCCTTTATCCAAGAAAAAAAATTAAAAAAAAATTTTCCCCCCAATCTTCCTCTAGTCGAGTTATGATTATCGAGCTATTGAGGCTAGGTCAAAAAGGTACTGTATGCAAGTTTGGGTGTT
>NW_006408580.1:2061410-2063700 GCF_000296735.1 Chrysochloris asiatica
CCAGCAAGCTTACATGCCTGTTCATGTGTTCCCTTTGAGTTTCAGTCTTAGAGGGGAGTTTGTCCTGAAGGAACTTGATTGCTTGCCTTGATGTCTTCCTGGAGAACAGCTTACTTATTCTTGTAGTAGCCAGTCATGCTGACATTTTTGTTTTGGGTTTTTCCTGATGACCTTTCTTTGAAGATGTGTCTTCTGTTGCTCTGGCTGTTCCAGGCTTGTCTGCTTATCCTTGCTAGTGGGAATGTCCCACCTCAGAAGGTTCTGGATGGGACTTAGGATTCCACCTAAGATCCTATACTCTGCAAAAGCTCCACAAGAGGCCTATTTCACTGGGCAAGTTCTAGACCCCCTTTTAGGTATTCCAATCAGTTATAGGCTGAAGACGGGCTTACAAGTTTTCTCTAAGCATGTTTCCCAACATTCCTTTCTATTCCACTCAAGTGTCTATTTTACAATAGTAGGTAAGGGAAACCAATATTCATTCATAAGACAGTCAAGCATTTTAGTATTGCTCCCCCTCTTCAGGCTATGCCTAGATCCCTGTATCACAGAATGTTGTTCCAAGGTTGAGCATGCATCATTATTTACTTCTGTCCCACTTAGGCCATGCAAACCAGCCTCAGTGTTCCTCTATCTATCTTGTTCTTCCACCTCTTCCCCCTTCTTGTATTGCCCTCCACAACACCTGAACTAAACCCCCGACTCCAACCCCACTGTTATGGTTACCTTATATTCCATTAACTCTTCCCTCCATTTAAGACAGTCTATTTTATTCTGTAATCTACCTGACCTTCCCACCACCTGGATCTCTGTTTACCTTCTTTCACATTGTAATTGTTTTGATCATAGACTGACCTCCCAGATCCTCTGTTCTTACAATTTTATTCTGCTCTTGATTCTTCCATTTGTCGATTGAATTCATGGTGATGCTGCCACGTATATCAATCTCTGGTTGTTGTCTGTTCTTGTTGGGTTTAAGTGCACAGAACCTCTTTAGGATGTTTTTCATAGCAAGGTTGGCTTTGGCAGAGTCCCTTAGCTTCTGGTTATCCTGGAATGTTTTGATTACACCTTCATATTTGATTGACAACTTTGCTGGGTAGAGGATTCTTGATTGGCAGTTGTTTTTGTTTTTTTTCTTTCAGGGTTTTATATATGTCTCTTCATTGCCTTCTTGCCTGCATGGTTTATGTTGTGAGATTTGGGCTTAATCTGATTTGCTTGCCTTTGTATGTTATATTTCTCTTTTCCCTAGCTGCTTTCAGGATTCTGTCCTTATTTTTGATTTTGGAGAGCTTGATTATTATATGTCTTGGTGATTGTCTTTAAGGGTCCATCCTTCCTGGGATTCATTGAGCTTCTTTAATGCTTATCTTTTCAATTTTCAGGATGTTAGGAAAATTTTCTTCCAGAAGCTCTTCAGCTATCTCCTTTGTGGACTTGTGTGATTCTTCCTGTTCTAGAATGCCGATAATTCTTAAGTTACGCCTCTTCATGTTGTGCAACATGAATCTTAAGCCTTCTTCAGATTTTTAAAATCCTTTTTTGTGTTTCCCCTTATATCTTAGTAGTGTTGAGAGATTTATCTTCTAGGTCACTAGTTTTGGCTTCTGTCTCTTCAGTTCTACTCCTTTGCCCTTTCAGTGTATTGTCCATTTCTGATATTCTATTATTAATCGTTTGGACCTCTTTCTATAGGTTTTGAATTGTTTCCAATGCTGTAACTATCTTTTTTAAAAAATATATTTTATTGTGAAATATGTGATAGTTTACATGGGAGAACATTAGTTTTACATTCATCCTATTGTATATCATTTCATTGCCATGGTTACAATCCTCTCCATGCATTATCAAACAACCAAATGGTATACCCTACAAGCCTGCTCCCCAGTTGTCAGCACATAGCCCCTCTCCCTCTCTGGGTCTAAAGTCCCCAGCTGCTCCATCTCTCCACAGCATCGTCTCTGCCTCTATCTCTGGCATCACTGTGTCCCTGGGTAGGGTCCCGCTCTTCACTCTTCTCCCTTGGTGGTCCCAGGGACCTCTGCTCCTAGACTGCAAAGTTAATCACTCCCCTCTTTGCTACAACATGTCTACCTTTTGTTTCCAACCCTCACAATCAGTCCATTGACTCTCATTGACCTGGAGATGAGAGAGAGAAGAGGAAGGGCTGCTTGGTCAAAAGTGTTGTGAGCTTTGGGGACACTTGAGCTCCTGGACAAGGACATAGCCACAGTGGGCTAGAGCTGAGAGTGAAGCATCCAGCTGATATGAAGTGAGGGGAGATGCA
>NW_006408580.1:2064455-2074581 GCF_000296735.1 Chrysochloris asiatica
AAGCTAAAGTGCACTCAACTACAAGTTCGGCAGTTCAAACTCACCAGCCACTCCTCAGAAACCCTATACAGGGTTGCTGAGTCAGAACCTACTCAACAACAACAACATTATTTTGGAGACCTGGTGTGGAGCTATAGAATTGTTGTTGTTAAAAGTCCTTGTGAATAACACCCAAACTTGCATACAGTACCTTTTTGACCTAGCCTCAATAGCTCAATAATCACTATTGTATCACAAGAGATCCATCAGCATTTTCTTTCATCAGCCCCGCCTAGACAGATTGGATACTACTCAGTGGAGATTTTACCTTGCTCCACACCCTCTGGATCTAGGTTTCCTCTTGAAAGCTTGTAAGCCAGTCTCTTCTTGCTTTGTAGTCCCCCCACTTTGGGTAGCCAGTGTCCAAGTTGCCCATTCCTGTCTACTCTGTATATGGAAGGGGTGGGAATGATCCTTGCTGTAAGGATTTGTTTTCTCTTTTGCACGACTGCATCCATAGGTGTAGGTCAAGTTCATCAAATTGTATCAGGTTACTCTTTTTTCCCTCTTCTTTCTTCTTCTAGTTAAGCTCTGATCATCCAGTCATTGAAGCCAGGTCAAGTGGATAGTATCTACAAGTGTGGGTGTTCTTGTGCATATGCCCTCTGTCCTTATCAGCTGGACGCTTCACTCTCCACTCTAGCCCTCTGTGGCTATGTCACTGACTCTGGGCCAAAGAGTCCCCATGTCTTGCCTCTCTGGTCTCCACCCGGGTTCACAGGAGTCTATTGAACATTGTAGGGCTTAGCTCACAGCTTCATTGCTGCTTTCCCCTCACTTCCCCTTATCGGTGATGAACGTTTAATCAGAGTGTTTAATCCCATTGAGTCTTAGTCTTAGAAGGGGGTTTGCTCTGAGGGGACCCGAGCACTTGCCTTGATGTCTCCTGGGTAAGCAACTTGATTGTTCTTGTAGTAATCAGTCAGTCTGCCTATATTGTTTTGGATTTTTCCTGTCGGCCTTTCAAGAAGTATCTTCTGTTCTTCTACCTACTCCAGGCTGGTCTACTTGTCCTTTCAAGTAGAAATTTCCCACCTCTGAAGATTCTGGATGTTGTTCAGGATTCCACCTATGGTCTTATGTAATGCAGAGGCTCCAAAGGAAGTCTCCTTCACTGGGCATGCTGTAGCCCTATTTTAGGTATTCCAATCAGTCCTGGTGTGGCACTGTGGGTTAATGCGCCAGACTGCAAAGCCGTTTGAACTGCAAGGTTGGCTGTTCAAGCTCACTAGCTGCTCCTTGGAAACCCTATACAGGATCGCTATGGGTCGGAATCAACTTGATGGCACTTCACAACAACAACAACAGCAATCAGTTATAGCCAGAAGACAGACTTACAAGCTTTCTATGGTGATATTTCTGGCTATTCCTTTCTCTATTTTATAATGGTATGCAAGGGAAACCAAGATTCAAATGACAGCCAAGCATCTTAACATTATTTCCCCATTCCAACCATGTCTCAATCCCTGTATCCCTGAGCCCTGTTGTTCCAAGGTTGTGCATAGATCATTCTTTACCTCTGTCCCACTTAGCCCATGCAAACCTACCTAATTGTTCTCCCATCCACTTTGTTCTTCCATCCCCTTCCGCCTTCTTATATGTTGCCCCCCTCCCCAGCATCCAAACTATCTTGTGTCTATTCCCTGCCCTGTGCTCCACCTTCCCCTCCCTCCTCTCACACCACTCCCCACATCCCAGCAACCAGCAGAGAATCCCCCCACCCCTTTAGTATGGGTTCTTTTTCTTAGTCTTTTACAGTAGTGGTCCTATGCAGGATTACTCCTTTTGTGACTGACTAATTTCACTCAACATAATGTCCTCAAGGTTCATCGATGTTATGCGGTCGTTTGCTGCTTCCTTGTTATTCTTCAAGGTAGCATAATATTCCATTGTGTGTTTGGACCACAGTTTGTTTATCCATTCTTCAATTGATGGGCACTTTGGCTGTCTCCATCTTTTTGCTATTGTAAATAGTGCTGCTATGAAGATTGGTGTGCATATATCTACTCATGTTATGGCTCGTATTTCTTGTGGGTAAATACCAAGTAGAGGAATTGCTGGATCATAAAGTATTTCTATTTCCAACCTTCTGAGGAAGTGCCAGATTGCTTTCCAGAGAGGTTGGACCATTTGCAGTCCCACCAACAATGCAGGAGTGTCCTAGTCTCTCTACATCCCTGCCAGCATTTATTGTTGTCTACTTTTTTTTTTTTTTATCTTTGCTGTTTTTGCTGGTGTGAGATGATATCTCATTTTTGTTTTGATTTGCATCTCTTAATGGCTAGTGATCTTGAACATTTCTTCATGTTTGTTGGCTGCCTGGATCTTCTCCTTGGTGATCAATGCTGTATCAATCTTATTTGATTGTTCCTGTAGTGCTTTCCTGACTTCTTGTTTATTATTCTCAACTCCATTGTATAGTGTTTTGATACATTTTATAATCATTTTTCTGAATTCCTTCTCAGGCATTTCCAAAGCCTGCCCATCTTTCAATATGGAGTGTAGGTCTACTTACAGCTCATTTGCCTAAGTCACTTTATCTCATTTCTAGACATGTGCTGATATGGTCATCTGTTTCTGTTTTGGGGGCATATTCAGGAGTTAACTGTGGCCTTAATACTTAGATGGGTGTGTGTTTTTGTATTGTTATGCTTTCTGATTGCCTCCAGGTAGATGTGATCAGGAGATGGGCTTCCCTTTTCACTCTTTTTCCTGAGAAATTTCAAGATGCTACTGTTGGTAGTTGTGATGTAGCTCAGGATTTAATTTTTGGCCTATTTCCTTTTTAGTCTGCCTGTCCCACTCCACAACCCCTGTTCAGGCCTTTTTCCTAGTGATAAACAGTTCAGGGCCAGCTGTTGCCATTTTGCACTGCTGCTTGGTTTCAAGTGGAAACTGTCACTTTAAATTTCAAGGAGATCTGTGCACATGCATAGTAGAACCTTCTGGGGCTGGGGGTGGGGTGTCCACTCATTCAGGCACCCCATCTAGTCACCAGAATGGAGCTGCGCAGACAGTAAGAGACCAATGAACAGATAGAAAAAAAAATTATGTCCACACCTTTATCTGTGTGGTCTGTCAGGCATCCGTGGCTGCTCTGATCCTTTTCCCACTTGGTCTTGTCCAAGATGGTGGCTTCAGGAGCAGCTGAGCGTCTTG
Organism: Chrysochloris asiatica; assembly: GCF_000296735.1. Lineage (NCBI taxonomy): Eukaryota > Metazoa > Chordata > Mammalia > Afrosoricida > Chrysochloridae > Chrysochloris > Chrysochloris asiatica. The sequence continues at coordinate 2,067,654 of NW_006408580.1, forward strand.
AATTAGAAAGCAATGGATTTCTTCCTTCTGCTGCAAATTCTCTTAAAGGTAAGCCTTCCAGCCTTCTAACTATTCCTTTATATGTGGTTCAGAGTTCTGAGACCATCCCCTGAGCCTGTTTGTTGCTGACGGAGCACCTCACTGCACTTCTACCCGAGCCGCCATCTTGTTTGTTCTCTCCTGTTTTTCATTTTTTATCGGAGAATTTTCCTGTTGTTGTTTGGTGCCTTCAAGTCAGTTTTGACTCAAAGCAACCCTATGAATAATAGAATGAAACACTACCTACTTCCTACGTTGAAGTCCATTGTTGTACTGACAGTGTCAATCCATTTCATTGAAGGTCTGGTTTCCTTAAAAAAAAAATTTTTTTTTCTGACCTAGCATGATATCCTTCGCCAGGGGACTGGTCTCACCTGATAACATTTCCAAATTACCTGAGCAAAGTTTATAATCCTTACTTCTAAGGAGCATTTTGGCTATACTTCCTCCAAGAGAGATTTGTTCTGGCAGTCCATGGTATAATCAATATTCTTCACCAACAGCATAATGCAAATACATCAACTCTTCTTTGGTCTTCCTTATTCATTATACAGCTTTTGCATGTATATGAAATGATTGAAAATGCCATGGTTTGGGTTGTGATATATGATTTGTTTTCTGGATAATGGTCCCGAGTAAAATGAAGTCTTTTTCAATGTGAATATTTTCTGTTTATCATGGTGTTGCTTCTTGGTCCAGTTGTGAGTAGTTTTGTTTTCTTTATGTTGAGGTGTAATCCTTGCTGAAAGCTATAGTTTTTGATCTTCAGCAGTCAGTACTTCAGGTTCTCTTCAATTTCAGCAAGCAAGGTTGTTAATAAGATTTCCTCCAATTCTGATGGTGTGTTTTTCTTCATATACTCCAGTTTCTTGGATTATTTCTTCACAATTTCCTCAGGGTTTTCCTAGAGAAAAAGAAAGAAACACCTTACACAAAACTGCAGCCTTATTTACCAAGCTTCTTAATTTCACACTTGTGAACTGTGGCCACACGGTGGCAGCAGACACTTAGTTTTCTTAAAATACAGTGCATGATAACTGGGAAGGGCTCTTGTGCAGGGTTTTCATGTACCTTCTCCAGACTATCAAATTGGGAGAAATAATTATCCTTTATGTATTATATTAGCAACTAAAACCTTATGTTATAAACAGGGGTAAAGCAAAACATTCTTTTTAATTTTCTTTTTTCATTTCAAATTGCTAGCGTTTCAGGGGTCTATGAAAATAAACATATCCCCAGGACAATCATAGTGCCTGGCATCTAGGGAGAGCTCAGCAGCCAATGTGATTAGTGTTTCCAGAAGGTAACTGCTCCAACTCACCAGATCCAATTAAATGATATCTCGGACCATCTCATCCAAAGGCGTCTGGCTGCATGATTCCATCCCTGGCTTTCCACAGCACCTTTGAAAATAAGTGATTCTGATCCGACATGAATCCTACATAGAATTGCAGTTGGGATTTGAATGCGGAAGGTGCAGATGGGAGGGGACCATATGCTTACCACTCCATTCATTCTGCTTGTGCCCCCCGCAAATGATTAAACAACAGGGCTTTATGGGTAAAAGTAGGAACTTTTTGCTAGCACCAACAGCTGCCAGGAGTACTGGTGTGGCGCTCTAGGATAAACACTGGGACTGCTAACCACAAGGCCGGCGGTTCAAACCCACCAGCTACTCCTTAGAAACTCTATACTTGGTTGCTATGAGTCGGAACCGACTAGGCAGCACATATCAACAAGAAGCAGCTGCCAAGTCCTTTATCAGTTTCCCTGGCATGTTCCATTAGTTCTCCCATTTACTGAATACCTATTTGTTCTCAGATGCTCCCCATACATTATCTCATTCCCTAGTTCTTTGTCAGAAAGCTGGTTCATACCTCTCTATTTTTGCAGATGCTCTTCCTTCTGCATGAAATACCCTTTTTAATCTAATTTCTATGTGTATTTACAATCTAGCTCAAGGTACATTCTTCTTTGGAAAGCCCAGTACAGTTTAAATGTGACCACTGAGTCCCACAATCAATAATGAGTTGTGACTCACAGCAACCACATGCTTGTCAGACTAGAACTATTGTTGTTGTTGTTAAGTGCCGTCAAGTCATAGCGACCCTATATAGGGTTTCCAAGGAGAGGCTGGTGAGTTTGAACCGCTGACCTTGCAGCTCAAACCAACTTTGCAGTCTAGCGCATTAACCCACAGCACCATACCAGGACTATGCTCCATAGGATTTTCAATGGAAGGTCTTTAAGAAATAGATCACCAGGACTTTATTCACAGGTGGCTCTGGGTGGACTTGAACCTCAAACCTTTAAGTTAGCAGCTAAGTGTGGTAACTGCACCAACCAGCACCTGGTTTTACCCCCAGCACAGCATCAGAGACTTTTCATATTTCTCTCCTATGAGACCATAGGCTCCCTGAGGGAAGAACCCCATTCCTAGATTCTGGCATAGTTTCTAGCACATTGGAAATGCCCCATAAAAGTTCATGGAATGAGTAAATGAATCAATCCATTTAGCACTATATGAGATGTTTCTTTTTCCTTCCTCCCCAGTTGTTGAAATGTCTTCTTTCTAAACACTTTTTTAAAAAAATCCCTGTTAGAAAAATATTTTTAAAATAATCAGTTAGCTCCTACTTGCTGCAAAAGGAACATCGGAGAATACCAATGAGCCACCATTTACAAGTAGGACACGTGATAGGAAAAAGTTTGCAGTGTCAACAGCTCAGGTACTGTGGGGTCTCTTACGGGGTCAAATTTCAGGCATGCAGCTTTAAGAGACACCCCACATTAATAACAGCCACTGTTAATAGCATGAAGGTGGATGGCTTCCAGAATCCTCTTGGTATTTGTCATTCTTTAGCCCCCCTAGATGACAAACAGAACAAAATAGAGAATTATTTTTTCTTTCCTATTTCCAATCTCCCTCCTGTACATGTTCAGCCTATGTATCTGCTTGTGTAGCTACCTGCAGAACACTGTTATTCCAGGCTTGTGTATATAACAGTATTTACCTCTATCCCCTTTAATCCTTGAATTCTTCTCTGTGTCTTCATCAATCTTCTCCCAACCTCCCTTTTGTTGTATAATACCTTCCTGTCACCCAAGTTAACAACTTCCCTCCTGTTGAACCAGGTAGCAGTGAATTTAGAAATGACCTGACCAGCATGTTCTATTTTTGTCAAAGTCTTCTGGAGTGCCTTTGAATGTGAGAGTAGTAGCTGAGTCCTGAGGGAATATTTGGTCCCACTCACTGAGAAAGTCATGGTGAGCATTTAATTATCCATAAAAGTTGCAGTAATTGGGGCTAGTGAGCTTAAGTTAATGTGTAGGCCAAAGATATTGATATTTATGCTATGTTTCTGAATTGAATTGAGCTTCCACCAAAGGCTGACCTTGTGGTGTTGTTGTTAGCTGCTGTTGAGTTGGTTCTGACTCATAGCTACCCTATGCACAATAGAATGAAACATTGCCAGGTCCTATGCCATCTTCCTAGTGTAGTGGTTACGAATCGGGCTGTGAACCTCAAGGTCAGCAGTTCAAAACTACCAGCTGTTCTGTGAGAGAAAGATGAGGCTTTCTGCTCCCATAAAGATTTACAGCCTCGGAAACCCTCTTTTTGGAGGTTTTCTACTTTTTTGATGACCCTCCACTTTACCAAGCATAATGTCCTTCTCCAGGGGTTGGTCTCTCCTGATAACATGTCTGAAGTATGAGAGATAAAAAGTCTCAATAACCTGACTTCTAAGGAGTATTCTGGCTGTACTTCCAATACAGATTTGTTTGTTCTTCTAGCAGTCCATGCATGGTACCTTTAATATTCTTCTCCAACTTCATAATTCAAATGCATTGATTCTTCTATGGTCTTCCTTATTCATTGTCCAACTTTCACATGCTTATGAGGTAATTTAAAATACCATGACTTGGGTCAGGTGCACCTCAGTCTTCAAAATGACATCTTTGCTCTTTAAAGAGGTCTTGTGCAACAGATCTGCTTAATGAAATATGTTGTTTGATTTCTTGACTGCTGCTTCCAGGAGTGTTGATGCAAACACTTCAGTGAGTGACTTGGCAAAGATTCAAGAATGGAAGTTTTAGGCTAAGGTAATAATAGCAAGTTCAAAGGCTATGAGGTAGGCGTGAAAATGGGGTAGTAGAGGAAGAGCAAGAAGGCTAGAGAGGGTGGAACAGAGTGGGCAAGGAGAAGAGTGGTAGAAGATAGACTATGAGAGATAGACAATTAGTTGTGTAAAGTATAGTAAGGACTTTGGCTTGTATTATCTTTACAGCAGATTTGCCTAATGCAATATGTCATTTGATTTCTTGACTTGCTTCCATGAGTGTTGATTGTTGATTCAAGCAAAATGAAGTCTTTGACAACTTCAATCTTTTCTTAATCTATCATGATGTTATTTATTGGTCCAGTTGTGAGGATTTTCCATTTCTTTACATTGAGGTGCAATCTATACTGAAGGTGCCTGAGCTTGCATCCTCTATCAAATCTCTGGTTGCAGGGGGTGGCAGTGAATCTTTAAGGATCTCAAATTGAATTTTTCAAATTGAGTCTCTCAGCCCTTTAAAGGAGTTTTTCTCATGCTTTTCTTTTTCTAAAATCTTATGTGAACAATTCTTGCAGGCTTACAAGAATTCTTTAAAATGGAATTCCTGAAGATTTCTGTGAAATGCATTCTTTTTCTGAGACAAATTGTCATGGGAGCTATTTAGAGCCTATAGCACTCTGTTTGAGAGCTGAGTGGTGCATTTTAAAAAGCATATTCTTAAGTTGAACAACAAAAGACTTCGAGTGGGTTAAATATTTTCAGGCCCAGCCAATTTGTCAGTGATCTGTAACTCTTACATCAGCAACCCTCCAGTAACACAACTAAAATGTTCAGAATGAGTCCTAAGCTCACTGAAGGCTATGGCATGGCTTTGGGTTCACTGGCATCCGGCACGGTCCTTTTCTCAGTGTGAAAGTTTCTCCCTGCAATACACCTTGGTTAAACTATTTGGAATTCCTAAGCTAATATAATGAGGAAACTTCTAGGTTTCAAAGATCCCAGTTAAAATCTAAACATTGGGAAAGTTAGTGAGTTTCCGGGACTTGGGATTTATTATAGATATGCATATTTTAGGGTGCACAAAAGGTCCTCCTCTCAATGAGATAGCGGCTGAGGGATCAAAGAGAAGCACTTCTCAAGGAAGTAATTGGGCCAGGTACACAGTATCTACAACGGATCTTGTTAGTGCTTGATGGGGCAAGCAGGTTCCCATGGTAATTCTCTGAAGTTAATCAGCTGTGACAGGAGAAAGTGATAGCCACATGATTCATGAATGTGTCTAACAAAACTATTCCAGGCATGGTTCATGGGGTCACATAGGGACCAGTGTCCGAGGTCAGGTTTCGGGCTCCTGTTTGGGCTGTCTTCTAAGTAGAAGGAAAGAGAAGTTAAGTGTCCATTTGATTAATAACCATCGTTGATTCAACACCAGTTAGGAAAGAGATAAAAGGTGAAGTTTTTGTTTTTGTTTTGTTCCCCTCTACTATTGCATGGGAATCCTGGTGTGGCACTGTGGGTTAATGGGCTGGATTGTAAAGTCGGTTTGAACCACAAGGTTGGCGGTTCAAGTTCATAAATCACTCCTCCAAAACTCCATATATAGTAGGGGTGCTATGGGTTGGAACCGACTCAACAGGCACTTAACAACAACTGTTGCATGAGAATGGACTAGGTATATATAAAAGAAAGATCATGATTTTACTTGGATTTCATTGAGGGTAGGCTGGTATCATGAAATTTGTTTGGATCTTATAAAAGGGTTCTCAGATTCACAACTGATTTATCTGGTGTGTGAATTGATCATTACAAAACTTGAGGGATGGAGAGGAGCATTTCACGTTTCATTGTGGGAGGAATTTAGAAGGGGAAACAAAGATCCATGTGTATAAGGCCATCAGCATGTCAAAATCAGAATCTGTACCAATTAAAGTAAATTCCTCTTGAATCTCAGGTTACCTTGGGAAAGTGTATGATTTTCTGCAGGAGCATTTTAAATATTTAAGTTTCTGTAATGACTGCATGATTTAATTCCAAACACATTACCTTCTACAGATAGAATTTAAGAGCAAGAATTGACTTTGCAAATAATACAGATCATATGAGGTCTAAGTTTCTAAGTGGCAAAGGCAAGATTAGAATATGGGAATCCAAGGAATTGTGTTTTAAGCACGATTGTCAGGATGGATGACCCAAGCATTGTTAAAGTTTTAGGTGATCCATTTGTCCAATGAGTTCTATTTCTGAATCATTCAGTCTTACATTTTACTCATTTTCTTACAGTGTATAACAAAGAATTATTGATATTTCATTTTCTGCTTTGTTATTTACATGTAACATCATACGAAGCACATACAAAATTGAAGAAGTCACTTTTGTGTGCTTTATAGTGTTAAGTTTAACACTATCTTGGTGAACAGACACATTTATAAACATTCTTGATTTTTTTTTAGTAAGTCTTGTTATAAGAAACTGCTATTTGTGCCAACAGTAAAAACAAACTTACTTGCTTTCTTATAGACATAGGCCTAAAGTAAGCTGAAACCAGGTTGAGGTATGCTTACCAACTGAAGCTCAAGAGGAATTGATGATCTAGTTTGAACACGTTTCTATACTGATAAACAGTTAATGAATTTTTATCCTTAAACATATTCAGTTAAGAATGATATATTACTTGAGATAGTTTTAGTCAGCATAAGTTTTGCCCTATATATATATTCATGTTTTATTGTGAATTATATGATATTTTACATGAGAGAACTTTAATTTTACATTCATTCCACCGTATATCGTTTCATTGCCATGGTTCCAATCCCCTCCATGCATCATCA
>NW_006408580.1:2074681-2081762 GCF_000296735.1 Chrysochloris asiatica
TTCTTCAGCACACAGTTCCTCTCCCTCTCTGGATCCAAAGTCCCCAGCCACTTCATCACTCCATGTCATCGTCTCTGCCTCTATCTCGGGCCTCGCTGCTTCTCTGGGTATGGTCCCGCTCTCGGCTGTTCTCCGTTGATGGCCCTAGAGACCTCCGCTCCTAGACTGGAGAGTTAATCACTCACTTCCTTGCTACAAAACGTCTATGTTTACATTTCCAACCCTCACAATCAGTCCTGATAACAATCATTCACTATTGTATCACAAGTGACCCATGTGTATTTCATTTCATCAGCTCTGCCTAGACAGATTGGATAGTACTCACTGGAGATCCTGCCTTCCTCCATGCCCCTTAACTCTAGGTTCCCTCTGGAAAGCTTGTAAGCCAGTCATTTCTTGCCTTTGTAGTCCCCCCGCCCCTTTTGGGTATTCAATGTCCAAGTTGCCCATCTCTGTCTACTCTGTGTGTGGAGGGGTGGGAATGTTTCTTGCTGTAAGGGTTTGTTCCCTCTTTTGGATTACTGCATCCATAGGTGTAGGTCAAGTTCATCAAACTGTATCAGATCACTCTTTTTTTCCTCCCTCTTCTTTCTTCTCCTGGTTGAGTTCTGATCATCCATTCATCGGGGCGAGGTCACGTGGATACCATCTGCAACTGTGGGTGTTCTTGTGCGTATGCCCTCTCTTCCTATCAGCTTGTAGCTTCACTCTCCACTCTAGTCCTCTGTGGCCACGCCACTGACTCTGGGCCCAGGAGTCCCCAGGTCTCTCCACACTGCTGGCCCACCAGGTCCCCATCTGGGTCCACAGAAGCCCACCAAACATTGTAGAGCTTAGCTTGCTGCTTCATTGCTGCTTTTACCCACTTCCCCCATTGGCGATGTGTGTGGTCACCAATCAGGGCTCGTATTTCCGTTGAGTCTTAGTCTTGGGAGGGGGTTTACATTAAGGGGACTCGACCACTTGCCTTGATGTTTCCTGGGCAAGCAATTTGTTTGTTCTTGTAGTAACAGTCCATCTGCCTCAAATGTTTTGTATTTTTCCTGTAGGTCTTTCTTTCAAGAAGTATCTTCTGTTCTTCTAGCCTCTCCAGGCTGGTTTGCTCATCCTTTCAAGTGGAAGTTTCCCATCTCTGGAGATCTGGATGTGGTTCAGGCTTCTACCTATACTCTTATGTATTGCAAAGGCTCCACAGGAAGCCTCCTTCCCTGGGCACTTTGTAGCCCCATTTTAGGTATTCCAATCAGTTATATTGCCCTATATTTTTAACTAGTCCTGTACTTGATGATGAAAGGTCCTGACTTATTATATAAGACCATACCTTTTGCTCTTTTTATTTGTTTTTAAATTTTGTTTTATGTAATAATGATATTTTTGCTAATATATGAATTGTAGAATGCCTTTTATCCTTCTCTGAGAATGGAAATTATACTTATTTTGTATGGCTATGTTCAAATACTAGTCCCTTAATAATTATTGATTTTTATTCCTCCTCAGATATCAGAATCAATTTCCCCTTCTTTAATATTCTCAAAACTATTTGTGCACATATCTCTACTAGTATTTACTACCAGGAGTCCTAGTGTGGCACTGTAGGATAAGCACTGAACTGCTAACCACAAGGTAGGTAGTTCAAATCCACCAGTTACTCCTTGGAAGCTGGAGGCATGTCTGTCTTCCATCTCATAGGAATCAGTCTTGCGTTAGTGTTGATGTGACTACTTTCCTTCTGCCTCATGAAATCAGAGGTCAGACACTGCTTCCATAGCATTTTTACAAAGGAGTTAGGAAATTCCACAGAGAGGTGGATTACTATTTTTTATTGGATGGCTGGGGAATACTTTATTACTAAGATGACATTTGAATAGAAACCTTAAGGAAAGGAGGGAATTAGCTTTGCAGATATTTTTGGGAAGACAATTTCAAGCAAATGCAAAGGCTCTATGGTAGGATTATGCCTGGAATGTTTGAGGGATAGCAAAGAGGATAGTGATATGGAAAGAGTGAGGGAGAAACCAGGAGATTGGATTAGGCTACAGTGAGGATGTAGATTTTTACTCTGAGAAGGATGTGAAGTCATTGGAAGGTGTTGAGCTGTAGAGCGACTGTGCTACAATGTTGAGAATAGACTACGGGAGGACAATGAGAGTAGCGAGATGATGTGATGTGCACTGGGAAATGGTGAGAAGTGATCTGACAGGATATATTTTGATGGTAGATTGAAGAAATTTTCTAATGGATTGGGCATGGAGGTTCAAGAGCCAATGTTTACTCAAAAGCTTCTTCCCTGAGCAGCTGGAAAAACTGGAGTTGCTATATATTGAGATACAGAAGATGGGAAAGAAGTAGATGTAAAGAAGTAAGTATTAATTATTTTGAAAATAATTTATAAAAATTGAGACATCACATTTCAACAGCAAGCTGCTCATTGATTTTTTGCAAACCGCACCTGTAAACTACAGACAGATCAAGAAATAGAACACTATTTCAAGTAGGAACTAGAATATACAAGTCTGCAGTGTATGTTGTTTTTGTTAAGTGCCATAGAGTTCCAACCCTTAACGGCCCTGTATAGGGTTTCCGAGGAGCAGCTGGTGAACTTGAACCACCGACCTTGCAATGCAAACGGTTTTGCAGTATAGGGAGATATAAATTTTGGGTTTTAAGCATATTGTTGTTGTTGTTATGTGCCGTTGAGTCGATTATGACTCATAGCGACCCTGTATAGAGTTTCCGAGGAACAGCTGGTGAGCTTGTACCGCCGACCTTGCCGTTCAAACCGCTTTGCAGTTTGGCGCATTAACCCACAGCGCCACACCAGGACTCCTGAGGTAGTTAAAGACATGAAATGACATAAAATCACTTAGGTAATGTATATAGATAGAGACTAGAATAGGTAAAAAAATCTAAGCTGTGTAACCTTCTAATATTTAATGGTTGGGGAGATGGAGAACAAAGATTGACAAGAAACAAACAGTGAAGTAGGAGTAGGCCCAAGAGAGAATGAGAACAAAGAAAAAAATCCTACTAAGTACAGAAACTCTGTTGGTATTGGGAATAAAGCTGGGAACAGAATCAATTATGTCCCTACAGTCAAGGAACTGATGTAAAATAAGGGAGATAGACATGTTAAAAAATATTTATCTTATATGCTTATATGTATGTATGTATGTCTGTATATATGTATATATATATTCATATATGTTGCTGTTTTTAGATTATTGATGCTTGTGTTGATGATGTTTCTGATTCCTATCAACCCTATGCACAACAGAACACAACACTGCTTGGTCCTTCCCCATCCTCACAATTGTTATTTTTGAGCCCATTGTTGCTGTCAGTGTGGCAGTCCATCTCACTGGGGACCTTCTTTTTCACTGATCCTCCACTTTACCAAGCATGGTGTCTTTCTCCAGGGGTTGGTGCCTCCTGAAAACATGTCCAATATATGAGAGATGAAGTCATACCACCCTCACTTCTAAGGTATATTCTGGCTGTACTTCTTCTAAGACAGATTTATTTGTTCTTTTTATATTCTTCTCCAACACCATAATTCAAATTAATTTATTCTTCTAGGGTCTTCTTTATTTATTATCAAATTGCCACCATGCATGTGAGTCAATTGAAAATGCCATGCCTTGGGTCAAGTGTACCATAGTCCTCAAACTACTATCTTTGCCCTTTAACAATTTTGTAGCAGATTTGCCTAATGCAATACATCCTTTGATTTCTTTCTTTATATATATAAATAAACCCATTTATTACAGGCTAGACAGGTTTAGGTGGTGGAGCTTCTACTGGTCTTTCAGTTCCTTCAGTCTTCTGATGGAGGACTTTACTGTAACTGCGGAGGTAGTGTTTTAGGTCCAGGCACCACCAGCCACTGTTTTCATACAGGAACCACAGTGTCAGATCCCCACAGCTTGTCTCTTCATTTTGGTTTTGCCATAGAAAGAGCAAGTGTACTTGGCAAGCTGACTGATTTCAATTTTCTTCACCATTTTCCTGAGGGAGGCACCATAACGGGTCCCATATTTAACCACGATTCCGATCTTCTTGGTGCGTTTAGCCATCTCATTGCCACCTAGTGCCAAGCCCAGAGAGCCATCCTTTGATTTCTTGACTGCTACTTCTATAAGGAGCTCTGGTAGCGTAGTGGTTACGAATCGGGCTGCGAACCTTAAGGTCAGCGGTTCGAAACTACCAGCCGCTCCGCGGGAGAAAGATGAGGCTTTCTACTCCCGTAAAGATTTACACCCTCGGAAACCCTGTACAGGGTCGCTATGGGTCGGACCCGACTCGATGGCACTTAACAACAACAACAACAACAACTTCTATAAGCATTGATTATGGATCCAAGCAAAACGAAGTCTTTGACAACTTCAATCTTTTCTCCATTTATCATGATGCTATTTATTGGTCCAGTTGTGAAGATTTTCATTTTCTTTACATTGAGGTGCAATCCATACTGAAGGTTGTAGTCTTTAATCTTCTTCAGGAAACATTTCAAGACTTCATTTTCAACAAGCAAGGCTGTGTCACCTGTATATCTCAGGTTGTTAATGAATCTTCCTCTAATACTGATGCCACGTTCTTCTTCATATAATCCAGTTTCTCACATTTTTTGCTCAGCATACAGATTGAGTAAGTACGGTGAATGGATATAACCTTGGTGTACACCTTTCCTAATTTTAAATCATTCTGTATCCCTTTGGTCTGTTCAAACAACAGCCTCTTGTATCTATGGATTACTTGTGAGCTCAATTAAGTGCTCTGGAGTTCCTAGTCTTTGCAATGTTATCCATAGTTTGTTATTATCCACACAGCCAAATGCCTTTATATTGTCAATTAAGGACATGTATCTGGCATTCTCTGCTTTCAGCCAAGATCCACTGACATCAATAATCATATTTCTAGTTCCACATCATCTCCTGAATCTGACCTGAATTTCTGGCAGCTCCCTGTTGATGTACTTCTGAAACAGTTTTTGAATTGCCTTCAGCAAAATTTTACTTGCATGTGATATTAATGATATTCTTTGAGGATTTCCACATTCTGTTAGGTCACCTTTCTTTGGCATGGGCACAAAAATTGATGTCTTCCAATAGGTTGTCCAGGTCTTCCAAGTTTCTTGGTATAGACAAGTGAGTTCCTCCAGTGCTGCGTTGATTTGTTGAAAATTTCAATTAGTATTTCATCGATTCCTGGAGCCTTGTTTTTCACCACTGCCTTCAGTGCAGCTTAGACTTTTTCCTTCAGTGCCATCTGTTCTTGATCATATGCTACCTTTTGAAATCATTGAACATCAACCTTTTTTGGTACAATGATTCTGTGTATTCCTTTCACCTTCTATTGCTGCTTCCTGGGTCACTTAATATTTTGCCCATAGAATCCTTCAGTATTTCAACCTGAGGCTTGAATTTTTTCTTCAGTTATTTCAGCTTGAAAAATGCTGAGTGTGTTCTTTTGTGGTTTTCTAACCCCAGGTCTTCCCACATTTCATTATAGTACTTTATTTTGTTTTCTAGAGCTGATCTTTAAATTTTTCTTTTCAGCTATTTTACTTCATCATTTTTTCCAGTTGCATTAGCTTCTCTGCGCTGGAGAGCAAAGTTCAGAGTATCTTCTGACCCCATTTTGGTCTTTTCTTTCTTTCCTGTCTTTTTAATGACCTGCTTTCCCCATATGGTGTGTTTGAGGTCACCTCGCGTCTTCTAGTATTCAGTCATTAATGTCTAATACATCAAATCTGTTCTTGCATGATCTCTAAATTAGATGGAATATAGTCAAGGTTATATTTTGGCTGTCATGGACTTCTTTTAATTTTCTTCAGCCTCAGTCTTGACTTGCATATGAGACTGTTCCACAGTTTGTCCCTAGCCTTGTTTTGACTGATGATACTGAGTTTTTCCATAATCTCTTTCCACAGATGTAGTCAATCTGATTCCTGTGTATCCCATATTTTGAGGTCCACATGTATAGTTAAAGTTTATGTTGCTGAGAAAATGTATTTGCGATGAATAAGTTGTTGGTCTGCAAAATTCTTTCATGTGATCTCCAGCATCATTTCCATCACCAAGGCCATGTTTTCCAACTACTGGTCCCCCTCCCCTTTTTTCCAACTTTGACATTCCAATCACCAGTAATTACCAATGCATCTTGATAGCATGTTTCATCAATTTCAGAGTGAAGAAATTGGTAGAATTCAATTTCATCATCACCAGCTTTAGTGGTTGTGGTGTAAATTTAAGTAATAGTTGTGTTAACTGGTTTTCTTTGTAGGTGTGTGAATATTATCCTATCACAGACAGAATTATACTTCATACTTCAAGAGAGATTTTCAAATCATCTTTTTGAAAATGAATGCAATACCATTCTTTTTGAATTTGTCATTCTCAGTATAGTAAGCTGTATGATTGTCTGTTTTAAAATAACCAATACCAGTCCATTTCAGTTCACTGATATATCTTTATATGTTCCATTGTACTTTATGTGTTCCATTGTAAAGAAGTTCTGGTAGCTTAGTGGTTATGAGTTGGGCTGCTAATCTCACCGTCAGCAGTTTGAAACTACCAGCAGTTCCACGGGAGAATGATGAGGCTTTCTACTCGTGAAACTATTCACAACCTTGAAAACCCTGTACAGGGTCTCTATGAGTTGGAACCGATTTCACGGTACACAGTCACCACCATTTTACTTTTATCGACTTCCAATTTTCTTCGATTCATATATCATACATTCCATGTTCTAATTAATAAAGGATGTATGCAGTTGTTTTGTCTCAATTTGAGTTGTGTCCCACAAGCAAATGAAAATCCTGAAAGTTTTGCTCCATTCATGTTAGTAAGATTCTCTACTCTGGGAATCCCAGTCATATTATGAGTGTTTTCCAACTTGAGTGAGTCATATTCTGACACTGTATCAGACAATGTTCTTTAGATTTTCAGTGACTGAAAATTCAGAAGTGGTCTGCCTCTCTTTCTCTCTTGTCTGTCTTATTCTTGACTCTACATGGAAACCTGTCTACCATGGTCTCTCTCTCTCTGTGTGTGTGTGTGTGTGTATATATATATATATATAT
>NW_006408580.1:2082782-2084554 GCF_000296735.1 Chrysochloris asiatica
TTTGTTGTAGTTGTTAAGTGCCTTTGAGTTGACTCCAACCCATAGTGACCCTGTATAGAGTTTCCGAGGAGCAGCTGGTGAGCTTGAACCACCAATCTTGCAGTTCAAATGACCTTGCACTCTGACACATTAGCCCACAGTGCCACACCATGACACTCTCTCTATCTATATATATATAGATATATGTATACACACACACACACACACACACACACACATATATATATATATACATACACATATATAGGTTTATAGGATAATCACTGGACTGTGAACCACAAAGTCAGCAATTCAAGCTCTCCAGCAGCTCCATAGGTGAAAGATGAACCTTTCTGCTCCCTCAAAGATTTTTTAAAAAGACCTTGGAAATCTGGAAATCTTCTAGAGGGTTGCTTTGAGTTGGAACCAACCCAACAACACTTAACAAATGAAAGGGAAAACAACCTGGTGCAGCTCATCAACCACACCTCACACCAAATGGCCCATCTAGAGACCTTTATTCAAGGTTAGGAAGGTAACCTCTGCCGGAGAGAGAAGGCAGGAGGCAGAAGGGAAGAGAGGAAGAAGAAGAGAGAGTCAATGGAAAGGGAGGGGACTTATATAGGTTCAACAGTAAGGGAATAGTCATTGCTGGGGTGATTTAGCTCTGGCCTATCAAAAGCCATGTTGTCCTTTAAACTATGCGCGTTGTAGCTTAGGGCAGGGAAACAGACAAAATGGAGTTGGAGGGAGGGGAGGGGGAGAAACGGGAGATATTGTAACATTGTAACATTTCCCCCTCTTTGGTTAAATAAGAAAAATGAATGGCCATCTCTATGATCCATGCCCATGGGAGAAGGGACAAAGGTCATTTTTCTGTAGCTACTTCTTGCTGGCATTGGGGCGACGAGGCTGTCTTTGGTCTTTGGGCTTGGACCACGGTCGGCGATGGCTTTGTCGTTGTTGGCGGTGTTGTCAGTAGTCATTGGGCTCTTCAATGGGATACCAAGAAGTGATGGAACAAGGTCAACAGCTGGACTGGGCTTAGGCCCGCAGTTCTAGGTCTTCGGAACCTGCGATTGAACAAAACAAAGAACACAAGGGGCAACTGCCAGTAGAGTAACTAATAGTGGGGTTAGAAAGGAAAGCAGGAAATTTAATAGAGGATTATGGAACCAACTAGCAAAACCTCCATTAATGGGAAATGCTTGCAGTTCCAGTAGCTATGCCTGCCCCAATACCTAGCACTGCTACCAGGGGTAGGAGTGCTACTTGGATTGTCCTCTTTTTCTGAAGCGATGCTGAGCATTATAGTTAGGAGGGGATGATGGTTCGAGTCCTCCAGCAGGGCTGTGGAAGGGCTTAACCCTTGAGACGTGGAACCAGCTCGAGAGACCCTCTAACTTAACTGCTGCAGAGGTGGTTAAAATTACTTTATGTGGACCAATCCACTTGGGTTTCAAGGGTTCTTTTGGTAGGCTCAGAGGGGCAATTAGGAGCATGTCTCCTGATTGTTCGGAGCAAGGTAATGCAGGAAAAGGTGAGGGTAAAAGTGAGTCCGCATGTTGCCATAATAAAGTTCTTAAGTAATTTAAACAGCTTACTAAAAGAGATGATGGAAGGGCAGATGCTTCAGGTTTTAGTCCCAGAGGTAGGAAAGGGCGTCCATACATTAGTTCAAAAGGAGAAATTTGGAGAGGTGCTTTAGGCAAAGATCTGAGGTGTAACAAGGCTAAGGGGAGAAGTGAGACCCAGTCAGCATGAAGTTCTAGGGTTAACTTAGTAAGGACAGC
>NW_006408580.1:2084894-2095122 GCF_000296735.1 Chrysochloris asiatica
TATTTGCCAATCCAGGCCAGGGAGCAGACCCCTGGCTTGGTGTGTAGGGAAAGGGGTGGGTTTAGAAGATGGATTTGTCTTTTGGCAAATTTTGCAGGTGGAGGAAAGATGTAAAAATTGCTTAAGGCATATTTGGAATCTATATGAACCATGAGTCTTTTTTCCGAAGCTAAGGTAAAGGCCCATGTGAGGGCAATCAGCTCTGCTTGTTGATTAGTTGTTTGAGGAGGAAGGGAGCCCTGGTCAACAACTTCGCTTTCAGATACAATGGTATAGCCTGCCCACTTGATTTTATCTTGGGAGAAAGAACTACCATCAGTATACCAAACTAGGTTGGGTGAGGAAAGAGGTCCTTCCTGGATGTGCGAGTCATGTGGCAAGAAGACTTCTAATGCTTCCAAGCAATTGTGAATCGGTTCCTGGTCTGGCACAGGGAGTAGAGTGGAAGGATTAAGGACCCGGCATAACTGGAAAGTTAATGAGGGATTATGGAGGAGTGAGGTTTGAAGCGAAAGAATCCTGCAAGGGGGTAAATCCTGTAGGTTTTTATAGTTTAACAAATCAGCAATAGCATGATGGGATAAGACAATAGTCGGGGCTCCGAAAGTTACTTTTTTTGATTCTTGGATTAAAAGGGAGGCTGCAGCTAAGCTCCACAAACAAGATGCCCATCCTCGGATGGAAGGATCCAGTTTTGTTTTGTTTTTTTTTGATAAATAAGCTACTGGAGTAAATGTAGGGCCTAATTAGTGGCCTAAAACTCCTAGTGCAAACCCTTTATTTTCAGACACATAAAGATAAAAGGGACCGGTGAGATCAGGTAAATGCAGGGCTGGGGCTTCTAGCAGTTGGGACTTGAGCTGTAAAAATGGGGTAGCAATAGAAGGGTCTAGAGGTTCATGGGGATTGCCTTTTGAGGCATCATAAAGGGGTGCTGCTAAAAGGGAATAATTTGGGATCCAGGCCTGAAGATATCCTGGTAGGCCTAAAAAGGAGAAAAGCTCTTGTTTATTAACAGGCATTGGGATATCTCGAAGCATTTGTTTTCTGTCAATGGTGATGAATTTGAAACCTGGAGACAAAGACACTCCTATATGTAACCTGCTGTTTAGAAATGTGTGGTGCTAGAGGGAATGGAAGACAGAAGAGTGTAAGGATTGGGGAATACTGGATGAACTGAGACTACATCTGCATTAATAGGCCGAAGGTCTTGAACGAGGCGGTAGGCCCCATTGGGTTTTTTGACTGCCAGGATGGGGGTATTATAGGGGGAATTAGTTGGTTTTAGAAATCCTTTTTAAAGTAATTCTTTAACAATTGGCTGTAATCCCAAATATTAGACTGTGGGAGAGGGTATTGTGCTTGGGCTGGGAAATGGGTGGGGCTTTGAGGAGGATTTTGACTGGAGGGCATTTGGCTATTGAAGGGAAATGTATGTCCCAAACTTTAGGATTCACAAGGTCGGGACTGATGGACCACGGGGAAGGAGGGGCTTGAGGTTCAATAGCCTTCAACAGTAAGAGGCAAAAGGAAGATGTTGGAGTGTTGGAGAGGCCCTGAAAGTCAAACTTGAGGGAGGTGCCAAGCTTAGATAAGATGTCCTGCCCTAATAAAGGTATGGGGCAAGAGGCAAGGACTAAAAAGGAATGTAAAAAATTCAAAATTGCCAATTTTTCATAAAAGGAAGGGAGTTTGCCAAGGGTGTCGTACTAGACCTTCTACCCCAACAATAGAGGTCCCTCACAGGGAGGAGGGTCCCCAGAATTCCTGCAATACAGAAAAATTAGCACCAGTATTGAGTAAAAAGGCACTCATGCTACCTGCTATGGTGAAAGTTACCCTGAGCTCCTGGGCATTGATTCATGTTGGGCCAGACAGGCCAGGGCCTCCTCATAGGTCTTCTGCCGCTAGACCAATAAGGTCGCTTGAGGGGACGGGGGCGGCGACCAGATGGCGGGTAGACGCCAAGGGGCAGTTGAAACCCCAATGTCCCTTCTACTTTCATTTGGGGCAGGGCCCGGTGGGAGGTTTGGGATTTGGGCATTCTTTGGCCCAATGTCCATCCTGGTTGCACCGGAAGCAGGGTCCTGGAGGCTTTGCGGGTTTTCCACTTACACGTGGTGGCAAGGTGGGGTTGATGGCCTGAACTAATAGCTGGTGCTTTTTTACAGCCCTTGCGTCATCTCGGCCATTGTAGGCTTTAAATGCAACAGCGAGAGCCTCTGCTTGAGGGGTTAGGGGACCCCTTTCTAGCCTCTTAAGCTTTATTTTGATGTCGGGGTAGCTCTAATAGAAAAAATGCATCATAATTAACCTTTGGCCATCAGCAGAGTCTGGATCGAGATTAGTATATTGCCGCAGGCCTTGAGTGAGCCTCTGGAGAAATGCGGAAGGATTTTCATTCTTGTCTTGAATAATTTCACCAAGTTTGTCATAATTAACTGCTTTCATGGCTGCCTTGCGCAGCCCATGAAGTATACAATTAATATACCCATCTCGGTTGACAATACCTGCCTGGGTGTTATAATTCTACCCGGGGTCCCTGTCAGGGACGGCTTCCTTTCCTGCTGGGTGATTGTTATTGGTGAGGTGTTCCTGGTGTGCATGAGCACTTGTCTACCCTCCTCAGGGGTTAAAGAGTTAAAACAACAAAAATATCATGATAAGTTAGTTGGTAAGACTGCGTTAGAAATTGAAACTGCTTGATAAAAGTTGCAGAATTTGAGGTAAAGACCCAAGTCTGGATTGAATTAAAGCTAACTCTGCCATTGGAAAAGGGGTATGGACTCGGACAATTCCTTCTGCCCCAGCCACTTCCCGCAAAGGTGCTATTATATGACTGGGCTGAGAAAACTCAGGGTCCATTAACATTTGAGATTTGGAACGAGTACAAGGGGGTGCATACAGAGGGGAAGAAGTGGGAGAAGAAGAAGAGGATGGTAGTTTCGAACCGCTGACCTTAAGGTTCGCAGCCCGATTTGTAACCACTACGCTACCTAGGAAAGATGAGGCTTTCTAAGATTTACAGCTTCGGAAACCCTATACAGAGTCACTATGAGTCAGAATCGACTCCACGGCACACTACCACCATATATGCATATTGTTGTTGTTAAGTGTTGTTGAGTCAATTCTGATTCATAGTGACACTATATAGGGTTTCTGGGGAGCTGCTGGTGAGTTTGAACCACTGACCTTGCAGTTCAAACTGATTTTGCAATGCAGTGCTTTATTCTACAGCTCTACACCAGGACTCCATATCTACATATAGATATATCTATCTATAGCTAACTACATTTATATCTATATATAGTTGTTAAGTGCTATCGAGTTAGTTCTGACACATATCAACTATATAGCATTTCTAAGGAGCAGCTGGTGACTTTGAACTGCCTAACTTGTGTAGTTCAAACTGACCTTGTGGCCCAGTGTTTATCCTACAGTGCCACATCAGGACTATATATATATATATATATATATATATATACATACATATAATCAATAAACCAAAACCTGCCTGGTGAGTTTGAACCACTGACCTTGCTTATCCTATATTACCAAACCAGGATTCATCAGCTGGGTCCCCTCCCTTCCCATTGACTCTCTCTTCTTCTTTCTCTCTTCCCTTCTGCCTCCTGCCTTCTCTCTCTGGCAGAGGTTACCTTCCTCACCCTGAATAAAAGTCTCTAGATGGGCCGTTTGGTGTGAGGTGTGGTTGATGAGCAGCGCCAGGTTGTTTTCCCTTTCATTGGTGTCAGAAGCGGGATGGCTGAGGCCCCCGATTTAACATTGGAAGGCCCAGGACCCCAATTCTTGCGGGCCCTAACCTGCTCATTTCAACATGCCCTCCCAGCGCCCGCGATTATCTTCCCTGATGCCTTCTCAGCATCCATCACCGGCAGGAGTTAATTCTTCAGCACTTTGGCTAGGGTAAGTCCCCTTTTATGGCTGCCATAGGTGTGGAGATTTGGACCCAAGTAACCAGGACGGCACATAACAACAACAACAACCAGGACATAAGACTCTGTCTGGGACACAGACTGGGCGCCAGGTTCTGCGTCTTCCATAGTGAGTTCGGAACTCACTGAAACAAGTCCGGGATTTGTCCGTTCCATCCCCTGCCCGCTGGAGGGATGCCTCAGAGGGTGGTGCGGCCTTTCTGTTTACAGACCCCCTCCTTGTGGCAGCGACGCCTCCACTGGGAGCCTGGATCTCCCTAACTCAGACAGGGTCTGAGGTGTGAGCACTGTCTAAACCTCAAGAGACGTCTTAGGTTCCAGACACTGTTCGCTGTCTTATTCCTGGTTGCTATGGGTTCCAGGTCCTCCATACCGGCAAACTCCCCTTTAGGGTGTTTGCTTCGAAACCTCGAGGGCTTAGACCTTGAAACTAAGCATCGTATAAGTCTATCTACTTGAATTTGGCCTCAATACAAATTAGACAACCAAAATACCTGGCCGACTAATGGCTTGTTTGAATCAGGTCTAATCCAAGACCTATTTAACTTTTGTGAGCACCAGGGAAAATGACCAGAGATCCCGTATATCCAGGGCTTTTCCTACCTTTGACTTTCTCTTTGTTCCATTGCTTGTACTCCATCAGCCAATTTGACCCAGCTGATGAACCCCCTCCCTATCAAAGAGCCTCCATATGAAGCAATTTACATTACCATGGGTTGGGTCAGGTGCACCTTAGTCCTCAAAGTGATATGCTTGCTTTTGAACATTTTAAAGAGGTCTTTTATAGCAGATTTGCCAAATGCAATGCACATACAAACACACACATACATTAGGAAGATCTGTGTGAGTGATTTAATCTTCAACTCTTTAAAAAAAAAAAAAAAAGGCAAAACTTTTTGTTGTGAATTGGGTAAAGATTTACAAAGTCAATCAAGTTTCTATTCCACAATTTATACACATTTTGCCTCATCTCATTGATTGCAGTTCTCACAGGTAACATCACTTATCCCACTTTCTCCCTGTATTTCTGCTTCCTTTCTTCTTACTATCCTAACCCTTATGAAGTTTGTCTTTGGGTAAGTGTTACCCTTTTGATCTCAAATGATTGATTATTCTAAGGTTTGCATATGTCCCTAGTGTTACAGTTCCCTTTATAGACCTCTGTTCACCTTATGTTGTTGTTATTAAGTGCATTGAGTCGTTTCCGACTCATAGCAACCTTGTATAGATTATCTGAGGAGCAGATGGTGGGTTTGAACTGCCGATCTTGTGGTTTGCAGTCCAGTGCTGATTCTACATTGCCATACTATGAGTCCTGTTCCCCTTATAGACCCATCAATTTTTGGCCTG
Source organism: Chrysochloris asiatica (assembly GCF_000296735.1). NCBI lineage: Eukaryota > Metazoa > Chordata > Mammalia > Afrosoricida > Chrysochloridae > Chrysochloris > Chrysochloris asiatica. The sequence continues at coordinate 2,090,201 of NW_006408580.1, forward strand.
AAAATTGAGCCATAGGGATGAGCTCATTTCCAGACCTGACTGATGACAAAAGACCATAGTCTTGGGGGGTTCATCAATCTCTATCTGACCAATAAGCCTGGTCATTTCTATATCTTCATCATTTTTTGTACCCACATTATAATTTGTACATAAGTGTTTAACAAATGCTGGTTTATCTAAAATGCACTTTATAAATACCACTCAGATTGATTAAAAAAAGAGAGAGAGAGATTAATGGAGACAGCAAACATGTTCATGTCTTGAAAGAGTCACAAGATAGTTATATCATTGTGTCTATTATCCAATGAACAGACATATATATTTAGAATTCCCTTTCTAAGGAACTGTGAGTACACATAAGCAAAGAAGACACAACTTTATCCTTAAGTTGGAATCTTGTAAGAAATAAAAGTCTATCCGAGCCCCTTGCCAAAATTGTCTAAGGGGTGCCTGACTTTTGGGGGATTTGGGAAGTTCCTACAGAAAGTATACTTGTTAGGGAAAATATTGTGGTAGGTTGTTAACCAGAAGGTTGATGGTTTGAATTCACCCAGAGATACCTCAGGAGAAATACTTCTGAAAAATTAACCTTGAAAATTCTGTGGAGCAGTTCTATGCTGAGACACATGGAGTCACCATGAGATGGAGTCTACTCAACAGCAACTAGTTTGGTTTTTGGTTTATTGCTACCTGGAGCTGCAATCTGAATTCAATACTACACTTTACAGAGGGTGGTTACCAGACTTGGAGGAATGAAGGAGCTGAAAGGCTTAGTGGAGACTTGTTATACCCTCTTCATCATTCTTGTCACCTTTTGATCCCTTCAAGGCTATGATAGGCAGAATCCTAAGATGATCCCCAATGATGTCCTTATATGATCCTCTCTCCCCTTTGAGTGTGGGTGGACCTTGTGAATATGCTGAGATATTAATCCTGTGCATGCATTATATAGCAAAAGGGAGATAGCCTAGATGGGTCTGATCTAATCAGATAAATTCCTTAAAAACAGATAATTCTCTATGACTTGTCACAAAAGAAAAAGTCAGAGATTGGAAGCATTCAAAACACTGTCGCTAACTTGAAGATTGTTGTTGTTGTTATGTGCCATGGAGTCGGTTCCAACTCATAGTGACACTGTACAGGGTTTCCGAGGCTGTATATCTTTACGGGAGCAGAAAGCCTCATCTTTCGCCTGCGGAACAGCTGGTAGTTTCGAACTGCTGACCTTGCAACTCGCAGCCCAATTCGTAAACACTACGCTACCAGAGCTGCTAACTTGAAGATGGAGGAGTCTATATAGGAAGGAATGTGGGTTATTGTTTAATAGTCAACAAGGCAATGGGGATCTCAGTCCTCTAGCTGCAAGAAACTGAATTCTGTCAACAATTAGAAATACCCTGAGTAAAGAAGTTTGTCATGTTGTGCTGGACTTCTGACCTACAGTCTCTGTAAACTAATAAATGTATGCCATTTTAAGTTGCTACACTTGTTATTAAGGAGCTCTGGTAGAGTAGCAGCATAGAGTCGGGCTGCTAACCTCAAGATTAGCTAGTTCAAAACTACCAGATGTTCCATGGGAGAAAGATGAGGCTTTCTGCTCCCGTAAAGATTTACAGCTTTGGAAACCCTATACAGGGTCGCTATGAGTTGGAACCTACTCCACAGCACACAACCACCACCACCACCACATTTGTAATTTGTTACTCAGCAGTAGAAAACTAATAGAAGGGCATACACTCTGGATGGATGGTTGGGAATGAAAAGATTAGGAATACTGAAAACAAAATTGATCTCATTCACTTTACTGAGATGAGGTAAGGGAAGTTCAGTGCTAGCTAGCAGAACAGGAGTCAAGCACAAAGAGATGTCTGTCTGTAAAGTACCAAGAGGCTCTTAAGGGCACAAGGGATAAATTATTTAGAGTTGTTATTACATGTGAATATGAGTTTACAACTGTTCTGTAAATTATAATATCCTTTATAGCTTTCTATCCCAATTCTTATATGGTATGTTAATAAGAATAACAAGTGTGCCATGCTGTGGGCCTTACAAGCACTGATGCAAATCCTTGCCATGGAAAAGGAAACCACATGAGTCACTGCATCACATTCTTTCAGAATCCAACTGCTCTCTTAGAACATAGCTGCTTTATTTTTGCAGGTTAGGTAGGTACCCTGGAGGGGGTGAGGCCTTGGACAGGTCTGCTATACAGAAGCAGCAAGTTCACAACAGAATCACAGTGACAACAACAAAAAGTAGTAATGTTCCTAGAGGTTTCTAATTTGTGCAAGGAGAGTAGTTTGGGCCTTGTGCAAATTTATTTCAAAAGAAAACTTCTGATCTAGTGACACATGGTAATGTCTTACTTTACCTTTTAGGTAATGATATAATTGACTCTATGTGAGACAGGGTGGGGCTGGCAGAACTCTGGGACTTGGGCAAACTGCCTGTGCGACAAGGATCAAGTAAGCACCAGATATACAAGAAAGGTTAGACCACATCCTGGGACGTGCCATTACAAAAGAACAGATCACCCATAAAAATTCCGTATTTTACTTCCTTATAAGATACCATATGCGATTAAGAAAGAGCAGACCACCCATAAAAATTCCATACTTTACTTCCTTGTAAGATGTTTTACAGGCTGTACTTGTTTTACCCAGTTCCCTAGGCATGTGTACCTTTAAAGATGACCTTTTGCTGGGGGCAAAGAAGAGTACCAGCTTCTGGAAGGGGCTCAAACCAGAGTCTCAAAGAACTATGCATGTGTTATATCCCAGAATAAGTTTTGTCTGTCCCTTTGCACTGTCCCTGTTCATGAGCTCTTTATTCTTTTCTTCCACTAATAAACCTTTATTTGTGTGGACCTCTGAGCCTTTCTTGGACATTCTTGGTCAGTACAAGGCAAGGATGTAATTGGAGCTTAGCCCCAGGTTGAGGAAAGCCTTTCCTGGTAACATATGAAACCTACTCTGATGAATGAGCTGATGATATAGGTGACTCATACCTACACCTGGATCTACTTTTGGATGTCCATTTCTTTCAGATTCCTTCTAAAACTGAGTTCTGACTCGGATTATGTGCTACCTAGCTTCTCTCAGGAGTCCCTGGGTAATACAAATGGTTAATGCACTCTGCTGCTAACCAAAAGGTGGACGATTCAAGTCTATCTAGAGGCACCTTGGAAGAAAGGCCAAGCAATGTACTTCCAAAAAATCAGCCATTGAAAACCCTGTGGAGCACACTTCTACTTCAACACACATGGAGCTGCTATGAGTTGAAGTCAACTAAATGACAATGGTTATCTTTAACTTCTCTCATTTAGTTAAGGTTCAGTCTCTATAGAGACAGTCAATCTTAACTTGATTCTACATAAAATCAATGTATTTGTAGAGTGTCAATGATAAGGGAATAGCTTGTATGTAATATCTTGAATTAAAGGGAAAAGAAGCATCAAAGGCAGCATTTGCCTAGAGACAAATTCAGAAGGCAGAAACAGATGAGAAAGAACAATGGAAATGAGAAACACACGGAGGAAGCAGGTTGAGTGCTGTTATATTGTGGAGATTGAAATCAATGTCATGAGACAAAATGTGTATGAATTGTTGAGTGGAAAACTAATTTGTTCGGTACACATTTGCCCAAATCACATTAAAATTTTGTTTTGTTTTAAAAGCTTGTGAGCAGTCAATCTAAGATACAACTGTTTGTCTCTTTCTATCTGGAACAACGGAAAGTGAAGAAAACAGAACTAGATGGTGCCTGGCTACTACCACTGACCACTCTGACTGGGAACACAACGGAAGGTCTTGATTAAAGTGGGTAAAAAACATAGGACAAAATTCAAATTTACAGAAAAGACCAGACTTATTGCTCTGATAGAGACTTGAGAAGCCCTGAAAATAGTATCCTAAGTTGATTTTCTAATTTGGAACTGAAAACTCCCAGAGGTCACCTTTCAGTCAAATAATATAAACAGTAAAATATGAAACAAACAGTAACATCCATGGGGGGATGTACTCCATAGAACAATCAATTATAGAGCCCCAAAGGGCAACATTTGATTAAATCAAAGATAAAAAGGCAAGGAGGGGCAGAGGGACCAGATAAATGGAAACAGAGGACCCAAAGTGGGAACTGCGAGACTATGACATGCTCTGGGAATTGCAACCAATACCATGGAACAATCTGTGTATGAATTATTGAATGGAAAACTAATTTGCTGTGTAAATCTTCACCTAAAGTACAATAAAATGTTACAAAAGAAAAGTTAAAAAGAAAGTTTCATGCCTTGCAAATGAAAAATAAATAGAAACATCTACTCCTCTCATGCAGATGTTCTTTAAACATAACACTATAATACTTTTCCTTTATATGGTTCTTTCACCCTTTCAAAAAGTACATGCTCACATGACTCAAAAACAATGACTTTTTCTCACTCACATATTCATAAATGGCAAAGATCAATAACTTCCTATTGAGAAAAACTATATCGAGTACACTATCTGAAACTGACCGAGCTACTCACTACACATCTACCTGATCCGCCATCTTCAAGGAAGGCCTGGTAGTATAGTGGTTAAAACAAACAAACAAACAAACAAACAAACAAAAAACCTGGTTGCGAACCTCGTGGTCAGCAGCTCAAATCCTCCAGGCCCTCCACGTGAGAGAGATGAGGCTTTCCGCAACTTGCAGTTAAACAGCCTTGTGGCTCAGTATTCCGTGTTGTTGTTGGAGCTCCACACTACATGTCTTGCTGCTGTTCGAAGTTCTCGCTGCTTAATTGTACTTCTTAATTGTACATGTTAATTGTACTTCTAAAAAATCTGTACCTAGACCAAGAAGCAGTTGTTCGAACAGAACATGGGAACACTGAATGTTTTAAAATTGGGAAAGGTGTGAGACAGGGTTGTATTCTT
>NW_006408580.1:2112838-2114379 GCF_000296735.1 Chrysochloris asiatica
AGCCTTCCAACCTTCTAAATATTCCTTTATATGTGGTTCAGAGTTCTGGGACCATCCCCTGAGCCTGCTTGGTCAGGTATTCTGTGTTGTTGTTGGCGGAGCTCTTTACTACACATTCACTCACCATCTTGTTTGTTCTCCTGAACCCTTTTTTGCTTTATGTTGTATAGAATTGATAACTACCAAATAAGTTCTTTTCACACTTTTCTCATATGCTTAACAATTACAAAATGTATTTTCCCCTCTGAGAGTTTGCAATGGAAGACACATTCTCCTTATGCCTCCTCTTACCTCCCTCCTTGCATTCAAAACTCCATCCAGTTTTACCCTGGACAAGAGAAAGAACTTTATTCCAGGCAGGACAGCCTGAAGTACAGGTACTGCTGCTGAACCAGGGAGGTAGTATAGAAAGAACTTGACATGTGGAATCAGACAAAACTGGGTCAAAAGTTTAATGCTATGCTCATGAGGTCTGTAATGACAGATACATCTAGATCAGTCAGGGTTAGGTCAACAAAACAGAAAATAGGCTAGGTATTTCAATACAAACAATGATAACACAAAGAGTGAGGTGCTTATACAACTGTTGGAAGGACTGAAGGATCAATAAGTTATCTCTCAGATTCACTGCTAGTTTGCAAACTCAGGAAGATGTTTATTCTCTTCAGGAACATCAAAGAGCATGATTCCCAACGAAACACTTGGCTACTACCTGATAGTGCCTTTTTTAAACTTCGAGATTTTGTTCATTTCATTGAATTCACTTAAAAAGAATACAGAATTGTGCTGGTAACTGAGTTTGGGAAATGTGGTCCCAGTCTTTCAGCCCTTGAAAAACACAAGCGGAATAGAAGGTGGTGTAAAGCATGTATATAGGATATCAACATATCCTATATACAGTATGACAAGGCATAATGTCCCTGAACCTGTGTCCTCCTAATTAAGACAGAGAGTCACACAGATGATTTGCACTCAGTTACTAGCCTCAAGATTAGCAGTTTTAAACCACCCAGCAGTGTTACAGAAGAAATGTCTAGTGATCTGCTTCCGTAAAGATTATAGCCAATATATGGGGTCTCCATGAGTCGAATTGACTCAACAGCAATGGGTTTGTTTAGTTTAATATCCACAGCTATGGCTAGCACAAAAATCCATACAAAGAAATGAGTCCAAAGTTCAAAAACTATTTGTCTTTATCCTCCACTGGAAAAATCATTATTTAATTATATATATATATATATATAAATGTTTTTGAACGGTGCACAAGAAAAGGACTTATCTGTGACTTAAAATTTTACATGTACCTATATATGTATGTAGTTAGGAAACATGGTGGCTCTGTATAATAAACACTAGACTGCAAGCCACAAGGTCAGTAGTTTGAACCCACGAGTTGCTCCTTGAGAAAAAGATGAGGCTTTCCCACAAAGATATGATGTTGTTGTTGTTAGGTGCCATCAAGTTGGTACTGACTCATAGTAACCTTATGCACAGCAGAACGAAACACTGCGCAATCCTGGGCCAACCTCACTACTGTTGCC
>NW_006408580.1:2115199-2116505 GCF_000296735.1 Chrysochloris asiatica
AAGTGTTCTGGAATACTCATACTTCGCAATGTTGTCCATAGCTTGTCATGATCCACACAATCAAAAGCCTTTGCATAGTCAATAAAGCACAGGAAAACATCTTTCTGATATTCTGTGCTTTCAGCCAAGATCCATCAGACATAAGCAATGATATCCCTCATTCCATATCCTCTTCTGAATCCAGCTTGAACCTCTGGAAATTCTCTGTCAATGTATGCTTTCAGCTGTTTCTGTACTACCTTTAGTAAAACTTGACTCGCATGGGACATAAAAGAGATTGTCCTATGATTTCCACATTCTTTTGGGTCAACTCTCTTTGGAATGGGCACAAATATGGATCTCTTTCAATCAGTCGGCCAGATAGTTGTCTTCCAAATTTCTTGGCAAAGATAAGTGAGTGCCTCTTGTGCCGCCTCACTTTCTTGAAAGATTTCAATTTTTATTCCATCAATTCCTGGTGCCTTGTTTTTTGTCAATTCCTTCAATGAACCTTAGACTTCCTCCTTCAGTGTCATTGGCTCTTGATAATATGCTGCCTCTAGAAATGGCCTAACATTAACCATTTCCTTGTACAGTGACTCTGTGTATTACTTCCATCTTCTCTTGATTCTTCCTGCATCATTCAATAATTTGCCCAAAGAATCCTTCAGTTACAAAAGTTGAGGCTTGAAATTTTTCTTCAGTTCCTCCAGCTTGAGAAATGCTGAGCATGTTCTTCCTTTTTGGTTTTCTGATTCCAGATCTTTGCACATTTTTAAAATAATGATTGGCTTTATCTTCTTGAGCTGATTTTTGAAATTTTCTGTTCAGTTCTTGCACCTCCTTATGTTTTCCATATGCTTTAGCATCTCTAAAAAAATACAGATATACAAAGATATATGGCATCTTTGTATATATATGCTTGTATATATGGTTTAGCATCTCTAAAAAATATACAGGTATAAACAAAGATATACAGCCTTGAAAACTCTATATAAGATTGCTCTCAGTAAGAATTGACATGATGGCACTTAACAATAACAACAACCTGTATGTATTGATAAGAATAAAGGCATTAGTGAGCTGAAATGGTGTGTTATTGGCCATTTTGAATCAGACAGTTAGTTATATGGTTTCCTATGCCGGGAATGACAAATATGAAGAGGAATGGTGTTGCACTCATGTTAAGAAAGAATATTTCAAGATCAATCCCAAAGTACAACACGGCCAGTAATGTTGTTGTTGTTGTCAGGTGCCATCGAGTTGGAACCGACTCATAGTGACCCCATGCACAGCAGAACGAAACAATGTCCGATCCTGGGCCAAC
>NW_006408580.1:2117696-2130960 GCF_000296735.1 Chrysochloris asiatica
TGAGATATCAAGGAGATTGTCCGATGATTTCCGCATTCCGTTGGGTCACCTCTGTTTGGAATGGGCATAAACATTGATCTCTTCCAATCAGTTGGCCAGACAGTTGTCTTCCAAATTTCTTGGCAGAGATGAGTGAGTGCCTCCTGTGCTGCCTCACTTTCCTGAAAGTAATAGGCATAAACATATAAGGAAGACCTGTTAATACAACTATTATTCAAATTTAAACACTAAGGATGAAAGTCAAAGTTGAAGGAATTTAAGATTTCTACTAACTTCTTCAGTCTGAACTTGATCAAACATGCTACCAAGACGCAATGATAATTACTGGTGACTGGAATGTGAAAGTTGGAAACCAAGATGAAGGATCAGTGGTTGGAAAATATGGCCTTGGTGATCGAAACAATGCTAGAGATTGCCTTACAGTCTTCTGTAAGACCAATGACTTATTCATTGTAGACCTTTACTTGACAACATAAATGGTGACTAAACACATTTCACCAGATGAAATACACAGGAATCAAATTGACTACATCTGTGGAAGAGATGATGTAGAAGCTCAGTATCATCAGCTAAAACAAGGTCAAGGGCTGGCTGTGAAACAGACCATAAATTACTCATATCCAAGTTAAAGCTGAAGCTGAAGACAATTAAAATAGGTCCATGAGAGTCAAAATACAACCTTGAATTCCCACCTGAATTTAGAATTGACTTCACACATTGAATACTAATGACCAAAGTCCAGGAGAGATGTGGGATGACATCAAAGATATCATATATGAAGAAAGCAAAAAGTCATTAAAAACACAAGAAAACAGAAACTAAAATGGATGTCAGAAGAAACTCTGAAACTTACTCTAGAATGTAGATGCCAAAAGTCAATGGAAGGAATGATGATGTAAAAGAACTGAACAGGAGATTCCAAAGGGCAGTTTGAGAAGACAAAGTAAAGTAATATAAAGAAATGTGCAAAGATTTGAAGTTAGAAAACTAAAAAGGAAAACATGCTTGCTTGATCTTTCTCAAGCTGAAAGACCTAAGAAACAATTAAAGCCTCATGTCTTTTTAATTGGGACTGTCCCACCTCTGAAGGTTCTGGGTGGGGCTCAGGCTTCCACCTAAAAAAAGGCCCCATTTTTCCACAACGGCTTAACAAGAAGCCTATTTCCCTGGATACATTCTAGTACCTATTTAGATAATCCAAACAGTTATAGGCTGCAGATAGGCTTGCAAGCCTTCTGTAATCATATTGCCCAATATTCCTTTCTATCCCACTTAAATGGCTATATTACAGTAGGAGGCAGGGGAAATCAATATCTGCAAAGCAGTCAAGTGCCTTAACATTATTTCCCTTCCTATGTCTCTATCCCTATATCATAGAGCCCAAAGCTGTGAATACATCACAATGTACCTCTATCACATTTAGCCCATGTAGGAGTCCTGACGTGGCTCTGTGGGTTAATGCACTAGACTGAAAAGTTAGTTTGAACTGAAAGGTTGGTGGTCCAAGATCGCCAGGTGCTCCTGGGAAACCCTATACAGGGTCACTATGGATTGGAACTAACTCGACGGCAACAACAACATACAACTCTAAGATTTCCCCTATTATCCCCATTCATCTACCCCCTCCCAATTTGTGCACTACTATTTATTGCCCTCCCTGTCGCCCAAGTTATCATGTGTCTATCCCAAAACTTGTGAGTTACTGTCCCCTCCTTCCTACCCCTGGTAGACATCAAATAATTATTCTTTCAATATGGAAATATTTTCTTACGCTTTTACAGTAATGGTCTTATGCTAATGTATCAGACTGCAAAGTCATTTGAACTGCAAAGTCAGTGGTTCAAGCTCACCAGCTGCTCCTTGCAAACCCTATACAGGGTTGCTATGTGTTGGTCGATGGCACTTAACAACAACAACAACAGCAACAATGGCTAATGAATGGTTTTAAATTAGGAAAGGTGTGTGCCAGGGTTGTACTTTATCATCTTACTTACTCAATCTTTATGTTGAAAATATAATCCGAGAAGCTGGATTATATGAAGAAAAATGTGACATCAGGATAGGAGGAAGACTAATTAATAACCTGTGATATGCAAATGATACTACCTTGCTTGCTGAAAGCTAAGAGGACTTAAAATGCTTCGATATGGGTTGCACTTCAATGTAAAGAAAACAAAAATCATCATTACTGAACAATAAATAACATCCATATAAATGGAGAAAAGACTGAAGTTGTCAGAAACTTCATTTTGATTGGTTCAGCCATCAACACTCATGGAAGCAGCAGTCAAGAAATCAAACGACATATTGCATTAGGCAAATCTGCTACACAAGACTGCTTTCAAGTGTTGAAGATCAAAGATGTCAGTTTGAGGACTAAGATGCCCCTGACACAAGCCATGGTATTTCAATAACCTCATGCATGGGAAACTTGGACAGTGAATAAGGAAGACTGTTGAATTGATGCATTTGAGCTATGGTGTTGGAGGACAATATTAAAAGCACCATGGACTTCTAAAAGAATAAACCCATCTGTTTGGAAGAAGCACAGCCAGAATGCTTACTGGAAGCCAGGATGACCAGACTTCATCTCTCATACTTCAGACATATTGTCAGGAGAGACCAGTTACTGGAGAAGGATATCATATTTGGTAAATGGAGGGTTAGAGCAAAAGAGGAAGACCCCCAATGATATGCTCAAATGTAGCAACTATTATTAGATTGGTGCAGGACTGGGCAGTGTTTTGTTCTATTGTGTGTAGTAGGGTCCCTATGAGTTGGTACCCACTGGATGACATTTAACAACAGCAGCAATAGTTAATGAACCTGAACATTACTTCATATGTTTGCTGGATGCCTGAATGTCTTCCTTGTTGGAGTGTCTGTTCATGTCTTGTGCCCATTTTTTAATTGGGTTATTTGTCTTTTTCTTGTAGATATGTTGTAGTTTCCTGTAAATTTTAGAGATTCGTCCTTTGTCTTATATGTCCTTGCAAAAAAAAAAAATCCCAGTCTGTGGGCTCCCTTTTCACTTTTTTTTGTTGAAATCTTTTGATGCACATGAGTTTTTAATTTTTAGTATGTCTCAATCATCTATTTTGTGCTCTATTGTTTGTGTGGTTTTTGCCATGTTTGATGTATGCCATGTATGCTCTTACATTTGTCCCTATTTTTTTCAATTATGAACTTTATACTTCTGGGATTTACATTTAGAGCTTCAAACCATATTGAGTTAGTTTTTGTATATGGTGTGAGATATGGGTCTTGTTTCATTCTTTTGCAAATCAATTTCCAGTTTTGCCAGCACCATTTATTGAAAAGACTGTATTCCACATTTAATGTATTTTGGTTCTTTGTCAAAGATCAGTTATCTGGAGCCATGGATACTTCTGGTCCCCAAAATTTAAAGTATGAAAAAGGACTCCAAAGACTAGAGTTATGTCTTCAATTAAAAATTGAGCCTCATTCTACAATTGGGGAAATAACTGACATGAGCAGTCATATAGGTGTCAGTTCCCTGTCAAAGCTAAGTTGTTACCTATGCATTCTCTCCATCACCCTTTCAGACAACAGGTCACTTCTGCCATTCTCTAGAGCATTGGCCTTTGTGATAAAGAGATAAAAAGGGAGATTGTTTAGAGCAAGATCTAGAAGGGTTTCAATATTTTATGCCTACCTTCAATTCATTTGAGTGAGATTAGTTGTGAGGGGGAGTTTGTCAGCTTTGCTAGCTAGCCCATCTGCTATTTCTGAACTATTTTGAGCATGCTTTTTGCTAGGAGTTCCTGGTACAAGTGGAGGCAGAAAGTGACTGTGTTCATTCTTACTCATACTAATTAAGGCATGCTCAGCTTTCACATACTTCTCATAACTGAGCTTTGAGACTAATATTAGCTGGTCTATTGTAGCAATTGCACTTATTTTCTCTCCCAATTTAATTTCATTTGCAATTTTTCTTCCTCATGAGTATTCTTTAAAGATAACATCTCTACTGAAAACTCTGTCTTCCCAGGTACCTTTGTGTGAATTAACGAAACCTGTGTTAACTCAATAGCACACTTCAGTTCATTTGCTTAACTGTATTAAAATAGCTTTTCTCTTTCTTGCTGTTGTTAAGTGCCATCGACTCAGTTCCAACTCACAGGGACCCTGTATAGGGTTTCTGAGGAGTGGCTACTGAGGCTGAACTCCCAACCTTACAGTTCAAACAGACCTTGCAGTTCAAACACATTAATCCATAGCGCCGCACCAGGACTCCTTCTATTTTTGGTGGTGGTGGTGGTTGTGTGCCATGGAGTCGTTTCCAACTCATAGCAACCGTGTATTGGGTTTCTGAGGCTGTAAATCTTTACGGGAGCAGAAAGCTTCATCTTTCTCCTGCCTTCTCTTTTTTTAGTGAGAAGTAATTATCTTTCCATCTCTTCAGTTTAGCATTGAACTTTCTTATTAATTTCTTTGTTATTATGTAAGGGCCTAATTCATAATCCATTAAAGTTTATTCATAGAAATGAAGAAGCTGATCTCTTCAACAGTGGCTGAAGTGGAGGAAAATGTGAAACCTTCCTTGTAAGCAGTCGTGATTTGGACATGTTGGTTTACATTTCCTGAGATTTCATTTTGTTTTGTTTGGAAGCCTGTGTTTTCATAGTCCATAAACAATCCTCTCAGCTCATGTCTACATGACACATATCATAAACCAGACTACTTGATCAATGAAATAAAGCAACTGGACAGTTATAGTTAGTCTTTTCAAACTTGAGACAGGTGTCTGATACTTAGAGGAAAAGCGCAGTTTTTTATGTTGTTGCTCAAAATAAAAAATAAAGGCAGAGATCCCACAAATCCACAACAGTCACCCTGACTCTGCTGATACATTTTGTACTAAATTTCAGCAAGAGAAAGCTTTTATTCATGGGCATTGTGATTATGCCTCAAGCAATTATGGAAAGATGGTTCTAGGAATAAGAACTAGATATATTTATCTTGCAGCTATTTATTGCTTTCAGAAAAAATATGCCCAGTGGTCAATTGTGCACATAAATCGTTAGCTGTAGAAGACAATCATGAAGCATTCTTTAAAAAGAGGTACTTTCAAAATAAAAAGGTCAACATTTTTAATAAAAAAGGGAACAATGCTAAAATCAATTGCACATATTTTGTAGATATTTGAATTAACTATTGACAGTTGTACCACTGAATATAAAAGTTGTTGTTGTTTATGTTAGGTGTTGTTATTTATGTTATGTTGTTTATGCTATCAAGTTGATTTCAACTCATAGTAATCTTATACACAACAGAACAAAACACTGCCTGGTCCTGTGCTGTCCTCACAATCATTGCTAAGCTTGAACCCATTGCTTCTGCCATGGTGCCAATCCATCTCATTGGGGATCTTCCTCTTTTTTTGCTGACCTATTATGATTTCCTTTTCCAGGGACTATTCCCTCCTGATAATATGTCCATTCTGGCTTCCAAGGAGCATTGGGGTTGTACTTCCTCCAACACAGTTTTGTCTGTTCTTCTAGCAGTCCATGGCACTTTTGATATTCTTCTCCAACACCATAATTTAAATGCATCAACTCTTTTATGGTCTTCCTTATTCACTGTACATTGTCTACAAGCAATATGAAACGTACTAAGACAGACTAGAAAAAAGAAGAGGTGGACTATTTCTGAATGTTTAGCCACTAAAAATCTTATGAATACCAGTGGAACATTGTCAGATAGCAGCAGAATATTGAATATTGAAACATGATGAATAGTACCAGAATATTGTCAGATATAGTGCTAGACGATGAGCCCCTCAGGTTGGAAGTCACTCAAAATACAACTGAGGAAAACCTGCCTCCTCAAAGTAGAGTTGACTGTGACGATGTGAATGGAGATAAACTTTCAGGACCTTCATTTGCTGATGAGGTACAACTCAAAATGAAGAAACTCAGCTGTAAACATCCATTAGTAATCAGAACATGGGATATATGAAGTATGAATCTAGGAAAACTGGAAGTTTTCAAAAATGAAATGGAACACATAAAGAGCCTAGGATTAGTGAGCTGAAATGAACTGGTATTGGCCATTAATCTGAAAATCATATGGTTTACTATGCTGAGAATGACAAATTGAAAAGAAATGGCATTGCATTATTAAAAGAACACTTTGAGATCTATCTTGAAGTATCATAGTGTCTATGATAGGATAATAGCCATATGCCTACAAAAAAGACCAATTAATATCACTATTATTCAAATTTATGCACCCAACACTAAAGCCAGTTATGGTGAAATTGAAGAATTCTATCAACTTTTTCAGTCTGAAATTGATCAAACATGCAATCAAGATGTATTGATAATTACTGATGATTGGAATGCAAAGGTTGGAAACAAAGAGGAAGGATCACTGGTTGGGAAATATGGCCTTGGTGATAGAAACGATGCTGGAGATAGCATGAAAAGAATTCTTTAAAAAATTTTTTATTGTAAATTGAGAAAGATTTACAGACAAGATCATCAGCTTTACATATAACAAATCACACACTTTGTTTCATCTCCGTGATTACATTCCCTTCTGTGCAAAGACAGTTATCTTGCTTCCTCCCTGTGGTTCCTATTTGCAATCCACCCACCTTCTTATCCCTTCTCAATTTTGTCCTTAGGAAAAGGCTGCCCTTTTGATTTTGAATGATTGACAATTTCATGGTGAGCATACCTTACTAGTGCTAATGTATCCCCCTATAAACAAACCTATCTACTGCTTGGCTGAAAATTGGGCCACAGGATAAGTTCCTTTACAGACCTGAAGGGTGGTAGAGGACCAGAGTCTCAGGTTCTTCTCATTTCTTTCTGACCAGTAATCCTGATCTTTGATTTTTTAATGAAATAATTTTGAATTTTGTTCCACATTTTCTCCCACTCTATCCAGGACCCTCTAATGTGATCCCTATCAGGGCAGTTGGTAGTGGTAGCCAGGCACCTTCTAGTTTTTCTGGTCTCTGATTCGTGGAGACTGATAGTCACATTCGCCTACAAGGAAGACCAATTAATACCACCATTATTTAAATTTATGCACCAACCACTAATGCCAGCAATGATGACATTGAAGAATTCTACCAACTTCTTCAATCTGAAATTTATCAAACTTGAAATCAAGATGTATTGATAATTACTGGTGATTGGAATTTAAAGGTTGGAAATAAAAAGAAAGGATCATTAGATGGGAAAAATTGTCTTGGTGATAGAAACAATGCTGGAGGTCACACAATAGAATTTTGCAAGACTTATTTATTGCAAATACTTTTTTTTTTTTTTAAAACAACATAAAAGATGACTATACACATGCACCTTACCAGATGGGATACAGAGAAATCAAATTGACTACATCTGTGGAAACAGCCTGTGTAAAAGTTCCATATTATCAGCCCAAACCAGGCCCAGTGGAATAGACTATCTTGCTCATATGCAACTTCAGGCTAAAGCTGAAGAAAATTAAAACAAATTCACGAGAGGCAAAATTTGACTTCAACATATCACACCTGAATTTAGAGAGCATCTTAAGAACAAATTTGATGCATTAGATACTAAGACCAAACACAAGAAGAGCTGTGGGATGACATCAAGAACATCACACAGGCAGAAATCAAAAGTGGATTCCGACTCATAGTGTCCCTGTATAGGGTTTCCAAGGAATGGTTGGTGAGTTTGAACCACTGGCCTTGCAGTCCAGTGCTTATCCTACAGTGCCATACCAGGACTCCATTTTGTTAGTGATATGCAAATTACAAACATATATTATTTCTTCCTTGCAGCAGATTGCCTAAAGATTTTTTCTACCTGTTGTTGTTGTTCCTAAGTGCCGTCGAGTCGGTTCCGACCCATAGCGACCCTGTTCAGGGTTTCCGAGGGTGTAAATCTTTGCGGGAGTAGAAAGCCTGATCTTTCTCCCGCGGAGCAGCTGGTAGTTTCGAACCTCTGACCTTAAGGTTCGCAGCCCGATTCGTAACCACTACGCTACCAGAGCTCCTTTTTCTACTTAATACTTTATTAATTAGATGAATTACACAATAGAGTCCGGGTGTGGTACTGTGGGTTAATGCACTGGACTACAAAGTTGGTTTGAACCACAAGATTAGCAGTTCAAGCTCACCAGCTGTTCCTTGAAAACCCTATAGAGGGTCACTATGAGTTGGAACCAATTCCATGCACTTAACAACAGCAACAATATGTTTTCATTTTATTCATTCATTTAATAAATATTGAACACCGACATTGTGTCAGGCACTTTTCTAACAGCTTTGGTTATAGTGGTGCATAATAAAAAGAATGTTTTCATGAAGCTTATGCCTAATCAGGGGAGACATCAAATAAAAAATATCAAGTTAGTGCTTTGCATTATTTATTTATAAAGAAAAATAGAAGATAGTATGTCAATGACACTTTTTGATAGGATGGTATGGAAAGCACTCTGATGAATTGACATTTTAGATGAAAAACAGAATTATAAAACTTTTATTGTACATTTTACAAATATTTTGGGGTTAGTCAAACTATTTACATTAAATATTGTCTCCACATCTAGAAATATGATATATGTGTTAACTCATTCAGATTTTCTTTGATGAATTTCATGCTTTCTTTAATATAGATCTTGTCTTGTTAAAACTATTTAGGGTTTTAAATAAGTTAACTTTCATTGTCAATGAAATATTTTGTTATTATGATTTCCACTGGACTGCAAGGTAGGTTTGAACTGCAAGGTGGGTGGTTCAAACTCACCAGCTGCTCCTCAGAAACCCCATACAGGGTCACTATGAGTTGGAACTGACTCCAGGGCACTTTAACAACAACAACAATGTTGACATATAGGAAAGGTATAATTTTGAAAATATGTAATTTTTAAAACCTAGGAGCCACAGTAGCATAGTGGTTATGAATCGGGCTGTGAACCGCAAGGTCAGCAGTTTAAAACTACCAGCTGTTCCGTGGGAGAAAGATGAGGCTTTCTGCTCCTGTAAAGATTTACAGCCTTGGAAACCCTGTACAGGGTCGCAATGGGTTGGAACCGAATCCACGGCACATAACAAAAACAACAACTAACCACCAAGATCTGTAGTTCAAACCCTCCTACTGCTCAGTGGGAGCAAAGTAAGATTGTCTGCTCCTGTGAAGATTCACAGCCTTGGATAATTTATACAGGGTCGTTATCAGTTGTAATTGACTCAATGCCAATTGGTTTGGTTTTGGATTCTCTTCTGACTATAAGCAATGTATCTAGGCAAACAATCACAAAATCATTTTAAAAAATGCATTGGCTATGTTCTTTAGGGCAAAATGAATAATAATAGCAGTCATACTGGTCATTTTTTTTGTCATCTTGACTTTAAGGAATCCTTATAACATTACACCATTGAGGGTAATACTTACCATTACTGTCCTATGTCAAATTCTTCTTTTTCAAATTTACTTTTCATTTCATGATTTGGTAAGTGGTTTAGCAGAACTTAGTATTAAATTTTTCTATATGCTTTTGGAATCTTTTAATGCTAACATGACACTGTTTTCTAGTTTAATCTATGTGGGGAATTAGACTCTTGCTTTATCAGGATGAACACTTGTTCAAAATGTATTAATCCTGGAATGCATTTGCTAATGTTAACTGCATTGCTCTCTGTATTCGTTGATAAAATTGGTATATAATTTGTGTATGTGTGTGTTCATTTACCTTACAAAGTTTTGATATCATAGATATGCTAGCCTTTTGGAATGAGTTGTGAAACACTCTTCTTTCCAGAGTGTTTTGATAGAATTTTCTCCTAAAATCATCTTTATCTGGTGTCTTTGTGTGGAGTAACTAACTTTTCCAAATTTTCCTGTGGTCATTAGACTACTGAGGTGTTCTGTCTTACCTTCAGTCCATTTTTGTAATTTGAACAGAAGAGAATATTTGCAAGCATATACAATAAAAACAAATCAGTAAATAGACTATGAAAAAATGCTTTCAATGACCATTTTCTTTAATCTGGTTTCATTAATTTGTTCTAATACTTCCTATGTGTATTAAAATTTTGATGATAAGCTGGAAGGATTTTTCATAATAAATTCAGTATTATGATTTTTCTCTGGAGTAAAAGAAAAATTGGAGCGAGTAGAAATGTGCATCCTTTAGGTTTTGAGCTATAATGGTTTTTAAACATGCTTTTTCCCCTATCCTAACTCATGATTACGAATCGGGCTGCAAACCTCAAGGTCAGCAGTTCAAAACTACCAGCTGCTCCATGGGAGAAAGATGAGGCTTTCTGCTCCCATAAAGATTTACAGCCTCGGAAACCCTGTTCAGTGTTGCTATGGGTTGGAACCAACTCGATGGCACTTAACAACAACAACAAACTCATGATACTTAGTAGAAATATATATATATAGTAATTATAGCCTCTAAGTGCATAGCTCTTTGTATGGCATTTTTTGTTGCTGTTGTTGTCAATGCTTAATTTTATCCCATGTTGTCAGAGAAATCATCAATATGAATTTGTCTTTTAGAATGTATTGGGATTTTCTTTGAGCCATAATGCATAGGTCTGTTTTAGTAAATGCTCCATATCTGAAAAAAAAAAAAAAAGAAGATAGTCTCTATTTGTTGGATGTAATATTCTATATGGGTTTATGAAGTCAACCTTTAATTGGATTGATACTCCATATTGAATTTATTTTAAGGTTACTCAATATGTCAAGTGGTGTCCTGCTGTGGCACTGTAGAGCAAACACTGGACCCCAGGGTTGATTTGAACTGCAAGGTAGGAGGTTCAAATAAACCATCCGCTCCTTGGAAACCCTATACAGGGTTGCTATGAGTCAAAATGATTCAACAACACTAAAACAATAACAGTATGTCAACATGTGAACAAGGTGATTTTGTGGTCCAGTGCTTATCTTACAGAGCTACACCAGGACTCCAATTCACTCATTAGTTCAATAAATATTTACCAAGGACTTACTATGTGACAGGTCCTATTACTTTAACAACTAAGGATATAGTTGAGAGAGTCCTGGTGTGGCACTGCAGGATAAACGCTTGACCACAAGGTCAGTTTGAACCATAAAGTTGGTGGTTTAAACTCACTAGCCATTCCTTGGAAATCCTATAAAGGGTCACTATCTATGAGTTGGAACTCACTTAGTGACACTTATGGAACATATATATATAAAACTTCAAGACTAAAATGGACTAGGAAGGAGAGGCAGACCACTTATGAATGGTTAGCCACTGAAAACCACTGTATCTGCAATAGCAGCAGAACATTGTCAGATATAATGCCAAAATATGAGCCCCTCAGGTTGGAAGGCAATCAAAATATGATGGGAGAAGAACGGTCTCCTCAAGGTAGAGTTGATCTTAATGACATGAATGAAGCAAAACTTCTGATACTTTTATTTGTTAATGTTGTATAATTCAAAATGGGAAGAGCTGCAAACATCTATTAATAATCAGAATATGGAATGTAAAAAGTATGAATCTAGGAAACTGCCAAAAAATGAAATAGAACTCATAAAGGTATCTAGGCATTAGTGAACTAAAAAGACCTGGTTGGTATTAGCTAAGTATTATAATGAAATGTGCAAAGACCTGGAATTAGATGTCTCCTGGGTGAGCAACTTGTTTGTTCTTATAGTAATCAGTCGGTCTGTATTGTTTTGTATTTTTCCTGTAGATCTTTCTTTCAAGAAGTATCTTTTGTTCTTCTACCTGCTCCATGATGGTCTGCTTGTCCTTTCAAGTGGAAATTTTCCACCTCTGAAGATTCTGGATGCTGTTCAGGATTCCACCTATGGTTATATGTAATGCAGAGGCTCTGCAGGAAGTCTCCTTCACTGGGCACTTTGTAGCCCCATTTAAGGTATTCCAATCAGTTGTAGGCAGAAGACAGACTTAAACAATCTTTCTGTGATGATATTTCTGGCTATCCCTTTCTCTCACCTTCCAGTGTCTATTTCATAATGGTATGCAAGGGAAACCAAGATTCAAAAGACAGCCAAGCTTCTTAACATCATTTTCCCCCTTTTACCCATTCCAACCATATCTTAATCCCTGTATCTCAGAGCCCTGTTGTTGCAAGGTTGTGCATGCATCATTCTTTATCTTTGTCCCACTTAGCCCATGCAAATCTGCCTAATTGTTCTCCCATCTGCTTTGTTCGTCCATTCCCCTACGCCTTCTTGTATATTGTCCCTTCCCCAGCACCCAAACTATCCTTTGTCTAGTCCCTACCCTGTGGTCTACCTTCCCCTCCCTCCCCTCATCCCATCACCCACATTCCAGCAACCAGCAAAGAATCACCCCCACATTAGTATGGGTTCTTTTTCTTAGTCACAAAGGGAGAAATACTACATAGGACCACTACTCTAAAAGACTGACTAATTTCACTCAACATAATGTCCTCAAGGTTCATCCATGTTATGCGGTGGCTTGCAGCTTCCTTGTTATTCTTCAAGGTAGCATAATATACTATAATGTACCACAGTTTCTTTATCCATTCTTCAGTTGGTTGGCACTTTTGCTGTCTCCATCTTTTTGCTTTTGTAAATAGTGCTGCTATGAACGTTGGTGTGCATACATCTACTTGTGTGTGTTAAGGCTTGTATTTCTTGTGGGAAATCCCAAGTAGAGGAATTTCTGTATAATAAGGTATTTCTATTTCCAACCTTCTGAGGAAGCACCATATTGCTTTCCAGAGAGGTTGGATCATTTTACATTCCCAGCAACAATGCAGGAGTGTTCCAATCTCTCCACAGCCCCACCAGCATTTATTGTCCTCTACTTTTTTGATCTTTGCTGTTATTGCTGTTGTGAGATGATATCTCATTGTTGTTTTGATTTGCATTTCTCTAATGGCAAATAATGAACATTTCTTCATATGTTTGTTGGCTGCCTGACTCTCCTCCTTGGTGAAGTGTCTGTTCATGTCCTGCGCCCATTTTTTAATTGGGTTATTTGTCTTTTTCTTGTAGAGGTGTGGTAGTTTCCTATATATTTTAGAAATAAGTCCCTTGTCTGATGTGTCATTGCAAAAGATTTTTTCCCATTCTGTGGGTTCCCTTTTTACTCTTCTGTGAAGTCTTTTAATGCACAAAAAGTTTTTAATTTTTAGCGTGTCCCACTCATCTATTTGCCTACTTTTGTTTGTGTAGTTTTCAAAATGTTTGGTAGTCTGTGTATTCCCTGAATTAGTGCCCTCACATTTGTCCCTATTTTTTCATTGATGGCCTTCATAATTCTG
>NW_006408580.1:2135985-2141792 GCF_000296735.1 Chrysochloris asiatica
GTTAATTTTCTTTGAGGTTGCCTTATAGTCCATTAACTTTTCTCTCCATTTAGTGCAATCTATTTTATCCTGTAATCTACCTGACCTTCTCACCATCTGGATCTCTGTTCCTATGTGTTTATTTTCTTTTATATTGTAATTGTTTTGATCATAGACTGACCTCCCAGATTCTCTAAGTTTATTCTTACAGTGTTGTTCTTTTCTCGACTCTTCCTTCTGTCGATTTAATTCTGGGAGGTACTTCCATGTATGTCAATCTCTGGTTGTTGTCTGTTCTTGTTAGTTCTCAGTCCAGAGAACTCCCTTTAGCATATTTTATAGCCCAGGGTTGGCTTTGGCAAAATTCCTTAGCTTCTGTTTATCCTAGAATATTTTGATTACACCTTTGTATTTGATTGATAGTTTTGCTGGATAAAGGATTCTTGGTTGGCAATATTTTTCTTTCACGGTTTTATATATGTCTACCCATTGCTTTCTTGCTTGCATGATTTCTGCTGAGAGATCTGAGCTTAATCTGACTTGCTTGCCTTTGTATGTAACACTTCTGTTTTCCCTGGCTGCTTTCAGAAATGTCTCCTTATCTTTGATTTTGGAGAGCTTGATTATGATATGTCTTGGTGATTTTCTTTTGGAGTCTATCCTTCCTCGGGTTCGTTGAGCTTCTTGAATATTTATCTTTTCACTTTTCATGCTGTTTGAGAAATTTTCTTCCAGCAGTTCTTCAACTATTTCCTCTGTGGACTTGTGTGATTCTTCTTGTTTTGGAATGCCCATAATTCATAAGTTATTCCTTTTAATGTTGTCCAACATGAATCTTAGACTTCTAGATTTTTTATCATTTTTTCTGCTTGCTCTTCTATCTTAGTGGTATTGAGAGATTTGTCTTCC
Source organism: Chrysochloris asiatica (assembly GCF_000296735.1). Taxonomy (NCBI): domain Eukaryota; kingdom Metazoa; phylum Chordata; class Mammalia; order Afrosoricida; family Chrysochloridae; genus Chrysochloris; species Chrysochloris asiatica. The sequence continues at coordinate 2,136,874 of NW_006408580.1, forward strand.
AGCTCACTGGCTCTGCCTTCCATCTCTTCTATTCTACTCCTTTGCCCTTTCAGAGTACTGTCAATTTCTATTTGATATTCTTTTTGAATTGTTTCCAATGCTGTATCTATCTTATTTGATTGTTCCCATTGCACTTTCCTGACTTCTTCCTTATTTTTCTCAACTCCATTGTAAAGTGTTTTGAAACATTTTATAGTCATTTTTCTGAATTCCTTCCCAGGCATTTCCAAAGCCTGCCCTCCTTCCAGAATGGAGTCCAGGTCTATGTCTAGGTCATTTCTCTCAGACATTTTATCTTGGTTCTGGACTTGTGCTTATATGGTCATCTGCTTTTGCTTCTTGGACATGTTTAGTGTTTATCTGTGGCCTTAATACTTAATTGAGTATGTGTTTTGATATTTTTTTATGCTTTCCAATTCCTTCCAGGTAGATGTGATTAGGATGTGGGCTTCCGTTTTCACTCTTCTTATTGCTTAACTCAGAGTAACTGTCACAGGTGTTGTCTTCCTCACTGGTATATGGCAGTTGGTAGTGGTTCTTGCCTGGGTCTTGGTGTTTTATAGAGTGTGATTGTAGCTTGACTATATGGCAGCAGTTGCTTTCTCTTCTTGGATAATATAGGGAGACAAAAAGTTCCCTAAAGGTAGAAGTGGAAGCATAAAACAGCAAAACAGCACCAACAAAAAAAACCCCAAGACACCCCCCCCCAACAACAACAACAAAACCAAAGTAGACTGAATACTGCAGTCTATAATCACAGAAAAGGGAGAGGAGGTAGATAAGAAGAAAAAAAAATTCTGTAACCTAATAAGAGTATGACTTTAATGTCCTCTCTTCAGCTTCTTGCTTTCAAAGCTGCCTGTGAGATTTCAAGATGACACTCTTGGTTGTTATGCTATACCTCAGGCTTTAATTTAATTTTTGGCCTTTTTTTTTTTTTTTTTTAAACTCTCTTTCCCTCTCTACAGCCCTGTCCTGGCCTTTCTGGTATTTAAAAAAATAATAATAATGTTCAAGGCCTGATCTTGGGCAGAGTATCTGTGTGCATGTGTGGCAGAAGAACCCACCAGTGGTGAGGGTGGGGGTTGTCCACTTGCTCAGGCACCCCCTCCAGTTAATGAGAATGGAAGTGTGCAAACATTGGGGGTGGTGGGGCCCAATGACTAGATACCAAAAAAAAAAAAAAAAAAAAAAAAAAAAAAAAAAAAAAAGAAAATCAGAACAAAGCAAAACTTACAAAGTGTATTGTTCACCTTTGCCCCAAGGTTCCCATGGCGTTTTTCCATGGTGTTTCTGCTCCCCCACTTGGTCTTACTGTTTGGTCTCACCCAAGATGTTGGCTCCGGGTCTCTAAGCCCAGCAGATTCAAAAGTACTCAATTTCTTACTTCAGTTTCAAGTTCCAATAGCTGTAAGCCTTCAAACTTTTAAAATATCCCTAGCTATTGGTTCCGAGTTTCGGAGCTCTGCCTTGAATCTGTTTTGCCTGGTATTCTGTGGTATGGCTGGCGGCGAACCTCACTGCACCTCCACCCTTGCCTCCATCAAGCCCCCACTTCCATCTTCTTTTGATGTTTCCGATGTCATCCGGTATTTTTTCCAGAGAATCCTACAATACCTGAGACGTGAATTTTTTTCTTTAAAAATTAAGCCTCAGATAGTAAGTTTTCTAACTAAAATTGTTGTTGTGGTTGTTAGGTGCTATTGAGTCGGTACCAACTCATAGTGACCCTGTGCATAAAGAACGACACACTGCCCGGTCCTGGGCCCACCTCACAATTGTTGCTATGTTTGAACCCATGGATGCTACCACTGTTCCAATCCATCTCACTGGGGGTCATCCTCTTTCTCTGACCCTCTACCTTACCAAACATGATATCCTTCTCCTGGGACTTGTCCCTCCTGACAATAATACTTTGTACATTCCATGTTCTGGTTATTAATGGATATTTATAGCTGTTTCTCTTAATTTGTGTTGTGCCCCATCAGCAAATGAAGGTCTTGAAGGCTTTACTCCATTTGCATCATCACAGTCAACTCTACTTCTTCGCCAGTCGCATTTTGAGTGCCTTCCAACCTGAGGGGCTTATTTTCCGGCACTATATCTGACAGTGTTTCTCTGTTATTCATAAGGTTTTTGGCGACTAAATATTTGGAAGTAGCTCATCTCTCCTTCTTCCTAGTCTGTCTTCATCTGGAAGCTCATCGTGGGTGACCCTGCTGGTATTTAAAATACCCATGGCATAGCAGTTTCCAGAATCTCAGCAACACACATGACAAACTGACAGATGAGTGGTGGTAACTAAAGTTACCTGTTATTAGCTGCCAATTAACTATTGTAGTTTTTCCTGTTGTTGTAATTGTTTTTGATGTTTATTAGTATTATACATTCATTTGTGGCTATTAGAATTTCTGTCTTTCCTTTAATCATACACTGTCTTCATAGACACTGGCTAAGGAATGGTTAAATGGTAGAATAATGTGTAAGAGATGAAAAGCTGAAAAGACCAGAATTATTTGACCCAGTAGAGAAAGGTTTGGCTGGGAGAGGAGAGTGTTGTTACAGAATTGTGTTATGCTATTCTCAGAAACTCTATACAGGGTCACTGTGAGTTCGAACCAACTCAACTGTACTTAGCAACAACATACCAGTTCAAGAGATTATGTGGTTAATTAGGAAAAAGATCAGAAACCTAAATAAAAAACATACAAATAATATACCTGAATTATTTTTTAAATTTCGAGATAATTGTAGATTCATATGCAACTGTAAGGAACAATACAGATCTCCTGTGTAACCTTTGCCCATATCCCCCGATGATAACATATGCAAAACTATAGTAAAATATTGCAACTAGGATACTGGCATTGATACAATCAAGATAACGAAAAGTTTAATCACCTAAAAGGATCCCTCATGTTGCTCTTGCATAACCATAACCATTTCTCTGCTCCTTTTCCCTCTCTCATCCATGGCCCCTGGCAGCTACTAATTTGTTGTCCATTTCAATAATTTTTGTCATTTCAAGAATGCTATAGCCATGTCCAAAGTATGAGAGATGAAGTTTGGCCATCCTGGCCTCCAAGGAGCACTCTGGCTGCACTTCTTCCAACACAGATCTGTTGGTTCTTTTAGCAGCCCATGGCACTTTCAATATTCTCCTCCAACACCATAACTCAGAAGCATCAATTCTTCCATGGTCTTCCTTATTCACTGTCCAGCTTTCATATGCATAGGAGGTTATTGAAAATACCATGGCTTGAGTCAGGCTCACCTTAATCCTCAAGCTGACATTTTTGCTCTTCAACACTTTAAAAAGGTCTTGTGCAGCAGATTTGCCCAATGTAATACGTCGGTTGATAATTGCCTTTAGGTCCATTCAAGTTGTTGCTGCACCAATAGTTTGTTACTTTTTATTGTTGAGTTTTATTCCATGACTGGAATGTACCACAGCCTATTTAAGGATATCTGAAAAATTTCCAGCTTTTGGCTGGCTATTATAAATAAAGCTAATTCATTCATGTATAAGTTTTCATGTGAACACATTTCTCTGGGATAAATACTCAACAGTTCAAGTTTGGGGTTGTATGGTAAGTGCGTGGAACTAGGAGATGCAACAGTTAAGCACTCAGTTGCAACTGAAAGGTTGGCAGTTTGAACTTACCCAGCTGCTCTGTGTGAGATAGACCTGGCAATCTGCTTCTGAAAAGACTGTTGTTGTTGAGTGCCCTTGAGTTGGTTCCGACTCACAGTGACCCTGTATAGGGTTTCCAAGGATAAGTTGAACTGTTGACTTTGCAGTTAATGGTTCAGTGCTTAAGAAACCCTATGGAGTAGAAAATATACTCCACAGTACCTAACAGTAACAATAACATAGTAAGTACAGGTTTGGCTTTCTAAGAAAGTGCTTCACACTCTTTCAGAGTAAATGAACAATTTTCCATGAGACCTGAGCTGCTAAACAGAAAATCCCAACTCAAGCCCACCAGCTGTTCCTCATAGAAAGATGAGATTGTCTGCTCCTATAAAGATTTAGAGTCTCATGAACCCTATGTAGGGTCGCTATGAGTCAGAATTGACTCTGTGGTAATGGATGCTTTGCTATCAGCAATATATGAGCTTTGAAGAAAAGGTGGAGAAGCAATGCAATGGAGGAAGATTACACTTTTTAAACTGGAACAATTGGACCTTCATAGGCAAAAAGAAAATAAAAAGAACTTTGATCTACATCTCATACCTTATGTTAAAAAAATAATTCAAAATGGACCACAGACTTAAATGTAAAATGTAAATATATACAACTTCTAGGGAAAAAAATGTAGGAATATAGCCTCATGATCTAGAGCTTGGTAAAGAGTTTTTACACTTAATAGTTTCTCTGAATCCTCATAAGCATTAGGTGTCACTATTTTTTTTATTATAGTCATTCTTATAGGTGTGTAGTGATATCTCACGGTGATTTAAATGTGCATTTTTCTGATGGTTAACAATATTGAACATTCTTTCATGTGTATATTTGGCATTTGTATATTCTCTAGTTAAATTTCTGTTCAGATATTTTGACCATTTTCTCATATATTTAATTTTTTTTTTTTTTTTTTTTGAATCTGAGAGTTCTTTAAATATTCCAAACACTAATTACCTTTCTCAGGTTTGCAAATATTTTCTTTCAGTTTTTTGTTTGTCTTTGCACCTTCTTAACAGGGTCTTTCACAGAACCAAAGTTTTCAGTTTTGATGTTTAATTTATCACTATTCTTTTTATACATCATGCTATTGGTCTCTCGTCTGTCTGTCGTGCTGTGGTGGTTTGAGCTGCTGTGATTCTGAGGGCTATGCCACTGGTGTTTTAAATAACCAGCAGGGTCACTCATGGTGGAAAGGTTTCAGATGAGCTACAAAACAAAGACAGACTAGGAA
>NW_006408580.1:2141892-2142731 GCF_000296735.1 Chrysochloris asiatica
ATTAGTGCCCTCACATTTGTCCCTATTTTTTCATTGATGGCCTTCATAATTCTGGGATTCACATGTAGGTTTTTAATCCATGTCGAGTTGGTTTTTGTATAAGGTGTGAGATGAAGATCTTGTTTCAGTCTTTTGCATGTCACTTCTGCTTGCACCATCTGTTGAAGAGACTATCACCTCCCCATGTGATATATTTAGGTGTTTTGTTACAAATCAGTTGGCTGTATGTAGATGGGTTGATTTCTGGATTCTTGATTCTGTTCCATTGATCAATGTATCTTTCATTGTACCAATATCAAGCTGTTTTGACCACTGTAGCCGTGTAGTAAATTTTGAAGTCAGGGAATGAGAGGTTTCCAACCTTATTCTTCTTCTTAAGCAGTACTTTGTTTATCCTGGGTCTCTTTCATTTCCATATGAAGTTTGTAATTGTTTTTTCCATCTCTTTGAAGAACATTGTTGGAATCTGGATTGGGATTGCATTATATGTGTAAATTGCTTTCGGCAGTATTGACATTTTCACAATGTTAAGTCGTCTTATCCAGGAGCATGGTACATTCTTTCATTTTTGTAGGTCTCTTATAGTTGTGTTTTGTAGTTTTCTTTGTATAAGTTCTTTGTTTCTCTGGTTACATCTATTTCTAGATATTTCATCCTTTGAGTGGCTATTGTAAATGGTATTGCTTTCCTAATGTCCTTTTCAGGGCTGTCATTATTAGTATAGAGGAATCCAACTGATTTTTGTATGTTGATCTTACATCCTGCCACTTTGCTGAATCTTCCAATGAGGTCTAATAGCTTTTTTATTGAGTTTTTGGCTATGTATAGGATCATATCAT
>NW_006408580.1:2142831-2151651 GCF_000296735.1 Chrysochloris asiatica
AGGGTGGAGGGTCAGAGAAAAGAGGAAGACCCCCAACGAGATGGATCAGCCAGGTGGCATCATTGATGGATTCAAGTGTGGCAGCGGTAGTGAGGTTGGTCCAGGATCGGACATTGTTTCGTTCTGCTGTGCATGGGGTCGCTATGAGTCGGTTCCGACTCGATGGCACATGACAACAACAACAACATTGGTCTTAGGAGTTCTGGTGTGGTGCTGTATGGTAAGCACTGGACTGCTAACCACAAGGTCGGTGGTTTAAAATAACCAGTTGCTCCTCAGAAATCCTATACAAAGTTGCTATGAGTCAGAACCAACTTGACAGTGCTTAACAACAGTTGGTCTTAAATCTAAAAACTCTTTATAATAATAATTTGGTTATTATATTATGATACTCTGGATCCAATTAATTAGTTAACTAATTAATTTTAGTAGGGGAGTCCCCTGTTGAAGGACAACACGCTCATTGCCTCATTGTAGCTATATGGGGTTTGCCTCTCAGTCCTAGTGATGCCTCCCTGGCAATAGGTTTGCAGTCCTAGTGTGGTGCTGTGGGATAAACCACTGGACCACAATGTCAGTTTGAAGCACAAGGTTGGCAATTCAAACTCATCAGCCACTCCTTGGAAACCCAATCAGGATTGCTATGAGTCGGAACTTAACGTTTAACAACAAGAAGTATGGGTGTATGCTTAGCTTCCCATTGCTTTCAATGATGGAGGAAGCACAGGATTGACACATCCTGTTTTTTCATAGGGCATGGGTGCAGAACTCAGTTCTTGTGCTGGGGCTTTCTATTGCTAGAAGGGACGGGGGGAAAGCTGAGTGCCACTAAACTCCACGTGCCCCCAACTCCTTCTGCTTAATTGATGCTAAGTGAGAATGGCATCAATCTTCACTTGCCCCACTGACTCTAGGGGAGGGGAGTAAACCAAGTGTCAACTACTCCACATTATACCACCTCATTCTTCCTCAGTTTCTCCCTGGACCCTGCTAGCACTTTTGGGGGAACAAGGTACAGGAGGGTTTACTAGGATTGTTTTACACTGTTTTGTTCAATATCATTGTTGTCAAATGGATAACTGCCCACTGGGTCCTATTCACATCAGGGAATGAGGGGGACCAGAAGTGCCTGCTAGCTAGACTAGCATGCTTCACACAGCCTTGTTTAGTCATGTTGCTGCCAGGTTGATGTGCAGGTTTAGCTCCCCACTAGGTCCCATGGACACCACAGGTCAGGGAGAATGAAGTGTTGACTAGACCTGGGTTGGAGTACCTTGTTCATTCTCCTTGATACCTGATGGGAGTGGATACTCAGCTCCCCATCCCTGGGCTCTGCTAACACTTAGAGAAGGGTGGTTCTCTCTCGCCTGTCGGATTTGTGTGGAGCCTAGCTTGCTGCTGGACTCCACTGATACTACACTGGCAGGGAAATCAGAGAACTGACTGCTTCTGTTGGGCAGGGAATAATCCCACTGACAGTATCCCAGTAAAGGCATCAGAGAACTGCCTGCTTCTTCCATGTGGGGGTGGAGATCAGCTCCCTACTCAGCACTGGCAGTACCACTAGGTCTGAGAACCAAAGCACCACCACCTACTTCTGGAAGACTAAGGTGGGGTGAGGTGGGGCTGAAAGACCAATTCTCTGCTGCCCCCTACCACCCACAACAACAGAGGGGAGGTGTGTGGTTTTTTTGTTAATGTTTGGCTGTAATAGGATACATATTAGCAAAAGGTTTTCTGTTTTTATGCCACCCTTTTCCAGTCCTTTGACTAGGGAAACAGGCTCTTCTTGGAGCTTTTTTTTGGTGTGCCTTTTGGTGGTTCTGGGTTGAAGGTATTCTATGATATACTTGTATGAGAGGTAATACAAGCAATCCCCAAGTTACAGACAAGATCAGTTCCTATGTTTTTAGGTCGAATTTGTATGTGGTGAGACAGGGGCATATGGTTGTTATTTAGCTTTACTTTAGTGCAAGAAAGGAGCCCTGGTGGCATAGTGGGTTAAGCATTGGACTGCTAACTCCAAGATGTGCTGTTCAAATCCACCAGCCACTCCATGGGGAGAAAGATGATGCAATCCACTTCTGTAAAGATTTTCAGTCTCAGAAACACTAGGGAGCAGTTTTGCTGTGCTCTATAAGGATTCTGGAGTCCTGGTGTGGCGCAGTGGGTTAATGCCCAGACTGCAAAGCCATTTGAACTGCAAGGTCGGTGATTCAATTTCACCAGCTGCTCCTTGGAAACCCTATACAGGGTCGCCATGGGTCAGAACCAACTCGATGGCACTTTACAACAACAACTTTAGTAGTGTAGTCATTAAGAGTTGGGCTGCTAACCTGTAGGTCAGCAGTTTGAAACTACCAGCCATTCCGCATGAGAAAGATGAGGCTTTCTGCTCCCATAAAGATTTGCAGCCTCGGAAACCCTATATAGGGTCGCCATGAGTCGGGACTGATTCCACGGCACAACACCATCATAGGAACTTCTGGTGTGACACTGTTGGATCAGCACTGGACTGTGAACCAAAAGGCCGGCAGTGTTCAAATCCAGTCGACAGCACTTAATAGCAGAGTTGCTATGATTCAGAAAGGACTTAAAAACAGTGAGTTGGTTTGTTTAGTTTAGCACAAGAAAAGGCTGAAAGTCTTCTTAGTGATTCACGATGGTGAGTAAATGATCTGTACTCTGGTTATATTAAAACACTCATTCACGTTCATGGCTGATGACAACATTGAGCGTGCATGCAAAATGATTCTGTCGAATAGATGAGTGACAGCGGATTATGTGGCAAATCATTTGCAAATCAGCCATAGCGTTACCAATGATATAATTCACAACAGACTTAGGTTTCAAAAAGTTTATCCAAGATGGGTACTGAAACAACTCACGGAAAAACACAAACAGAAGTGTTTGGACATCTGCAAAGAAAATTTGGATCGGTATTTGAAGGATGGTAAAGTTTCTTTCAAAAAATTGTTACTGGTGATGAGACATGGATTCATCAATACGAGCCTGAGAGTAAACTGCAGAGTATGGAATGGAAACATCCTCAATCGCTGACCAAGATGAAGTTCAAAAGTCAACTATCAACTGGAAAATTGATGCTTACAGTTTTCTGGGATTCTAAAGTACCAGTATTGGAACACTATCAGGAAAATGGTTCAACTATCAACAATGTTCATTGTTGATTAAAATAAACTCTACAGCCAGAGTGTGGATAATTTTTTATTCACCTTCCTAAAAGCTGTATATGCAGCAAATGAAGGTGATTGTGACAAAGAACTTGTGAGTAGGAGCTGGTTCCCTCATTTTAAAGTGAGGGTAAATTTACATACATTAAAAAAGAAATGTTGTTATTGTGATTTAAGTGCCTTCTAGTAGGTTCTAACCCATAGCGACCCTCTGTAGGGTTTCCGAGGAGCTGCTGGTGAGCTTGAGTCACAGACCTTGCTGTTCATACTGACTTTGCAGTCCAGCACATTAACCCACAGCACCACACCAGGAGTACAAAAGGCAAATTGTTGTTGTTAAGTGCCTTCGAGTCAGTTCTGACTCATAGTGACCCCTGGATAGGTTTTTCCAAGGAGCACCTGGTGGGTTTCAACTGCTTATCCTATAGCACCACACCAAGAGTCTAACAGGCAAGTCGGAACTGTCTTTTTAAGTTGGATGTTGTAACACAAGAACTGCCTGTTGAAGGAAACAGAGAATTCTCTGATGTGTTGTTCCTCAAGTCCTGAGGCCCATAGGCAGCCTGCTCCCCCCATGCCCACATTTCAGAATCTTCCTATACTTGTTTATTGTGTTATGTCCTAGGCTTTTTTGTTTTTAATTTTTTCTAAGGGCAAGAATCTGGGTGGAATGGGGCGAGAACCAAAGTCTCCTGTATTTCTTCTTAACACGAGAAAAGTCAAAGCTTTCCAAACTAGGATTCAAAAACAATTAAGAGTCATACAACAAATAAAGCAATACATTTATTTATATTGAAAGTACATTATCATAAACAAATGTAAATGACAAGCCTTAAATAAAATAAGAGGGGGTCTTCAAAAAGTTTGTGGAAAACTTGAATGAAAAGATAATGTTGTTGTTGTTGTTGTTAAGTGCTGTCGAGTTGGTTCTGACCCATAGCGACCCTGTACAGGGTTTCCGAGGCTGTAAATCTTCACGGGAGCAGAAAGCCTTATCTTTCTCCTGCGGAGCAGCTGGTAGTTTCAAATTGCTGACCTTAAGGTTCACAGCCCAATTCATAACCATTATGCCACCAGAGCTCCTTAAAAGATGGTGGATAGGGTAGAAGGGCAGTGAAGAACTCCATCAGCAAAATCACAGAATTCCAGACCAAGCAGGCTCAAGGTCCCAGAACTCTGAACCACATATAAAGGAATATTTAGAAAGTTGGAAAGCTTACAGGCAGTGGAATTTATAGTAGAAGCAAGAAATCCATTGCTTTCCAATATAAGGTGCTCAGCTGCTCCCTGAGTGGCCATATTGGGTGAGACCAAACAAGAAGGAAAGGATCAGAGCAGCCACGGACGCCTGATAGAACCACAGAGATACAGGTGTGGACATTATTATTATTATTTTTTGTATCTGTTCATTGGTCTCGTGCTGTCTGGGAACCTCCATTCTGGTGACTAGAGGGGGTGCCTGAGTGAGTGGACACTCCACTCCCCGGAGGGTTCTACTATGCATGTGCACAGATATCCTCAAAATTTAAAGGGACAGTTTCCACTTAAAACCAAATGGCAGTGCAAAACGGCCATAGCCAGCCCTGAACTGTTTATCACTAGGAAAAAAGCCTGAATGGGGGTTGTGGAACAGGAAAGGCAGACTGAAAAGGAAACAGGCTGAAAATTAAATCCTGAGTTACATCACAACGACCAACAGTGGCATCTTGAAATTTCTCAGGAAGAAGGGTGAAAAGGGAAGCCCATCTCCTGATCACATCTACCTGAAGGCAATCAGAAAGCATAAAAAATACCAAACACACACCCATCTAAGTATTAAGGCCACAACTAACTACTGAATATGCCCCAAAAAAACAGAAACAGATGACCATATCAGCACATGACCAGAAACAAGATAAAATGACTGAGACAAATGAGCTGGAGGCAGACCTACACTCCATACTGGAAGGAGGGCAGGCTTTGGAAATGCCTGAGAAAGAATTCAGAAAAATGATTATAAAATATATCAAAACACTTTACAATGGAGTTGAGAAAAATAAGGAAGAAATCAAGAAAGTGCTACAGGAACAGTCAAATAAGATAGATACAACATTAGAAACAACTCAAACCTACAGAAAGTGGTCCAAACGATTAATAATAGAATATCAGAAATGGACAATACACTGAAAGGGCAAAGGAGGAGAATTGAAGAAATGGAAGCCAAAACTAGTGAGCTAGAAGGTAAATCTCTCAATGCTACTAAGATAGAAGAACAAGGAGAAAAAAGGATAAAAAAAAACTGAAGAAAGTCTAAGATGCATGTTGGATACTATGAAGAGGAATAACTTAAGAGTTATCAGCATTCCAGAAGAGGAAGAATCATGCAAGTCCACAGAGGAAATACTTGAAAAACTGTAGAACAAAATTTCCCTAACATCCTGAAAAACAAAACGATAAGTATTCAAGAAGCTCAACAAAACCCAGGATGGATACATCCTAAAAGAAAATCACCAAGACGTATAATAATCAAGCTCTCCAAAATCAAAGATAAGAACAGAATCCTGAAAGCAGCTAGGGAAAAGAAAAGTTTACCAAACAAACGCAAGCAAATAAGATTAAGCTTGGATCTCTCAACAGAAACCATTCAGGCAAGAAGGCAATGGGGGAGACACATATGAAACCCTGAAAGAAGAAAACAAAAAACTGCCTACTAAGAATCCTCTACCCAGCAAAGCTGTCAGTCAAATATGATGGTGTAATTAAAACATTCCAGGATAAACAGAAGCTAAGGGATTTTACCAAAACCAGCCCTGCTATGAAAAACATCCTAAATGGTGCTCTGTGGACTGAGAACCAACACGATCAGACAACAACCAGAGATTGACGCATATGGCAGCATCATCAGGAACTCTATCGACAAATGGAAGAGTCGAGAACAGAACAAAACTATAAAAACAGATTTAGAGGATGTGGGAGGTCAGTCTGTGATCAAAGCAATCACAATGTGAAAGAAGGTAAACACAGAGGAACAGAGATCCAGGTGGTGAGAAGGTCAGGTAGATTATAGGATAAAATAGACTGTTTTAAATGGAGGGATAAGTTAATGGAATCAAAGGTAACCACAATGGTGGGGTTGGGGTGCAGGGCTTAGAGGAAAGTGGAAGGAGGTGACGGTAGAGCACAGGGTAAGGGCAGACACATCATAGTTTCGGTGTTGGGGAGGGCAATATGAGAAGGGGAAGAAGGTGGAAGAACAAGGTAGATAGGGGAACACTGAGACAGGTTTGCATAGGCTAAGTGGGACAGAGGTAAATAGTGATGCATGCTCAACCTTGGAACAACAGGGCTCTGTGATACAGGGATCTAGGCATAGCCTGAAGAGGGGAAACAATACTAAAATGCTTGAGTGTCTTATGAATATGGGTTTCCTTTGCCTACTATTGTAAAATAGACACTTGAGTGGGATAGAAAAGAATGTTGGGAAACATGATTACAGAAAACTTGCAAGCCCATCTTCAGCCTATAACTGATTGGGATACCTAAAAGGGGTTCTACAACTTGCCCAGTGAAATAGGCCTCATGCAAAGCCTTTACAGAATATAGGACCTTAGGTGGAATCCTGAGTCCCATCCAATCTTCTGAAGGTGGGACATCCCCACTAGAAAGGACAAGCAGACCAGCCTGGAACAGCTAGAGTGACAGAAGATACATATCTTTAAAGAAAGATCATCAAGAAAAACCAAAATTAAAAATATCTGTATGACTGGCTACTACAAGAATAAGAAAGCTGTTTGCTGGGAAGCCATCAAGGCAAGCCAATCAAGTTCTTTTAGGACAACCCTCCCCCACCCCAAGACTGAAACTCAAAGGGAACACATGAGCAGGCATGTAAGCTTGCTGGCGACCACATTGGTCTACTGGTGAGTGGAAGGGGGGAAAGGCAGTAATGAAGAAATGGGCTGAGTCCATTGACTCCCATTGACCTGGAGATGAGGGAGAGAATAAGAAGGGCTGGTTGGTCCAAAGTGTGGTGAGCTCTGGAGACAACTGAGCCCATGGACAAGGACATAGCCACAGAGGGCTATAGCTGAGAGTGAAGCATCCAGCTGATATGAAGTGAGGGGAGATGCACAAGAACACCCAAAGTTGCAGATAGTACCCATTTGACCTAGCCTTGATGGCTTGATAATCAGAAATCTACTAGAGGAAGAAAAACAAACAAAATAACAATTTTTGATATAGGAAACAAGGGTAAATTGCTACAATTTGATGAACCTGACCTATACTCATGGAGGTAGTAACTCTAAATACCAACAGAGAGGGAAGGAATATTCACATCAAATATCAATGCTATCACCTCTGTACAGAGGGTAGATAGGGATGGGCAACTTAGACATTGGATACCTAAAATGAAGGGGTGATAAAGGCACGAAGTGACTGGCTTACAAGGTTTCAAGGGAAAGCTTAGTTTAATAGTGTGTGGGGAAAGATAGAGTCCCCGCTGAATAGTTTTCATCTTGTCTAGATGGGTCTGGTTAAAAGAGATGGGGATAAGATTCTTATGATTCAATAGTGAGTAATTGTTTTCATGACTAATTGCGACTGTCACAATTGTAGAAGGTAGAAGTTTTGTAACAAAAGTAGGGGAGTGGTTAATCTTACAATCCAGAAACAAAGGACCCTAGTATCATCAAGGGAGAAGAGCACAAGTGGAATGCAAGACCTTATCCAGAGAAACAGGGACACCAGAGATGGAGGCAGAGAGGTGAACATGGAGAGAGGGAGAAGCTGAGAACTCTTGATTCATGGGAAGAGGGGAACTAAGAGAGGGCGGCCAGGAGTCAGATTTGCAGAATGTACCCTTTGTGTTGGTGTAAATTATTATATATGCCTGAGTGTTTAAAAAAAAAAAAAAAAAAAAGAGCTAAAGTGAATAGAGAGAAACACTATTAATTGATGATACATGGAGGGGATTATAATCATTGTAATGAAACAAGGTGTATCTTTTTTTGAATGTAAAACTGATGATCTGCCCTGTCAACTTTTACTCAATCCACAATAAAAACCTTAAATAAAAATAAAAAATGATAATGGAATTTTTTCACGAACTTTTTGAAGGTCCCTCTTATTTAAAATGTATATGACAGACAAAAGATGAATCACTAATAAATAAAGATATCTTAACAATTAAAAAGAGATAGACTAAAACCTTGGTAGAAAGTATGGCAAAAGACACAATAAAGAAAGGCAAATGAGCATTTGAAAAGATGATTATTTTCACTCACAAAAATATAAATAACAAGTAAAATTACATTGGTACCATTTTACACAAATCAGATTGCCCAAAATGCCAGCGTTTGACAAAACACTCTGTTGACACACCTGTGGAGGAACAAGCACTCTTACACATAGAGGGTGGGAGTATAAAATGGTACTATTACTGGGAGGAGGAGGAAGGAAGGATTTGGCAATATCTACCAAAATTATAGGTGCTTGTTTCCCATGACCCGGTAATCCCACATCCAGGAATTTACCCTGAAGTTATATCCCCATGATTATAAAATAATAAATGCACAAAGTTATTTATTATAGAATTATTTTTAATTGTAAAGTACTGGAATTTCTGGAACATTCACCAGTGAAGACTTGT
>NW_006408580.1:2152650-2161766 GCF_000296735.1 Chrysochloris asiatica
ATATAATACTGGAAGAATAGCTAGAAATCAATATAAGTGATTGCTTATAAAGGACATGGAGGGGATGAAGAGTAGAGGATTAAAATCAGAGAAAGATTTTTCTGAGTGTACCATTTTTATATAATTTTAACTTTTGAAATATATTAATTCTTCATCTTCAAAAAAGAAAATGAAATAAAAAAGAAACAAAGCAAAACCTAAAACTAACAAATAAATTAAACTGTGTTTCAAAGGTAACAGAATTGCACAAACAATAAGTTATTTTAAATAACTTATAAACTCAGTATGCAGACATAATGAACATAATACTGAAGTAAAACAGAGATCATGGTTCTGACTATGTACAACAGAACGACACACTCAGATCCTGCACTATCCTCACAGTAATTGCTATGTTTCAGCCAATCTTTGCAGCTACTATATCACTCCAACTAGTTGGGAGTCTTCCTCTTTTTCCCTGAACCTTGACTTTACTAAGAATGATGCCCTCCTTCAGAAACTGATCCCACCTGCTAACATGTCTAAAGAACATGAGACATGGAGGGGATTATAATCAATGCAATGAAATGAAATATGATAGGATGAGTGTAAAACTGATGTTCTCTCATATAAACTATCACTCAATTCACAATAAAAACATTTTAAGTTGGGGGGGTGATTTCTAGAACTTTCCCAGTGAAATAGGCTTCTTGCGGAGATTTTGTAGTGTATAGGTAGAATCCTGAGCCCCATCCAGAACCTTTTGAAGTGTGACATTCCCACTTGAAAGGACAAGAAGACCAGCTTGGGGAAGGTAGAAGAACAGAAGATACTTCTTGAAAGAAAGACTAGCAGGAAAAATCCAAAACAAAAATGGCGGTCTGATTGGCTGCTACAAGAACAAGCAAGTTGTTTGCCACAATCAAGTCCCTTCAGGACAAACCCCCTTCCAAGACTGAAACTCAAAGGGAACACATGAGCAGGCATGTAAGCTTGTTGGCAACCATGTTGGTCTACTGGTGAATGGAAGAGGGGGAAAGGCACCAATGAAGATATGGGTTAAGTTTCACAATGTTCCATAGACTCCCATTGACCTGCAGATGAGAGAGAGAAGAGGAAGGGTTGGTTGGTCCGAATTATGGTGAGGCCTGAGGACTCCTGAGCCCATGGACAAGTACATACCAATGGAGGGTTAGAGCTTAGAGTGAAGCATCCAGCTTATATGAAGTGAGGGGAGATGCACAAGAACTCCCAAACTTGCAGATAGTACCTATTTGATCTAGCTTCAATGACTTTATGATCAGAATTCGACTAGAGGAAGATGAAAAAAATTTTTTTTGATTAAGGAAACAAGTGTAAATTGCTACAATTTGATGAACGTGACCTAACTTATGGATGTGGTGGTGGTGGTTATGTGCCATGGAGTCGGAGCTGACTCATAGCGACCCTGTACAGGGTTTCTGAGGCTGTAAATCTTTACGGGAGCAGAAAGCCTCATCCTTCTCCTGTGAAACAGCTGGTAGTTTTGAACTGCTGACCTTAAGGTTCGTAGCCCAATTCGTAACCACTATGCTACCAGAGCTCCTTAAGGATGTAGTAGCTCAAAATACCAACTGAGAGGGAAGGAGTCTTCACATCAAGTATCAATCCTATCCCCTCTGTATCCAGGGTTGATAAGGATGGGTAACTTAGACATTGCCTACCTAAAATGAGGGGCTATAAAGGCATGAAGTGACTGAGTTACAAGTTTTCAAGAGAGAGTTTCGTAAAGTGCCCATTGAACAGTTTTCATCTTGTCTAGACGGGTCTGGTGAAAGGAAATGAGGATAAGATTCTTACGATTCAATAGTGAGTAATTGTTATCATGACTGATTGAGACTGTCACAATTGTAAAGGCAGACATTTTATAATAGTCCAGGAACAGAGGAGGACCCTAGGACCATCAAGGGAGAAGAGCACAAGCAGAATGTGGGACCCTATCCAGAGAGGCAGCAACACCAAAGATGGAGGCAAAGATGAGGACATGGAGAGATAGAGCAGCTGAGGACTTGAGACTCATGGAAAAAGAAAGGCTGCGTGCTGGCAGGCTTGCAGAATGTGTCCTTTGGTTGTTTAAATAATTATATATTCCTGAATGTTTTTGTGTACACAACCCCCCCCCCAAAAAAAAAAAAAAAAGCAAAAAACAGAGGCAATAGAAGCAAATAATGTTGAATGATGATGCACGGAGGAGATTGTAATCATTGTAATGAAACGATGAGTGTAAAACTGATAATCGCCCAAGTAAACTATCACTCAATTCACAATAAAAACTTAAACAAAGAATTACATGAGACAAAATCTTGGCATCCTCACTTCTAAAGAACATTCCTGTTGTACTTCCAACACAGATTTGTTTGTTCTTCATGGTATATTCAATGTTCTTAGCTAACACTATCATTTACAGACATCAATTATTCTTCATTGTTGTTGTTAGGTTGGTACCAACTTAATTGCAACTTTATGTACAGTTCCTGCACCAACCTCACAATCGTTGTTACACTTGGAGGTCAATGGAATTTTTAATAGTCTTCTCCAACACCATAACTCAAATACATGAATTCTTCTAAGGGCTTCTTTATTCATTGTCCAATGTTCACACGTATATGAGGCTATTGAAAATACCATGGCTTGGGTCAACAGCACCTTAGTCCTCAAACTGATATCTTTGGTCTTCAACACTTTAAAGAGGTCTTTGCCATAGATTTGCCTAATGCAAGACATCCTTTGATATCTTGGCTGTGGCTTCCGTGAGTGTTGATGGTTGATCTGAGCAAAATGAAGTCTTTGATAACTTCAGTCCAATGGTGCGGATTTTTGTTTCCTTTACATTGAGGTGCAACTCATATTGAAGGCTATGGTCTTTGATCTTCATCAATATTTTAAGTCCTCTTCACTTTTAGCAAGCAAGGTTGAATCATCTACATATCACAGGTTGTTAGTGAGTCTTCCTCCAAATCCTGGTGCCACAGTTTTCTTCATATAATTCAGCTTCTTGAATTATCTGTTCAGCACAGTTTTCTTCATATAATTCAGCTTCTTGAATTATCTGTTCAGCATACAAATTGAACAAGTATGGCGAAAGAACACCACTCTGTAACACACATCTCCTAATTTTTAGCCATTCAGTGTTCTCTTGTTCTGTTTAAACTGCTGCCTCTTTGTCTACATACAGGTTCCTCATGAGCACAATTAGGTGTTCCTTAATACGCATTCTCCAAAATGTTGTCCATAGCTTTTGTGACCCACACAATCAAAAGCCTTTGCATAGTCAATAAGGCACAGGTACATATCCTTCTGGTATTCTCTGCTTTCAGCCAAGATGCATCTGACATCAGAAATTATATCCCTCATTTCACATCCTCCTCTGAATCTTGCTAGAACTTCTGACAGTTCCCTGTCAATGTACTGTTGCCACCATTTAAAAATTATCTTTAGCAAAATTTTACTTGCATGTGATATTAATTATACTGTCTGACTGTGCATTCCTTCCATTTTCTTTGGATGCTTTCTGCGTTATTCAGTATTTTGCCCACAGAATCCTTCAATATTTCAAGTCGAGGTTTGAATTTTGTCTTCAGTTCTCTCAGCTTCAGAAATGTTGAGTGTGTTCTTCCCTTTGGTTTTCTAACTCCAGGATTTTGCATATATCCTTATAATATTTGACTTTGTCTTCTAGAGCTTCCCTTTGAAATCTTCTATCAAGTTCTTTTACCTCCTCATTTCTTCATTTGTTTAAGTATCTCTTCACTGGAGAGCAAGTTTCAGAGTCTCTTCTGAGATGCATTTTGGTGTTTTCTTCTTTCTTATCTTCTTAATAACTTTTTACTTTTTTCCTATAATATGTTATTGATGTCATCCCACAACTCTTCTGGTCTTTGTTCATTAGTGTCTAATGCATCAAATCTATTCTTAAGATGATCTCTAAATTCAGGTGGGATATTTTCATGGTCATATTTTGGCTCTCATGGACTTGTTTTAATTTTCTTCAGCTTCAGCCTGAACTTACATATGAGCAATTGATAGTCTGTTGCAGTCTGCCGTGGCCTGGTTTTGGCTGATGATATGGAGGTTTCCACCATCTCTTTCCACAGATGTAGTCAATTTTATTTCTGTGTATTCCATCTGGTGAGGTTCATGTGTATAGTCATTTTTTATATTGTTCAAAAAAAGATATTGCCATGGAGTCAATTCTGAGTCATAGCGACCCTGTATAGCATTTCTGACTCTGTAAATCTTTACGGGAGCCAAAAATCTCATCTTTCTCCCAGGAAAGTTTTGTAGTTTCAAACTGCTGACCTTGAAGTTAGCAGCCCAGCTCCTAACCACTGATGCAACCAGAGCTCCTAAAAAAAAAGGTATTAGCAATGAACAAGCCATTGGTCTTGTAATATTCTATTATGTGGTCTCCAACATTGTTTTTATCATCAAGACCATATTTTCCAAAGACTGGTCCTTTTTCTTTGTTTCCAACCTTTGCATTCCAATCACTAGTAATTATCAATACTTATTGATTGCTTGTTTGATCAATTTCAGGCTGAAGAATTTCATCATCACTGGTTTTGATGTTTGGTGCATATACTTGAATAATAGTTGTATTAACTGATCTTCCTCATATGTGTACATGTATTTATACACCACAGATAATGCTGTACTTCAAGATATATCTTGAAATGTTCTTTTTGATGATAAATGTGAGGCCATTCCTGTTCAAATTGTCATTTCCAGCAGAGTAAACTATGTGATTGTCAGATTCAAAATGACCAATACCAGTCCATTTCAGCTCACTAATGCCTAGGATCTCAATCTTTATACATTCCATATAATTTTTGACACCTTTGAGTTTTCCTAGATTCATACTTCGTAAATTCCATGTTCCAATTATTAATGGATGTTTATAGCTATTTATCCTCATTTTGAGTTGTGCTCCATCAGCTAATGAAGGTCCTGAAAGCTTACTCCATTCGTATCATCATGGTCAACTCTATTTTGAGGAGGCAACTCTTCCCCAGTCATATTTTGAGTGCCTTCCAACATGAAGGGTTCATTTTCTGGCTCTATATCTGACAATTTTCTGGTGCACTTCATCATGTTTCAATAGTCAATGTTTTGGTGCTACCTGACAGTGTTCCATTACTATTTATAACATTTTCAGTGACAAAATATTTGGAAGTAGTCCGTCTCTCCTTCTTCCTTGTCTGTCCGTTTAGAAGCTCATCTGAAACCTGTCCACCATGAATGACCATGCTGATATCTAAAATATCAGTGGCATAGCTTCCAGAGTCACAGCAACATGAAAGCCACCACAGTGCTGCAAACTAACAGAAAAGTGGTGGAATTTTTCTCTGGCCTTAGCTTATTCATTGTCCAGCTTTTGAATACATATGAGACCATTGAAAATACTATGACTTGGCTTTCGAATACTTCAGAGAGATCTTTTGTGCAGATTTATCCAATGCAATACTTTATTTGATTTCTTGACCATACCAGGAACTTCCAGAAGAAGGACAGCCAGAATGCTTCTTAGTAGCAAGGATGGCGTAACTTCATCTCTGATTCTTTGGACATGTCAGGAGGGATCATTCCATGTTTTATGACATCATGCTTGGTAAAGTGGTGGGTCAGTGAAAACGAGGGAGACCACCAACAAGATGGATTGACACAGTGCCAGCAACATGGGCTGAAACATAACAGCAATTGTGAGGATGGTACAGGACCAGGCATTTTTTCATTCTGTTGTGCGTAGGATCACTATGAGTTGGGACTTACTTAATGTGACCTAACAACAAATAACAGCAACATGATTGTGTAGCAACACTTTTTAACTTTTGTAATTCCCTAAATGAAAAAGGAGTTCTGGTAGCATAGCTGTTACGAATCGGGCAGTGAACCGCAAGGTCAGCAGTTCGAAAATAACAGCTGTTCCCGGGAGAAAGATGAGGTGTTCTGCTCCCATAAAGATTTACAGCCTCGGAAACCCTGTACAGGGTCGCTATGAGTCAGAACCGACTCCACAGCACACAGCCACCACCACCAATAAATAGAAAAAGGAACACTGGTGATGCAGTGGTTAAGTACGTGGCTGCTAATTAAAAGATGGGCTGTTTGAACTCATCCAGTGGCTCCACGGGAAAAATACGTGGTGATTTGATTACATAAAGTTTTCAAGCTAGGAAACCTTATTGGGGAATTCTATTTTGTTCTACAGGTCATTATGAGTTGAAATCAACTAGACAGCACACCACAACAATACAACAATAAATAGAAACAATGCTTTTGGGGAAATGGAATATTTTTTTGTTTGGTATAAGCAAAGTAGAATTTGAGGCTGGGCCTTCTTATTTCAAAAAAACAAGAAAGCAACCATGACTGTTTCAAAAGGACACAGCAGCCTCCTTTAAAAAAAAAAAAAATTGCTTTTCCATTCAATAATTCATACATATTTTGTTTTGTGACATCAACTTCCTCCCTGAATTTTCTATTTCCATCCATCCTTCTTTCCTACCTCTTCCTACCTTCTGAGCTTTATCCCTGGGCAAATTGTTCTAGGGAATGTATACTTTTTTGCTCACCATATATACCTTTCTGAACTTTGGCCACAGGTGTAAGTTCTATTTCAGGCTTGAAGGATGACTAAGGGCTATAGTTTTATGGGTTGTTGTTGCTAAGTGCTGTCAAGTTGGTTCCAACCCATAGGAACCCTGTATAGGCTTTCTGAGGACTGGTTGGTGAACTTGAACTGCCAATCTTGTGGCTCAAATTGACTTTGCAATCTAGTGCATGACCTCACAGCACCACAACAGGACTCCAGTTTTATGGGTAGAAGCCACCTTAAAGGCACTTATAGATTTAAATTGGGGACAAATGAGCATCAAGCATAATGACTGTACTTGCTTATAACCATTGAATAAATTAAAACCATGAGTTCATCATGATACAAAGAAAAGAACAGAAGAAAAAAATAAAAACTCTTTAGTGGTTCGTGATTATACCAATATCTATTGCTATTATACCAATATCTCGTTCTGAAAATTGGTCAATGAAAGAATTGAGCATTTACCCCAACTTTTTAGGAAGAACTTTCATTCATCTACATTTGATTCTTCTTTTTAGAGGAATGCCAGCTAAGAAGTGAAAGTGATTTTTTATAAAATCTTCATTTTGTCATCATCCAAGGAAATTGTCAAGTCAAGTAAGGATTATCAAAGAATGTACAAAAATTGGGTGACAGATTCATGGAGGCAGCTTACTTATGTTGTACCAAATGTACTTGAGTTACTTGTTTATTGTAAAGGGAAAACAGCTTGGTTGTCAGTACTTTTAACCAATGATCACACTTCATATCACTGGCATTATGTGACTCCTGAAGTGATGCATTATGAAGGCACACATACCCTATGGAATATTCTTTACCAAAATACTGAACCTGAATCTAATCAAGTCTCTAGACCTAACTTTTAGTATACAGAAAATCCAGGGATGAGAGAAACAAGGTAACACTTTCATGACCTTTAGGTCAAATAGTACCTACTTACATTTTCTCCCTCTGCAGTTTAGTGAGAAGGTGCTATCCTACTTTTAGTGAGTGCTACAAATCCCATCTGGTGGGACTTGTATAACTGTGTGAAGAAATGGGTTGGATGCCACCAACCCTGGCACCAGAGACCCCTTGAAGCATATATGTCCCACTAATTGTATCAAGGAGTTCTTAGTGAGGTACTATAGGATAAACACTGGGCCACATGATCAGTTTGAACTGCAAAGTTGGCAGTACAAATCCACCAGCCAGTACTCAGAAACCCTATACAGGGTCACTATGGGTAAGAACTGACTCGAAGGCACTTAACAACAACAACAATTGTATCAAAATCCGTAATTGTTTTTTTCTTTTGATCCAAAATGCCTTCCATTACTAAAATATGGTTCCAACAAAATTTTCACAGCAGAAAATAGTTTGATATTGAAAGGGTTGAACATCACAAGGAAATAATCAGACAAATGCAACATAGGGGATGTTCTACAAAGTCTATTAGAAAAAAACTGTCATTTAAAAAAAAGAAGTAGGAGGATTAGTCCCAAAAGACTAAAGACACCAAATGCAAGAACTGTGATTGGATCATGGCTTTAAAAGGACACTGCTGTAAGGCATTATTGTGGTATATTTAATGATATTAGAGAATTATTCATTTTCTTAGAGGTAAGGGTTATATAAGAGAATGTGCTTTTATTAGGAGTTATAGGCTGAAATAATTGGGATGAACAGTTATAATGTTTCCAATTGACTTTGATATTGAATATATCTATGCAGTTGACTTTGATATTGAATATATATGTATATATATAACATTGAATATATATTCCTGTTGTGGCATTGTGGCATTATAAGATAAGCACTGGACTGTGAGGAGCCAAAAAGTCGGTGGTTTAAACCCATCATCAGCTCTTTAGAAAACTTGTACAGAGTCACTGTGAACTGGAATTGACTCCATGGTATTTAACAACAACAATATATATATATATATTTAAATTTGGGACAAATGAGCATCAAGCATAATGATTGTAATTGCTTATAACGTTTGAATAAATTAAAACCACGAGTTCATCATGATACGAAAAAAAGACATATATATCTATATGTGCCATGGAGCCAGTTCCAATTCATAGCGACCCTGCATAGGGTTTCCAAAGAGCAGCTGGTGAGGTTGAACTACCTACCTTGTGGTTCAAACTGGTCTTGCAGTCCAGCATATTAATCCACAGCACCACACCAGGACTCTTTCTATATATATCTATATCAAAGATGAGGCTTTCTACTCCCGTAAGGATTTACACCCTCGGAAACCCTGTACAGGGTCGCTATGGGTCAAAACCGACTCGACGGCACTTAACAACAACAACAACAATAGATATATATATGGAGTTCTGGTAGCGTAGTGGTTACGAATCAGGTTGTGAGCCGCAAGGTCAGCAGTTCGAAACTACCAGCTGCCAGCTGTTCCGCGGGAGAAAGATGAGGTTTTCTGCTCCCGTAAAGATTTCCAGCCTCGGAAACCCTGTACAGTCGGAACTGACTCCACGGCACATAACATAACAACAAC
>NW_006408580.1:2161866-2181530 GCF_000296735.1 Chrysochloris asiatica
ATAGTTTTATATATAGATTAAGCAACTATACCAAACAATTGACATTTGTTGAATATAAGCGGCAAAGATATAGGGTGTTCATTTATTATTTATTTATTTTTAAGGTTTTTATTGTGGGTTGAGTGAAAGTTTACAGGGTAGATCATCAGTTTTACAGTCAACAAATCATACACCTGTTTCATTACAATGATTACAATCCCCTCCATGTGCCATCAGTTAACAGTATTTCTCTCTATTCACTCTAGCTCTCTTTTTTAAAAACATTCAGGCATATATAATAATTTACTCCAACAAAGGGCGCATTCTGCAAGTCTGACTCCTGGCTGCCCTCTCTTAGTTCCTCTCTTACCATGAATCTAGAGTCCTCAGCTGCTCCTTCTCTCCATGTCCCCATCTCTGCCTCCATCTCTGGTGTTGCTGCTTCTCTGGATAAGGTCTTGCATTCCGCTTGTGCTCTTCTCCCTTGATGGTCAGAGGGTCCTTTGTTTCTGGACTGTAAGATTAACTACTCCCCAGTTATTGTTAGAAAACTTCTACCTTTACAATTGTGACAGTCACAATTAGTCATGATAACAATTACTCACTATTGAATCATAAGAATCTTATCCCCATCTCTTTTCACCAGACCCATCTAGACAAGATGAAAAGTATTCAGTGGGGACTCTCTCTTTCCCCATACACTCTTAAACTAAACTCCCCCTTTAAACCTTGTAAACCAGTCCCTTCGTGCCTTTATTGCCTCCTCATTTTAGGTAGTCAATGTCTAAGTTGTCCATCCCTAGCTACTCTGTGTACCATTTATTATTTTTTCAACTTTTCTATATGTTTGAAACTTTTCATAATGTAAGTTGACAGAAAATGAAGAAAAATGTTGCTTTTTAAAGAGATGATTCTGTCACTTTTCTACTGAAATTGGAGCATAGGGGGGGAATCAACAGGCTTTTAAGGTGTATAAGATAAAAATTCAGTTAGTGAAAAAGAAAGAGTTGCTGTCGGAATTGTCAAACAGATGGCTGGTTTCCGAGCAATTTCTTCACTAAAAGTCTTCATTACTATGATCTGGAGGCTGCAGCACAAGGCTCTCAATCAAGGATGATTTGAGGGCCTTCAAAAGACCTACTGACCCCCAAATATCTCCCCCACAGGCTTCCAGAGTGGTTTGAAATTCCTGTAAGCTGGGCTAGTTGTTAGGAATAAAGTGATTTTCTCACTATGTGGGACTCCTTTAAAATGCAAATCTTGGAGAGTGCCTGGGCCCCTTAAGTGGGAACAATTGTCTGAGGAGGCAGCATCTGCCCCATAGACCCTTAATATCTGAGAGTTCCTTCCCCAACCCCTTACCAACACCGAAATTGGACAATGTGTACTCTCAAAATCATTTTGAAGATACTCTTCTATTTGAAGAAACTTTCTTGAAGATTCCATTTCAACAAAGCTTATTTTCTGTGAATAAAATGAGGTGCATGAGGTCATTGCTGTTTTTACTTTGTAAACTGAGTGGCCTCTGAAAGCTTCTTAAAAAACTTCAAAGACAGCCTCCTCAACTCTTCCAGCTCCTGCCCTTTCCTTTGTAACTGAATTCTTATTGACCCCAAAGCTTTTCACTGGATGACAAGTTTCCAAGGGGTCTACAAAATACCTGAGACAATTAGAGAAATGAAAACCAGGAGGTCAAGATGAATTGACCCTTGGCTAAGGATTTACATTAAATAGGTCCTAACCTCAGGCTATGAAGAAAAGATAAATGCCCCATTAGGGTCAGAACTGCAGTTCAAGGGCATTTGCCAGGCCAAGCCTGGCTTCTAGGCTATGTCCGGAATTCCAGGAATGCCACAGATCATTGTGTGCCAACAGAGTGCAGGGGATGGGAGGGTACAGCCAGGCGAACAGAAACCTAGCCCTTTGCACTGGGTGAAACTGCAGCTCTCCCAAGCAAGTAGAGAGCATGGGAAAGTGTGCAGGAACCAGAAGTAATGTCTTCTAAAATAGGAAAGATTCCTTCTCCGGCAAGGTGACCAAATCCTTGTAGATGGTGCTGTTAACCTGGGACCTGAGATGTTAGAGAAAAGGTGTATGGGAGAAAGGACATTTCCCCTGCGAAGAGTCTATTTTTCAGAATTGACTCAAAGGCAATGTGTTTTTAGTTTTTGTCATCTTACCTGTGTGGATCAGATAGCCTGGTATTAGCCTTCTCCAGATTGATCCCTTCTGCTGCTACCACTGCAAGAAATCTTACAAGGGAGTTAAAAGATAATTTTCAAGAGAGGGAAAAGTCACTCATGAAAATATAAAACTGAACATGTTTTAAGGATTTTATTTGACTTAGAGAACCAGGCGCTCTGGTAGCGTAGTGGTTACGAATCGGGCTGTGAACCTTAAGGTCAGCGGTTCGAAACTACCAGCTGCTCCGCGGGAGAAAGATGAGGCTTTCTACTCCCGTAAGGATTTACACCCTCGGAAACCCTGTAGGGTCGCTATGGGTCGGAACCGACTCGACGGCACTTAACAACAACAACAACAAGAGAACCTGGCAGATGTGAAAAAACAAAACAAAACAAAAAACAAGCATAAATTTGTATGGAATAAAGGAATGTTGCAATGGATTGCAAATGGAAGCAAAAGAATTTTCTCTCCCAAGAGCCAGTTAAGTGCCACCCAATTGGTTCTAACTCATATCAACACAGTAGAGGGTTTCCAAGGCTGGTGAGTTTGAAGCACAGACCTTGTGGTTCAAACCGACCTTGTGGTCTAGTGCTTTAGCCCACAGAGGGATTATTGTTGTTAAGTGCTGTCAAGTCAGTTCCGATCCATAGCAACCCTGTATAGCGTTTCTGAGTCTGTAAATTGTTACAGGAGCAGATAGCCTCATCTATCTCCCGCGGTATGACTGGTACTTTTGCACTGCTGGTAGTTTGGAACTGCTGGTAGTTTTGAACTGCTGACCTTGAGGTTAGCAGCCTGACTAGTAACCACTATGCTACCAGATCTCCTCCCACAGAGGGGTTAGGGAAGTCAATTGAACTGGACTAGGCTACTCTGCATATCCATCAGTTAGAAAAATGGCTTCTTAAACATTTCTAAATTTTGCCTTAAGAGAAGTGTTCCCAATACCCGTTCACCTCTTGCTTCCCTTCTCCAACTCCCCCACTCCCCAACATACATTTGCTTTTTTGTAACTTAAGACAATTATGTGAACTTCAGAAGCTTTGGTCAAAGTTGACTCTCAAACCTCCACAGTTTTCTTCCCTGACACATAAACACGCATACAATTTTTTTGAGGTTGTTCCTTGTTGAGATGAAAAAGGATCAATCACAAAGAGATTGTCTTTACCATCTCACCTACCTCTTCTCCTAGCATCTGGCAGACTTCTCACTCTGAGAGAAAACACTTGCTCCAGCTTTTTGACCAGCAAATACCATAATCTCGTGATGACTACTCAGGGAGTCCTGGTGTGGTGCTGTGGGTTAATGCACTGGACTGTAAAGTCGCTTTGAACTGCAAGGCTGGCAGTTCAAGCTCACCAGGCACTCCTTGGAAACCCTATACAGGGTCGCTATGGGTCTGAACTGACTCGACAGAACTAAACAACACAACAACAAAACAAAGCATGGATATCATGGATTTTACTGCTTAGAGAATATTTTTCGTACATGTAAATCTAAGGGGTCTGTTAAGTTTTTAATCAGTATAAACTTTGACTTGATATCTAAAATAAGAGATGTTAATTTGGACTCTTTTGATGGACTGCTCCCTGCTACACCGGCAGCTAAATGAAGAGGAAGATTCAAATCAAAATCACATTGGAGAATTAATTCACAATCTTGGATTTAATTTTTTAAATATGTTTTGTATGAGAATTCTCTAACAAGCATCTATTTTTGAATTTGGATAATCTTGTTTTTGCAAGCAAGCAAACAAACAAACAAACAAAAACACCAAACCCACTAGTCAAGGTTACTATTGGCACCTTTTTCCTCTGGAGCAATGATTGTGGAGGAATCCTGGTGTGGCGCTGTGGGTTAATGCGCCAGACTGCAAAGCCATTTGAACTGCAAGGTCGGTGGTTCAAGCTCACCAGGGGCTCCTAGGAAACCCTATACAGGGTCGCTGTGGGTCAGAATTGACTCAACACAGTCATTGTGGGGCCACTGCATGGGTTTTGTTCTGTTTTCTAATGATGAGGGGGTAGTAGTGGTCCAGGAGTAGAATTCTCACCTGCTATAGTCCTGGTGTGGCACTGTGGGTTAATGCACCAGACTGCAAAGTCATTTGAACTGCAAGGTCGGTGGTTCAAGCTCACCAGCCGCTCCTTGGAAACCATATACAGGGTCGCTATGGGTCGGAATCAACTCGACAGCACTTAACAACAACAACATATGAAAGATCTGAGTTCAATTCCTGAACAATGAACCTCTGGGGCAGCCACCTATCAATGAAAACTTTCGAGTTGCTAAAATGCTAAACAGATTTTGGAGGGGCATCCAGATTAAGATGGACTAGGAAGAAAGGCCTGGTGATCTGCTTCTGAAAATCAGCCAGTGAAAATCCTAGGAATCACAGAAGTCCACGGAATCACAACTGATTAAGGAGATGGGACAGGACCAGGCAGCATTTTGTTCTGTTGTGCATGAGTCATCTAGGATGGTGTGGAGGGCAGGTGACCTGAGAGCAGTTTGAAACAATAGCAGATTTAATGAACAAAACCAAGGCTGATGTTGCTGAGAAAGTACCAGAAGAGAAACAAAAAAAGATGAAAGGAGAGCACACGTCTGCAAAATTCCATCCACGGGCAATTAAGTGACTTACTGTTTGGTAAACCGCAGGGCAGATTCTTATATGAAAAGTTATCTTCAGAAGTGTTGGGGAGATCTTGGTATTTGTAAAGGAACTGGTGCAGGGTTCTCTTCACATTGCCATGCAGGTATGTGGGTGTGGGTTAGCAGACATTCCTTTCTGACTCATTACCTCATTATACACTTTATGGCTGCCCACTCCCACCCCTTAACCCCTTACCACTCTAGGCACTTTTTCTAGCTCTTCCTGGGCTGGGACAGAGATTGATGGCATCTTGGCACTCTCCAAAAAGAAACCGAGTGTGCCCCTTTGTACTTTCCTTTTGTAACTGGCTGGTAAGACTTGCTGCCAAGCTCTGTTAAATGGTCAGGGCCTCTGAGCTGAGAGCTCACTCTCTGTACCTATTGACTCTTCTGTCAGTCAGCCAACAAGTACTTATGACTAGACAGACATGCAGCCAGTGAGACGGCAATGATGATGTGCAGAGCTTTAAACTACTTGTACCACTGGAATAAGAGTCCTGGTTCAGCTTTGTAGGATAAGCACTGGACTGCTAACCACAAGGTCTATGATTCAAACCCACCAGCTGTTCCTTGGAAACCCTATACAGGGCCACTATGAGTTGGAACCAACTCAATGGCAACTTAAAAACTAATCACTGAAATAAGGAAATGGACTTCTAGCACAGCCTTGAGATGCAAAGGCCATGTCTCAGGAGACCTACTTCCCCCACCTGGGGGAGCCAGAAGCAGGGATAGGGAGCCAAAGGTGAGGAGCAGCTTCAAGAAGGGCCTGAGAACAAACGTGCACGAGTCACACCTGTCCTTACTGAACCAAAGCTGCATCTTGCAGGTGGAGAGAAGAGTCAACATTTAGGATCTTTTGTTCTGAAAAGAGGCTAATGGAGAAGAGATGATGGAAAAGGAGTAATGCGTCATGACCTGGCCCCTGTGCCCTGAGTTCCTGAAAGGTTATTGTTGGCTCCTGTGTCCTCTTGCACCCTCTGCAAAAGAAATGGTGAAATCTGTTGCCATGTAGGTACAGAAGCAATCACCACCATTAGTAGTGCTGTGCTTGACTTTGTTTGACTCTCAAGAAAAGAGTTACAGGATTCCCGCCCCCGCCCCCGTTTCTGTTAAACACATGACTTATCACTGTTCTGAAAGAGCAGCATTTGAAATCTTCATGGAGGCCTCCCTGTTGTTGTTGTTAAGTGCTGTGGAGTTGGTTTTGACTCATAGCGACCCTGTATAGAGTTTCTGAGGAGTGACCGGTGAGTTTGAGGCATTCATCTTGTGGTTTAAACTGACCTTGTGGTCCAGTGCATTATCTTATGGCACCACACCAGGACTCTCAGAGGCCTCCCTAGCATGTTACTTATGCTGAGAGATAGCAAGCAAGATCCTCATGGCCATGCGTCCAAAGTGTGCTTGCAGGAGGGCCGCTGCTGTGTACCTTCACATTACTGCTTTACTGAGCCACAACAGTCCAGTATTCAGATACTCCCATTATTCTGGAAAATTTCATTTTTTCTTTCCCCACATGCACTTGCATAGACAGAGTGACTATGTATCACTAACTATAAAGTCATTGGAGCCCTGGTAGTGTAGTGGATTATGAGCTGGGCTGTTAACCACAAGGTCAGCAGTTCAAATCTACCAGTCGCTCAGTAGTAGAAAGATGAGTTGTTACCATCTTGGAAATCCTGTACAGGTTTGCTATGGGTCAGAACTGACTCAGTAGCATACAACTACCACTTATCATAAAGTCATGGTCAACCAAAGAAATGCACTTCTCTCTTCCTTGTCTTTGGGGCTAATAACAAAGCCCAGGGACTCCTCAGCCATCAGAGGGAGGAATTAGCAAGTCTTTGCTCAGTGAAACCAAGCAGAGAAAAGTAGAAAGAGGAAATATTAGGGGAACCATACTTTTACTGCTTAATTTTTTTTGTATTTAATTCTATGAGTCAAAAAAGTGAAATGCACACTGTGTTCTGTGTGCCCTATGATAAACCATAGCATTACTATCAACAACTTTGTTAATGTCTTTATGACCAGTGTTGCCCATTAGGGTGCATAGGAGTTTTCCACAGGCTAAAGAAGACGAAGGAAAACAGCAAAAGCCTGTAATTAGAACATTTCTGAGGTGCATGTATTTATCAGTGTCTAGTTATTCTGTTATTTTGTTTGCTATGCTTTTTCTTAAGAAAACACAAGTGAAGCTATCTAGTAATTATTATATACTATTTATTTCCTGTGAATTGTCTGTGATACCTGTGTTGATACCCTTAAATAATTATACAGTCAGAATGTTTTAAAGCTTAGGCACCATCTTTTCTAACACAAATAATTTTCTGTAAGACCTTTCCATTTTAACCTGAAGTACCTGATTCTCAAAGCTGGTAAAAATCTAGCATATTCTTTTCTTCCAAGAATATCTTTGCTTCTAACTGTTTTGCTATTATTCTCAAAGCATATACTCCATTCTCTTAACCACGTGTCTCTAATTCCCACACAGTGAGGGAGAGCCAAAAGAGTAGCAGAAAGAAAAGAACATTGCGTTTCCTCAGTGAATACTTTCCATCAAATTCCACCTTTCTCTTCAGTGGATGTTATTTTGTACTAGGAAAATAGTAGCACTTACAATTTAGTCTCCTGAATTTAATTTATAACTACTTCATATTGGTGTGTCTTTTTTTTTTTTTTTTTGACCTTGAAGAAGCAAAATGACCTCAAACCCATGGCCATCAAATCGATTCCAGCTCATAGTGACCCGATAGGACACAGTAGAACTTCCCCGTGGGGTTTTCAAGGCTGTAATCTTTATGGAAGGAGCAGCCCTATAGTGCAGTGGTTAAGTGCTTCATCACTAATGGAAAAGTTAGTAGTTCAAACTCACAAATTGCTCTTTGGGGAAGAGATGTGGCAGTTTGCTTCTGTAAAGATTTATAGTCTTAAAAATCCAATGGAGCAGTTCTACTCTGTTAAAGGGTTGCTATTTATGTGTCAGAATCAACTCAACGTCAACAGGTTTGGTTTGGTAACCTTTATAGAAGCAGGCTGCCACATCTTTCTCTCTTGCAGCAGCTAGTGGGTTCAAACCACGGGTCTTTCAGTTAGCAGCTGAGTGTTTAACTACTGCACTACCAAGGTTCCCAAAGAAGCAAAATGGTGGTGGTTATGTGCTGTGGAGTTGGAACTGACTCATAGTGACCCTGTATAGGGTTTCCGAGGCTATATATCTTTATGGGAGCAGAACGTCTCATCTTTCTCCCCCAGAACAGCTGGTAGTTTCGAACTGCTGACCTTGCGGTTCACAGCCCAATTTGTAACCACTACGCTACCAGAGCTCCTTAAAGAAGCAAAATAGCAAGCCCTAAATGTCTGTTTTTCTCCCTTTTTGGCACAGGTGGCTACACCATATGTGGATACACATCCAACAGTATCCAAACACTGCCTTTTATATGTTCTTGAGAGACAGAGATGAGTTTGTAATATTTTACATGTGTGAGTCAGAGCTCTATCTAAGCTGAATTTTTTTTTCCCCCAATTTGGTAGTCATCTCTGATGAAAACAGTCACTGTGCATGTGTAAGTAAATTCAGAACCAGTAACAAACAACAAATAAGTGTTCCAGTAATTTAGGGGAACCCACCAGATTCTGGCCAACTGCCTTTTACATTTTCATCTCTACACCTCCATGTGTTTAGAGCTGGAAGCTGTGAACCCTTGATTTTATCACCAAGCCATTTTTACTTGTGGGTACCTGGATCTGGAGATAGAGAACCATGAGATCAGATAAGGGCTGAGAGTTTGCTGGAATGACGTGGGGTGTAGGTTTGTGCTGTTGGAGCATTTCCTGTGTGCCCTTTGAAACCTCTGAACTCAGCTTCAAAGTCTGAGCTCACTTCTGTTTTTCTACCGAACAATTACATTTTCTGCTTACCGTATTTTTTCCCCACCCTTACCTTAACTGAGTGGAAACTCCTGGTGTGGCACTGTCAGATAAGCACTGCACTACAAAGCACAAGATCCAGCATTCAGACCTCTACAGGGACCCTGTACAGGGTTACTGTGCATCGCAATCCATTTGACGGCCCTTAACAATAACAACAACCATAATTTACTTTGCTGATGTTGATTTATCAAAGCCAAAGGATTGCTTCGACTGAATCATAAGTTACACTTTTCTTTGACATTATTTGGGCTATTGGAAAGAAAAGCATAAAAATACATGCACGTATATGTATCTTTTTGTTCACTTCATTCATCCTGCTCTCTTTTCTATACTTCCACTACTACCACCTCCCACACATGCTCCACTCTTGTTGTTGTTAAGTCCCTTGGAATCGGCTCTAAATCATATAGGGTTTCCAAGGAATGGCTGGTGAGCTTGAACCACCAACCTTGCA
This sequence comes from Chrysochloris asiatica, assembly GCF_000296735.1. Classification (NCBI taxonomy): domain Eukaryota; kingdom Metazoa; phylum Chordata; class Mammalia; order Afrosoricida; family Chrysochloridae; genus Chrysochloris; species Chrysochloris asiatica. The sequence goes on from NW_006408580.1 coordinate 2,171,072, forward strand.
GTCCAGTGCATTAACCCACAGTGCCACACCAGGACTCCCCACTCTATAATAGTTTATTTGTTGTTAGGTGCCATCGAGTCGGTACCGACCCATAGCGACCTTATGCACAGCAGAACTAACACTGCCCGATCCTGGGCCAACCTCACTACTGTTGCCATGCTTGAGTCCATCGATGCTGCCACTTGGTCAATCCATCTCGTTGGGGGGTCTTCCTCTTGTTGGTAAGGTGGAGACCTTACTAAACATGATATCCTTCTCCAGCGACTGGTCCCTCCTGACAATATGTCCAACATATGAGAGACGAAGTTTGGCCATCTTGGCCTCCAAGGAGCACTCTGGCTGTACTTTGTCCAAAACGGATCTATTGGTTCTTTTGGCAGCCCATGGCACTTTTAATATTCTCCTCCAACACCATAACTCAAAAACATCAATTCTTCTATGGTCTTCCTTATTCACTGTGCAGCTTTCACATGCATATGAGGTTATTGAAAATACCATGGCTTGGGTCAGGCACACCTTAGTCCTCAAGCTGACATCTTTGCTCTTCAATACGTTAAAAACATCTTGTGCAGCAGATTTAGACAGTAATATTTTCACATGAGTCATTGGGTAATTTTTCAAGTTGAATCCTATTAATATCAGTTATAAATGTTCATCTTTCAGAAGTTTCTTATGGTAGAAACTTTTTTTTTTTTTTAGATTGTAAGTATTCTAAACTTTATTCCCTTTAGAGGACCAGTGTGGCAACAGGAAACTGAAGCTGGTCTCTAGGTGTTATCTGTGCTTATTTGCTGTGCAGATTTTGGTCAATAAATCCCATTCTTTGATCTGTTGGTACAAAGGATTCATTGTAAATACATGAAGGATAAGAGGGTTACAATTACATAAATGTCCTGTGCCACCCTTTGCCGTGCAAAAAGTAGTACATCTGACTTTAGCCTTCCTGGGTTTTTCTTTGCTGGTTTGTTTATTTTTTAAAATAGATATTCACAGTGTACTTTCATTTGGGGTATCATCATAAAAGGACCATGCTTCAGCAGAGAAATACTCTTTCTCTAACAATAGAAGCAACAAAAGCCTAGCAAAAAAGGTGGTAAATTCATACAATGATAGTATTGCATAGATAACTATCTTGACTTAACTCTTATTAATGTGTCTAATACTGGCCATTGGAGCCCTGGTGTGGCTCTGTAGGATAAACACTTGGCTTCTAACCACAAGATTGGCATTTCAAACCCACCAGCTACATCTTGAAAATGCTGTACAGAGTTGCTATGAGTCAGAACTGACTCAATGACACTTAACAACAGCAGCAATAGTACTTGCCAAGACATTGCAAAGAATAGTGTTTTTAGTTATCTAATGTTGTTATAACATAAATACCACAAGTGGGTAGCTTTAAGAAACAGATTTTTTAAAAAATATAGTTTAGGAAGTTGTTGTTGTTAAGTGCTGTCAAATTGGTTCCAACTCATAGCAACCCTGTATAGGGTTTTCAAGGAACAGCTGGTGAGCTCAAACCACTGACTTTGCAATCCAGTGCATTAACCTGCAGTACCAAACCAGGACTCTGTATAGGAGCTAAGTCCAAATTCATCATGTTACCTTTAGGGGAATGCTTTTTTTTTTCTGTCAGCCCTTTAAGAAGATCTTTGTCTCCTCAGCTTCTGCTTCCTGATTCCTTGGAGATCTCCATGTGTCTTGGCACCTATTTTATCCCATCTCTGCTCACTTGTTTGATTGTTTAATCTCTTTTATGTCTCAAAAGCGATTGACTCAAGACACATCTTTTCTCATCAATAACAAAGCCAAACATTCTCAAATAGTATTAGAACCACAGGCATAAAGGATAGGATTTACAACACATAAGTGGTGCTGTAGGATAAGTAAGTACTGGCCTAATCAAAAAGTTGTTGTTCCCACCAGCTGTTCCTTGGGAATCCTATTTAGGGTCGCTATGAGTCAGAACTTACTAGATGGAACTTAACAACAACAATAATTTTGGGACCTAATTCAATCAATAACAAATATACTAAGACATGATTCATGATCTCAAGATGTTTATACTCCAGAATAAAAGTACCAATAACTCACATTTACTATAATGGGTGAGGAGATCCTGGGGTACAAACAGTTAATATGCTGAGCTACTTTAAGAATTGGAGTCCACCAAGAGACAGTTCCTAAGGAAGGCTTGGGGATGTTCAAAGAATCAGTTATTGAAAATTCTCATGATCACAGTTCTACACTGACACATATGTAGTCACCATGAGTCAGAGCTGCCTCCGTGGCAACTTTTTTGGTTGATATTAATGGCCATAAAGACACCTATGCTATGTACTTTACTCAAAGATTGTATATAAAGCATGTTCCAAATTAATCCTAAATATAGAGTTCATTCAAACACTTGTTTTGTCATCTTGTCATTCTGTGGTGGCTGCATGTTGCTGTGATGCTGGAAGCTACACTACTTGTATTTTGAGTACTAGCAGGGTACACCCTTGGTGTACGGGTTTCAGTTGAGCTTCCAGATTAGGACTAGGAAGAAGAGACAGACTGCTTCTGAATGTTTAGCCACTGAAAACCTTATGAATAGCAGTAAAACACTGTCAGATAGCAACAGAACATTGAATATTGAAACATGATGAACAGCACCAGAAATTTATCAGCTATAGTGCTAGAAGATGAGCCCCTAAGGTTGGAAGGAACTCAAAATACTACTGGGGAAGAACTGCTTCCTCAAAGTAGACTTGACTGTGATGATGCAAATGGAGTAAAGCTTCAGGACCTCCACTTGATGAAAATAAGGAGAAACAGATGTAAACATACATTAGTAATCAGAACAAGGAATGCACAAAGTATGAATCTAGGAAAATTGAAAAATGTCAAAAATGAATTGGAACTCATAAAGTACAATATCGTAGGCATTAGTGAGCTGAAATGGACTGTTATTAGCCATTTTGAATCCGACAATCATATGGTTTTCTATGTCGGGAATGACAAGTTGAAGATGAATGGCATTGCATTCATTATCAAAATGAACATTTCAAGATCTATCTTGAAGTATAATGCTGTCTGCGACAGGATAATGTTCATACACCTACAAGGAAGACCAGTTAATACCACTATTATTCAAATTTACACACCAACCACTAAAGACAGTGATGATAAAATTGTAGAATTTTACCAACTTCTCTGGACTCCTGGTGTAATGCTGTAGGATCAGCACTGGACTAAGAACCACAAGGCCAGCAGTTCAAATCCACCAGTTACTCTTCAGAAATCCTATACAGGGATGCTATGAGTCAGAACAGACTCGATGGCCCTTAATAACAACAACAATCAAATTCTTCAGTCTGAAATTGATCAAACATACAATCAAGATACATTGATAATTACTGGCAATTAGAATGCAAAGGTTGGAAACGAAGAAGTATCAGTAGTTGGAAAAATATGACCTTGGTGATAGAAACAATGCTGGAGTTCTCATGATAGACTTTTGCAAGACCAATGACTTATTCATTGCAAATACCATTTATAACTCACCTGATGGAATACACAGGAATCAAATTCACTACATATGTAGGAAGAGATGGTAGAAATGCTCCATATCATTAGCCAAAACAAGGCCAAGGGCAGACTGTGGACAGGCCAGCAATTGCTCATATGCAAGTTCATACTGAAGCTAAAGAAAATTAAAACAAGTCCACAAGAATCAAAGTTTGACTTTGAGCATATCCCACCTGAATTTACAGATCATCTCAAGAGCATATTTGATGCATTAGACAAATGACCAAAGACCAGAATAGTTATGGGATGACATCATGAACATCATACTGGCAGAAAGAAAATGGTCATTAAGAAGACAAGAAAGAAGGAAAGACAAAAACGGATGTCAGAAAAGACCCTGAAACTTGCTCTCCTTCATAGAGATGCTGAAGTACATGGAAGAAATGAGGAATGAAAAGAGCTGAACAGAAAATTTCAAAGGGCATCTTTGAGAAGACAAAGCCAAATATTATAATGAAATGTGGAAAGGCTAGAGTTAGAAAACCAAAAGGGAAGAACATGCTCAGAATTTCTCAAGCTGAAAGAACTGATGAAAAATTTATTGAAGGATGCAGAATGCACCAAAAGACGATAGAAGGAATACACTCTCACTGTACAAAAAGAAATGGTTGATGTTCAACCATTTCAAGAGACAGCACAAGAGATGGCACTGAAGGAAGAAGTCCTAGGTGCACTGAAGGCATATTGACAAAGAACAGTGCTCTGGGAATTGATGGAATGCAAATTGAAATCTTTCAACAAACTTATGAAGCACTGGAGGCACTCACTCACCTGGCAAACTGATTGTAAGAGATCCACATTTTTGCCTAGTCCAAAGAGAGGTGACCCAATGGATTGCAGAAATCATTGGAAAATATTATTAATATCAGCTGCAAGTAAAACTTTGCTAATGATATATATAAAAAAGACAACCTAAAATAACAAAAATGGTAAAACTTGAAAGTATTTAACAAGTAAATACCAACATGAAAACCACTGTATCAATATGAATTTTAAATAAAATCAAGGCACAAAATGTTAAAAAAAAAAAAAAGAAAAAGAAAAAGAAAAATGACTGCAACAGTACATTGACATGGAATTGCCAGAGGTTCAAGCCAGATTCAGATGAGGATGTGGAATGACATCAGATGGCTGAAAGTAGAAAATACCCAAAAGATGTTTACCTATGCTTTCTTGATTATGCAAAGGCTTTTGACTGTGTATATCATGATGAACTATGGACCACATTGCAAAGAATGAGCATTCCTGATTACTTAATTGTGCTCACAAGGCACCTGTACACAGACTAAGAGGCAGTCATTTAAATAGAACAAGGAGACACTGAATGGTTTAAAATTAGGAAAAGTGTGCACCAGATTTGTATTACTTCACTATATGTACTCAATCTGTATGATGAGCAAATAATCTGAGAAGCTGGATTATATGAACAAGAATGTGGCATCATGATTGGAGGAAGACTCACTGGCAATCTTTGATATGCAGATGATACATCCTTGCTTGCTGAAAGGGAAAAGGACTTAAAATACTTACTGATGATGCTCAAAGACCACAGCTTTCAGTATGGGTTACACCTCAATGTAAAGAAAATAAAAATCCTCACCACTGAAACCAATAAATAACATCTTGGTAAATGGAGAAAAGCTGGAAGTTGTTAACGCCTTTATTTTGTTTGGATCCACTATCAACAACTCATAGAAGTGGGAGTCAAGAAATCAAAATACATATTGCATTAAGCAAACCTGCTGCATAAGACCTCTTTAAAGTGTTCAAGAACAAAGATGTCAGTTTGAGGACTAAGGTGTGGCTGACCCATGCCATGGTATTTTCCATAGCCTCATATGCATGTGAAAGTTGGATAATGGATAAGGAAAACCATAGAAGAATTGATGCATTTGAGTTATTCTGGAGAATACTATTAAAACTACCGTCGACTTCTACAAGAACAAACCAATTTGTGTTGGAATAAGTACAGCCAGAATGCTCCTTAGAAGCCAGGATGGCAAGACTTGACTCTCATACTTCACACATGTTATTAGGAGAACCAGTACATGGAGAATGACATCATGTTAGGTAAAGGGGAGGGTACATGAAAAACAGGAAACCACCAACAAGCTGGATTGGCACAGTGGCAATAGCAACGGACTCAGGCTTAACAATGATTGTGAGGATGTCTCAAGCGTGGGCATTGTTTTGTTCTGTTGTACGTATGAGTCATAACTAACTTAAGGGCACCTAACAGCAACAACATATAGTTCATTTAATTAAGCACCAAAGCGAGACAACTAGATTTTGCTTGCTTTGTGAGAAGATCACAGTTTACAGCGACAGGAACCATCTAGGTGTGACAAAAACCTATGGTGGCAGGGAATTTTGATCCAACCTCTGCTGACTGTAGATGTAGGGCTGATATGGACTATATGCTGTTCTGTGAGAGAACAGGATAAAGGTGCTGGAGAAGAAGTGATATGCCCCTAACTGTTTATTTTAGGTTTCCACAATCAACATCTGGAGTTCTGGTGTGGTGCTGTGGGTTAACAAGGTCGGTGGTTCAAACTTACCCGCCACTCCTTGGAAACCCTATGCAGGGTCACTATGGGTCAGACTGGATGTGAAGACACTTAATACCAACAATAACAGTCAACATCTAAGCTTTCTTCCTCTTTCTGTATTGTGAGACTGGAAGGCAAACTGGAATTCAAAGGCTACAACTTCTGCCTCTAATTGTTTGGTTATCCAGGCAAATATAAGAAATTCATTTCTCTTTTTTCATTCCCTTCCATCCTTTACTTCTTCCTTCCTTCCTTCTCCTTCTTTTTTCTTTTTAAGATGTGTCTGGGTGTGTGGTGAGGAGGCTGTTGTGAAGGTGTGGATCATAGAATACCTAGCATAAAGCTGGTATGTATCCCATAGATAAAGATCCCACCTCATAGACCCCATATGGCAGATATTCCTGCAGAATTTACACTGCTTGGTGTAGTCACACTTCAACACAGGCCATTCACTTAAGTCAAGTTGTTCATCTAACAAATGATGATGTGCATGAAAGCATTTATCATCTGTAAAGAGCTAAGCCAATATGAATGACATGACTTCAGTTTTTATATTATTAAAAATATATTTCAAAAGTAACTTCCCTGCTGTTTCCTGTAAACACAGCTTTGCCTACCTTTGTCATGGGGGTGAAAGCATGGAGGAAGAGAACTGACATTTCCTGGTTCAAATTAAAAGTCAAAATAGACCTGTTCTCTTCCAATCTGAGTCAGAAATTCTAATTTGGTTTTACTTTTATTGTTTGCCTTGACCTACGTTGCAACCAGCATCTATGTGCGTTCAACACACTCAGCAAAGCACATTGTACTACATCATTGCTATAGTGACAACCTTGAATTTGTTCTCATCTGTAGCAGAACACATCATTCAGAAATGTCTATGCTTTTTATTATTATTATTATTATTTTATTAGCAGTCAGCTTATGACTCACCACACAAACAACCTTAACAATAATATCCCTGTGGGTGACTAAATGTTCCCTGATTCAGTCTGGTGCTCTAGCAACAGAATTGTCTGCCTTCCCTTGCTCCAACTCCAGTTCTGACAGACTTCCAGATGCTTTCAGTTCAATAGATTTCTATTCAATTCCACAGATATTAATCACCTACTATGCTCAGGCACTCTGATGAGTTAAGTTTATATAGACCAAAGCAGAAATCGTTTGCTCATCTTTTTTAAAACTTTTTTTGTGTGTGAATTGGGTGAAGGTATACACTTTGTTTCATTTCATTTGTTGCAATCCCCTCAATATAACATCACTTATCCCACTTCATCCATGTTATTATCTTTTTCATTTCTCCTTTCCTAATCCTTCTGAAATTTGTCCTTTAGTAAATACTGTCCTTTAGATCTCAAATGGTTTATAATTCTAAGGCCTGGGACTTCACCAGTGTTATTGTTCCCCATATAGAACTATCTATTGTCTAACTGAAAATTAAGCCATGGGGTTGTTTAGTTCCAGATCTAAGGGCCTTGGGTTTCCCACCAGTCTCTAGCTAATCAGTAAACCTGGCCTTATTTATTTATTTTTTTTTATGAATTCATATTTTGTTCTACAAAACTATTCAGAGAAATTGATACTGGTAATTGGGTACCATCTAGTTCTTCTGGTTTCAGGATTATAGAAACTGATGCTCATCTGGTCCATGAGCCCATTGCACTAATTGTTTCCATGTGTCTTCTGTTTTCATTATTCTTCTTTCCTCTTCACATGGAGAGACCAATAGTTGCACTGTAGATGGCTCATGAGCGTTTAAGATCTCAGTCACTACTCACCTAAGTAAGATATAGAACATTGTCTTTGTGGACTATGTTATGCCAACTGACCATGGTGTCCTTGAGACTATGGTCCTGAGCCCCCAGGCCCAACAATCCCTTACCTCAAGGTGTTTGATTATGGCTAAAATGATTTTTGGTTTGCACATTTCTGATGCTTAAAATCCCGTGACAAGTTGCTTCCATAATGCTCTCCCCAGCTCTCTCTCCTTCTTCCATTGGCCTTTTCTGGTCGCAGGTGTTTTTTCCTTTATCCATAGCATTGAGGTGCCAACAAATCTTTTAAAGACCTTTAAATGTGTGTGTCTGAGACTCCTTTTGGATATGCATTTGCCAAGGTATATTATACTTATGGTGAAATGAGTTTCTTTATGTGGTTTTCTTCCTTGACTCTGGAAAAAGAGTTTGAGAGATACTCCCTGAGCAGTTAGTTACCTTTGCACTAGTTTGTTGTTGTTGTTGTTAAGTGCTTCGAGTCAGTTCTGACTCATAGCAACCCTGTATAGGGTTCTGAGGAGCAGCTGATGGGTTTGAACTGCTGACCTTGTGGTTTGCAGTCCAGTGCTGATCTTATAGAGCCACACTAGAAGACTTTGTCCTAGTTTACTACCCCTTTTGTCCAGGTTGATTGACATTTCCTGGGTAAATGGTAAACAACTTGATGGTTTGATACTTTTTGTCTGACCCTGGACAGCAGCCTGCCCCCCTCCCCATCCCAATCCCCACACACATTGGTCTATTTTTGCACCTTGCAGGGATTGTTAATGTACCCATGCAAATGAAGTGACTGTGGTCTACTGAGAGGGGATTGGTCAGGGATCAATCAGCTCATGATCTTGGTGAGAGGGTCATGTTGAAACTAAATAGGAATTTTCTTATGTATCTAGCCAACACCACAGAAGTTTGCAGACAGAAAGAGAAGGAAGATATAAGCAAAGAGGAGAAAAAGCAAGAGAGTCAAGAAAAGAAGTGAGAAGAATCAGAGAAAGAGGAAGCAAGGAACCTTTTAAAAGAGCTACAACTCAGGTTAAGAGGTATAACACTGAAGACAGCAAGAAGCTAGAGCAGCAGAGTTGAAGTGATAGCAGAAACCTGATGCTAGGAACATAGCTTAAAGAGTCAAACAAACTGCCACACTGGCTATGAGGTGGGTCAGTTAGTGGAGAGGCTGATGAACAAGGAAGCTGAAGGTAGAAAGGTTTGTCCTGAGGGATGTGCATGGAAGAGAGAAGGGCCTAATTTCTTGCATCACTGAGATCAGGAACTGAAAGAGATTTACTGCACTGAAGAATGTAAAGATGTATTTTCCTTTTGGGGGGAGCTTTCCAAGCTTTACCTACATGCCAGATCCTTTTTCTGAATTGTAGCCTTTTGATCCTGATCTTGAGTTATGTATACCCTGTTACTCCTGGTGTGGAGCTGTAGGATGAGCCCTGGACTGAAAACCACAAGGTCAGCAGTTCAAACCCATCAATTGCTCCTTGGAAACCCTCTACAGGGTTGCAAAGAGTTGAAATAGACTGGACAGCACTTAACAACACTTCCTTAATAAACCATTTAACTGTAAGTATGGTCTGTGAGTTTTGTGTGGCCATAGAGAATACCATGGGAGGGATAGTTGGTGTCAGAATTGATAAAAAGTTTGGAGAGTTGAAGTATGTCTGACCTTCACCTCACGGGAGTTAAAGTTTTTGATTGATCTTGATTCTCATAATTTCCTCTGAAGTTAAGCAAGGCCTGATATTACTACTACCATTTTATATTTCTTAGTCTGCATGCCAGATATTATGTGCTTTAGCCCTTTTAATCCTCACAACCCTATGAAGTAGGTACACATGAAGAAATCAAGGCTAAAAAAGTTAAGTATCTTGTCAAAGGTACTCCAGAATTGTACTATTCTAAGTTTTAAGTAAAATGTGGCACCCACAATCTAAAATCATCAATAAATATGTGGCATTTAAGTAAGCATATGGTTAAAAAAAAATTGTGAATTGAGTGAAGGTTTACAGACAAGATCATCAGTTTTACTTTGAACAATCCTACACTTTGTTTCATTGCAGTCCCCTCCATGCAACAACAGTTATCCCACTTCTTCCCTGTGCTTCCTATTTCCATACTACCTACTTTTCCATCCCTTCTCAACTTTATTCTTAGGTCAATGCTGTCCTTTTGATTTTGAATGATTGGCTTTTCCATGGTGAGTATAACTCAGCAGTGTTGCTGTTGTACCCCTCATGGCTGAGAATTGGGCCATGAGTGTGTGTTCCTTTCTAGACCTGAAGGGTGGTCAGGCCATAGTCTCAAGTTTCTTCCAATCTCATTCTGACCAGTAAGCCTGGTCTTTTTTTTTATTTTATGTTTTATTGTGAATTATATGATAGTTTACATGGGAGAACTTTAGTTTTACATTCGTTCCATCGTATATCATCTCACTGCTGTGGTTCCAACCCCCTCCATGCATCATCAACCACCCAAAGGGTATATCCCAGAAATCCACCCCCTACACTTCCCCCTCATCCCCCCAGTTTTCGGCCCACAGTCCCTTTCCCTCTCTGGGTCCAA
>NW_006408580.1:2184772-2189976 GCF_000296735.1 Chrysochloris asiatica
GTATAGGATCATATCGTCTGCAAATAGGGAGAGTTTTACTTTGTCTTTGCAATTTGGATACCTTTAATTTCCCTGTCTTGCCATATAGCTCTTGCTAAGACTTCCAGCACAATATTGAATAGTAGCGGTGACAGAGGACATCCTTGTCTGGTTTCTGTTCACAGAGGGAAGGCTATCAATTTCTCTCCATTGAGAATAATATAGGCTGTTGGTTTTGTATATATGTTCTTTATTATGTTGAGGAATTTTCCTTCAATTCCTATTTTGTTGAGTGTTTTTATCAGGAATGGATGGGGGACAAAAAACTTAAACAAAAGGCAATTTCCAGAAGTAAATGAAAATACCTTACATAGATTCCAAAACCAAACATGTACCATATAAAGAGAACTGGGGTTAGCAGAAATTATGTAAAACATTTAGGAATTTAGCTTCTAGGAAGACTAGTATGAGCCAACAGTATGACATCATTCTCTGCAACATGAATGCAGTCTTAGGATGCAAGAATTAAGTACAAAACAAAGTAGATTTTTATTCACCTCTACTTGGGTCATGTATAAATTGTGTGCTGTTCTCAGTGCCAATTTAAAATTATATCGATAAATGAGACTGTGTCTAGAGAAGGAATATAATATGGTAAAAGGCTTAGAAACTATTTCATCTAAGGCAAGAGTGGGGGACTTTTTCCTGCCAAGGACCATTTGAATATTTATAGTATTTGTGGGCTATACCAAATAATCAAATTAAAAATTAGCCTGCTATATTTGGTCATTTAACTCACCCCTAAGTGATGGCTGGAGTCCTGGTATGGTGCTGTGGGTTAATGTGCTGGACTACCAAATTGGTTTGAACATCAAGATTGGCAATTCAAGCTCACTAGTCGCTCCTCAGAAACCCTATATAGGGTCGCAACTGACTTGATGGCACTTAACAACAATGTGATATCTGGAGTCCTGGTGTGGTGCTATGGGTTAATGGACTTTAAAGACTGTTTAAATCACAAGGTCGGCATTTCAAACTCACCAGCTTTTCCTTGGAAATCCTATACAGGGTCGCTGTGGGTCAGAGCTGACTTAACTGCACTTAAAAACAACAATGTGATGCTGGAACTGCAGTTGCCTTGGCAGGGCCAGACTAAGACTAAATGATATCGTGGGCCAGGCATTCACCACACCGATAAGTAAAACTGGGCTAGTTGCTTAGGTAAGAGAAGACATTTAGGGAACATAGCAAATGTTTTTTAAAATTTGAAGGATTAATATGGAAGATTCCCACAAGAGTAATACCTCAGAGACAGCACCTCAGTCCAGTTCAGTAGGGAGCTCACATCTCTCATATTGCTCAACAGTGGAAAATCACCACAGATTTGATCAGGAGCAGTATTGGAGAGAATAAAGTCATTTGTGTGCTAAATTCTTAAAGAATTGAAGGGACTTGTTTTACAAACCAGATGTCACTAAGAGGATCTATTCCAGTGACAATTATACCTCTTCCTGAAGAGCAAGTACAGGTTCAGGGGGTCATCCAGACAGTCTTCTGTAATTCACCCACCATAAGTGCAAATGCCATCATCTTTATCTGAAAGTAAGGAGTCTCAGGACTAATTTGACAGCATAGGCGCCTCACAGAAAGTCCATGGTATCCTCACATGATGGCCATCTTACAGAAAAATTTTGAAAGGCCTATCTTCTGAAGATACACGGAGCAGAGAAGGGGATGGAGAAAATTCTGGAGTTTCTACTGTCACTTCTATGTATAATCCAACTCCCATCTATCAGATTAGCATGGAACAGTATATTGCCATTGCCTCAAATGGAGCCTTACAGCTGGCCAGTCCAGGCACAGATGGAGTACAGGGGCTTCAGACATTAACCATGTCAAATTCAGGCAGTACTCAGCAAGGTACAACAATTCTTCACTATGCACAGACCTCTGATGGACCGCAAATACTTGTGCCCAGCAACCAGGTCGTTGTACAGACTCCATCAGGAGATATGCAGACTTACCAGAGCTACTTCGCTCTCACAGACTGTGGTGATAACATCTCCTGTGAGTCTTCTCAGACAATGAAAATAGATGACCTCCAATTGAAAAGAGAAATAAGGCTGATGAAGAACAGAGAAGCTGCACCAGCATGTTGCAGAAAGAAGAAAGAATATGTGAAATGACTGGAAAATCCAGTTGCCATTCTGGAAAATCAAAATAAATTTCTAATAGAAGACTTAAAAACTTTGAAGGATCTTTATGCCTGTAAAAATGTTTGACTCTTAAGAAAGAAGATATTTTTGGCTTGATGGCAACTAAGGTGAAGTGAAGTTAGCCATCAGTGATACCACAGAATACCAGGCAAAAAACTCCAGGGAAGAGCTCCAAAACTCCGAACCACAGAGATAGGAATATTTAAAAGGTTTGATGGCTTATAGCTAGTGGAATTTGTAGCAAAAGTAAGAAATCGGTACTTTTCAATCTGCCGGGCTCAGTGGACAGGAGCTGACAACTTGCATGAAACCAAACAGCAAGACCAAGTAGGGGAGCAGAAACACCATGGAAAAACACCACGGGAACCTCAGTGCAAAGGTGGACAATATACTTTGTTCGTTTTGCTTTGTTCTGATACTCTTTTTTTTTTTTTGGTATCTGTTCATTGGCCCTCCCCACTGTTTGCACACCTCCATTCTGGTGACTAGAGGGGGTGCCTGAGTGAGTGAACATCTCCCACCCTCACCACTGGTGGGTTCTTCTGCCATTGACGTGCACAAATACTCTCAGCCCAAGAACTGGCCCTGAACTGTTTTTGTTTTTAAATACGGGAAAGGCCAGGACAGGGGTGTAGAGAGGAAAATAGAGTTTAAAAACAAAACAGGCCAAAAATTAAATTAAATCCTGAGATATACAGCATAACAGCCAGCAGAACAGTGGCATCTTGAAATCTCTCAGGCACCTTTGAAGGCAAGAAGTTGAAGAGAGGACATTAAAGTCATACTCATATTAAGCTACAGATTTTTTTCCCCCCTACTATCCCTCCTCTTCTGTGATTATAGACTACAGTATTCAGTCTAGTTTTGTCTTTTTGTTGTTGATGGTGCTTTTTGGGTATTTTCTCTCTCTCTCTCTTTTTTTTTTTTTGCTGGTGCTGTTTTGCCGTTTTATGCTCCCCCTTCTACCTTTGGGGGACTCTTTGTCTCCCTATATTACCCAAGAAGAGACAGCAACTGGTGCCATATAGTCAAGCTACAATTATACTCTATAAAACACCAAAACCCAGACAAGAACCAAAACCAACTGCCATATACCAGGGAGGCAGACAACACCTGTGAAAGTTACTCTGAGTTAAGCAATAAGAAGAGTAAAAATGGATGCCCACATCCTGATCACATCTACCTGGAAGCAATCAGAAAGCATAAAAAATACCAAAATACATACTCAATTAAGTATGAAGGCTGAAGATAAACATTCAACATGTCCAAGAAGCAAAAGCAGATGACCATATCAGCACATGTACAGAAACAAGATAAAATGGCTGAGACAAATGACCTAGAGGTAGACTTGGACTCCATTCTAGAAGGAGGGCAGGCCATGGAAATTCCTGAGAAGGAATTCAGAAGAATGATTATAAAATGTTTCCAAACATGTTACAATGGAGTTGAGAAAAATAAGGAAGAATTCGGGAAAGTGCTACAGGAACAATCAAATAAGATAGATACAGCATTGGAAACAATTCAAAACCTACAGAAAGAGGTCCAAATGATCAATAATAGAATATCAGAAATAGACAATACTCTGAAAGGGTAGAGGAGTAGAATAGACGAGATGGAAGGCAGAACCAGTGAGCTGGAAGACAAATCTCTCAATACCACTAAGATAGACGAGCAACAAAAAAAGGATTTAAAAAAATCACAAGAAGGTCTAAGATTAATGTTGGACAACATGAAGAGGAATAACTTAAGAATTATCGGCATTCCAGAACAAGAAGAATCAAACAAGTCCACAGAGGAGATAGTTGAAGAACTGCTGGAAGAAAATTTCTCTAACATCCTGAAAAGTAGAAAGATAAACATTCAAAAAGCTCAACAAACCCTGGGAAAGATAGACCCCAAAAGAAAATCACCAAGACATAACATAATCAAGCTCTCCAAAATCAAAGATAAGGAGACACTCCAGAAAACATCTAGAGAAAACAGAAGTGTTACATGCAAAGGCTAGCAAGTCAGATTAGGCTCAGATCTCTCAGCAGAAACCATACAAGCAAGAAGACAATGGGGAGACATATATAAAACACTGAAAGAAAAAAACTGCCAACCAAGAATCCTTTACCCAGCAAAGCTATCAATCAAATACAATGGTGTAATTAAAACATTTCAGGATAAACAGAAACTAAGGGATTTTGCCAAATCCACCCCTGTGCTACAAAACATCCTCAAGAGAGTTCTGTGGACCGAGAACCAAAAAGAACAAACAACAACCAGAAATATGTGGCAGCACCTCCCAGAATTAAATCGACAGAAGGAAGAATCAAGAACAGAACAAAATTATAAGAACAAACTCAGAGAATCTGGGAGGTCAGTCTATGATCAAAGCAATTAACAATGTAAAAGAAGGTACATAGGAACAGAGATCAAGATGGTGAGAAGGTCAGAAATAGATTACAGGATAAAATAGACTGCACTAAATGGAGAGAAAAGTTAATGGACTATAAGGCTACCTCAAAGAAAATTAACACTTCACAACATACCAAGAAAAAGAAAATCCACGAAGAACATGGAAACATTAAAACTATGAGGAAACTAACGAGAAAGAACACAAAAATCATGAACTCAACAAAGGAAGACACACAGAATACCACAAAAAACAAACAAACATAATGTAAGCAATTAATCCATACCTAAGGAGCTCTGGTAAGTGCTCTGGTAGCGTAGTGGCTACAAATCGGGCTGCGGACTGCAAGGTCAGCAGTTTGAAACTATCAGCTGTTCCGAGGGCGAAAGATGAGGCTTTCTGCTCCTGTAAAGATTTACAGCCTCGTAAACTCTGTACAGGGTCACTATGAGTCAGAAACTGACTCCACAGCACTTTACTACAACAGCAACAACAAGGAGCTCTGGTAGCATAATGGTTACTAATTTGGCTGTGAACCGCAAGGTCAGCAGTTCGAAACTTCCAGCTGTTCCACTGGAGAAAGATGAGGCTTTCTGCTCCTGTAAAGATTT
>NW_006408580.1:2190236-2192626 GCF_000296735.1 Chrysochloris asiatica
AAAAAAAAAAAAAAAAAAAAAAAAAACAAAAAAAAAAAAAAAAAAAAAGGAACAGAACATGAACAGCCACTTCACCAAGGAGGCAATCCAGGCAGCCAACAAACATATGAAAAAAATATTCATGCTTGCTAGCCATTAGAGAGATGCAAATCAAAACAACAATGAGATATCATCTCACACCAGCAATAAAAGCAAAGATTAAAAAAAGTAGAGGATAATAAATGCTGGCAGGGATGTGGAGAGACTGGGACGCTTTTGCATTGCTGGTGGGACTGCAAAATAGTCCAACCTCTCTGGAAAGCAATATGGAGCTTCCTCAAAAGGTTAGAAATAGAAATACCTTATGAGTCAGCAATTCCTCTACTTGGTATTTACCCACAAGAAATACAAGCAATAACACGAGTAGATATATGCACACCAATGTTCATAGCAGCACTATTTACAAGAGCAAAAAGATGGAGACAGCCTAAGTGCCCATCAACTGAAGAATGGATAAACAAAACTGTGGTACATACACACAATGGAATATTATACTACCTTGAAGTATAACAAGGAAGCTGCAAGCCACCACATAAATGGATGAACCTTGAGGGCATTATTTTGCATGAAATTAGTCAGTCACAAAAGGAGAAATACTGTATAGGACCACTACTGTAAAAGACTAAGAAAAAGAACCTATACTAAAGGGGTCGGGGATTCTTTGCTGGCTACTAGGATGTGGGTGGTGAGGTGAGAGGAGGGAGGGGAAGGTGGAGCACTGGGCAGGGAATAGACACAAGATAGTTTGGGTGTTGGGGAGGGGGGCAATATACAAGAAGGGAGAGGGGAATGGAAGAACAAAGCAGATGGGAGAACAATTAGACAGGTTTGAATGGGCTAAATGGGACAGAGGTAAATAATGATGTATGTACAACCTTGAAACAACAGGGCTCTGGGATACAGAGATTGAGACATGGTTGGAATGGGGAAAAGGGGGGAATAATGTTAAGAAGCTTGGCTGTCTTTTGAATCTTGGTTTTTCTTGCATTATATTATAAAATAGACACTGGACGGGGAGAAAAAGGAATAGCCAGAAACATCACCATAGAAAGCTTGTAAGTCAGTCTTTTGCCTATAACTGATTGGAATACCTAAAATGGGGCTACAACGTGCCCAGTGAAGGAGGCTTCCTGTGGAGCCTCTGAAATACGTAAGACCATAGTAGAATCCTGAACCCCATCAAGAATCTTCTTTGATGGGAAATTTCCAATGGAAAGGACAAGCAGATCAGCTTGGAGTGGCCAGAAGAACAGAAGATACTTCTTGAAAGAAAGACCTACAGGAAAAATACAAAACAATAATGGCAGTCAAGACAAGTGGTTGGATCTCCTCAGAGCAAACCCTCTTCCAAGACTAAGATTCACTGGGGATACATGCTCTGATTGGTGACCATGCTCGTCATCGATAAGGAGAAGTGAGGGAAAAACAGCAATGATGCTGCAAGCTAAGCCCTACAACGTTCAACAGACTCCTGTGAACCGTGGTGGAGACCTGGTTGGCCAGGAGTGTGGCAAGACCTGGGGAATCTTGGGCCCAGAGTCAGTGACATAGCCACAGAGGACTAGAGTGGAGAGTGAAGCATCCAGCTGATAGGAAGAGAGGGCATATGTACAAGAACACCCACACTTACAGATAATACCCACTTGAACTGTCCATAACGACAAGTTATGGACAACATGGTGGAGAATGAGTATTCAGGAAAACGTAATTGTGCTCATGATTAGCCTGTACATATGCCAACAGGTAGCTGTTAGAACAGACAAGAGGACACTTAATGCTTTAAAGTCAGGAAAGATGTGTGTCAGGCTTATAATCTTTCACCATACTTATTCAATATGTATACTGAGCAAATAACTTTACTTTGAGAAGGTACCTCATCACCAGTCATATTTTGAGTGCCTTTCAACCTGAGGGGTCCATATCCTGGCACTATATCTGACAATGTTCTCTTGCTGGTCTTCTGGGATTATATCTGAGTACATTCTGTTGTTATTTATAAGGTTTTCAGTGGCTAAACATTCAGAAGCACTCTACCTTTCTCCCTCCTAGTCTGTCTTAGTCTGGAAACTGCTGAAACCTGTCCACCATGGGTGACCCTGCTGGTGTTTCAAATACCAGTGGCATAGCTGCCAGTATCACAGCAACATGCAAGCCACCACAGTACAACAAACTGACAGATGAGTGACTATTTGTATATATATATGTTGTTGTTGTTGTTATGTGCTGTCGAGTCGGTTCCGACCCATAGCGACCCTGCACAGGGTTTCCGAGGGTGTAAATCTTTACGGGAGTAGAATGCCTCATCTTTCTCCCGCGGAGCAGCTGGTAGTTTCGAACTGCTGACCTTAAGG
>NW_006408580.1:2196506-2212021 GCF_000296735.1 Chrysochloris asiatica
AATGAAACAAGTTATATGAATTGTTGAATGTGAAACTGATGATGTGCCCTGTAAACTTTCACTCAATCCACAATAAAAACCTTAAATTAAAAAAAAAAAAAAAAGAAAAAAGTTTATTGGACTTGAGAGTGTTTTTGAGATCGGATTATTTATTTTTGGTCCTATAAGACACCTATTTATTTTTTGTCCTATAAGATACCTAAGGTACATAAATGGAGTTGTGATTTTCTAAAATTTTTTATTACACTGGAAAGAGCACTTTTTAAAAGTTTTATAATTTTAAATATTTTGTTTTTTTAGTTACTCTGGGAATGGTGATTTTCTACAAATATATAATAAATTGTGTTTAGATTCTATATTTTGTATACAGTTGAATATACATTACTTATTCTGTTGTGTTTCAATAGAATGGAATCTTTACAGGCCCTTAAAATGTTCTTAGAGGATTTAAAAAAAACCCTCTGAATATGCTTACCAAAGTTTTTCCAAGAGGATTTTATTATCAATGTAATGTAGAGTTTGTCAGATTCTAAAAATAGTACAGTTAATACGCTTTTGTAATGTAGTAAATAGTACCTTTATAAGAAAAATGACTGCCAATATATTTTTATAGCTGATCTTTATAAATTCTAATGCTGAGTTTTAATGATTATTTCAAATGTTTATATAGTTTGTTTAGTGAAAAAAGTATTGTGTGACTCCAAGTATCATTTTTATGTTATGGAAAGTAAAATTTTCAGATGGACTAATAGTTGAATTGTAAGATTTTTTTTGCATGCAGTTAGTTTATCTAAAGTTTTTTAAAAATGCTGTCAGTACACCAGTGTTTAACTTCTGTATTCCAATTTGTACACATTTTAAAATTGTACTACAAAACAATTGTGTGTTCCTTATATAATATGAAACATATTGTCTTCTATGGAATTAAAGGATGTTTGATAAAATTAAAAACAAAATTGAGGGACTACTATATAGGATAGTTAGACTTATTTTTATGAATCCTAAAGATAGAATTTTGATAATTGGATGCAAGACATAGTGAAAAAGTTGGGGCTCAATTAATGTGAGAACTCAATCATGAAATGTGTCCATAAACGAAGAGGGATATGGCACCAGGTAGAATATGGGTATATGACTCGTTGTGGGAAGTGCTCAAAAGGAGGCTGAATGATCATCTACCAGGAAGTCTGAAAAGTAGATTCCACATGGGAGGAAGATTATACCAAACGATCTTCAAGATCCCAGTCATCTCTCAGGTTCCATGATCCTCTGATCCCTTGCATTAAGACACATTATATACATTCCATTGTTGTTGCTGTTGTTAAGTGCCATGGAGTCCATTCCGACCCATAGCAACCCTGTATAGGGTTTCTAAGGATTGGCTGGTGAGATTGAACTGTCGACCTTGCAGTTAAAACTGACTTTGAAGTCCAGAACATTAATCAACAGTGCCTAGTATTCCATATTGCTGCAGAATTATACTGTGGAATGACCAGTAGAATGCCCAGCAGTTTCATTGTCAGTATAGAATGTCTGCACAACCCACATATAGGATGTTGAACTTAACTGGACTGTAAACCTCTTGATGGCAAAGATATGGTTTTATGTGCAGCAGTACCTGGCACTTAAGAGATGTTTGCCAAATGCAAAATTAATGAAGGACAAATGAAGGCCATGTGTAAGTCTCCTAGGACTTTCATAACAAATTACCACCCACTTGGTGACAGTTCTGGAGGCAAAAAGTCTGAAATCAATGTATTAGCAGGGCCAAACAACCTCCAGAAACTCTAGGAGAGAATCCATTCCTGCTTCTTCTAGCTGGTTGCTGACATTCCTTGGATTGAGGTTGCACTACTCCAATCTCTTCCTCCATCTTTACATCGCCTATTCCTCTTCACATGTCTCACTGTATGGCTGTTTAAACTCTCTCTACCTTTGTCACTGTGGCATCAGCAATGGGCTCAAGCATAGCAATGATTGTGAGGTTGACTCAGGACAGGGCAGTGTTTTGTTCTCTTGTGCATAAGGAAGCTATGAGTCGGTACCGACTTGACGGCACATAACAACAACAACCTTTCTCTCTCTCTCTCTCTCTCTCTCTATCTCTTTTTTTTTTTAACGTTTTATTGTGAATTGAGTGAAGGTTTACTGAGCAGATCATCAGTTCACCATTAATCAAATCGTATACTTTGTTTAATCTTAATGATTGCAATCCCTTCCATGTAACAACAGTTATCCTACTTCCTCCCTGTGATAAGTATTTCCATTCCACCCTACTTCCCAACCATTTCAAACTTTGTCCTTCGGTTACTGTTGCCCTTTTGATCTTGAATGGTTGACCATTCTATGGTAAGCATATCCATTTCCTTATAATACTTGATGGTGTTTTTCTTGAGCTGCCCTTTGAAATGTTCTGTTCAGCTCTTTTACTTCCTCATTTCTTCCAGCTGTTTTAACATCTCTACCTTAAGAGTAGGTTTTAGAGACTCTTCTGACATCCATCTTGGTATTTTCTTTCTTTGCTGTCTTTTGAATGACGTTTTGCTTTCTTCCTGTAGATGTTCTTGATGTCATCTCACAACTTTTCTGGTCTTCAGTCATTAGTGTCTAATGCATCGAATCTGTGCTTGAGAGGGTCTCTAAATTCAGGTGGTATGTAGTTAAGGTCATATTTTGGCTCTCATGGACTTATTTTAATTTTCTTCATCTTCAGCCTTAACTTGCATATGAGACTGTTCCACAGTCTGCACCTAACCTTATTTTGGCTGACGATATTGAGCTTCTCCACCATCTCTTCCCACAGATGTAGTCATCAATTTTATTCCTGTGTATTCCATCTGGTGAGGTCCATGTATATAGTCATTTTTTATGTTGTCTAAAAAAGATATTTGCAATGAATAAGTCGTTGGTCTTGCAAAATTCTATCATGTAATCTCCAGCATCATTTCTATCAACAAGACTGTATTTTCTAACTACTGATCCCTTTTGTTTCCAACTTTTGCATTATAATTACCATGCATCTTGATTGCATGTTTGATCAATTTCAGACTGAAGAAGTTGATAGTATTCTTCAATTTCATTATCACTGGCTTTAGTGGTTGGTGCATAAATTTGAATAACAGTGGTATTAACTGGTCTTCCTTGTATGTCTTATCACAGACAGCATTGTACTTCAAGATACATCTTGAAATTTAAAAAAAAATGTTTTATTGTGAATTATGTGATAGTTTACATGGATGAGCATTAGCTTTATATTCATCCTATCGTACATCGTTTCATTGCCATGGTTACAATCCTCTCCATGCATCATCAACCAACCAAAGGATATACCCTGCAAGCCTGCCCCTCTGGTCATCAGAAAACAGCCCCTCTCCCTCTCTGGGTCTAAAGTCCCCAGCCTCTCCATCTCTCCACGTCATCGTCTCTGCCTCCATCTTTGGCGTCACTGTTTCTCTGGGTAGGGTCCTTCTCTCTGCTCTTTTCCCTTGATGGTCCCAGGGTTGAAATTTTATTTTTAGTGATGAATGTGACACCATTCCTCTATAATTTGATATTCCCAGACTAGTAAACCATATGATTATTGGACTCAAAATGGCCAATACCAGTCCATTTCAGCCTACTAATGCCTAGGATGTTTATCTTTATATATTCCATTTCATTTTTTACAAATTCCAGTTTTCCTAGTTTTATACTTATACATTTCATACTCTGATAATTATTAATGGGTGTTTCCAAATGTTTCTTCTCACTTTGAGTTGTGCCCCATGAGCAAATTTAAGTTCTGGAAGGTTTTGCTCCATTTATGTCATTATTGTCAACTCCATTTTGCTAAGGTAGTTCTTCCCAATTGTATTTTGAATGTCTTCCAACCTGAGAGGTCTTCTTTCTGACACTATATCTGACAATGTTCTGCTGCGATTCATAATGTTTACATCTTCTGGCACTTTATCTGACATTGTTCTGTTGCTATTCATAAGGTTATCAGTGGCTAACCACTCAGGTGTAGCTTGCCTCCCTTCTTCCTAGTCTGTATTGGTCTGGAAGCTCCACTAAAACCTGTTCACCATGGGTGACCCTGCTAGTATGTCAAATGCCAGTGGCATAGCTTCCAACATCATAGCAACATGCAAGACACCCATAGTACAAAGTAACTGGCAGATGAGTAGTAAATAATAATAATAATAGTTATTGTTGTTGTTGAGTGCCATTGAGTTGATTCAAACTTATAGCAATCTTACTGGTTTTCCAAGGAGTTACTGGTGGATTTGAACTGCCAACTTTGCGGTTGGTTAACAGTCCAATGCTTATCCTACAGCTCCATGCCATTACTCTGACAATAGTAGTAGAAGCCTTTAACACACTACTTTAAATGAAGGACAGAACAAATAGAAAAAAAAAAAGCAACAAAGACACAAGAACCAAAGAACATAATCAATTTGACTTCATAAACATATATAGATCACACTATCCAACAACAACATAATATATATTCTTTTACTAACAGTAATAGTAGAAGTTAAAAAAAGAAATTAAACATTTCTTTACTCAAAATATGAAAACACAACCTTTGGGACACAGCAAAAACAGTCCTCAAAGGAGACTTTAAAGTAATAACTATATACATTCAAAAAGAAGAACCAGAATCGGCACCTCAATCAGTCCAACATCTTCAACAATTAGAAAGATAAGCCTACAGTCCTCAAAGAAAATAAATAATAAAGATTAGAGAAGAAATAAATGAAACAGAAAACAGAAAAACAATAGAAAGAATCAAGAAAACTAAAAGTAGGACTTTTAAAGTCAGCAAACCACTAGCAAAACTAACAAAGGAAAAGGTGCAAATAACACAAATAAGAAATGAAATGAGCTATGTCATTCACGATAGGACCAAATGTAATAAAAAGGACAATAGCAAAATACTGTGAAGAACTAAACATACTACAACAAAATGGAAAATCAAAGAAAAGGACACATTTTGGAAATAGACTATCTAAACAAGTATAGACCAAGGTAGAAAATTTGAATAAACCCATTTAAAATTGAGAAATTGAACAGGTTAAAACACTCTCAGCCAAGATAATCCTGGCCCAGATGATTGCACTGGTGAATTCTACCATTCAGAGAAGAACTGACACCAATTGTGCTTAAACTATTCCAGAATATAGAAAAAGATTAAATACTCCTGAATTCACTGTATGAATTGAGCATAACCATGACACCAAACCCAAGCCAAAATCACCAACAAAAGAGAAAATTATATATCAATGTCTCATGAACATGTTATTGTTGTTGAGTGCCATCAATTCTGTTCCAACTCATAGTGACCCTACATAGGGTTTCCGGGGAGTGACTGATGAGTTTGAACCACCAATTTTTCAGATAGCAGTCCAATGCTTATGCTACAGCACTGCCCCAGAACTCCTTCATGAACATAGGCACAAAAATTCTCAGCAAAATCCTAGCCAATATAATTCAACAACGTATACAAGAAATAATATATCATGACCAAGTGGGATTCATACCAGATGTGCAAGCACAGTTCAACATTAAAAAAGTAATCAATGTAATCCATCATATAAATAAAATAAAGGAAAAGAATCACATAATCGTGTCCATTCACTTAGAAAAGGCACTTAACAAAATCCATCCCTCATTCCTAAGATCAAAGACCACAACCTTTGGTATGGGTTGCACCTCAATGTAAAGAAAACAAAATCCTCACAACTGGACCAATAACATAAATAACATCAAGGTAAATGGGGAAAGAGTGAAGTTATCAAAGATTTCATTTTGCTTGAATCCACTATCAATACTCATGGAAGCAGCAGTCAAGAAATCAAGTGACATATTGCTTAGGAAAATCTGTTGCATAAGATCTCTCTCTCTTTTTAAAATTTTTTTATTGTGAATTGAGTAATAATTTACATGGGAGAACTATTATACTCATCCCATCCTTACACTCATCCCATCGTACTTCGTCTCATTACAATGATTACAATCACCTGCATGCATTATCATTCAACAGCATTTGCTTCCATTCTCCCCACCCCCTTTTTTTAATGTACACTGAAGCACTCAGGAATATACAATCATTCACACAACCAAAGGGCATACCCTGCAAGCCTGCCCCCCAGCTACCAGAACACAGCCCTTCTCCCTCCCCAAGTCTAGAGTCCCCAGCTGCTCCATCTCTCCATGTCATTGTTTCTGCCTCATCTCTGGCATTGCTGCTTCTCTGGATTTCACAATGTTCTTTAAAATGTTCAAGAGCAAAGATGTCAGTTTGAGAACTAAGGTGCGCCTGACCCAAACCATGGTCTTTTCAATAACCTCATATGCATGTGAAAGTTGGGCAATGAATAAGGAAGACTGTACAAGAATTGATTCATATGAGTTATGTGTTGGAGAAGAATATTAAAAGTACCATGGCCTTCCAGAAGAACAAACAAATCTGTGTTGGAAGAAGTATAGCCAGAATAGAATGCTCCTTGGAAGCCAAAATGGCCAGTCTTTGTCTTTCATACTTCAGACATACTATCAGGAGGGACCAGTCCCTGGAGAAGTACATCATACTTAGTAAAGTGGAGGATCAGCGAAAAAGAGGAAGCTGCCCAATGAGATGAACTGACACAGTAGCAGCAACAATGGGCTCAAGCTTAACAATGATTATGAGAATGGTTCAGGACCGAGCAATGTTTCATGCTGTTGTGCATAAGGTTGATATCAGTTAGTACCGACTTGGCAGCCCCTAACAAAAACATCAACAACCTTTATTCCTGATTTAAAAAAAAATGCTGAAAGTATTAGAATAGAAGGAAATTTTCTCAACATAATTAAGATCATATATACAAAACCAACAGCTAACATTTTTCTCAATGGAAAGAGAATGAAAACATTCCTGTTTCAAATAGGAACCAAACAAGGACATCCTTTATCATATTCCCTATTCAATATTATACTGGATGTTTTAGCCAAAGCAATAAAGTAAGAAAGGAAATTAAAGAGCATATAAATTGGCAAAGGTGAATTTTAACTATCTCTATTATGATTATGGAGCTCTGGTAGCATAGTGGTTACGAATCGGGCTGCTAACCTTAAGGTCAGCGATTGGAAACTGCCAGCGCACTCCGCGGGAGAAAGATGAGGCTTTCTACTCCCGTAAATATTTACACCCTCGGAAACCCTGTACAGGGTCGCTATGGATTGGAACTGACTCGACGGCACTTAACAACAACAACATTATTATTTTATATATATATATATAAGGAGCTCTGAGGCGTAGTGATTATGAATCGGGCTGAGAACCACAAGGTCAGCAGTTCGAAACTACCAGCTGCTCCGCGGGAGAAAGATGAGGCTTTCTGCTCCCGCAAAGATTTACAGCCTCAGAACCGACTTGACGGCACTTAACAACAACAACATATATCTACCCAATGACTCAGCAAGAAAATTACTGTAACTCATTGAAAGATTCATCAAAGTATCAGGGTATAAGATCAACATTCAAACATGAATCTTATTCCTTTACACTATCAAAGAGAACTCTTGAGAAGGAAATCAGGAAAACCATATCATTTACAATAACCACACAAAAGATTAAATATTTAGGAATAAATCTAAGCAGATAATCAAAAGACCTATACAAAGAAAACTACAAAATTCTATGATAAGAAACCAAAAAATAAAACAAGCAAAACCTACGTAAATAGGAGAATAGATCATGTTCATGAATAGAAATACTTAACATGGTGAAAATGTCAATACTACCCAAAGTGATCTACAGATATACTGCAATCCCAACTCAGATTCCATCATTATTATTTAAAGAAATGGAAAAACTAAGCATCAGCTTTATATGGAAAGCAAAGAAACACCAGATAAGCAAAAAATTACTAAAGAACTAAGTAGAGTTCTCACACTTCCCAATCTCAGAGTATACTACACAGCGACAGTAGTCAACATAGCCTGGTGATGGTATAATGACAGGAATATAGAACAATTGTTGTTGTTGTTTTTAGGTACCATTGAGTCAGTACCAACTCATAGTGACCCTATATATAACAGAATGAAACACTGCCCGATCCTGGGCCAACCTCACTACCGTTGCCACTCTTGAGTCCATCGATGCTATCATTTGGCCAATCCATCTCATTGGGGGTCTCCCTCTTTTTCTCTGACCCTCCACCTTACCAAACATGATATCCTTCTCCAGCGACTGGTCCCTCCTGACAACATGTCCGAAGTATGAGAGACGAAGCCTGGTCATCCTGGCCTCCAAGGAACACTCTGGCTGCACTTCTTCCAAAATGGATCTATTGGTTCTTTATGCAGACCATGGCACTTTCAATATTCTCCTCCAACACCACAACTCAAAAGCATTAATTCTTCTACTGTCTTCCTTATTCACTGTCCAGCTTTCGCATTCATATGAGGTTATTGAAAATACCATGGCTTGGGTCGGGTGCACCTTAGTCCTCAAGCTGACATCCTTGATCTTCAACACTTTAAAAAGGTCTTGTGGAGCAGATTTGCCTAATGCAATGCGTCATTTGATTTCTTGACTGCTGCTTCCATGAGTGTTGATAGTTGATCCAAGAAGAATAATGGAATAGAATTAATAACTCAGATTAAATCCATGCACAATATGGAGAACTGATGTTTGACAAAAGGACAAAACCAATTAAATGGGAATGAAATAACTTTAACAAATGGTACTGGCATAACTGGATATCCATTTGCAGGAAAATGAAACAGGACTCATCTCTCACAGTGCGTTACAAAAATGAACTTAAGATGTATCAAAGATCTAAATGCAAAACCGAAAATTGCATATAAAGGCCATCAATGAAAAAATAGCAACACACTTTGGGCCACTAATATATGGCATGAATATACCACCAAACATAATTTAAAGCATACAAAGAGCAGAAGACAAACTAGATTACAAGTAGATAAGCACTGGACTGTGAGCCACACAGTCAGCAGTTCAAACCCACCAGCTGTTCCTCAGAAACCCTATGTACAATTGCTATGATTGGGAATCAACTTGGTGATACTTAACAACAACAACATGCTTATCACAAGATTTCGCCAAAAGAGTAAAAAGAGACCTCACAGACTGGGTACAAATTTGACATATCAAATAAGGGATTGATCTCTAAAATTTGTAGAAAACTTCAACATCTCAACAAGATAAAGGCAAAATAATCCAATTAAAAAATGGTCAAAGGAAAGAGGAATGATGAAAATTTAAGACACTTGAAAACAGTCCATTGAACTAATAGATTATATTAATATTAGTCAACACAACCCTGAGATCAGACGATCTATGTGGTGCTTTGTTACTGCCAACTGTTCTGAAAGGGATCACATTAGAAGGTCCTGGATAGAGTGGGAGAAAATGTGGAACAAATTTCAAAATCATATAAAAAGACCAGACTTACTGGACAGCTAGGGACTGGTGGCACTCTGAGACTATTGTCACGCTTCAGGTCCAGAACTGAACTCTCCCTTGTGGCTCAGTTTTCAACCATGCACCATAAAATGATCAACTGTTTCAGATCCGATGGGCAGTATTTATGCAAGGACAAAGGTCAGAAGGATTGTGAAAGAAGGAAGAATGAAAACAGAAACACAGAAAAGAAGTGTGAAAAGTGATGTTCCCTAGAGGGGATTGCAATCATTGAGATGCAGTGAATTGTATGACTTGTTGAGTGTAAAATTGATGATCTGTTCTATAAACATCCACTCAGTTTATAATAAAAAGTTTTCAAAAATGGGATATGAACAGACACCACCAACAAAGACATCTTTCTCCCATCGAGCGATTGGTAGAAAACTTCTTAGCCATAACCAAAGACCTTGATGGTATAAGTTGCTCAGCCTCCAGGCTCAGGACTCCAGGGTCAATTAACATAACGCAGTCCAGGAAGACACTTTTCTAAATACCACTTTGGTGTGTAGTCATTGGAATCTTAAAAGCTCATGAGCAGCCATCTAAGGGGCAACTATTGGTCTCTCCCTGTCTAGAGCAAAGAAGAGTGAAGAAAATTAGAGCTACATGGAAACAATTAGTCCAGTGGACTAACAGACTATGCAAACCTTAGCTTTCATGACCCTGATACTAGAAGATGGTACTCTACTACCACTCCCAATTGCTCTGAAAGGGATCACAGAAGGTCCTTGATAGAGTGGGAGAAAAATTTGGAACAAAACTTAGAATCATAAAAAGATCATACTTACTGGTCAGACAGAGTTTGTTGGAAAACCAGCTTTAGTCATTTCACTCTTTAGGCCTGGAACTGAGCTCATCTCCATGGCTCAATTTTCAGTCACATAACTGACGCTCTGGCAGCTTAGTGGTTACGAATCAGGCTGCAAACCTCAAGGTCAGCAGTTTGAAACTATCAGCTGTTCCTTGGGAGAAAGATGAGGCTTTCTGCTCCCGTAAAGATTGACAGCCTCGGAAACCCTGTACAGGGTCGCTATGAGTTGGAATCGACTCCACGGCACATAACAACAACAACAACATAAGGGGAACAATAACATTAGAGGTACATACTCTTCAGAAAAATCAGCCATTTGCAATCAAAAGGGCATCATTGGCCCAAGGACAAAGTTCAGAAGGCAGGAAGAGTTAGGAAAGAGGGAGGAATGGATATGGGAAACATGGTAGAAGTGGGATAAGCGATGTTATATTGTGAGGATCAGTGACATGAGACAAAATGTGTATGAATTGTTGAATGTAAAACTGATTTGTTCTGTAAATCTTTATCCAATTCACAATGTTGTTGTTGCTATTAAGTGCCGTTGAGTCCGTTCCAACCCATAGCGACCCTATATAGGGTTTTCAAGGAGTAGCTGGTGAGCTTGATCTTGAGCTTGATCTTGTGATCTGGTGATCTTGTGGTTCAAACTGACCTTGCAGTCCAGCACATTAAACCACAGCGCCACACCAGGATTCCATAAAAAGTTTAAAAAATGGATTTAAACTTCAATAAAATAAAAAATTTAGTTCTTCAACAGAAAACAACAACAAAAAAAGCCAATAAGAGATACATTATCACGCCAGTTGCCATTTTGTTTACTTCATGCTTGGTAAAGTGGAGGGTCAGAGATAAGAGGAAGACCCCCAAAGAGATAGATGGACACAGTGGCAACAGCAATGGGCTCTAACATAAAAATTGTGAGGATGGCACAGATCTGGGCAGTGTTTTGTTCTGCTGTGTATAGAGTCACTGAGGCAGAACCCATTCAATGGCACCTAATTACAACACAATTATCAGCCTGGTACCAGTGAATGTAGTTCTACTCACGGTAACTCTAGAACAAAACAGGAGTTCTCTATTGGTCCTTGGAAGCCAGGATGGCCAGACTTCGTCTCTCATACTTCAGACATATTGTCAGGAGGGGCCAGTCAATGGAGAAGGATATCATGTTTGGTAAAGTGGAGGGTCGGAGAAAAAGAGGAAGACCCCCAGTGAGATGGACTGGCAAAGTGGCAGCATCAATGGGCTCAAGGGTGACAACAATTGTGAGGTTAGCCCAGGACTGGGAATGTTTCGTTCTGTTGTACATAGGAGTCGCTATGAATTGGTACTGACTCGATGGCACCTAAAAGCAACTTTTGGATCTCAGAGACTTAAAATCTCTACAGGAACAGATAGCTTCCTTTTTCTCTAGTGGAATGGCTGGTGGGCTCATATTGTCAACCCTGCAGTTAGCAGTTCAACATTCAACACAAGGAGTCACAGAGCTCCTTTCACACTGAATCAGAGGGATTTTTTTTTTGGGGGGGGCGGGGAGTGTAATGTGTTTATGGCCTTACCCCTGGCATATGTTTAGGCTGGGCCAGGTGATTTGTAAAACAATGAGAAGTCCAATTCCTTCCAGAGATCTTTTCAAGTCCCTGTATCAAGAGTCCTGGTGTGGTGGTATAGGATAAGTACTGCTACTCCTTGGAAACCCTATACAGGGTATATGAGGGTTAATGAAAAAAATTTAAAAATAAAATTTATTTTTCAATATCTAATTTAAAACACTTATGAAGAAATGAAAAGCATTAGTTAATGCATTGACTGGGCAGAATGCAAGGGCAAAGTGTGGTCAAAGAAATGAAAGAAGAAACTTTAACCTGAGAGACAGGAAAATAATAAGCAGTCAATTAACACCTTTAAAGGGGCAGCTGTAGTTCCTCCAAAAGAAGACAAAATGCCAAAATGCCTATTCAAGAAGGGCCTTGCCCCCAGGAGTTTTTTAGCTCCCATCCTCCACACCTCCACATCCTTCTGTTCCAGATACTCCTTCATCAAGCGCTTCTATTCCTTGGAGACTAACTTCTGAGAGTTCAGGAATACCCTACAGCAGAATTTCCCAGGTGGCCCAGCTTGGGCAACTTCAGTCTTTCAATCTGGCTCCCATCTGGTCTCTTTAGGAGACGCAAGTCTCCCTATAGATTTTCAGATGTCTGTTGCACCAAGCACACAGTAGTCAAAAACCAGTTCTCCTACAAACAAGACAATTTTAAAGGGAAACATTTTGCACTGGTGAAACCCAAGGTACAGTGGTTGTTGTTACATGATGTGGAGTCAGTTCCAACTCACAGCGACCTTGTATAGGGTTTCCAAGGAGTAACTGGTGGGTTTGAGCCGCCAACCTTGCAATTAGCAGTCCAGGGCCTATCCTACAGCGCCACATCAGGATTCCAAAGGTAATGAGGTTGTTGTTGTTATTGCTAAGGGCCGTTGAGTAGGTTCCAACTCATAGTGACCTTGCATAGGGTTTCAGAAGAGCGGTTGGTAGGTTTGAACTGCCTATCTTGCTATTCAAATGGATATTGAGGTCCAGTGCTTATCCTACAGTGCCATACCAGGACTCTGCCAAAAGAAACCCAATAAGGGGTCTGGTGGAGGACCTTGAGAACAGAGAAGTCTCGGCTGCTGCTAGTCCATGTCTGCTGTGGTCAGGCGGGCCCCCTCAGGGGTCTCAGGCTCAGACAAGGAGGATAAAAATGTGTCTCTTTCGTGGTCGCCAGCTGTTATCAGGGGGTAGGGAGGCCCTGAGTCTGCAACGTCTTTGCTGACCAAGAATAATCAGGTTAGACAGAGTTTCACAAGAGCAAAGGATTTAAAGATTTATTGAGAGGAAAGGATCTGGTCAGAGATGAGGAGGGCTCTAGGCAATGCTAACCCCCATCTCTCATTTTTCTTTATACCTAAGTATTATTTCGTTGTCTGTATGTACCATATTTTGTTTATACATCTATTTGCTGCTGGATACTTGGATTGATTTCATTTTTTGGCCACTGTAAATTCTGCTGCAATGAACGTTGGTGTACAAGCATCTGTTTGAGTCCTTGATTTCAACTCTTTGGGTATATACCTGGTAGTGGAATTGCTGTGTCATATGGAGAAAAGATTGAAGTTGTCAAGGACTTCATTCTTCTTGGATCAACTATCAACACTCGCGGAAGTAGCAGTCAAGAGATCAGACGACGTATTGCACTGGGCAAATCTGCTGCACAGGAACTTTTTAAAGTGTTGAAGAGTAGAGATGTCAGCTTGAGGACTAGGGTGCGCCTGACCCAGGCCATTGTGTTTTCAATAGCCTCATATGGATGTGAAAGCTGGACAGTGAATAAGGAGGATCGTAGAAGAATTGATGCCTTTGAGTTGTGGTGTTGGAGGAGAGTACTGAAGGTGCCATGGACTGCCAAAAGAACCAATAGATCTGTTTTGGAGGAAGTGCAGCCAGAGTGCTCCTTGGAGGCCAGGATGGCTAAGCTTCGTCTCTACTACTTTGGACATATTGTCCGGAGGAAACAATCACTGGAGAAGGATGTCATGCTGGGTAGGGTGGAGGGTCAGAGAAGAAGAGGAAGACCCCCAATGAGATGGATCAGCCAGGTGGCATCATTGATGGACTCGGGTGTGGCAGCGGTAGTGAGGTTGGCCCAGGATCGGACATTGTTTCGTTATGCTGTGCATGGGGTCGCTATGAGTCGGTTCCGACTCGATGGCACCTGACAACAACAACAACAACAACATGGTAGTTACCAAGTCCTGGTGTGTGTGGGCTGTGGGTTAATGTGCTGGAGTGCAAAGTTGGTTTGAACCCCGAGATTGGCGGTTCAAATTCACCAGCTGTTCCTCAGAAACCCTATACAGGGTCGCTATGGGTTGGAACCGATTCAGTGGCAATTAGCAACAACATGGTAGTTGCATATTTAACCACCAAACTGTTTATGTATCAGCTGTACCATTTTACAATTCTACTAGCAATGGATGACTGTTCCAGTTTGTCCACATCCTTGCCAATAACATTTGTTTTCTGTTTTTCTGATAGACGTTTTATTGGATAAGAAGCAGGGTCTTATTGTAGTTTTGATCTTATGATGACTTATGATATTGAACATCTTTTGATGTGCTTATTGATTGTATATATCTTTTTTGAGGAAATGTTTATTCAAGTCCTTTTCCCATTTTAAAATTGGGTTGTTTGTCTTTTGGCTGTTGAGCTATAGGTGTTCTCTATGTAGTTTGGATATTAAGTCCTTATTATGCATATGGGGGAGCACAGTGGCTTCATATAATAAGCACGGGACTGATAATTACAAGATCTCTGGTTTGAGCCCACTAGTCACTCCACAGGAGTGCTTTAAAGTCTTAGAAACTTTCCAACTTAGAAACTGAGAAACAGGGTTGCTATGAGTTGCAATTGACTCAATGGCATTTAACAACAATTAAATATATGGTTTTCATATATTTTCTTTCATTCTCTAGTGTGTCTTCACATTTTTGATAAGTGTGCACAAGTTTTTAATTTTTATTGGTGGTGGTGGTGGTGTGCCTTAGAGTCGGCTCTGTGACCATTACCCTGCATTGGGTTTCTGAGTCTATAAATATTTATGGACTTAATTTTTATTAAGGCCAATTATTCTATTTTTTCCTTTGTTGCTCATTCAAAAATAATATTAAAATTGGTTCAAGTGATGTATATTTAGTAAAAGTATTTTTGCTGTTGTTGTGAAGTGCCGTCGAGTCGGTTCCGACCCATAGCGACCCTGTATAGGGTTTCCGAGGAAACCACCAACCTTACAGTTCCAATGGCTTTGCAGTCTGGTGCATTAACCCACAGCACCACACAGTAAAAGTATAGATGAGTTTTATTAAGCATGTTTATGTCAGGCAGTTTGCTTGGTTATGTATCATCTCAATTATCTCAATGACACCACAAAGTAGGTTTTATTTTCAGATGAGGAAATTGAAACTTACAGAGAATTTACATTACCCAAAGTCTTGTACTTCTAAATAACAGAGATGGAATTTGAACTCAAGTAGTCAGACCTCTGACTACTTGAGAAAGCTTATCTTGATTGTACCAGGAATGATAGGATTAGGAGAGAACATCTTGATTTCTTGATTGTATCTTGATAATATCTTCTATATATCTTGATCCTATCAGGATTGATAGGATTATACCAGGATTGATAGGATTAGGAGAGAACATCTTGATTG
>NW_006408580.1:2232828-2244276 GCF_000296735.1 Chrysochloris asiatica
CTAAGTAATTCTTTATATGTGGTTCAGCGTTCGGGGACCAGCCCCTGAGCCTGCTTGGTCGGGTATTCTGTGTTGTTGTTGGCGGAGCTCTCTGCTATATGTCCACCCGATCCGCCATCTTGTTTGTTCTCTCCATTTTTGATATTTTATTATTAATCATCTGGACCTCTTTTTGCAGGTTTTTTTTTATTGTTTCCAGTGCTGTATTGATCGTGTTTGATTGCTCTTGTAGTACTTTCCTGACTTCTTCCTTGTTTTCCTCCAGCCCTTTTCAGAGTATTTGAATTTGTTTCCGTATCATTCTTCTGAATTCCTTCTCAGGCAAGTCCAAAACCTGCTCTTTCTCCTCTGGGGAGCCTTTGTCTGTCACAAGCTCATTTGTCTCAGTTACTCTTTGCTGTTTTTGGTCATGTTTTGAGGTGTTTTGTTGTGTTTTTTGTTTGTAATTTCCAGTAGTTATATGGGTTTTTAATGCTTACATGGATGTTTGTTGCTGTGTCATTAAGCTTACTGGGTGTCTCCTGGTGAATATGATCAGGAGATAGCCTTCCCTTTTCACATGTAATGCTTTGCTTTTTTGTTGTTGCTAAGTGCCGTTACAGGGTTTCCAAGGAGCAGCTGGTGAGTTGGAACTGCCTCCCCTAACGGCCCAAACTGATGTTGCAGTTTACCACATTAACCCACAGTGCCATACCAGAATGCTTAGCAGCTGTTATTGGCTCTTTTCTCAATGGTGAAATATTATGGGATATGCTTGTAGCTTGGCTATATGGCCACAATTGCTGTCTCTTCTTGGGTAACATAGGGAGAAAAAGCTCTCACATCCAGGAAAAATGTGTGCTTGAAAGGACCACAAGCAGAAGCAATATAAAAACTGAGACAAAAAAATACCACTTTGAAACAAAAATAAAACTGTGGTCGACTGTCCAGTCACCTTGCTACACAGGCAGTGTGTGTGCACCATAGAAGCCTCCAGCAGTGGGTGGGGGTGTCCACTCGCTCAGGCCCCTCCTCTAGTCACCACTGTAGAGGTGTGCAGAGAGATATTGAGAAGTTACTGGGAGAAAGATTGTCTACTACTTTTGTCTCTGAAGGTTATTTAGGTAACCGTGTGCATAGCATAATTCTCGAAATAGTTGCATCATTTTATGTTGGAGTTTTACAGATTGTTCATATGGTTTGTCTGTCAGGCCAGATCTACCTTTTTCTTGCTGGATGGACTGGAGTAAAGGGTCCCGCACAAGTTAACTTTAGGGCTGGGACCCAGAGGCTAATGTTAGAAGCAGCCACCAAGAAATTTGCCATTGCCACTGATGGGGCTCTTTCTGTGCAGTGAGAAAACTGTGGGCTCAACACTGGACTTTTTGGGGGTGTGCACCAACCTGCCTAAAGGCATTCGGGCTGGGCAGACAAGGTGTGGCAGGGAAGAGGAGGAAAAAAATGTGTAGAATTCCCCCACACCTCCTTTTGCAAATGTCACTGTGTAGCTTTTAGGGCTGGTTCACTGTGCTGGTCTGCCTGAAGCCCCGCCCTCTGAACTCTGCCTGGGCAGGGTGGCCACAGAGGGAGTCCCGTGTCTCAACCGATACCTAAATCCCAATATTTTCCTTTATACCATGATTTTTCCACTGGCAGGTGCGGGAAACTGACGCCCTGTACCTTATGCTAGATCCAGAGCTCTAGTTCTGTTCCGTTAAAGCAGCTTCTCTGGGTTTTCAGACCCTCCCCCATAGAGCCTGTCCTACCTGACAGCTCTGCCGCCTCCAAAACCAGAAGTCCTGGTTAATTGATTTTTGACATAAAATGTAAAAAAGATATCTGTGGTTTGCAAAAAGGATCTTTGTTATTGTATAAGAACTCAAACCAGGAGACCTTGTTTAATCTCAATTGGGGACATAATATTGGATAACTCAATTTTTTTTTTTCACTCTGCACTCATGATGATTTTGGTTTCTTATCTAAGCATCCATTGTCAAAAACATAGCATTATTTCTATGTTTTGTTTTAACAGTTTTATGTTCTGAGGAACACATTTTTCACAAGTGTTATTGTTCACTTTGTAGGCCTGTCTACTATTTGGCACTAAGGGGATCTATGGGAATGAATTCAGTTCTAAACTTTAAGGGTCATCGTCTTTAATTTCCACCAGACTCTCTCAGATTGATAAATCTGGCCTTTTCTATGAATTTGAATTTTGTTCGACATTTTTCTTTCACTCTGTTCTAAATCAGAGTAGTTGGTAATCATAATCAGATAACATCTAATTCTTTTGTTCTCAGGTTTGTGGAGACTATAGTTTCTGTGATCCATTAATCCTTTGGACTAATTTTTTCCTTGAGTCTTTGATTTTCTTCAGTTGTCTTTGCACTGGATAGATAGAGACCAATAGTTTTATCTTAGATGGTTGCAAGCTTTTAATACTACACTCACTAGTTACCAGAGTAGGATATAGAACATTGTCTTTATGGACTATGTTATGCTAATTGACCTCAATATCCACCAAGACTAGGTTTCTAGCCTGAAAGCCCAATAATTCAGTCCTTGGAAGTATTTGTTTATTGCTAAGACAGTTTTTCTGTGTCCCTCTGTGTGTTCTATTATATACATGGACATTTGTATGTAGAAATATCCACAGCCAACCTGCATATTCTTGTGGTTATAGTTTCATATGCCATCCCACACCTCTTCTATTTACATATTTACCTATGTACCTATTCATGAATTATTATTATTTTTTTTTAATTACTGTTGCAATTGTATTTATCGTTATTGCCTTTATTTTTGCATACCTCTCAGATTTTTCTTTTGCCTTGGTCATGCTGTGGTGACTTCCCACTGTTTTAACCTTTTTCAAAGTTAACATGTGCCTACCTTTTTTCTAGTGATTTTCCCTCCCTGCCCCTTCCTTCCCTGGTAACCTCAAAGAATGTTTCCTTCTTTGTAAATATCTTTCTTGACTTTTTATAAAAGTGGTCTCATCCAATACTTATTGTTTTTTGATAGCTTTCTTTCACTCAGCATAATGTTCACCAGGTTTATTCATGTTGTGAGATGTTTCACAGGGTCTTTACTATTCTAGCATTGCACAGTATTACGCTTTATGTATATACCAGTTTGTTTATCCATTCATTCATCCACTGATGGACACTTAAGTTGTTTCCATTTTTGATATAATGATATAATGAACATAGATGTGCTATATCTATTCTTGTCACAGTTCATATTTCTCTATGATATACATACCTTGAAGTGAGATTGCTGGATCATATGGTATTTCTAGTTTTATCTTTTAAAGGAAGCTGCATACTGTTTTCCATAATGGCTATACCATTTTTCAGTCTCACCAGCAGTGTTGTTGTTGTTAAGTGCCGTCGAGTCAGTTCCAACCCATAGCGACCCTGTACAGGATTTCTGAGGCTGTAAATCTTTACGGGAGCAGAAAGCCTCGTCTTTCTCCCACAGAGTGGCTAGTAGTTTCGAACTGCTGACCTTAAGGTTCACAGACTGATTTGTAACCACTACACTACACCAGCAGTGTATGATAGTTCAAATCTCCCCAAAAATTCATCATTAGTTGTTTTCTGCTTTTTTGATCAGTGCCATTATTGCTGGGGTGAGCATCTTTTTAATGACTGGCTAATAAGCCCTGGTGTGGCACTGTAAGATAAGCACTGGACTGGTACCCCAAGGTTGGCAGTTCAAACTTAGCAGCAGTTCTCAAAAGCCTTACACAGGTTTGATGAATTGGAACTGACTCTACAGCACACAGCAACAACAAAGGCCAATGGTTGCAGGCAGTTTTTCATGTATTTATTAGCTGCCTAAATGTCTGCTTTGAGGAAATGTCTGCTCATGTCCTTTACTAACTTAAAAGTTGGATTATTTATATTATTGTTGTTGAGACTTTTCTAGAAATTTTCTATACATTTTAGAGATTACTTTCGTCAGATATATCATTGCCAAAAAAATTTCCCCAGTCTATAGAATCTCTTTTTACTCTTCAGAAGATGTCTTTTGATTCACAAAAGTAATGTTTGTTGTTATTAATTGCTGTTGAATCAGTTCCAGGGAGCAGCTTGTGGGTTTGAACCACTGACCTTGTGGTTAACAGTCCAATGCTTATCCTACAGAGCCACACCAGGAGTCCATTTTATGTTTAAGAGATTCCAATGGTCTAATTTATTGGTGTTAAGTGCCGTTGAGTCAGTTCTGACCCATAGCGACCCTGTATAGGATTTTCTAGGAACCACCAAACTTGTAGTTCAAACAGCTTTGCAGTCTAGCGCATTAACCCATAGCGCCACACCAGAACTCTTATTGTTATGTGCTGTGGAGTCGGTTCTGACTCATAGTGACCTTATACTCTACGTGGTCTAATTTAGTAGACTCCAAGTTTCTAGTGTGTCCTGGTGTTGTGCTGTGGGTTAATGCACCAGATTGCAAGGTTAGTTTG
The DNA here is from genome assembly GCF_000296735.1 of Chrysochloris asiatica. Classification (NCBI taxonomy): domain Eukaryota; kingdom Metazoa; phylum Chordata; class Mammalia; order Afrosoricida; family Chrysochloridae; genus Chrysochloris; species Chrysochloris asiatica. The sequence goes on from NW_006408580.1 coordinate 2,237,282, forward strand.
AACTGCAAGGCCGACGGTTCAAGCTCACCAGCCGCTCCTCAGAAACTCTATACAGGGTCACTATGGGTCAGAACTGACTTGATGGCACTTAACAACAGCTGTCTAATTTATCTTCTGCTTGTGCACTTTTAGTTATGTTTTACAGACGATGCTATAACTCAGGATCGCTAAGTTTGCCCCTATTTTTTCTTCCATTATCTTTATAGTTTAAGGCTGTATATTTAGGTCTTTGATCTATTTTGAGTTAATTTTTATGTATGGTGTGTTACAAATTCTATTTTATTTTTCTGCAAATGGATCTCCAGTTTTACCAACACCGTTTATTCAAAAAGACTATCACTTCCCCTTTAAATTGATTTTTACCCTGTGTCAGGAGTCCTGGTGTGGCACTGTGGGTAAATTCGCTAGACTGCAAAGTCAGTTTGAACCACAAGGTTATGGATACTCTATAAAGACAGGGGCACTATGAGTTGGAACCGACTCCATGGCACTTAACAACAACAACAAGCCTTTTGTCAAAATTCAGCTATTCATAGGTCGATCAGTTTGCTTATCTGGAGTTTCTTTCCTTTGCAAACAAAGTTGTTGTTGTTGTTAGTTATCATCAAGTCAGTACTGCCTCATAATGAAACTACGCACAACAGAATGAAACACTGATCAGTCCTGAGTCAACCACACAATAGTTGCTACTTTGAGGCCATCACTGCCACCTCTGTGCCAATCCATTTTGTTGGGGGTCTTCCTCTTTTTCTCCGACCCTCCACTTTATTAAACATGATGTCCTTCTCCAGGAACTTGTCCCTTCTGGTAGTATGTCCAAAGTATGAGAGATGAATTCTGGCCATCCTGGCTTCCAAGGATCGCTCTGGCTGTACTTCTTCCCCCACAGATTGTTGGGGAAGGCTCAGGTGGGACATGTGGGAAACCCACCCTATGGACAGGTCTACCACAAATGAGTTGGTATTTCTGTGACTCTTGGATCTTTCCCTATTCTGTGGACATAGGGATCCCAGGAGCTCTTGCCCTCTTTCCTGAATTTTCTCTTCTAAAGTCTGGTTCATGTCGTGTTTACCTTGCTTCACTCTGGGTATGTCTACACAGTATTTTGTCTTCTTTTGGGAATTCTATGAAGTTGCCTTTCTGTACTCTTCACCTATAATTGCTCCTGGCTTTGTCTTAAGATGGCCATGCATGATTAGCAGAGTACCTCCATGCTGTTTCTCTCCACATTTGCTGTTTTCAGTCAGTTTCTTCTTTCAGTTGTTGTGCAATTTAATTCGTCATAATTTTACTTGATGCTTAAGGTTCCAAGACTATCATCTGTATCTGTTTCACTTTGTTTTGGGGCTCTTTGCTGTAGAGAAAGGGTTGTTGTTGTTGTTGTTAAGTGACCAACTCATAGTGACACTGTATAGGGTTTCTGAGGAGTGGCTGGTGAGTTTGAACTGCTGACCTTGCTACTCAAACCAAACTTGTAGTTGAGTGATTATCCTACAGCACCACAACAGGACTCCTTTTTTCTGCCAAAATTCATAACATAATTCATGGGTCACACAAAATTACCACCTTAAAAGCTAGCCTGCTATATTTGGTCATACATTTAATTAACTCACCTCAAAGGAGCTCTGGAGTCCTGGTGTGGCACTGTGGGTTAATACCCTGGACTGCAAAGTTGGTTTAAACCACAAGGTTGGTGGTTCAAGCTTACCAGTTGCTTCTTGGGAACCTTATACAGGGTCGTTATGGGTCAGAACCTACTCAGTGGCACTTAATAACAACAACAACAAAAGGAGCTTGGAACATAGTGGTTATGAGTTGAGCTGCTAACCTCAGGGTCAGCAGTTCAAAACTACCAGCTATTCCACAGAAGAAAGATGAGGCTTTCTGTTCTCATAAAGATTTACAGCCTTGGAAATCCTTTGCAGGGTTGCTATGAGTCAGAACCAACTCTATGGCATGTAATGAACCATAACCAGCCAATGTGATGCCTGGAACTGCAGTTGCCTTGGCAAGGCCAGATCAAATGATTTTGTGGGCCTCATAGTGATTACAAATGCATGGTTAAACAAAGACTATAAACGAATATTTACCATTTCTATTGCATGTAACACATAGAAATGGCTTTTAACAGAAATTCATCAACTCCCCCCACCCTTTTTAAAATTTAAGTACAGGTATTAAAACAATTCTGAACATATTTTTGATACTTTTAGTAGTCAGCAATCACACAGTTCCAAAAATTAACACAATTGCAGTAATATTCATTCTACTTGCTGCTTTAATCAATTTAAACTGCAGCTCTTCACTAAGCAAGATGGATAAAACATGCCCTTGATGATTTCCTCCTGGAGAATGGTTTTCAGAACACACATATTTCCACAGAAACCTGACATTTCTCCAATGAGCTTTCATCTTGTAAACCTGAATTCTATTTTGAGTACTTCAGGTTTATGCTTAAATGACAGTGCCTTGATAAAAGAGAATTGCTGCATTTTTTCACTTGTGACCTGAAAACATAATGGGTGTACGTAGATTAACTGTTTCTTATAAATGTCTAGGTCATGCTTACCAGCTGGAATTCTTACAGTTAATATGTGGATATTTTGCACTGTGATGCTTAATCAAGACATTAACATGAGTAGAAGGTTGTTGATTTAAGACAAGTTAATACACTAAAATTAGTTGTTGTATGTTTATCCTTCTGGTGCTGTGGAAGATTTATATTTTCTTTCGATATCATTAGTTGTCTTAGCTCTCGAAACACAACTTTAATGCTAAAGGTATTTTGCCATTTTGCTAATACTGGTATGCTCCGTGCATCTACCATGTCACTGGAATTCTTTATTCCATTCGTATTAATTTTTGGTACAAATCTAACTGATAGAAGGAAGTGCTTTAGGATATTTATGTGCACATTCTACTTTCAGGCTATATATTCTGTTTTCATAATTTGTCCTTGGAAGCCCAATAATCATGCCAGTCCACCTACCTTGTAAGTGTCATATCTTCATCATCTTCAAGACCCCAGTTAACTGTACTCCTTTATATCCTTCTTGAAGTTCTTCCAACAAGTGAAAATGAGGAACTTTAACTCCTGTGGAGACCATCATCTTCTCCTGCAGCCTGATTCAGTCTGCACTGCCTTTCAATTGACAGTCCAGTGCTTATCCTACAATGCCACACCAGGACTCCTTGCCATGTATTGTTATTGTTGCTAAATGCTATGGAGTTGGCTCCATCTCACGATGATTCTGTATAGGGTTTCCAAGGCTTCATAAGCCTTTGCTAGGGGCACTAAATTGGTTCCTTTTTTTTCCCCCCCGATGGTCTATATAAGAGGGTGAGTCAAACAGTATCCACACTCTGGCTATAGAATTTATTTTAATCAACTCTTAGAAAATTCACATACATAATTTTTGACATAATCTCCTTGATTTTTAATACACTTTGTCCATCTGTCAACGAACTGTCATATTCCCTTATTTAAAAAATGTTTTAGGCTGAGCTGTGAACCACAAAGATCACACCACTATCTTCACTTCTTCATCAGAGGTGAATGTTTGCCCTTGATGGGCTGCTTTCAGAGAACCAAACAGGTGCAAGTCAAATGGAGCAAGATCAGGACTATCGATAGGGAGGATGATGCTTTAACATTGCAAAACAAAGTTTTTGCAGAGTACCAACAGTATGGGCAGAGATGTATGGATGTGCATGGTCATGCAAGATCACAACACCCTTGGACAGCAATCCTTTGCATTCAGTCTGATATTTAGGCTTCAGCTCTTCAGTGAGCATATCATTGTAATGAGCACTGTTGATTTTTTTTTCAGTGATGCAATTCTGTTTTTTATTGGACATTGCGATGTAATTAAATACAATATGAATAGGAGGTAAAATCTTTGGCTTTGCACCTTTTTTTTTGGTATTCTCTATGTTTTTTTTAAGCTCTTATTGTGAATTGAGTGAAGTTTACATGGGAGAACATCGGTTTTACACTCATCCTATCATATTTCATTTCATTGCAATTATTACAATCCCCTCTGTGCATCATCATTCAACAGTATTTGCTTCTATCCCCCCCCCCTTTTTTGATGTACACAGAAACACTCAGGAATATATAATAATTTAAACAACCAAACGGCACATTCTGCAAGCCTGCCTCCTGACTGGCAGCACACAGCCTTTCTCTTTCCATGAGTCTATAGAGTTATCAACAGCTCTATCTCTCCATGTTTTCATCTCTACTTCCGTCTCTATTGTCTATGCTTCTCTGGATAGGATCCCACATTCTACTCAGAGCACTGTTGATTTTGAACCTTCTTCCTGATAGTGTTCCAGTACTGGCCCTTGAGAATCAAAGAAAACTGTAAGTACCAAATTTTCAACTGATGGTTGACTTTTTTTTTTTTTTTTTTAATTTAAGGTTTTTATTGTGGATTGAGTGAAAGTTTACAGAGCACTCATCAGTTTCACATTCAACAATTCATATAACTTGTTTTATTACATTGATTATAATCCCCTCCATATACCATCAGTTAAAACTATTTCTCTCTATCCACTTTAACTTTTTAAAAAAAACACACAAACAAAAAATCCCACTCAGGCATATATAATAATTTACGTCTCCAAAGGGCACATTCTGCAAGTCTGCTCCTGGCAACCAGTTCTTAGTCCTTCTCTTCTTAGTCGATGAATCCAGAGTCTTCAGCCGCTCCCCTCTCCATGCCCTCATCTCTGCCTCCATCTCTGGCGCTGCTGCTTCTCTGGATAAGGTCCCACATTCTATTTGTGTGTTCCTCTCTTGATGGTCCTAGGGTTCTCTGTTTCTGGACTGTAAGATTAACCATTCCCCCCTTTTTTTTGTTAACAAAACTTCTACCTTTACAAGTGTGACAGTTGCAATTAGTCATGATAAGAGTTATTCACTATTGAATCTTATCTCCATCTCCTTTCACCAGACCCATCTAGACAAGATGACAGCTATTCAGTGGGGACTCTTTCTTTCCCCCCACACTCTTAACTAAGCTCCTTCTTGAAACCTTGTAAACCAGTCACTTCGTGCCTTCATTGCCCTCTCATTTTAGGTAGCCAATGTCTAAGTTACCTGTCCCTATCTACCCTGTGCACAGAGCGGATAGCATTGATACTTGATTTGAAGACTCTTTCCCTTTCTGTTGGTATTTAGAGCTCTGAGTATAGGTCAAGTTCATCATGAAGATGTTATATTCTGTCATTGTAGCTGTTCCAGTCTGCTTGTCCTTTCTAGTGAGAATGTCTCACCTTACAAGGTTGTGGATGGGACTCAGGATTCCACCTAATGTCCTATACTCTGTAAAGGCTTTGCACAAGGCCTATTTCACTGGGCAAGTTGTAGAACGCCTTTTAGGTATTCCAATCAATTATAGGCTGAAGACGGGCTTACAGTTTTCTCTAATCATGTTTCTCAACATTCCTTTCTATCCTACTCCAGTGTCTATTTTACAATAGTAGGCAAGGAAAACTAATATTCATAAGGTAGTCAAGGATTTTAGTATTATTTACCCTCTTCAAGCTATACCTAGATCCCTGTATCCCAGAGCCCTGTTGTTTCAAGGTTGAATATGCATCACTATTTACCTCTGTCCCACTAGGCCATGCAAACCTGTCTCAGTGTTCCCCTATATATCTTGTTTTTCTGCCTCCTCCCCTCTTCTTATATTGCCCTCCCCAACACCCAAAATAAACCCCCCACCCCACCCCCATTGTATTTACCTTATATTCCATTAGTTCTTCCCTCCATTTAAGACAGTCTATTTTATCCAGTAATCTACCTGACCTTCTCACCACCTGGATCTTGTTCCTCTGTGTTTACCTTTTTTTCACATTGTAATTGTTTTGATCATAGACTGACTTCCCAGATCCTCTGTTCTTATAATTTTATTCTGCTCTTGACTCTTCCATTTGTCGATTAAGTTCAGGGTGATGCTGCCACGTACGTCATTCTGTACTTGTTGTGTATTCTTGTTGGTTGTCAGTCCACAGAACTTTTTTTCTATTGTGCATAAGGTTGCCATGAGTTGACACTGACTCGATGGTACCTAACAACAACAGTGATGCCATCTTTCTGTAAGTCTACATTCCATAAATTTTGATATGGTGATTTAATTTCCATTGAATTCAAAATGCTTTCTCAGTTCCCCTGTAATTTCTTCTTCGGTCCATGGGTTATTTAGAAAAATGTTTAATTACCAAACATCCATAGATTTCACAATAACTTTCTGTTGTTGATTTCTAATTTCATTCCATTATGGTTCTGAATCTATACTCTAAAATTTCAAGCCTTTTCAATTTATTGTGGCTAGTTTTATGGCATAGGCCTTAGTGCCAGAAAGGTCCATATGCATTCTAAAGGCATGTGCCTTATGTTACTGCTGGGTACAAGGTTCTATAAATGTTAGTAGGTCAAGTTTTTAAAATAATGTAGCTGAATTTCTGATTAGGTGTTTGATCAATTGTTGAGTGGAATATTGACATCTCTAAATTTATTGTTGAATTTTATAACTTTTTCAGTTTTAGTTTCATACATGTGTTTGGGATTTTAGTGTCCCCCCTCCTCAATGCCCAAGTCCTAACCCCTGAAACCTGTGAATGTGGTGGTGATGGTGGTGCCATGGAGTCTGTTCTGACTCATAGTGACCCTGAGTAGGGTTTCTTGGGCTGTAAATCTCTATGGCAGCAGAAAGCCTCATCTTTCTCCTGAGGAACAGCTGGTAGTTTCAAACTGCTGACCTTAAGGTTATCAGTCCAACTCATAACCAATATGCTACCAGAGCTCCTTGAAATGTTACATTATATAGCAAAAGACAATTAAGGCTAGAGTGGAGAGTGAAGCGTCCAGCCGATAAGAGAGGGCATATGCATAAGAACACCTACACTTGCAAATAATACCTACTGGCTTCGATGACTGGATGATCAGAGCTCAACCAGAAGTAAAAAGAAGAGGAAAAAAAAAAAAA
>NW_006408580.1:2252486-2256811 GCF_000296735.1 Chrysochloris asiatica
GATTTCTTGCTTCTGCCACAAATTCCCCCAGCTGTGAGCCTTCCAACATTTTAAGTATTCCTTTATATGTGGTTCAGAGTTCTGGGACCATCCCCTGAACCTGCTTGGTCGGGTATTCTGTGTTGTTGTTGGTGGAGCTCTCTGCTATACGTCCACCTGATCCGCCATCTTGTTTGTTCCTCCCACTCCTTTCCTTTTGCTACAAAAATTATACCTTTACATTTCCAACCCTCACAGTCAGTCCTGATAGCAATTATTCACTATTGTACCACAAGAGTTCTATCCCCACCCAGACAGATTGGATACTACTCAATGGAGTAGTATCCAACCTTTCTTCACACCCTTTGGATCTAGGTTCCCACTTGAAAGCTTGTAAGCCAGTTACTTCTTGCCTTTGTAGCCCCCCTCCCCCCATTTTGGGTAGCCAATGTCCAAGATGCCCATCCTTGTCTACCCTGTGTATCGAAGGGGTGGGAATGGTCCTCGATGTAGAGATTTGATCCCTCTTTTGAGCTACTCCATCCATAGGTGTAGGTCAAGTTCATCAAATTGTATCAGATTACTCTTTTTTTCCTCTTCTTTCTTCTTATAGTTGAGTTCCAATCATCCAGCCATTGAAGCCAGGTCAAATGGGTATTATCTGCAAGTGTGGGTATGCTTATGCATATGCCCTCTCTTCTTATCAGCTGGACGCTTCACTCTCCACTCTAGTACTCTGTGGCTATGTCACTGACTCTGGGCCCAGGAGTCCCCAGGTCTTGCCATACTGCCGGCCAACCAGGTCTTCACGTGGGTTTATAGGAGTCTATTGAATGTGGTAGGACTTAGCTCACAGCTTCATTGCTGTTTTTCCCTCACTTCCCCTTATCATGGACCAACGTGGTCACCAGTCAAAGCACATGTCTGCTTGTGTATTCCCCTTGAGTCTTAGTTTTGGAAAGGGGTTTGCCCTGAGAGGATCCGACCACTTGCTTTGATATCTCCTGGGCAAGCAACTTGCTTGTTCTTGTCGTAGTCAGTCAGACTGTCATTATTGTTTTGTATTTTTCCTGTTGGTCTTTCATTCAAGAAGTATCTTCTGTTCTTCTAGCTGCTCCAGGCTGGTCTGCTTGTCCTTTCAAGTGGATATTTCCCACCTCAGAAGATTCTGAATGGGGTTCAGGATTCCATCTATGGTCTTATGCAATGCAGAGGCTCCACAGGATGCCTCCTTCACTGGGCACGTTGTAGCCCCATTTTAGGTATAACAATCAGTTATAGGCTGAAGACGGACTTATAAGCTTTCTATGATGATATTTCTGACTATTCCTTTCTCTCCCCTCAAGTGTCTATTTTACAATGGTATGCAAGGGGAACCAAGATTCAAAAGACAGCCAAACATCTTAACCTTATTTTCCCCCTTTTACCCATTCAAACCATGCCTCAATCCCTGTATCCCAGAGCCCTGTTGTTCCAGGGTTGTGCAACTATCATTATTTACCTCAGTCCCATTTAACCCATGCAAACCTGCTTAACTGTTTTCTCATCCACCTTGTTCTTCCATTTCCCTCCCCCTTCTTTTATATTGGCCCCCTCCCCAGCACCCAAACTATCCTATCAATGTCTATTCCCTACCCTGTGTTCCACCTTGCCCTCCCTCCACTCACCCCAGCAAATAATTCCCCACCCCCCCGCTTTTAGTATGGGTTCTTTGTCTTTGTCTTTTACAGTTGTAGTCCTATATAGTATTTCTCTTTTTGTGACTGACTAATTTCATTCAACATAATGTCCTCAAGGTTCATCCATATTATGCAGTGGCTTGCAGCTTCCTTGTAGTTCTTCAAGGTAGCATAATATTCCATTGTTTGTATGTACCACAGTTTGTTTATCCATTCTTCAATTGGTAAATAGGGTACCTTTTTTTGCTTGGTTTATCTTATATACCATAATGTTTTAAAGATTCTTCTTTGTTGTATAATGTGGAATCCTGGTGTGGTGCTGTGGGTTAATGCACTGGATTGCAGTCAGTTTGAACTGCAAGGTTGGTAGTTCAAGCTCACCTTGGAAACCCTATACAGGGTTGATATGGGTCAGTTATATAATGTATCAGGACATTATTCCTTTTTATGGATGAATTATATTTCATTGTATAGATCTGCGACATTTTGCGTATCCATTATCTTTTGATGGGAATTTTTGTTGGCATCACTGTTCAGATATTATGAATTATTTTTTTAATGTTTTATTGTGAATTAGGTGATAGTGTACATGGGAGAACATTAGCTTTACATTCATCATATTATATTTAATTTCATTGCCATGGTTACAATCCCCTCCATGCATCATCAACCAACCAAAGGGTATACCCTGCAAGCCTCCTCCCCAGTTGTCAGCACACAGCCCCTCCCCCTCTTGGGGTCTAAAGTCCCCAGTCGCTCCATCTCTCCATGTCATCCTCTCCGCCTCCATCTCTGGTGTCATTGCTTCTCTGGGTAGGGTCCCACTCTCCGCTCTTCTCCCTTGATGGTCCCAGGAACCTCCACTCTTAGATTGCAAAGTCAACCACTCCCTTCCTTTTGCTACAAAATGTCTACCTTTACATTTCCAACATTCACAGTCAGTCCTGATAACAATTATTTACTATTGTATCACAAGAGACCTACCCTCATCTCCTTTCATCAGCCCCGTCCAGACAGATTGGATACTACTCAGTGGAGATTCTACTTTCCTCCATGCCCTCTGGATCTAGGCTCCTTCTTGAGAGCTTGTAAGCCAGTCACTTCTTGCCTTTGTAGCCCCCCATTTTGGGTAGCCAGTGTCCAAGATGCCTATCTTTGTCTACTCTGTGTATGGAGGGGGTGGGAATGATCTTCGCTGTAAAGATTTGTTCCCTCTTTTGAGCTACTGTTTCCATAGGTGTATAAGTTCATCAAATTACTCTGTTTTTCCTCTTGCTTCTTCTTCTAGTTGAGTTCTGATCATCCAGTCATTGAAGCCAGATCAAGTGGGTATTAATGAATTATGTTTTGAATGAACTTTAATGTACAAGGTTTTGTGTGGACATGTGTTTTAATTTCTCTGAGCTCTGGTAGCATAGTGGTTATGAATTGGGCTAACCTCAGGGTCAGCAGTTCAAAACTACCAGCTGTTCCACAGGAGAAAGATGAGGCTTTCTGCTCCCATAAAGATTTACAGCCTCGGAAACCCTGTACAGTGTCTCTATGAGTCAGAACTGACTCCATGGCACATAACAACAATAACATATACATAGAAGTGAAATTGGTGGATCATATGATAACTTTGTTTAACTTTTTGAGTAACTGCTAAATTCTTTTCAACAGGGCTACAGTATTTTACGTTCCTATATGTAAGTTTGAAATTCTCCACATCCTCATCAACACTCATTATATCTTTCTTTTTTTTAAGTAGCCAATCTAGCAGGAGTCCTGTTGTGACACTGTGGGTTAATGCACCAGACTGCAAAGTCATTTGAACTGCAAGGTCAGTGGTTCAAGCTCACAAGCTGCTCCTCAGAAACCCTATACAGGGTTGCTATTACTGGTCGGACGGAACTGACTTGACATCACTTAACAACAATAACAACAGTGGACGTGAAGTGGTATATCAACATAATTTTTAGTTTCCCCATTAATAATATTGAAATGTTTTTCATTTGTTTATTGGTCATTTTTATATCTTCTTTGGAGAAATGTCTATTAAAATATTTTGTATAATTTTTATTGGGTCATTTGTCTTTTTTGCATTGTTAGAGTTCTTTATATGAATATTCTAGATATAAATCCCTTGTCAGATATATGATTTACAATTATCATTTCTCATTTTGTGAGTTTTATGTTCACTTTCTTGCGGGTGTCCTTTGAAGTACAAAAGTTTTTACTTTTGATGAAGTCCAATTCATCTATTTTTAAGTTTTGTTACTTGTGTTTTGAGTATCATGTCAAAGAAGCTTGCCAAATATGAGATCACAGAGAATTACTTCTGTTTTCTTTTAAGGGTTTTATGTATTTAGGTCTCTGATCCATTTTGAGTTAACTTTGTATATGGCATGAGATAGAGGGTCAAACTTTATCCTCTTATATATGTATATCCAGTTGCTCCACCACCATTTATTGGTTATTTTTTCCCTGTTAACTTGTCCTAACACCCTTGCCAAAAATCAAGTCACCAAAAATGTGAGGGTTTATTTGAAGACTCTTAATTATACTGTATTGATCTATATATCTACTGTTGTTGTTGTTAAGTGCCATCGAGTCGGTTCCGACCCATAGCGACCCTGTACAGGGTTTCCGAGGGTGTAAATCCTTACGGGAGTAGAAAGCCTCATC
>NW_006408580.1:2256911-2261825 GCF_000296735.1 Chrysochloris asiatica
GAGTGGGAGCCTACCCAGAGAAGCAGTGATGCCTGAAATGGAGCCAGAGATTATGATGTGGAGCTATGGAGCAGCTGGAGACTCTAGACCCAGAGAGGGAGAGCAACTGTGTGCTGAAGACCTGGGGGGCACGGGGGAAGGATTGCATGGAGGGGATTGTAACCATGACAATGTATGTAAAACTAATGTTCTCCCATGTAAACTGTCACATAATTCACAATAAATCATTTAAGAAAAAAAAAAAGACAATTAAGGTTATAGATTCTTTAAGATTGTTTAGAAGCTGACCTTAACAATATCTTAAATAGCTATTAGTTTTAAATGATCATCACCCCTTCTTGCACTCAAAATTACAGAACCATTGTTGTTGTTAAGTGCTGTCAAGTCTATTCTGACTCATAGAACCAATACTAAGTTAGAAAACCACGTGTTGTCATTTTTGAGAAAAGGAACAAAATCCAGTATCCTATTCATTTTGTCAGAAATGGAAAGATTTGTGTTTTTCCTCAACTCTTAGTGTGATAGAAAACAAACTAGTTAATTTCATCAGGATTTTGAATCTTATTAAATACTTGAGCTCCACAAATAGATACTAAGAAATGAAGATAAAATCATCTAAAACTCATTTTATGTGGTAAGTGAGATGATGTGCTTGAAAACATTCACTGCATGGACACTGGGAGGCAGCAATTCTTTTTCACAAAAATGCCAAGGTAAAACATGGGGGAAAGATTAAAATTGCTTTATATCTTACAACAAATGACAGTCAAATCCAATTCTTATTTTCTTTCACATTCTGTACATTCTGCTCTAAGGGAGAACTGCCTCACTAAGGCTTTGGAAAACATGTTTGCTTCCATAGTGAAGTAGAAACTGCACCCCCTACTTCTATCTCTATCATCTGACTTGGAAAATCATGATAATTTTTGTGAGTTTAATATTGAGAATCTAATGGGTAATTCCTTTTCTAAAATACCTCTGTGTGTTCTTAATTTGGACTTCCTGCTCTCTGTGCCTTACCTACCTCACTCCACCTCTGCTAACACACATCTATTCACACAATTTACCCCCACACAATAAATCCAACATAAAGTGTAGGCCCATAAAACACCAGACATTTTGAAAACCAAAATGCAGTTATCAAGGTAACTCCAGTTACATAAATTATAGGGCCTAGTGCAACTTAAAAATGTGGGCCTGCATGTTCAAAGAATAGGAACAAAGTACCATTAAGAAAGAGTAATACAAAGCTTTTTCCTTTCTTCCATGATCTCTTTTGTCACAGGCTTAAAACATATTACTGCTTAACATGGATCTAAGTAAAGAAAAGTTTACAGTTTGAATTGTTAGCATAAAATGTTATCATTAATTCATTTTTTTTTTTGTTTTTACTGTATAGTTGTTTACTTAATTTTTTTAAAAACTTTTTATTGTGAATTGAGTGAAGGATTACAGAGCAGATCATCAGTTTTACATTCAACAAATCATACACTTTGTTTCATCTCAGTGATTGCAATCCACCCCCTCCTTGTAACAACAAATATCCCACTTACTCACTATGGTTCTTATTTTCATTGGACCCTCCTTCCCATCCCTTCTGACCTTTGTCCTTAAGTAAATGTTGCCCTTTGATCTTGAATGGTTGACCATTTCATGGAGAGCATACCTTATTATTGTTGCTGTCCCCACCATATACCTAATTACTTCTTGGCTGAAAATTAAGCCACAAAAGTGTGGCCTAGGGCCATAGTCTTGTGTTCCTCCAGTCCCTTTATGACCAGTAAGCCTGGTCTTCTTGTTTTAAATGTAATTTTTAGTTTTGTTCCGCATTTTCTCCCACTCTATCTGGGACCTTCTAACGTGATCCCTTTCAGAGCAGTGGATAGTGGTAGCTGAACATCAACTAATCCTTCTGTTCTCCAAGTCATGGATTAGTCGATTCCCAGCATCTTCAGATTTTGTCACTCTTATTTCTTCTGTTCATGGATAGAACAATATCTTAGATGTCCACTTATGAGCTTTAAGCTTTGAAGAACCCAGTAGTCACTCAACAAAGTATGATGTAGAACATATTGTCTAATGCTCTTTAAAATACAAATCTAAGAGCATTTAACCCATACTTAGAATCACCAAAATTATACAATTCATGTTTCGTAGCTGGTAAACTAATGAACTTCTACAGCATTAACCACCCTGAATGTACCTGATCTTGTCTGATCTTGGGAGCTAAGCAGGGTTGGGCCTGGTTAGTACTTGGATGGAGACCACCTGGGAATACCAGGTGCTATAGATTTAAAGGAGTCCTGATGTGGAGCTGTAGGATAAGCATTGGTTCAAACTCACCAGCCACTCCTCGGAAACCCTATATAAACAGTGTCACTATGAGTCAGAACCAACTGGATGGCACTTAACAACAACAACAAACTAATAAACCAGTTGCCATCCTAACTTATACATGTATATATATTTCATTCTTACCAGAACAGTGGAAATGCTACAAAAACCAAGCCAACTATATTTCATTTCTTGATATGTGCATATTCCACCAATACTTTATACCTTTGACTGCTACAGGGAAATAACATGAGGATATAATAGAGTTCCTTCTTTGTTTGTAGTTCTTACAATTAGCCTTCTTAACCCATCACATGTCTATCAGTTTGTTGTACTGTGATGGCTTGCTTGCTTGTTGGAAGCTATACACCAGGATTTTAAATACCAGCAGGGACATCCATAGTAGACAGGTTTCAACAGAGCTTCCAGATTAAGACAGACTAGGAAGAAGGAGAGGCAGACTACTTCTGAATGTCTAACCACTGAAAACTTTATGAATAGTGTCAGAATATTGCCAGATATAGTGCCAAAAGATAAGCACGTGAAGTTGGAAAGCACTCAAAATTGACTAAGGAAGAGTTGCCATATCACAGTAGAGTTGACCTAATGATGTGAATAGAGCATTTGCTGAAGGGGCACAACTCAAAATGAGAAGAAACAGCTGCATATATACATTAATAATTGGAACATGGAATGTATGAAGTGTGAATCTAGGAAAATTGGAAGTTGTCAAAAATGAAATGGAACACATAAACATCGATATCCTAGGCATTAGTGAGCTGAAATGGACTGGTATTGGCCATTTTGAATCTGACAATGCTGGGAATGACAAATTGAAGAGGAACAGCATTACATTCATTGTCAAAAAGAATATTTCAGGATCTAAGGAGCTCTGGTAGAATAGTGGCTACGAGTCGGTCTGCTAACCTCAAGGTTATCAGTTCAAAACTACCAGGCATTCCATGGGAGAAAGATGAGGCTTTCTGCTCCCTTAAAGATTTACAGCCTGGGAAACCCTATGCAAGGTCGCTATGAGTCAGAACGGACTCCGTGGCACACCACCACAATCACCTTGAAGTACAATGCTGTCTGTGATAGGATAATATCCATATGCCTACAAGGAAGACCAGTTAATATCACCATTATTCAAATTTATGCATCAACAACTCAAGTCAATATTGATGAAATTGAAGAATTTTACCAACTTCTTCTGTCTGACGTTGATCAAACATGCAAGCAAGATGCATTGATAATTACAGGTGACTGAAATGCAAAATTTGGAATCAAAGAGGAAAAATTTACTCTGGAGAGCATATGATAGAATTTTGCAAGATCAATAACTTAACCATTGCAAACACCTTTTTAAACAACATAAAAGGTGGACTATACACATGGACTTCACCATATGAAATACACAGGAATCAGACTGACTACATCTGTGGGAGGAGATGATGGCGAAGATCAATATCATCAGCCAAAAGAAGGCCAGGGGCAGACTATGGAACAGATCATCAATTGCTCCTATGAAAGTTCAAGCTGAAGCTAAAGAAAACTAAAACAAGTCCGTGAGAGTCAAAATATGACCTGGAAATCATTGAACAAAATCATTAATATGCAAGCAAATTTTGTTAAAAATAGTTAAAAAGTGGTTGCAACAGGGAACTGTCAGAAATTCAAGCCGTATTCAGGAGAGGAATATTATTGCTGATGTCAGATGGATCTTGGTTGAAAGGAGAGAATACCAGAAAGATGTTTACTTGTGCTTTATTGACTATTCAGAGGCTTTCGACTGTGTGGATCACAACAAATTATGGATAACGTTGGGAAGAATAGGTGTTTCAGAACACTTAATTGTTAGACAATTTCCACATTTTGGTGGGTCACCTCTCTTTGGAATAGCCACAAGTATGGATTTCTGCCAATTGGTTTTTCCACAGTGCTGCATCAGTTTGTTCAAAACTCTCAGTATGTATTTCATCAATTCCTGGAAACTTGTTTTTCACCAATACCTTCAGTGTAGCTTGGACTTTTTCCTTCAGTACCACTGTTTCTTGATCATATGTTACCTCTTGAAATGGTTTAACATTGACCATTCATTTTTGGTACTCTAACTGTGTGCATACCTTCTATCTTATTTTGATATTTTCTTCATCATTCAGTAATTTGCCTATGGAATCATTCAATATTGCAAGTCGAGGCTTAAATTTTTTCCTCAGTTCTTTTTAAAAATTGTTTTATTGTGGATTATGTGATAGTTTACATGGGAGACCATTAGTTTTACATTCATCCTATCATATATCGTTTCATTGCTATGGTTACAATCCCCTCCATGTATCATCAAACAACCAAAGGTTATACCCCTCAAGCCTGCCCCTCAGTTGTCAGCACACAGCCGCTCTCCCTCTCTGGGTATGGAGTCCCCAGCTGCTCCATCTCACCACGTCATTTTCTCTGCCTCCATCTCTGGCATCACTGTTTCTCTGGGTAGGGTCCCGCTCTCCACCCTTCTTCTTTGATGGTTCCAGGGCCCTCCGCTCCTAGACTGCAAAGTCAACCACTCCCCTCCCTTTTTTTTTTTTT
>NW_006408580.1:2269780-2285198 GCF_000296735.1 Chrysochloris asiatica
ATCTTTCTCCCGCGGAGCAGCTGGTAGTTTCGAACCGCTGACCTTAAGGTTCGCAGCCCAATTCGTAACCACTACGCTACCAGAGCTCCTTATATATCTACTGTATGTCAGTAATATACTGTATGAATTACGGTAACTTTGTAGTAAGATTTGACATTGGGAATTGTAAGTCCTCTAACTTTGTTCTTCTTTTTCAAAATGAGTCTTGCATTTCCATATTAATTTTGCATCATCATGTCAATTTTTATAAAAAAGGTAGATGGAATTTAAAAATCACTTATTTTTGTTGTTGTTGAAAATGTGCACAGTGAAACAAACACTAATTCAACAGTTTCTACATGTACAATTCAATGGCAATGATTGCATTCTTCAAGTTATGTAACCAATCTTACCTTCCTTTTTCTAATTATACATCCACATGAACTCACTGTTCCTGTTTCTTCTCTAAACTGTCAAGTTGTTATTGTCAATTTGATCTCATATACATAGTTATTTAAAAGAGCACAATGCTCAAGGCAACATTCTTTACTAATTAAGCTAAACTTTTGGTAGTGAATGTGTGGAGTCCCTAGATCAATTTAAAGGATATTACCATCTTATTCTTATTTGTAGAACATTGCCAGCTAAGTTGACACAAAACCTTAACTAGCACACTACTCGTTCCCCTGTAGCCATGGTTGTATGGAATTAGGGAGGACTACATTAAATTTTTCTGGTATTTCTCTGCCATTTTTTCTGTAAATTTCTTTGGCATTCATCCTCTAAATTTCTTTTCTGGTCAAGCATTCACTTTCATTCTCCCAGGAGATCTTGGTTTTTCATTTAGTCCTGATCTTCTCTGTCTTGGTGATGTTTATTTTGTCTCATATATCCACTAATGACAGGTTTGCATGGTAACTCCATAGAATAAGCACTGGACTGTGAACCACAAGGTCAGTGATTCAATCCCACCAGCCGCTCCTCAGGAGAAAGATGAGGGTTTCTACTCCCTCATACATATTAAAAGTCTTGGAAACCCTATTCAGGTTTGCTATGAGTCAGAACAGATTCAATGGTACATAGCAACAACAATGTTATTAAATACTCTAGTTAATGAACATGGAATATCTTTCCATTTATTTAGGTTTTCTTTAATTTTTTTCAAGGATATTTTATAGTTTCATGTGTACAAATCTTGCCTCTCTTTTGTCAATTTATTCCTTTATATATTTTATGCAATTGTAAATGGAATTGTTTTATTTTTTCTGCTTTTAATTTTATTTTCAGATTGTTCACTGATAGTGTATAGAAATGCAATTGATTTCTGTATACTGCAATTCATTATAATTACCTTTTAAAATAAATTTATATGACTTTTTTCTTGATTAGTTTTTCTCATGTCTTAGTTACCTAGTGCTGCTATAACTAAGAAATATCATAAATGGGTGGCTTTAAGGAGCAGAAATTATTTTCTAGCAGTTTATGAGGCTAGAAGTCCAAATTCAGGGTAGCAGCTCTAGGAAAAGGTTTTTTCTCTGTCAGCTCGGGAGGAAGATCCTTGTTTCTGAGTTTCTGTTCCTGGGCAATCTACATGTAGCCGGACATCTCTCTTCCCTCATCTCTGTTTTCTTAATCTCCTCTGTTTTTTTTTAACTTTTAATTGTGAATCAAGTGAAAGTTTACAGACAAGATCCTCAGCTTTACATTCAACAAATTATACACTTTGCTTCATCTCAATGATTACAGTCCTCTCTATGCAACACCAGTTGTCCTACTTCCTCCCTGTAAAACCCCGTTTACATCTTATATTTCACAAATGAACAAAGCAAAAATATTGGATGCATACATACAAAAAAAAAAAAAATATGTTCATTTAAATGTCTGCAAGCCAGCCTCCTGCCCTGAGGAACACAGCCTTACTCAATCCATGGGCTTAGAGCCCAAGGCTGCTCTGTCTCTTCGTGCCATTGTCTCTGCCATCACCTATGCTGTCACTCTTTTCAAACCTAGCAGATGGAACAACTAACCAATTCCATCAGTAGAATCCCATACAACCTACTTACATGGTCCCACTCAATCGCAATTGGTCGCAATTAAGAGGCGTTTGGATGGAAAGTCATATCAATAAAATTCAAGGTAAAACAAATGGTGATAAAGGGCATCCTTGTCTGGTTCCTATTCACAAAGGGAATGCTTTCAGTTTCTATTCATTGTTGACTGTTGGATTTGTATATATGCTCTTACTTATGTTGTGGAATTTTCCTTCTGTTCCTGTTTTATTGAGTGTTTTTATTAGGAATGGATGTTGGACATCGTCAAATGCATTTTCTGCATCAATGGATATGATCATGTGGTTCTTTTCCTTTGTTTTATTTATGTGGTGGATTTAAATACTGAACCATCCTTGCAAACCTGGTATGACTCCTAACTGGTCATGATATATTATTTTTAAAAATATGTTGCTGAATTCTATTGGTTAGGATTTTGTTGAGACTTTTTGCATCTTTGTTCATGAGGGATGTTGATATATAATTTCCTTTTTTAGTGATGTCTGCTTGGTTTGGTAAGAGGGATATGCTCACTTTATAAAATATATTCAGAAGTTTCCATAATTTTTTATGTTCTACAGTCATTTGACCAGCATTGATGTCAACTCTGTTCTGAATGTTTGGCAGAGTGCACCAGTAAAGCCTTCTGAGCCTGGACATTTTTTGTTGAGGTTTTTCTAATGACCTTATGAATTTCTTCTTTTGTTATAAGTCTGTCAAAGTTTTCTGCTTATGTCTGTTAAGTCATGTTTTTTTTTTTTTTTTAAATATGTCAATTTCTTCTAGATTTAGAAAATTATTTTGGGTACAATTTTCTCTTGCTATCCTTTTTATTTCTGTTGAATAACAATTTCTTATTTGTGTTATTTGCATTTGTGTTATTTTTATGTTGTCAGATTTGCCAATGGTTTGTTGACTTTTTAATCCTTTCACAGAACCAACTTGTCTTGTTGATTCTTTCTGTTATTTTTCTGTTTTCATTTATTTCTGCTCTACCCTTCATTATTTCTTTTCTTCTGGTAGCAGTAGGCTTTCTTTGCTGTTTTTCTAATAGTTGGCCATAGTGTATTTCTGTGTTGATTTTAGTTCTTTCTTCTTTTTGGATGTATGCGTTTATTCCTGTAAATTGTTCTCTAAACACTGTGGGTTAACATGCTGAACTATAAAATTGGTTTGAACTGCAAGGTCAGCGATTCAAGCTCACCAGCTGCTCCTCAGAAACTCTATACAGGGTCAGTATTGGTCGATGGCACTTAACAACAATAACAGCAAGCACCGCTATTGCTGTGTCAAAATTTTGGTATGTTGTGTTTTGGGTTTTATTTAATTCAAGGATTTTTAAATTGCACTTAAAACTTTTTCTTCTATTCACTAATAGTTTTTAAGCACAGTGTTATTCTGTTTCCATGTATTTGCTTTATTTTCCCTTGATTTTCCTATTACTGGTTTCTAATTTTATTGCATTGTGATCTGAAAAGCTGCTTTTAGTATTTTGATGTTTTAAAATGTATGGAGGCTTGCTTTGCAGCCTAATACATGGTCTATTCTGGAGAATGTTCCATGTGCAATGGAAAAGAATGTGTTACTGGATTGAATACTCTGTATAATTTAATGAGGTCAAGTTGGTTGACTGTGTTGTTTAGTTGTTCCTGTGTCTTTGATGAGTTTCTTTTTAGTTGTTATGTTCTCATTGAAATTGATATATTGAAATCTCCTTCTATGATTATAGAGTTTTCTATTTCTTTCTTCAATTCTATTGTTTGTTGTTTTTAAGCACTGTTAAGTTGATTCCAACTCATAGAGACCCTGTTTAGTGTTTCCAAGAGTGACGTGCATTTGAACCACCAACCTTGTAGTTAGTAGTCCAATGCTTATCATTCAGCCCCAATTAATGTATTTTGAGGATCTTTCATTGGGAGCATATATGTTATGATGATTATGTCCTCTTGCTCAATTCACCCTTTAATCATGAGATAATGTCCTTCTTTGTCACTACTGATTTTTGCCTTAAAGTCTTTTTTTATCAGCGATTAATATTGCCACTCCTACTCATTTTTTAACCACTTAACCACTACGCTATCAGAGCTCTTTTTTTTTTTAAAGGCGCTCTGGTAGCGTAGTGGTTATGAATCGGGCTGTGAACCACAAGATCAGCAGTTCGAAACTACCAGCTGTTCCATGGGAGAAGGATGAGGCTTTCTGCTCCTGTAAAGATTTACAGCCTCGGAAAACCTGCACAGGGTCGCTATGAGTCGGAACCGACTCCACGGCACATAACAACAACAACAACTCAATTTTTATTATTAGCTTGATATATTTTTTCCATTCTTGGATTTTTAGTTTATTTTTGTCTTTGTGTGTAAAGTGTGTCTTTTGTAGACAGCATATTGAAGAATCCTATTTTTTAAAAATCCATTCTGGTACTGTCTCTTGACTGGTGCATTTAATCCACTGAAGTTCAATGTAATTATAGATAGGTATGAACTGATTGCAGTCATTTTGCTGAGTGTATTTTTGTGAACTGCTGGCCTGCTTTGTTCCACATAATCCTCTAAATTGAGGTAATTTTGTTTGTGGGTTTTATCATTTTTTATTTTAATTTCTTGTTATTTTATTCATTGCTGTTGTTTAAAGTTTACTAAATATAAACCATGGTATTTTCAATAGCTTCATATGATGTGAAAGTTGAACAATGAATAAGGAAGACAAGAGAAGAATTAATGCATTTGAGTTATGGCTTTGGAGGTGACTATTAAAAGTATCATGGACTGCCAGAAGAACTAACAAATCTGTGTTGGAAGAAATACAGCCAGAATGTTCCTTGGAAGCCAGAATGGTGAGACTTCTTCTCTCATACTTCAGACATATTATCAGGATGGACTAGTCCCTGGAGAAGGACATCATGCTTGGTAAAGTGGAAGTTACACAAAATAGAGCAAGACCCCCAACGATTGTAAGATTGGTGTATGACCTGACAGTGTTTCATTCTGTTGGACATAAGGTTGCTATGAGTTGGTCTTGACTCAACATCACCTAACAACAAATCTTTATGGTTTCCATTTTTCTTTTTTGATGTGAAGGTGTATTAATTTTTTTGAGGTTACCCTGTAAATTATTAATTTCTTTCCCAGTTTAAGACAGTTTGTTTAATCTTGAAATCTACTTGGCTTTCTCATCATTTGGAAATTCTGTAACTGTATTTTTTCCTCTTTTTGCTTTGTATTTGTCTTCATTATAAATTGATATTCTGGTTCCCTATTTTCAGTCTTGTAAGTTTGTTTTTCATTGGATACTGCTACGACTGGATTGAGTTCTGTGTGGTGTTGCCATGTTTGTCAATCTCAGGCTGTTGTCTGCTGTTGTTGGTTCTCTGCCCAAAGAGCTCCCTTTAGGAAAGTTAGTCTGGTTATAAAAAATTCCTTCAATTTCTCTTTGCCTGGAAATGTTCTAATTGTGCTATCTTTGAGGGACAGTTTTTTGGGGTATATGATTCTTGGTTGGCAAGGGTTTTTTTGTTTTTGTTTTCCAGAGTTTTGAACATGTCTTCCCTTTGCCTTCTTACCTACACGGGTTTTGCTGAGAAATCAGAGCTTAGTTGTATTGGTTCTTCTTTGTAGGTAACCTTTCATTTTTCCTGAGCTGCTCTCTTTGATTTTAGAGTTTGATTATGGTATGTCTTGGTGATTTTCTTTTGTTTCTATTGTGCTTAGGGTTTGTTTACCTTCTTGAATGCTCATCTTATTGTCTTTCATGATGTTAGGGAAGTTTTCTTTCAACAACTCTTTCATGATTTTTCTGTGCTTTTCTTTGTTTCTTCTTTTTTTTTTAAAAGAAAAAATAATCCAGATTTATTCTCTGACAGCCAGGCAGCCTCAGCAGGTACAATTACAGGGTTTCTCCAGAGGGCAAACATTCATTTACAAGGCTTTAGTACACTTGACTTCCTTCAGTGTGGTCTTTGTAACAGTATCCCCTTCCAGTGTAAACAGGTACTACTATTGTGGTCACTTACAATTCCAGAAGGAAAGGCACAACTTGGCAAAAACAAAAGCAATACTCTTTTGGATCCTAAAAAAGTCAGGTGCAATACTGAGAGTGGCAAACGTTTGTTAACAATCTTGATGCACATTTCAATTTGTGGGCCCTTCCACATCGAGGGGAAAGAATTCTTTACCCAGAAGTTTGAGGTTATTCTTTCTTTATCCCTCTTCCTCATTAAACCATGGGAGCAACATTTCGCCATTCACTTAATTTTACAACATGTACAAAAGGAGATTTAAAAACAACAAAAACATCCAATGTCCATGGTTCCAACGAACATGTCCACCCATTTAAGACAGGCTCTGGGAACAATTAGTGTCATAAAAAAGGAAAATAAAGACTTTGGCTACAAAAATAAAAAATAAATGAGGTAGATAAGTTAAAGCTTTCATACCCAGGACTTGCCTGTTCTAACTTTGCAGCTTTCATGCAATACTCGCGGGGTGGGAGGAGATCTTCATAACTATTGGACATCATTTGCCAAGGAAATTAACAACAACAACAACAAAAGAATATGTGAACCTGTGATAAAAAATAGGTCTTCCAATGAGATCTTTGTTTCTTCTTGTTCTGGAATTTCAATAAGCCATAAGCTATTCCTTTTCATGGTGTCCCACCTGAATCTTAGGTTTTGTTCAGATTTTTTTTTTTTGCTTTTTTTTCCTGATTGTTCTTCTATCTCACTTATATTGAGAGATTTCTCTTCAAGGTCTCTAATTCAGGCTTGTTATTGTTGTTGTTGAGTGCTGTCAAGTCGATTCTGATCCATAGCAACACTGTATAGGGTTTCCAAGGAGTGACTAGTGAGCTTGAACCACTCACCTTGCGATTTAAATGACTTTGCAACTCCAGTGCATTAACTCACAGCACCACACCAGGATTACATTGATTCAGATCTACTCATTTGCCCTTTCAATGTGTTGTCCATTGCTAAAATTATCTTCTGGATTTCTATTTACAGGTTTTATGTGTTCTCTCCTTTATCTACTTAGTTTTTTTCATGTTGGCCTTCCTTGTTTCTGTTGATGTTTCTTTCAATCATTTGAATGTACCTAAATATCAACTTCTTGAATTCTTTTTCAGGGAATTCCAATGTCTTTTTTTCCTCAACAATATTTTCTAACGCTACCTCTTGATCACATGTTTGAGTCACTTTGTCTTTTTTTTTGTATGAATAGATATTGTGTGTTGCCTCCTAGGCATTGTGGTGTTGTTGTATTTGTATTTACCTGATAATTGTATGTTGGTGTGTTCTTATTCACTCACCAAATGCCTCCTGGTGGATGTGATTAGAGAATGGAAGTGTTTGTACCATTCTCTGTCATTTGTGCAGCTTAGTATATGCTGGGTTTGGCTGATGTTTGTTGTTGGTTCTTGCCCAGTGGGTGGGACTGAAGAGGGTACAGTTATGACTGGGCTGAATGGTCCCTGTTGAGTGAGGAAAGAAGAGAAAGACACACACAAAGGAGGAAACAAACAAACAGGCAAACAACAGTGAAAAACAGAAAATAATAAAGGAATAAAAAGAAAAGCAGGCAATGGTTAGAAAAAGATTACAATAACCAAATAGAGAAGAGGATGAGAAAATGAAAAATGAAATAAAAGTCACAGAAAAGAAAAATAAGAGAGAAAATAAAAAGAAACAAAAGCACTAAACTTAATCCGGGAGAGAGATGAGTACTGACCAGAGAAACTGACCAGAGAGTAGTAAAGAAAAGTAAAGAGCAAAAAGAAAGAAAGAAAAGAAAAGAAACAAAGAAGAAGCAGGACTGAGTGGGAGGAGGGGAAAGAAAACCCTAAGAAAAGAAGAAAAATGAAAACAGAGTTATTGTTGTTTTGTTTATGTGCAGTCAAGTTGTTTCCGATTCATAGCGATCCTATGCACAACAGAATGGAACACTGCCTGGTCCTCTGCTGTCTCACAATTGCTGTTACATTTGAGCTTATTGCTGCTGTCACTCTATTAGGTGTCAATCCATCTCATGGAGGTCTTCTTTTTCACTGACCCTCTACTTTTCCAGATATGATATCCTTCTCCAGGGACTGGTCCATCCTGATATGTCTGAAGCATGAAAGATGAAGTTTCACCATTCTGGTTTCTAAGGAGCATTCTGAAGTACTTCTTCCAACACAACCTCTTGGTCTATGTATGGGTTCCTTGTGAGCACAAGTAAGTATTCTGGAATACCCATTCTTCTCAATATTATCCATAGCTTACATAGCCAATAAAGTACAAGTAAACATCTTTCTGGTATTCTATGCTTTTAGCCAAGATCCATCTTACATTAGCAATGATGTGCTTAGTTCTATATTCTCTTTTGAATCTAATTTGAATGTCTGACAACTCCCTGTTAACATACTGTTGCAGTTGTTTTTGAATTGTCTTCAGAAAAATTTTGCTTGCATGTGGTATTAAAGATATTATTTGATGGTTACTGTATTCTGTTGGGTCACCTTTTGTTGGAATGGGAACAAATATGGATTGGAATCAGAGATTTCTGTTTTCTTGGCATAGATGAGTTAGTGTTTCCAGTGCCACATCAGTTTGTTGAAAGATTTTAATTTGTCAATTCCTGGAGTCTTGCTCTTTGCCAATGCCTTCAGTGCACCTTGGGTTTCTTCTTTCAGTATCATTGGATCTTGATCACATGCCACCTCGTGAAATGGTTGAACATTGATCATTTCTTTTTGGTGCAGTAATGGTGTCTTCCATCTTCTTTTGATGCTTTCTTTTATTCAGTATTTTACCCATGGAATTGTTCAATATTGCAAATTGAGGCTTGAATTTTTCTTCAATATTTTCAGGTTGAAAAATGCTGAACATGTTCTTCCCTTTTGGTTTTCTAATTCCAAGTCTTTGCACATTTTGCTAAAATACTTGACTTTGTCTTCTCACGGTGTCCTTTGAAATTTACTCTTCATCTTTTTTACTTCCTCATTTGTTCCATTTACCTTAGTGTGTCTACGTTGGAGAGCAAGTTTCTGAGTCTCTTCAGACATCCATTTTGGTCTTTTCTTTTCCTGTGTTTTTAATGAGCTTTCTTTTTGTATGATGTTTTTGATGTCATCCCACATCTCTTCTGGTCTTCAGTCATTAATGTCTAATGCATCCAATCTGTTCTTGAGATCGTTTCTAGATTCATGGTCATATTTTGGCTTTTGTATACTTGTTTTTTTCTTAAGCACTTGTTTTATTTTTCTTCAGCTTCAACCTGAACTTGCATATGATCAATTGGTAGTCTGTTACAGGGTAAGCCCCTGGTCTTGTGTTGGCTGATGATGGCTTTTTTCACGGTCTCTTCTCACAGATGTAGTCAATGTGATTCCTGTGTATTCCGTTTGGTGAAGTCCATGTGTAGAATCGCCTTTTGTGTTATTTAGAAAAGGTTTTTGTAATGAATAAATCCTTATTGTTGTTGTTAAGTACTGTGGAGTCGGTTCCGACTCATAGCGACCCTGTACAGGGTTTCCAAGGCTGTAAATCTTTACGGGAGCAGAAAGCTTCATCTTTCTCCCGTGGAACAGCTGGTAGTTTCAAACTGTTCACAGCCCGATTCATAACCACTATACTACCAGAGCTCCTTAAATAAATCATAGGTCTTTCAAAATGCTATCATATGATCTCCAGCATAATTTCTATCCTCAAGGCTATACTTTCCAATTTGTGATCCTTCCTCTTTGTTTCCAACCTTCACATTCCAATGCAATTATCAGTACATCTTGATTGCATGTTTGATCAATTTCAAACTGAAGAAATTCAGTTTCATCATCACTGGCTTTACTGATCCCTGAGTAAGTTCGAATAATACTGGTATTAGCTGGTTTTCCTTATAGGCATATGGATAGTATCCTATTATTGACAGCATTATATTTCAAGATAGCTCTTGAAAGGTTCTTTTTGATGATGAATACAACACCATTCCTCTTGAATTTGTCAGATTTAAAATGTCCAATACCAGTCCATTTCAGCTCACTTAACACCTAAGATATCAATCTTTATTTGTTCCATTTTATTTTTGACAAGTTTCAATATTTCTAGATTCATACTTCCTACATTCCATGTTTTGATTATTATTTTACAGCTATTTCTCTTCATTTTAAGTTGTAACCCATCAACAAATGAAGATTCTGAAAACTCTATTCGTGTCATCACTCTCAACTCTACTAAGACATCATCTCAGTTTGAGTGCTTTCCAACCTGGGGGGCTATTCTTCTGGCATTATATCTGACAGTATTCTGGTTGTACTCATATGTTTTCATCTGCCAGCACTATATCTGACAATGTTCTACTGTTATTCATGATTTTCTGTGACCTCTCCTTCTTCCTAATCTGTTTTAATCTGGAAACTCTGCTGAGTTCTGTCCACCATGGGTCACCCTGTGGATATTTAAAATATTGGTGGCATGCTTCCAGCATCACAGCAGTACGCACACCACCACAGTACAATAAAATGACAGACAAATGGTGGGAAGGCAGAGATAGAAAGGATAACAAGGAAGGAAAGGTAAAGAGAAGAAAAGGGGTAAGAAAGAATATTCAAACAAAACAATGAAAGGCAAAAAACTAGGGCAGATGCTAGACCCAGAGAAGAGAAAACTCTGGGGACTCCTGCTAGCCAAGCAGCTCACCTGGTGGATGGGCAACGAATGAGACAGTGGCTCTTTGCTCTAGATGGAGTTCCTATAGACCTAGGAGTGCTCTGTTTAGGCATCCATTATAGAATTAGTTTGTTCAGACCCCAAAAAAGCTGTGATCAAAGTCTTTCATTTCCAGGACAGTTGGGGGCAAGAGATCCCACGGATCTAAATAAAGCAGGCCAGAACTGGCTCTGCATATTTGGAGCTGGCTTCAACTGAATCCAGGTGCTGCAGTTGGTGTGGATAACTCCCTACTCATTTTGATGTGGCTCACAACTGCTGGAGATCAGGAGCTTCACTGGGGGTGTTCATAAGTGGGTACTGGCTATGCCTCTGATCACCAGGGTAATGTGGACTACAAGAAAGTAATCATGCCTTTCTCTCTGTCAATAAACATTATGCCTCTGCACCACTAAGCTGTCTTCTGCTTTCAAAAAACCACTTGTGAAAATTCAAAATGGCTGTGCTTTTCCTGGCTGTCCATCACAGATCACCTGTGTGTCTCCCTTTATTTCCCCAGTCCTGTTTCTGTTCAGCTGCTTCTCCTAATGAGAACTAATCCAGGGCTTTCAATGGCTGGCTCTGCAGGTTTGGAGCGGGGCTTACCTGAATCCAGGTACTGAAGTTGCTGTAGATCGCACCCCAACCACTTTGATGGATCTCATAACTTGTGTGACTCACCACTGTGTGGCTTGGACTCTGGGAGAACTGGAGCTTTTTGGTGGTGTATTCTGGTTGTGGCAGCCATGCCTCTGGTCTCCAGGGAGTGTGGGGAATAAGAACAAAATCATATCTATTGTCTCTGTCAGTCGTAAGTATGCCTCTGGACCACTAAGCTTGTCTTGTCTCTAAAGCCACTTACGGAAATTTAAGATGGCTGCACAGGTCATCCAGTCTATCTGTCTGTCTCATTCTCTCTCTCTCTTTTTTTTTACTATCACATCTGTTCAGTTTCCTCTCTTAGTAAGCATTCAATTCACGGGTCTATCCCTTCATATGAAGTTCAGAGCTTCAGGATTATGATCTACATCTATTTCATTTGGCTTTTCATATCTTCGTTGTAGAGGATCTGTGTAATGTTTCTGCTTAGTCTGCCATCTTGCCATCTCTGTATCATATTTTTTATTGGTACAATTGTAAGAATTTTTGTTTACTTTATGTTGATGTGTAACCTATTTGAAGGTGGATATTTATTAGTAAAATTTTCAAATTCTCTTCATTTTTAGCAAGCAAGGTTGTGTCATCTGTATAGTGCAGGTTTTTAATGAGTCTTCCACCAATTCCTTATGTTGCATTCTTCTTCATATAGTCCAGCTTCTCAGATAATTTGTTCAGAAAACATATTAAGTATGGAGAAAAGGTACAACCCTGATGCAAATCTTTCCTGATTTTAAACCACACAGTATTCCTTTGTTCTGTTTGAATGACTGTCTCTTGTTCTATGTACAAGACCTCATGAGCACAATTCGATATTCTAGAATTCCCATTCTTTGCAGTGTTATCCATAATTTGTTAAGACCCATAAAATCGAATGTTCCTACATACTCAATGAAACACAGATAAATACCTTTCTGTTATTCTCTGCTTTAAGCCAAGATACATCTGATATCAGCAATGATATCCCTCATTCTATATTCTGTTCTGAATCCGGCTTGAATATTAGTTGGAAAATATCTGGCTTGATATTAGTTGGAAAAATTCAATGTTAGCTGTTGAGTTTTTGCAGATGTTCTTTTTTGCATTGAGAAAGAAGCCTTTTATTACTAGCTGCTTGAATATTTTTATTATGTAAGAGTGCTAGATTCTTCAATTGCTATTTCTGTATCTATTAGGAGGATAATGTGATTTTATTCCTTTATCTGATGAATATGCTGATTTACATTGATTGATTTTTATATGTGATTCTAGCCTTGCATTCCAGTGATAAATTCTACTTAATATGTTGTTGTTGTTGTTAAGTGCCACTGAATCTGTTCCGACACATAGTGACCCTGTATAGCGTTTCTGACGGCAGTAGGTGGGTTTGAACCACTGACTGCAGTTTGAGTATGTGTGGCTAAATTAAATTTGCTAGCATTTTTTAAAAAAGGATTTTTGTGTCTTTATTCATAATAGATTTTACTCTGCAGTTTGTTTAGTTACTTTCCTGTCCTAATTCTATAAAGTCTGTATTCTTTGTTGTGTGAGGACCCTGAACTTTCTGTGTTATTAGATTCTTCTTGTTGTGTGCCATTGAGTCTATTCTGCATTATAACAACCTTGTATAGAGTTTTCAAGAGTACTGGTGGGTTTGAACTGCAGACGTTGTTACCAGTCCAGTGCTTATCATAAAGCACCACAGCAGGGTTTTTATTAGCTTTGTAGTTGTTGTTAAGTGCTGTCAAGTTAGTTCTGACTCATAGTGACCCTGTATAGGGTTGCCAAAGAGTGGCTGATGGGTTTGAACTGCAGATTTTGTGGATGACAGTCAAGTGCTTAATCTATAGTGCCACGGCTATTGATATGATATTCTCTCTTTTTTTTATTCAGGAGCATTGCTTTATTTTTTATTTTTTAAAGCTTTTATTATGAATTGAGTAAAAGTTTACAGGGCAGATCATCAGTTTTACATTCAACAAATCATTGCAATGATTGCAATCCCCGCCATGTACCATCAGTTAACAATTTTTACCTCTTTTCCTTTTTTTCCCCTGATGTACACATATAACACTGAAAATATGTAATCATTTAAATGTCCAAAGGGCACATTTTGCAAGCCAGACCCCTGCCCATAGACACACTGTCTTTCACAGTCTATGTGCCTTTAGTTCTCAGCTGCTCTACCTTTCTATGCCATTGCCTCTGCCACCATCTCTGACGTCACAGATTTTCTAGTTAGGATTCTATGCTCCACTCAGGTTCTTCTCTCTTGATGGTCCCAGGTTTCTTTGTTTCTGAAATGATAGTTCAACTGCTCCTCCCTTTTAGTTACACCTCTTCTACATTTACAGTGGTGACAATCACTATTAGTCATGATAAAAATTACTCACAATTGAATCATAAAATCCTATCCCCATTATCCTCCATTCCCTTTCACCAGACCCATCTAGACAAGAGGAAAACTATTCAGTGAGGATTCTATATTACGCCCCCCCCTTGTTCTTACACTAAGCACCCTCATGAGAGCTTGTAAGTCAGCCACTTTGTGCCTTTATAGCCCCACATTTTTGATAGCCAAAGTCTGTTACCTTTCCCTATAAACCCAGTGCACTGAGGAGGTAAGCTTGATCCTTGATATGAAGAATCCTTTCCTTTTGGTTGGAATTTTGGGCAACTACCTCCATAAGCAAAGTTCCAGTTCATCAAATTATAGTGATTTACACTTGCTTCCTGTGTCAAACTTATTTATCTTCATCTGATTGCGTTCTGGTCAGCAAGCCGTTCAAGCTAGGTCAAATGGGTACTATCTGCAAGTTAGGGAGTTCTCGCATGCCTCCCCAAACTTCAGACTAGCTATTAACTCTATCCCTCAGTGGTTAGGTCAGTGTTTATGGGCTTGAGAATCCATGTGTCTCCCTGAACTTCAAATCAGCCAGTCCTTCCTCTTCTCTCTTTCATTTCGAGGACATTGGGTGTCTATGGAACGTGGTCAAACTCAGCCCATGCCTTCATTGCTTCATTTTCCTGACTCTCCCTCACCAGTGAACATACAAGACTTCATGTGTTTCCTTTGAGTTTCAGTTTTAGAAAGTCATTTGTCCTGATGGGCTGATATTTCTTGACTTGATGGCTCCAAGGCAAACAGCTTACTTGATATGCTTCCCCCACTCTCCAGCCAGTCTTTCTTTCAAGGAGTTCCTCTTTTTAGCTATTCAGGGTTGGTATATATGTCTTTTCAAGTGGGAATATCCCACATTTTGGTGGGGGTGGGGGGTGGGAAGGGTGGGGGCGTGTGGCTCAGGAGTCCACCTAAGGCCCCACACACCGCAAAGACTTAACAAGAAGCCTATTTCCCTGGGCAAATTCTAGTACTCTTTTAGATAATTCAATCAGTTATAGGCTGAAGATGGGCTTACATGCTATCTGTAATCATATTTCCCAATATTCCTTTCTATCCTACTTAAATGTCTATAGCACAATAGTAGGCAAGGGAAACCAATACTCACAAAATAGTCAAGCATCTGAAAATTATTTCCCTTCCTTTACCCATCCAGACTATGTCTCAATCCTTATATCACAGAGCCCTGTTGTTCCAAGGTTTTGCATACAGCACAGTCTACCTCTATCCCGTTTAGCCCATACATACCTCCCTAAGTCTTCCCATATCATCAACGTTTATCTACCCACCTCCCACTTCTTGTGTAATGTCCTCCCCGTCATGTAAGCTATCATGTGTCTATCTCCTTGCTATCCTCTCCCTTCCACCCATGGTAACCTTCAAAGAATTGTTCTTTTAGGATGGAAATCTTTTTTTAAGCTTTTACAATAATGGTCTTATGCAATATTGGTCCTTTTGTGCTTGGCTAATTTCGGTCATAGATATTTTCTTGAATGCCTCAAACCAGTAAGTGTTGCAGCTTTTTTTTTTTTTTTTTAACTTTTGAATCCATTTATTTAATAGGCTTTATGGGGATTGGGGAATACTGGTGTGGCACTGTATGATAAGTGCAGCACCTCAAGGTCAGTTTGAACCTCAAGGTAGGCAGTTCAAACTCACTAGTTGCTCCTCAGA
>NW_006408580.1:2286864-2291098 GCF_000296735.1 Chrysochloris asiatica
CATCCCTCTTTCAGGTGGGTCTTCGGTGAATGCTGGCTCCCTCAGGCACGCTCGCTCCAAAAGGTTTTGCAGCTTTTAATGTGTGTTGAGGCATGGTTTATATGCTACAGGAGCCAAACAGATTGCATCTTTGCTTTCCTTCCTTCCTTCCTTCCTTCCTTCCTTCCTTCCTTCCTTCCTTCCTTCCTTCGGTTTTTATTGTGTATTGAGTGAAAGCTTACAGAGCAGATCATGAGTTTTACATTCAACAAATCATACACCTTGTTTCATTACAATGATTATAATTGAAAGGGAAAAAACAACCCGGCACTGCTCATCAATCATACCGCACACCAGACAGCTCGTCTAGAGACTTTTATTCAGGGTGAGGAAGAGGAAGGTGACCTCTGCCCGAGAGAAGGCAGGAGGCAGAAGAAGAGAGAGAAGAGGAAGAAGAGAAGGAAGAAAGAAGAGAGGGCAGAAAGAAGAGGAAGTCAACGGGAAGGGAGTGGTCTTATATAGGTTCAAGAGGAAGAGAGTGGTCATTGCTGGGGTGATTTAGCTCTGGCCTATCAAAAGCCATGTTGCCTTTTAAACTACACACCTTGTAGCTTAGGGCAGGTAAACAGAAACCTAAGATTACAAAATGGAGTTGAAGGGAAGGGAGAGGGAAGAACCGGAAGGTACAGCCTAAAATGGCGGGCCTGATTGTGATTGTAACAATAACAAAACCCGATTGTAACAATAATCCCCTCTATGTACCATTAGTTAACAGTATTTCACTCTATTCATTTAAGTTCTTATTTTCTTTAAAAAAATATATATACTCAGGTATATATAATAATTTACACCACCAATGGGCACATTCTGCAAGTTTGCCTACTGGCCACCATCACTTAGTTCTTCTTTTCCCATGACCCAGTCTCAGCCTCCATCTCTGGTACTGCTGCTTCTCTGGATAAGGTCTCACATTCCACTTGTGCTCTTCTCCCTTGAAGGTCCTAGGGTACTTTGTTTCTAGACTATAAGATTAACTACTCCCTCGTTTTTGTTACAAAACTTCTACCTTTATAATTGTGATGGTTGCAATTAGTTGTGATAACAATTATTCACTATTAAATCATAAGAATCATAATCACAAGCTTATCCCCATCTCTTTTAACCAGATCCATCTAGACAAGATGAAAACTATTCAGTGGGAACTTTATCTCCCCCTTCCCTCCCACGCCACCACACACACACACTCTTAAACTAAACTCCCTCTTGAAACCTTGTAGGCCAGTCACTTCATGCCTTTATTGCCCCCTCATTTTAGGTAGCCAGTGTCTAAGTTGCCCATCCTTATCATTATCATTGATACTTGATGTGAAGACTTCTTCCCTCTCTGTTGGTATTTAGGTTACTACTTCCATGAGTATAGGTCAAGTTCATCAAAATGTAGCAACTTACCCCCGTTTCTTTATCAAACATTGTTTTGTTCTCTTTGTTTTTTTATCTTATGGTAGTTAAGTTCTGATTATCAAGCCATAGAGGCTAGCTAGGTCAAATGGGTACTATCTGCAACTGTGGGTATTCTTGTGTACCTCCTTTCACTTTGTATCAGCTGGATGCTTCACTCTCAGCTCTAGCCTTCTGTGGCTATGTCCTTTTCCATGGGGTCAGGTGTCCCCAGGTCTCACCACACTTTGAACTAATCAGCTCTTCCTCTTCTTTATCTCAGCTCCAGGTCAAGGGGAGTCTGTGGAAGATGGTTGAACTCAGCCCATTTCTTCATTGCTGCCTTTCCCCTTCTTCCACTCACCAGTAGACTAATGTGGTTGTCAGCAAGCTTATATGCCTCCTCATGTGTTCCCTTTGAGTTTCAGTCTTGGAGACGGGTTTGTCCTTAAAGAACTTGATTGCTTGACTTGATGACTTCCCAGTGAACAACTTGCTTATTCTTGTAGTAGTCAGTCATACTGCCATTTTTGTTTTGTTTTTTTCCTGATGATCTTTCTTTGAAGATGTATCTTCTGTCATTCTAGCTGTTCCAGGCTGGTCTGCTTATCCTTTCTAGTGGGAATGTCTCACCTCAGAAGGTTGTGGATGGGGCTCAGGATTCCACCTAAGGTTCTATACACTGCAAAGGCTCTGCAGGAGGCCTATTTCACTGGACAAATTGTAGAACCCCTTTTAGGTATTCCAATCAGTTATAGGCTGAAGACGGGCTTACAAGCTTTCTGTAATCATGTTTCCTGACATTCCTTCCTATCCAACTCAAGTGTCCATTTTATAATAGTTGACAAGGGAAACCAATATAAATAAGAGTCAAGCATCTTAGTATTATTTCCCCTCTTCAAACTATGCCTATATTCCTGTATCACAGAGCCCTGTTGTTCCAAGATTGAGCTTGCATCACTATTTACCTCTGTCCCATTTGGCCTGTGCAAACCTGTCTCAGTGTTCCCTGATCTACTTTGTTCTTCCATGCCCCCTTCTTGTGTACTGCCCTCCCCAACACCTGAACTATAATGTGTCTGCCCCTACCCTATGCTTTACCATCACCTCGCTTCAGCTCCCCAAACCCCCGACTCCAACCCTACCAGTAACCAAAAAAGAATTTTTTTTTTTTTCATTTTAGTATGGGTATCTTTTTTTAAGCTTTTATAATAATGGTGTTATGTAATATTTGTCCCTTTGTGACTGACTAATTTCACTCAGCATAATGTCCTCAAGTTTCATCCATGTTATGCGGTGGCTTGCAGCTTCCTTGTTATTTTTCAAGGTAGCATAATGTTCTATTGTGTGTATGTACCACAGTTTGTTTATGTATTCTTCCACTGATGGGCACTTAGGCTGTCTCCATCTTTTTGCTATTGTGAATAGTGCTGCTATGAATATTGGTGTGTATAGATTTACTCATATTATGGCTTATAATTCTTGTGGATATATATGAAGTAAAGGAATTGCTGGATCATATGGTATTTCTATTTCCAACTTAATAAAGAAGTGCCATACTGTTTTTCATAGTGGTCAGATGATTTTGCATTTCCACCAGCAATGTAGCAGGGCCGCTGTCTCTCCACATCTTTGCCAGGATTTATTATGGTCTGTATTTTTTAACTTCACTGTTATTGCTGGTGTGAGATGATATCCCATTGTTGTTTTGATTTGAATCTCTCTAATCTGTTTGATATCCCATGCGAGTAAAGTTTTACTAAAGGTAATACAGAAACCACTGCAAGAATACATTGATAGAGCTTCCCTGACCAGGCAGCTCAGGTAGGACAGGCTCCAAGGAAAAAGGGTGGAATTGCACAAAGGAAACCTCTGTCTAGTAGACAGACAGCCTTTGAGTAAACATAAGATCTTATAATTTCAACATTCTGAACTCGTTTTTTTAAAAGATCAAATTGCTGAGGAATTACAGGCATTTTGAGCTTTTGCCTGCCTTCATGCGGCTCCCGTTCCCCGCCGCCGCCGAGTACCTCTGCCCCCTGCAGAGCTTGGAGTGCAGGGCTAGATAGAGCAACCCCGTTTAGAAGGCTGCATTTCCAGAGGAGAGGGAGCATAAACTAACAAAGCCGAACAAATAGAAAGGGATATCTGCGCAGATATCAGGAAATTCGGGGTACCCACGGTACAGAGAGACAGAGAGAGGCATTCTTTACGTCATCAGATACAGACACCACCTCCCTGCAGCCACTACCTCCTGCCCTCCACTGCCTTGGCCTAGACCAGCCCTCTGCCAAGCCACATAGGCTCAGGAACTCCCAAGGCACAGGCCCGCCCACTAGGCCAAGGCCCTCCCAAGGCCCAGACACGCCCACTGAGGCCAAGGCCTGCCCCGAGGCCCAACCTGCCTTCAGCCCAGTCCCCAAGGCACAGGCCCACCAAGGCCCAATCCACCCAACCTGCCCGCTAAGGTCCAATCCACCCAATGCCCAGCTGCTGATACTCAGGCCCTCTGAGGCCCAAACTTCCCGCCCGAGGCCCAACCCTCCTGCAGCCCAGTCACTGATGCCCAGGCCCCTAGAGGCCCAAACCGCCTACCCTAGGCTCAACCCACCTGCCTGAGGCCCAAACGGCCCACCGCCAAGGCCCAGGCCCAAATTGCCCACCCGCCTGCCACCTGCCGCCTATCTCCTGATCATATTACCAATAATTATAATAAAATAAGAATAATCATGCCCAATAAGAAACAATTAACATTATCGAAGCATGTCCAAAAGCAGAAAAGAGCGGCAGATGCAAATGAGCTGGAGACAGACAAAGG
>NW_006408580.1:2298162-2306038 GCF_000296735.1 Chrysochloris asiatica
ATTAACAACCTGCAATATGCAGATGATACAACCTTGTTTGCTGAAAGTGAAGAGGACTTAAAACATTTACTGATGAAGGTGAAAGAGCACAGCCTTCAGTATGGATTACATCTCAATGTGAAGAAAACAAAAATCCTCACCACTGGACCAATAAACAACATTCTTATCAATGGAGAAAAGATTGAGCTTGTCAAGAAGTTCATTCTTCTTGGATCAACTATCAACACACATGGAAGCAGCAGTCAAGAAATCAAACAACATATTTTCAATAACCTCATATGCATGCAAAAGCCTGACAGTGAATAAGGAAGACTGTAGAATAATTGATACATTTGAGTTATGGTGTTGGAGGAGAATACTGGAAGTGCCATGGGCTGCCAAAAGAACCAATAGATCCATTTTGGGAAAAGTGCAGCCAGAGTGCTCCTTGGAGTGCAAGATGGCCCAACTTTGCCTCTCATACTTCGAACAAATTGTTAGGAGGGACCAGTCGCTGGAGAAGGATATCATGTTTGGTAAAGTGGAGGGTCAGAGAAAAAGAGGAAGATCTCCAAAGAGATGGATTGGCCAAGTGACAGCATCAATGGACTCAAGCATGGCAATAGTAGTGAGGTTGTCTCAGGATCAGGCAGTGTTTCATTCTGTTGTGCATAAGTTCACTATGGGTCGATATCAACTCAATGGCACCTAACAACAACAACAACAACAATGGCTAATGGACAAATAAACAGCATTCTTATCAATGGAGAAAAGATTGAAGTTGTCAAGGACTTTATTCTTCTTGGATCAACTATCAACACTCATGGAAGCAGCAGTCAAGAAATCAAACACTGGAAGGCTTGTAATTCTGTCTTCTGCCTATAACTGATTGGAATACCTAAAATGGGGTTACAATGTGCCCAGTGAAGGAGGCTTCCTGAGGAGCCTCTTCATTACATAAGACTATAGGTGGAATCCTGAACAGCATCCAGAATCTTCAGAGGTGGGAAATTTTCACTTGCAAGGACAGGCAGACCAGCCTGGAGTGGCCAGAAGAACAGAAAATACTTCTTGAAAGAAAGACTGACAGGAAAAATACAATACAATATAAGCAGACTGACTGATTACTACAAAAACAAGCAAGTTGATTACCCAGGAGACATCAAGGCCTGTGGTCGGGTCCCCTCAGAGCAAAATCCCTTCCAAGATTAAGACTCAATGGTAATACATGCTCTGATTGGTGACCATATTCATCAACGATAAGGGGAAGTGAGGGAAAAACAGCAATGAAGCTGCAAGCTGAGCCCTACAATGTTCAACAGACTCCTGTGAACCGTGGTGGAGACCTGGTTGGCCAGCAGTGTAGCAAGACCTGGGGACTCTAGGGCCCAGAGTCAGTGACATAGCCACAGAGGAGTAGAGTGGAGAGTGAAGCATCCAGCTGATAAGAAGAAAGGGCATATGCACAAGAACCCCCACACTTGCAGATAATACCCACTTGACTTGGCTTCAATGACTGGATGATTAGAGCTCAACTAGAAGAAGATAGAAGAGGAAAAAAAGAGTAATCTGATACAATTTGATGAACTTGACCTACACCTACACCTATGGATGCAGTAGCTCAAAAGAGGGAAGAAATCTTTACAGGAAGGATCATTCCCACCCCCTCCATACACAGAGTAGACAGGGATGGGCAACTTGGACATTGGCTACCAAAATTGGGGGCTACAAAGGCAAGAAGTGACTGGCTTACAAGCTTTCAAGAGGGAACCTAGATCCAGAGGGTGTGGAGGAAGGTAGAATCTCCACTGACTAGTACCCAATCTGTCTAGGCAGGGCTGATGAAAGGAAATGTGGATAGGTCTCTTGTGCTACAATAGTGAATAATTGTTGTCAGGACTGAGTGTTAGGGTTGGAAATGTAAAGGTAGACGTATTGTAGCAAGGAGGGGAATGATTAACTTTGCAGTCTAGGAGTGGAGGTCTCTGGGACCATGAAGGAAGAATAGCAGAGAGCAGGACCCTACTCAGAGAAGCAGTGATACCTGAGATGGAGGCAGAGAGGATGACATGGAGAGATTGAGCAGCTAGGGACTTTAGATCCAGAGAGGGAGAGGGGCTGTGTGCTGACAACCAGGGGGCAGGCTTGTAGGGTATACCCTTTGATTGGTTGATGATGTGTGGAGGAGATTGTAATGATGGCAATGAAATGACATACAATAGGATGAATGTAAATCTAATGTTCTCCCATGTAAACTATCACATAATTCACAATAAAACATTTTTTTTAAAAAAAGAAATCAAACAACGTATTGCATTAGGCAAATCTGCTGCACAAGACCTTTTTAAAGTGTTGAAGAACAAAGATGTCACCTTGAAGACTAAGGTGCGTCTGACCCAGGCCATGGTATTTTCAATAACCTCATATGCATGTGAAACCTGGACAGTAAATAAGGAAGACTGTAGAAGAATTGATGCATTTGAGTTATGATACTGGAGGAGAATATTGAAAGTGCATGGGCTGCCAAAAGAACCAACAGATCTGTGTTGGAAGAGGTGCAGCCAGAGTGTTCCTTGGAGGCCATGATGGTCAAACTTTATCTCTCATACTTTGGACATATTGTCAGGAGGGACCAGTCGCTGGAGAAGGATATCATGTTTGGTAAGGTGGAGGGTCAGGGAAAAAGAGGAAGACTCCCAACGAGATGGATTGGCTAAGTATCAGCATCAATGTTCTCAAACGTGATTTGATCCAGGATCGGGTAGTGTTTCATTCTGCTGTGCATATGGTCGCTATGAGTTGGTACCAACTTGATGGCACGTAACAACAACAATGGCTAATGATCATGAACATTTCTTCATATGTCTGTTGGCTGTCTAAATGTCTTCTTTGGTAATGTGTCTGTTCATATCCTGTGCACATTTTTTTTTTTTTTAAATGGGGCTGTGAGACTTTATTGAGTCAGAGGAAAGAGCTCTCTTTCACTTTACCAGTCATTTTCTGGGGACCCCTCCTGGTTCTGTGGTGGGTCCCAGGCAGCCTGGCTGGTCAGAGGTAGGCCCTCCTGCAGGCTGAGTGACTGCTACTGTGATGACTCCTCTTCCAACTGCAGCTGAAGGAAAACAGCTGAGGACTTGGCATAAATTGTCTGCTGGTCTCTGCTCTGAGCGATACAGGAGATGTAGATCTTCTGGTCTTCAATTTTTTCTACTTTGATGTTCAGCACAGCCTTAGAGCCCACTGGGATCAGATTTTTGAACCTGAAGTTGAGGCTGAGTGTGAGCAACCCTTCTCCAGCCAGGTAGGCAGTTTTAGAGAAAGTCTCATCCATCATGGCTGCCAGGGACCCTCCTTCCAAGTAGGGGCCTGGTTGGAAAAGACAGACGAACTTTTTCTGGGACGGGTGGAAAAAGATGACATACTCGTATCCTTGTCCTTCCACTTGGATGCACCTGGTGAAGATGTGTCAGTCTTTTTTGTCCGAGGTGACTTCTAACCCAAACGGAAGCTTGAGCCCCTGGATGTGCTTGCTCTCTGTTGGACTTGAAGGAGGGCAGCTTGATCCAGCCGTTGGCCTTCGTCTTCTCTAGAAATTCCTGGTACATGCTTAGCATGTCTGGACACCAGCTAGCATTGGGGAGGGCAAAATCCTTGAAGTCTGTCTTCTTTGGAAAGAATCTGGAGACCAGGATGTCCGTGGAGGATCCAAAAGCTGAAGCAGGGTGGTGTCTGGGCAGGATTCGATGGGCACCGAGCAGGGCTCTGTGGTGGCCTAGTCTTGCTGCCATCTGGAAGCTTCTCCTCATGGCTGCATCCTGAGGCTGTAGCAAAGTGAGTCAGAGCTTTTCAGTTATGCTTTGGGAACAGCAACCTCCCAGACCAATCTCTCTCCTTTCTGTCCTAGGGGCAGTCTTTCATCAGCAAGTTTCGGCTGAGGAGAGATTGCATTTGTGATTAGGACAAGACTGGGCTGATTTGACACCACGCCTACTGTCTTACATATCTAGTGCTGCTATAATAGAAATGGAATCACTGGTGTCTTTAACAAACCAGGCCTTTTTTGTCTCACATTTTCAGAGGCCATCAATTGTTGCTGTTAGGTGCTGTCCAGTCTGTTCCAACTCATAGCGACCTTATGCACAACAGAACGAAATACTGCCTGGTCCTGCACCAGCCTCACAATTATTGTTCTGTGGAGCCCATTGTTGCTGCCACTGTGTCAGTTAATCTTGCTGTGTGTGTGTGGGGCGGGGGGTGTCTTCCTCTTTTTCATTGACCTTACACTTTCTCAAGCATGATGTCCTTCTCCAAGGATTGGTCCTTTTTTTTTCTTTCTTTTTTTAAATGTTTTATTTTATTGTGTATTGTGTGATAGTTTACATGGGAGAACATTAGTTTTACATTCATTCTATCATACATCGTTTCATTGCCATAGTTACCAACTCGTCCGCAATCTTCACCCAATCAAAGGGTATACCCTGCAAGCCCCCACCCTCACGGTCCTCAGCACACAGCCCCTTTCCCTCTCTGGATCTCAAGTCCCCAGCCACTCCATCTCTTCATGTCATCTTCTCTGTCTCCATCTCAGGCCTCACTGCTTCTCTGGGTAGGGTCCTGCTCGCCGCTTTTCTCCATTGTGGTCCCAGGGCCCTCCACTCCTAGACTGAAAGGTTAATCACTCCCCTCCTTGCAATAAAATGTCTACCTTTACATTTCCAATTCTCACAATCAGTCCTGATAACAATTATTCACTATTGCATCATAAGAGACCCATCTGCATTTCTTTTCATCAGCCCTTCCTAGACAGGTTGGATACTACTCACTGGAGACTCTACCATCCTCCCTGCCCTGAAAGCTTGTAAGCCAGTCACTTCTTACCTTTGTATCCCTTCCCCCATTTTGGGTAGCCAGTGTTCAAGTTGCCCATCCCTGTCTACTCTTTGTGTGGAGGAGGTGGGAATAATTCTTGCAGCAGGGAGTTGTTTCCTCTTTTGAGCTACTACATTTATAGGTATAGGTCAAGTTTATCAAATTGTATCAGATGACGCTTTTTTCCTTTTCTTTCATCTTCGGGTTGAGTCCTGATCATCCAGTCATTGAAGCCAGGTCAAGTGGGTATCATCTGCAAGTGTTAGTGTTCTTGCGTCTGTCCACCCTCTTCTTATAAGCTGGCCGCTTTGCTCTCCACTCTAGTCCTCTGTGCTGTGCACATTTTTAAAACAATGTTTTATTGTGAATTATGTGATAGTTTACATGTGAGAACATTAGTTTTATATTCATCCTATTGTATATCGTTTCACTACCATGG
Organism: Chrysochloris asiatica; assembly: GCF_000296735.1. Taxonomy (NCBI): domain Eukaryota; kingdom Metazoa; phylum Chordata; class Mammalia; order Afrosoricida; family Chrysochloridae; genus Chrysochloris; species Chrysochloris asiatica. Next base: position 2,303,450 of record NW_006408580.1, read on the forward strand.
TTATAATCCCCTCCATGCACCATCAAACAACCAAAGGGTATATACCCTGCAAGCCTTCCCCTCTGTTGTCAGCACACAGACCCTCTCCCTCTCTGGGTCTAGAGTCCCCAGCTGCTCCATCTCTCTAAGTTGTTGTCTCTGCCTCTATCTCTGGCGTCACTGTTTCTCTGGGTAGGGTCGTCCCACACTCAGCTCTTCATCCTTGATGGTCCCAGGGACCTCTGCTCCTGGACTGCAAAGTAAACCACTCCCCTCCTTTTGCTACAAAATGTCTACCTTTACATTTCCAACCCTCACAGTCAGTCCTGATAGCAATTATACACTATTGTAGCACATGAGTCCTCTCCCCCTCTTCTTTCCTCAGCCTCTCCCGGACATATTGGATACTACTCAGTGGAGATTCTACCTTCCTCACACCCTCTGGATCTAGGTTCCCTCTTGAAAGCTTGTAAGCCAGTAACTTCTTGCCTTTGTAGCCCACCACCCATTTTGGTAGTCAATGTCCAAGTTGCCCATCCCTGTCTACCCTGTTTATTGAAGGGGTGGGAATGATCCTCACTGTAAAGATTTGTTCCCTCTTTTGAGCTACTGTATCCATAGATGTAGGTAAAGTTTATCAAGTCGTATCAGATTACTCTTTTTTCCCCCTCTTCTTTCTTCTTCTAGTTGAGTCCTGATCATCCAGCCATTGAAGCCAGGTCAAGTGGTATTATTTGCAAGTGTGGGTGTTCTTATGCATATGTCCTCACTTCTTATCAGCTGCATGCTTCACTCTCCACTCTAGTACTCTGTGGCTATGTCAGTGACCCTGGGCCCAGGAGTCCCCTGGTCTTGCTGTACTGTTGGCCAACCAGGTCTCCACCCAGTTTCACAGGAGTCTATTGAATGTGGTCAGACTTAGTTCATAGCTTCATTCTTGTTTTTCCCTCGCTTCTCCTTAACGGAGACCAATGTGCTCACCAGTGAGAGTGCATGTCTGCTTGTGTATTCCCCTTGAGTCTTAGTCTTGGAAGGGGGTTTGCCCTGAGGGGACCCAACCACTTGCCTTGATGTCTCCTGGGCAAGCAACTTGCTTGTTCTTGCAGTAGTCAGTCGGACTGCTGTTATTGTTTTGTATTTTTCCTGTTGGTCTTTATTTCAAGAAGTATCTTCTGTACTTCTAGCTGCTCCATGCTGGTCCTGGTCTGCTTGTCCTGTTAAGTGGAGATTTCCCACCTCAGAAGATTCTGGATGGGGTTCAGGATTCCACCTATGGTCTTATGCTATGCAGAAGCTCTGCAGGAAGCCTCCTTCACTGTTTGTGTCCATTTTTTTTTTTACTGGATTACTTGTCTTTTTCTTGTAGAGGTGTTGTAATTTCCTATATATTTTAGAAATTAGTCCCTTATCTGATGTCATTGCAAAAGTTTTTTTTTTTTTCCATTCTGTGGGCTCCCTTTTACTCTTTTTGTAAAATCCTTCGATGAACATATATAAGTTTCTATTTTTAGAACGTCCCAATCATCTATTTTGTCTTCTTTCATTTGTGTAATTTTCACAATGTTTCATAGTTTGTGCATGCCCAGGATTGTTGTTGTTGTTAAGTGCTGTCGAGTCGGTTCTGACCCATAGTGACCCTGAACAGGGTTTCTAAGGCTGTAAATCTTTACGGGAGCAGAGAGCCTCATCTTTCTCCCGTGGAACATCTGGTAGTTTTGAACTGCTGACCTTGAGGTTCACAGACTGATTCGTAACCACTATGCTACCAGAGCTCTTTATGCCCAGGATTAGAGCTCTTAAATTTGTCCTTATTTTTCCATTGATGAGCTTTCTAATTCTGGGATTCAAATTTAGGTCTTTAATCCATGCTGAGTTGGTCTTTGTATATGACATGAGGTAAAGGTCTTTTTTCAATCTTGGCATATCACTTTCCAGTCTGCCAGCACCATCTGTTGAAGACACTATGTTTTCCCCACTCAATGCACTTTGGTCCTATGTCAAGGATCAGTTGGCTGTATGTGGATCGGTTAATTACTGGATTCTCAATTCTGCTGCATTGATCTATGTATCTTTCATTGTACCAGTACCAGGCTGTTTTGACTACTGTAGCCATGTAGTATATTTTGAAATGGAGTGAGAGGTCTCAAATTTTCTTGTTCTTCTTAAGCACTGCTTTGTTTATCCTAGGTCTCTTTCCTTTCCATATAAAGTTTGTAATTGTTTTTTCTATCTCTCTGAAGAATGTCGTTGGAATGTGGATTGGGATTGCATTATATGTGTAGATTGCCTTGGGTAGTATTGACATTTTCACAATGTTAAGTCTTCCTATCCAGGAGCATGGTATATTCTTCCATTTTTTAAAGTCTCTTTTGATTTCTCAATAGCATTTTGTAGATTACTTTGTATAGTTTCTTTGTTTCCCTGGTTATATTTATTCTTAAATATTTCATCCTTTGGGCAGCTATTTTAAATGGTATTGCTTTCCTAATTTCCTTTTCAGTGTTGTCATTATTAGTATAGAGAAATCCAACTGATGTTTTATGCTGATCTTGTACCCTGCCACCTTATTGAATTTGTCAATGAGTTCCAGTAGTTTTTTTTTTTTTTTTT
>NW_006408580.1:2307848-2311221 GCF_000296735.1 Chrysochloris asiatica
TGACTCTGTGTATTCCTTCCATCTTTTCTTGATGCCCTCTGCATCATTCAATAATTTTTCTAGAGAATCTTTCAATAACGAAAGTCGAGGCTTGAATTTTTTCTTTAGTTCTCCCAGCTTGAGAAATAGGTGTTGGATATTTTGTCAAATGCCTTTTCTGCATCAATTGATATGATCATGTTGCTCTTTTCCTTTTTTTTTATTTATGTGTTGGATTACATTGGTTGTTTTTCTAATGTTGAACCATCTTTGCATCCCTGGTATGAATCCCACTTGGTCATAATGTATTATTATTAATTTTTTTATGTTTTGTTGAATTCTGTTGGCTAGGAGATTGTTGAGAATGTTTGCATCTAAATGTATGAGGGATATTGGTCTATAATTTTCCTCCCCCGGTTTTAGTATGAGGGTTATACTTGCTTCATAGGATGTGTTAGGGAATTTTCCATCCTCTTCTATATTCTGGAATAATTTGAATAGAATTGGTGACAGCTCTTCCTTAAAAGTTTGGCAGAACTCACCAGTGAAGCCATCTGGACTTGTACTTTTTTTTGTGTGTGTGTGTGAATGATATCTCATTTAATCATTTTTGTTTACAACTGAAACTCTGGGAATTCAAAATTAACATCCTTGTCCATGAGCTTCTTATACACACCAGAAAACGTTTCAACCTTGTGTTCTACTGTGCTTTGTCCAAATGAACCTTTATAAGCCGGCTGCCATCCAGCTTTACTCGGATTCTCTTGCCCACAATTTCACTTGGGAAGACCAAATCTTCAAGGATTGCATCATGCACAGCAGTCAGAGTGCGGCTCCTGGGACACTTTTGCTTATTTTTTGTCCGGTTTTTCCGAGTTGGTTTAGGCAGAATTCGCCTCTGAGCAATAAAGACCACGTGCTTTCCACTAAACTTTTTCTCTAGTTCACGTACTAGTCGGACTTGGATTTTCTGGAAAGACTTGAGTTGAGGAATAGGAACAAAGATTATAATAGCTTTCTGACCACCACCAACTTCAATTTCCTTAGCTGCAGTTATGTTCAGCTCTCGTAACTGAGCCTTTAGTTCCGAGTTCATCTCTAGCTCAAGAAGAGCCTGAGAAATACCAGACTCGAATTCATCCGGCTTTTCGCCATTGGGCTTCACAATCTTCGCGCTTGAACTGAATATGGCCTTTTTCTTACAGAGCGCCGGCCTAGCTGGACTTGTACTTTTTTTGGTTGGGAGTTTTTTGATGACCTGGTGAACTTCTTCCTTTGTTATTGATCTGTTCAAATTTTCTTTTTCAATCTGTGTGAGTTTAGGTAGTTCATGCTTTCCTAAAAATATATCCATCTCCTCTTTATTGGTGTACAACTCTTTTTTGTGTGTGTGTGTACAACTCTTCGTAATATTCTGTTATTATCCTTTTTTTTATTGGTGTACAACTCTTCGTAATATTCTGTTATTATCCTTTTTATTTCTACTGGTTCTGTTATGACATCACCCATGTGATTTCTTTTGTGTGTTATTTGGCACCTTTGCTTTAGCATTCACTTTCTGCTTATGTAGAGCCTCCAGGTTAGCTAGATGTGAGATGTGAGGTTCTTCTCATTATTTCACAGCTCAACATATTCACAGGGACTTCTAGATTTCCAGTAATATGTCAAAGCTTTTAAAAACCTTCTTCAAACATCGAATTTCCCAGTTTTTCCTTAAAGTTTTTAATTAACCTGTTGTTAGTCTCAACGGGTTATGCCCCATACAACTGCTGTCATGTTAAACAAATTCCATCAATTATGTTTAGGAATGTCCTTCAGGTAAGGTTCTTTATAAGGTGAGCTCTGAGTAATATCAAATAAAGACAAACCTTTAGAATGGAACTTTTTAACAAGCTTCCAGAATGGTTGAATTTGCACAGTTCTATGAGGTTGGAGCTTTAAAGGTCTCAAAATCTGTTCTTACACCCCTCTCCCACTATGAGGCTGCTAGGTTTGCCAGCTATTCCAGCTGTGAATTCTGTTGGCTTTCAGGGCTTCTGCCGATAAAAGGAAGGGAGGGTGGAATTAAGACAAGTTGTTGTTGTTAGGTGCCTTCTAGTCAGTACTGACATATAGCGACCATATGCACAACAGAACTAAAAATTACCTGGTTCTGCACCAACAGCACAATTGTTGCTATGCATGAGCCCACTGCTGCTGCCACTGTGCCAATCTATCTTGTTGGGGGTCTTCCTCTTTTACACTGACCCTCCATGCTTATTACCTTTTCTAGGTAATAAGCATGATGTTCCTCCTGATAATATGTCCAAAGTATTCGAGATGAAGTCTGGTCATCCTGGCTGCATTTCTTCTAACATAGATTTGTTCTTTTGACAGTCCATGGTACTTTTAGTATTCTTCTCCAACATCCTAACACAAATGCATCAATTCTTCTTTGTTCTTCTTTATTCACTGTCCAGCTTTCACATGCATATGAGGTTATTGAAAGTATTATGGCTTGGGTGAGGCACACTATAGTCCTCAAACTGACATCTTTGCTCTTCAACACTTTACAAAGGTCTTGTGCAGCAGATTTGCTAATGCAATACGTTATTTGATTTCTTGACTGCTGCTTCCATGAGTGTTGATAGTTGATCTGAACAAAATGAAGTCTTTGACAATTTCAATCTTTTTTTCATTTACCATGATATTATCCATTGTTACAGTGGTGATGACATTTGTGTTCTTTACATTGAGGTGCAACCCATACAGAAATCTTTCATCTTCATCAGAAAGTAGAAGTAAATTAAAATAAGTCCAAGTGAGCCAAAATATGGCCTTCAATATATCCCACCTGAATTTTGAGATCATCTTAAGAAGCGATTTAATGAATTAGACACTAATGATAAAATACCAGGAGAGTTGTGAGATGACATGAAGAACATCAGACAGGAAAAAAAGCAAAAGTTCATTAAGAAAAGAAAGAAGGAAAATACCAAAATGGATGTCAGAAAAAACTCTGAACCTTGCTCTCCAGTGTATAGATACTAAAGCAAATGGAAGAAATGAGGAGGTAAAAGACCTAAACGGAAATTTTGAGAAGCACAATTTGAGAAGACAAAGTCAAATATTATAATGAAATGTGCAAAGATCTGGAGTTAGAAAAACCAAAAGAGCAGAATACCTTCAGAATTTCTCAAGCTAAAAGAACTAAAGAAAAACAATCAAGCCTCAACTTGCAATATTGAAGGATTCTATGAGCAAAATATTGAATGATGCAAAAAGCATCAAAGGAATATGGAAGGAACACACAGAGTCACTGTACCAAAAAGAAATTTTCAATGTTCAACTATTTCAAGAGATAGCATATGATCAAGAGCCAATGATACTGTCTTAGGCAGGTTTTCTAGAGAAG
>NW_006408580.1:2311321-2318678 GCF_000296735.1 Chrysochloris asiatica
ACACATATATATGTATACATATATGAAGAAAAGTTTATTATCAAGGATATGGCTTACAATTGTAGAGTCCCAGGTCCCCAGAGAAAAGAGAGAGAACCTTCCCCACATGTCCATTATGTTGGAAACAGACCACACCCCCAAGGAAGCATCCCTTCAATTGACTGTTTACTCATAACCACACAATATAGAGTTAACTATGTCTGTATTAGGTTTCATCATCATGGGTATAAGCACATCTCAGCTGCTAAATCTGTGGAAATTCTGGCCTAGTAAAGTTGACACATAGCCCTAACAATTATAGTCCACCCTTGTCAACTTGAAACCTATAAACTATATATATAAGATCTAAATGAAGAAAATTGTAAAGTCATACTTGCATCTAACATGATATAACTAAATCACATACAACCAAAATACACTGGGCCCTATTTACATCTATAATTTCACAAATGAACAAAGCAAAAATATTTGATGCACACTTACAAAGCAAAACAAAAAATATATATTCATTTTAATGTCCATAGGGCACATTTTGCAAACCAGCTTCCTACTCGTAGGCACACAGTCTTACTCAGTCTATGGGCCTAGAATTCATAGTTGCTCTGTCTTTCCATGCCACCACCTCTGCTGCTACCTCTGCTGTCACCATTTTTCTATGCAGAGATGCCATGCTGTAGCCATGCTCTTCCTTTATGATGCTCCTGGAATCATCTGTTCCTGAAATGAAAGGTAACTTCCCCCCTTTTAGTTTATACATCTTGTACAATTAGTTTTGACAATCACAATTAATCCTACTAACAATTACAATTGAAGTAATAAAATCCTATCAGCATCATTCATCACCCCCTTTCACCAGTCCCATTTGAAAAAGAGGAAAACTAGCCAGTGGGGATTCTAATGCATCCCCTTTATTCTGAAACTAAGCTCATCCATGAAAGCTTGTCAGCCAGCTACTTCATGTCTTTATATTCCCCCCACCCATTTTTGATAGCCAATGTCTAAATTGCCCATCCCTATCAACATAGTGTGGACAGTGGGGGAAAAAGAGGAAGACCCCCCAACAAGATGGATTGGTACAGTGGCAGCATCAATGGGCTCAAATGTAGCAACTATGAGGTTGTCCCAAGATTGGGAAGTGTTTTGGTCTGTTGTGCACAGGGTCACTATGAGTTGGTATTAACTCGATGACACCTAACAACAGCAACAACATCAACATAGCACACAGTATTCCTTAATCTGAAGAATCTTCCATTCTGGTTGGAATTTTGAACAACTGCATCCATAGTAAAAAGTCCAGTCCAACAAATTATAGCAATTTATACTTGCTCACAGTATCAAACATCTTTATTCTCATCTGATCAGTTTTGGGTCAGCTCAGCTCTAGCCATCCAAGCTAAGTCAAATGGGTACCTGCTGCAAGTTTGGGGATTCACATACACCTCTCTGCATTTCAAATCATTTGGCCTTTTCACCCTCAGTCCTAGCCTCCAGGGGCTAGGTCAGTGCCTAGGGGCTCAGGAATTCACACAACTCCAGCCAACCTTCTCTTTTATCTCATCTCAAGGTCAACGGGTACCAATAGAACATGTCCAAACTCAGCCTATGTTTTCATTGCTGAATTTCCCCCTATTCCACTCACACATAGACCCAGGGGTCACCAACAAGCATATGGTTTGGGTTCCCTTTAACTTTCAGTCCTACAAGAAGCTTTTCTCTGATGGACAGACTTTCCTTGCCTTGATGCCTCCAAAATTCAAAATGCCAAACTGTGTGCTTTTTTTCCCCTGTGCTTGAGTCTCCTGTTCTCCCAGCAGTTCTGGATTGGTCTGCTTGTCTTTTCAAATGCAAATGTCCCAAACCTGAAGGTTGGGGTGTGTGGTGGGTTCAGGATTCCACCTAAAGTCCCATCCTCTACAAAGGCTTAAAACAAGAAGCCTATATTTTCTGGGCAAATTCTAACTCCCCTTTTAGCAAATCCAATTCAGTTTAGGCTGAAGGTGAGCTTACAGGTTCTTTGTAATCATCACACCCAATAATTATTTCTATCATACATGTATGCCTATTTTACAATAATAGGCAGGAGAAACCAATATCCAAAAGGCAGTCAAATACATAAACCGTTTTAAAACATTCAAGTTCAATCTTTTCTTCTACCTTGGACCAACCCCATTTGTATGCATATGGTCTTGATCCTCCATTGGGGTGGATTCCAGTATCCTACTCTGAGATTGGCTATTCTTTTTAACTAGTTGGGCATCTGCTCCAGGCAAGTGCAGAAGCTGTAGCTTTGCCCTTCACTTAAGTATTTTATCCCATGCCTATTCATTCTTTCTCTTATAAAACCTCATAATTTCATAGGTCTGGAGCCATTGAAATGAATCCTGCTCATAGAACCAACTGCTTAAAGCAATTGGGGACCATGTCTGACTTCCACAAGAGGGAAAAAGGACCAAACTCAATCAATCCAGGTCTGACTCCTATGAAGTGGAGGTCAGACATGTTTCCACCTTATATCAGTGCCTTTAAAATTAGTCAGACTTGAGAACCAATTTAGAAAACCCATTCTTAAGGTTTTGTTTCTCTAGAATCCTACTTTCTCATTACCACATGTTTTAAGCTAAGTTTTCTTGAGAAGCAAAACCAATAAAACATATATATGTATATATATATAATTTTTTGTTTTATTTCTTTATTTTTATCAAGGAAATTACTCACAATTGTAGAAGAAGAGAAAGAGAGAACCTTTCCTTTCCTGCTTGTCCATTATATGGGAGCAGATCATACCCCTAAGGAAACATCCTTCAATTGACTGGCTACTTATAGCCACTCATCATAGAGTTAACTACACCTGTATTAGGTTCTATCACCATGGGAATAAGCACATCTTAACTGCTAAACCTCTGGAAATACTGGCCTAGTCAAGTTGACACAAAACCCTAACCATGATAGATACTGAAGGAGGATGTCCAAGGTGCACTGAAAGCATTAGCAAAGAAAAAGGGTCTGGGAACTGATGGGATACAAATTGAAATATTTCAACAAACTGATGAAGCACTGGAAGCACTCACTCATCTATGCCAAGATATTAGGACAATTTAAAACACCACAATATTATTGCTGTTATCAAGATTCAGCTCTTTTTCTTGAATAAATAATACTTAGATTGTTGTAAGTCTTTAGTTTATTTCCAGAGTTCTGTAAAAGTTTATTTTTATGTTTTTACTAGTGTTTTTGTTGCTTTTATGGGGAGCAGATCTTTGGAGGTCCTTACTGTGCCATTTTAAAAGTCAAGGTTGAGAGAGGCGAGGCTTGATGGTTGATTAGGGAGAAGTGCCATGTAGACATCAGCCAGTAATAACACAGAATACCAGAGAATCAGGTTCAGGGGACAGTCCCAGAACTCTGAATTACATATAAAGGAATATTTAGAAGATTTGAAGGCTTACTGCTAGTGGGATTTGTAACAGAAGCAAGAAAAGTGGTGTTTTCTGATCTGTGACTGCCAGCAAGTACCAGAGCAGTCATCTTGGACATGACAGAGCTGATACAAGACCAGTAGAGCGCTCCCATTGCAGAGGTCTGACTGATCATCAGAGATGAAGGTGTGGACTTTTTTTTTCTGTTCATGTTTCCCTTGCTATCTATGCACCTCCACTCTGGTGACTAGAGGGGGTGCCTGAGCAAGTGTACATTCTCCTACTCCAGTACCCCTGGAGGGTTCTATTACACTTACACACAGATCTGCTCAGCAAAAAGCACTGGGCTCAGAAATGAGGAAGGCGGAGGAGTCAACAGGAACTGCTTAAAACAGAATGGTCTCCCAGAATGGCTCAAGCCAGCCAAGAGAGTGGCATTAAAGTCAAACTCATATTTTGCTATGGGTTTTGTAGGGTTTTTTTTTTTTTTTTGCAATTATTGAATGTAGTATCCAATCTGTTTTTTGTTTTTGCTGTTGTTTTGTTTTTTAATACCCCTTTTGCATTGGGGATGCTCTTTCTCTCCCCACATTACCCAAGAAGAGACAGCAATTGTGGTCATATAGCCAACCTACAATCACACCCTATAAAATCCCACTATCCAGACAAGAGCCAATACTAGCTGCTATATACCAGATAAGACAGAACACTTACTAAAGTTACTCTGAGTTGAGTAATAAGAAAAGTGAAAAGGGATGCCCATCTCCTGATCACATCTATCTGGAGGCAATCAGAAAGCTTAATAATACATCAATATGCATTCATCTAACTATTGAAAATACATCTAGTTATTGAAAATACCTAAGAAAAATGAAAGATATTGGCACATGTCCAGAAACAAGATAGAGCAGCTGAAACAAATGAGCTGGAGGTAGACCTAGACTACCCATTGGAAGGAGGGCAGGCTTTGAAACTGCCTGAGAAGAAATTCAGGAGCATGGTATTGAGGTATATCCAATTGCTCCACAAAGGGGTTGAAAAACATAAGGAAGAAGTCAGGAACATGCTACAGGAACAATGAAATAAGATAGAAATAGCATAGGAAACAAGTCAAAACCTGCAAAAAAAGGTCCAAATTATTAATGATAAAATATCAGAAATGGACAATACACTGAAAGGGCAAAGGACTATAATAGAAGAGATGGAAGCCAGAATGAGAGAACTGGAAGACAAATTTCTCAGTACTGCTAAGATAGAAGAACAAGCATAAAAAAAATCTGAAAAAAGTCTAAGATTCATGTGGGACAATGTGAAGAGGAATAACTAAAGAATTATTGGCATTCTGAAACAGGAAGAAACACACAGGTCCATAGAGGAGATAGTTGAAGAGCTTCTGAAATAAACTTTCTCTAACATCCTGAAAAATGAAAAGATAATCACTCAAGAAGCTCAACGAACCCTAGGAAAGATAGACCCTAAAAGAAAATCACCAAGACATGTCATAATCAAGCTCTCCAAAATCAAAGACAAGGAGAAAATCCTGAAAGCTGCTAGTAAAAAGAAAAGTGTTAGTTACAAAGGTACACAATATTAAACTCTGATATTTCAGCAGAAACCATGCAAGCAGGAAGGCAATGGGAAGACATAAATAAAACCCTGAAAGACAAAGAAAAAAACCCACCTATCAAGAATTGTCTACCCAGCAAAGCTGTCAATCAAAATAATTAAATAATTATTTATTTATCATTATTATAATTATAAGTAATTATAATTTAACTATGTAATAAAAATATCCCAGGATAAACAGAAGCTAAGGGACTTTGTCAAAGTCAACTTAGCACTTCAAAACATGCTAAATGGAGTTCTTTGGGCTGAGAACCAACTATAACAGGCAACAACCAGAGATTCATATATGTGGAAACACCACCTGGAACTCAGTTGACAGATGGAAGAGTACAGAACAGAACAAAACTGCAAGAACAAATTCAGAGGGTCTAGGAAGTCAGTCTATGATCAAAACAATTACAGTGTGAAAGAAGGTAAAAATTAGATCCAGGTGCTGAAGTAGTCAGGTAGATTTCAGGATAAAATAACCTGTTTTAAATGGAGGAAAAAGTTAATAGAAAATATAGGTAACCTCAAAGAAAATTAATATTTCACAACATACCAAGAAAATGAAATCCAAGAAGAACATGGAAGCATTAAAACTATGAAGAAACTGAAAAGAAAGAATACAAACTCTGCACAGAAGTAATCAAGGTTGAGCTGCTTCAACCATCTTTTAAAAAATGAAAAGAAAAGGAACAACTGTATTTATAAAACAAGGAAATCCTTCTTAAATTTTGATGACTTTTGATGACTCTCTGCCAGGCATCTTTTACCAACAAACTTTCATTAAGCCTTACTGGCAGTAGAGATGTCATAAAATATGACACTGTTCTTCAGGAACTCACCCTCTACTCAACTGCAATCTTTTCTTGGAATTACTTTGTATTGTTGTCAATAAGGTATATGTTTTATGACTATTCTCAATCTTTAGTCTGCTGTGAAACAAAAGACTTATTCCATACTCCCATGGACATAATGATATAGTTTGGAAGTTATGTAATGATCTATGCATCTTCCATTTTGTGACCTCGTGTAGTCATCTTCACTTTTTGCATAACTACCTGGTCTTTGGAACATACTCATGTCAATAAGTGAAGAGTTGGTGTACTCAAGATAATGATTGTATACTTTCCTATCCAAAGGTTCTTCCACTCAGGAAAGTGTATCAGAATAAGTTTAGTAGGTATGTTATCTTAAAATACTCCTGAAATACACCCTGAGACGAGAATTTGAGTGCAAATTATTAATTTAGGAGGGGATCCTAGAAAGCACTGATATGAGATTGGAATATAAAACTGGGAGTGGAGGGTAGCCAATAAAATGTGTGTCATCTAGTCAGTTACTACTATGCATAACTGGAGTGCAATCCTGCTGGGAAACTCTAGGAGTCAGTGTGGAAGTTATGCCTTGAAGTTATTTCAGTGAAGGACATAGGAAGATAAGCTACCAACTTCCATCTATCATTGGTTAAATTGCTGCTCTGGAGGCATTAATTCTCTAGCACTTCTAGTTTTTCTTGCTTTGAGTCCTGCATCCTCTGGTGGCTAACAAAAAGGCTCTCAGGCAGAGTCACAGATATTCACAGTAAACAGCCTTTAGTAAGAACCAAGAAGATTTGGGTAAAGCACTAACCATGTTCACTATAATGATAATAGAATTATTACTGGGATAACTTTGGGTAATAATTTTTGTTGTTGTTAAGTACCATGGAGTTGGTTCCGACTCATAGTGACCCTGCACAGGGTTTCCGAGGCTGTAATCTTTACGGGAGCAGAATGCGTCATCTTTTGCCTGTGGAACTGCTGGTAGTTTTGAACTGCTGACCTTGAGGTTAGCAGCCCGATTCGTAACCACGACGCTACCAGAGCTCATTTGGGTAGTAATAGGAGTAAATAATTCATATATTTCTGAAATGTTGAGAAATACACCCCCACTAATGTGGCACCTAACAACAACAAAAATGTTTCCCAAGTCTTCCCAATGCTGCCATACAAAATAAATGTGATCCATCAGATATTGGGGATGCCGCTCATGTTATTTTCCTCAGTCAGAGAAGTCCCAATTCCCTCCAGTGTTTCCAGTGTGACCTGTCAAGTTGAAGTCATTTTTGAAAAAGAGCTATATATCATGTTTCAAGTGTGAGCCATCCAATACATGATGCTGGCACTACACATCTTGTACAGAAATGCATTGATGTCCTCTAAGAAGATCACAGAGCACAGCCTTCGATATGGGTTGCATCTCAATGTTAAGAAAACAAAAATCCTCACCACTGGACCAATAAACAACATTCTTATCAATGGAGAAGAGACTGAAGTTGTCAAGGACTTCAT
>NW_006408580.1:2319123-2320859 GCF_000296735.1 Chrysochloris asiatica
GGAGGGTCAGAGAAAAAGAGGAAGACCCCCAACGAGATGGATCAGCTAGGTGGCATCATTGATGGCGTCAAGTGTGACAGCGGTAGTGAGGTTGGCCCAGAATCGGACATTGTTTCATTCTGCTGTGCATGGGATTGCTATGAGTTGGTTCCAACTCGATGGCACCTGACAACAACAACAACAAGGTCATGTTGGACTCCTGTTGTGGCACTGTAGGATAAGCAGTGGATTGCTCACCACAACTTTGGTGGTTCAAACCCACTAGTTGCTCCTTGGAAACTCTGTACAAGTCAGAGCTGATTTGACAGAACTTGACAACAATCACAGCAAGGTCAGTAAAATTTCAGTCAAATAATACTCATGGGCATTAAGGCATTTGGTGTATTAAAATATCATTTTTCTAAGCTAACCTATTCTTTGAATTAAATGTGAGAGTTTACATCCTGGTTAACTTTCATACTTCAGTGAGCCCGTTATATTTCCTGACTCCTATTTCCCATATCTCTTATATTAACTATTTCTTCCATCTTGAGTTATTTGTAAATGCTTAAAGTATGCTTTCTGTGTCTTCATCCAAATCATTATTTTTATTATTTTAGAGTAGGAAGGCCAAGTACAGCATCCTGGGGCCTTATAGTAGAGAGACTGATTTTCAAGAACAGTTGTGCCATGAAATTTGTGCCTATTAAATTGATTTTACATTCTTTCAGCATTTTCCAATCATATCCACACTAAGAATAGGCGAGTCCTTCTCAAACATCACACAGAAATCCAATAAACTAGTTCTATTTCATTCTGCCCTGATACACCTGTGCTCCCTTACAGGGTGAGTTTGACTATTCCTTGCCTTTACAGCTTTATAATTTTCCTCTTGGTTGTCTTGATGTGGCACTGTAGGATAAGCAGTTGACCACAAGGTCAATTTGAACTGCAAGGTTGGCATTTCAAATTCACCTACCGCTCCTTTAAAATCCTGTACAGGGTCACTATGAGTTGGAACCAACTTGACAGCACTTAATAACAACAACATTCTTGGATTGAACTCCTGGTATAGCACTGTAGGATAAGCACTGGACTGAAACCCACAAGGTCAGCAGTTCAAACCCACCAGCTGCTCCTTGGAAACCCTATATAGGGTCACTATGAGTCAGAACAGACATGAGAGCACTTAATAACAACATTCTTGGGTTGAAGCCCTGGTGGTGCAGTGATTAAAGAACTCGGCTGTTAACTGAAAGGTCTGCTGCTGAAAACTAACCAGTAGCTCCACAGCAGAAAGATGTGACAGTCTGCTTCTGCAACGATTTACAGCCTTACATATTCATGGACAAGAGGGTTCTTGTTGTTAAGTGCCGATGAGTTGGTTATGACCCATGATGATCCTGTATAAAGTTTACAAGGGGTGGCTGGTGTGTTTGAACCGCCGACTTTGCAGTACGAACTGACCTTGTCATCCAGTGAATTATCCTGCAGAGTCACACCAGGGCTAGAGGGTAGACACATGTTAACTTTAGGGATGTTGTTGTTGTTGTTGTCAGGTGCCATCAAGTTGGAAGCAACTCATAGCTACCCCATGCACAGCAGAACGAAACAATGTCTGATCCTGGGCCACTACCGCTGTCACACTTGACACCATCAGTGATGTCACCTGGCTGATCCATCTCGTTGGGGGTCTTCCTCTTTTTCTCTGACCCTCCATCTTACCCAGCATGACATCCTTCTCCAGTGACTGTTCT
>NW_006408580.1:2323134-2324623 GCF_000296735.1 Chrysochloris asiatica
CACCAGCTCTTCTTAGTCCTTCTCTTCTTAGTCCATGAATCTAGAGTCCTCAGCCACTCCCCCTCTCCATGCCCCCATCTCTGCCTCCATCTCTGGTGCTGCTGCTTCTCTGGATAAGGTCCTGCATTCTGCTTGTGCGCTTCTCTCTTGATGGTCCTAGGGTCCTCTATTTCTGGACTATAAGATTAACCACTCCCCTGTGTTGTTACAAAACTTCTACCTTTACAATGGTGACAGTTGCAATTAGTTATGATAACTATAATTCACTATTGAATCTTATGAATCTTATCTTTTCACCATACCCATCTAGACAAGATGACAGCTATTCAATGAGGACTCTTTCTTTCTCCCCATACTCTTAAACTAATCTCCCTCTTGAAACCTTGTAAGCCAGTCACTTTGTGACTTTATTGCCCCCTCATTTTAGGTAGCCAATGTCTAAGTTGCCTGTCCCTATCTACCCTGTGTACAGAGCGGATAGTATTGATACTTGATGTGAAGACTCTTTCCCTCTCTGTAGGTATTTAGAGTAACATAGTTTTCATTTATTTTTGTATTATGGGCTTATTGAGGTAAAAGGCTGCATTTTATTTTTAAACACATATTCTCAGCACCTGACAGCTATAATTCACTAGGTCTACCAGGAACTCAACACATGTATATTAGGAGGTCTATACACACTTTTCTGATGTGTTGGATTCCACTTAAATATTAGTCTAATTATTCATTCAAAAAAGAAATAAGTGACAAGATAATTTGGAAAAAAAATCATTTTGGCATGGTGCTGTAGGATTATCACTGGGCTGCAAACCACAATGATGGCAGTTTAAACCCACCAGTTGCTTCTCATAAGCCCTATCTATATAGGGTCGCTATGAATGGGAACCGACTTGACAACACTTAGCAACAACAACAACATATGAGACCAAGTAGTCAACGATTACTTTAAAAAGTAAGGGTACAGGGAAACCAGATTACAAAACACCCAGAAAGGAATTAACGAGAATGCTAATACATTGTGGAAAATATAACTAATGTCTGAGCAATTTGTATAGCAATTGTTGAATGGAAATCAAGTTTGCTGTGTAAACTTTAACTGAAAACACAATAAAATACTTAAGCGAAACACAAGTAAAAGAAATAAGTTTCACAAGATTATCGTAAATGAATGCCCTTTGAGTCTTATGCAAAAACACTTTTGTTACTGCTATACTGTTTAATACGGAAAGCCTCATCTCTCTCACGTGGAGGGCCTGGATGATTTGAGCTGCTGACCACGAGATTCGCAACCAGGTTTTTTGTTTGTTTGTTTGTTTTAACCACTATACTACCAGGCCTTCCTTGAAGATGGCAGATCAGGTAGATGTGTAGTGAGTAGCTCGGTCAACAACAACATGGAATACCGGGTCAAGAGGACTCATGAGTTGGTGTTGGAACTCTGTAACAAATATAAAGGTATGTTTGGAGGTTCGGAGGGTTTATAGCTGGG
>NW_006408580.1:2329298-2331216 GCF_000296735.1 Chrysochloris asiatica
GGCAGCGGTGGTGAGGTTGGCCCAGGATCAAGCATTGTTTCGTTCTGCTGTGCATGGGGTCGCTATGAGTCGGTTCCGACTCGATGGCACCTGACAACAACAACAATACTGTTTAATAAATCACACTCAGAAAACATGCTTTCAAATAAATGCATAATATTTTCTCATGTGTTTGTATCATAATTAAACTCTGGTAGTGTAGTGGTTACGAATCGGGCTGCGAACCACAAGGGCAGCAGTTCGAAACTACCAGCTGTTCCGTGGGAGAAAGATGACGCTTTCTGCTCCTGTAAAGATTTATAACCTCGGAAATCCTGTACAGGGTCGCTATGAGTTGGAACCGATTCCATGGCACATAACAACAACAACAATTGTTGAACAGTTGTTGTTAAGTGCTGTTGAGTTGGTTCCGATCTATAGAGACCCTGCAGTTCAAACCGACTTTGCAGTCAGTCCAGCACAATAACCCACAGCACCACACCAGGACTCCAGTCAGGTTGAACAGTTAGGTTGTTCCAAATTTGTCACAGTTTTAAATATTATTGTGATGAATATCATTTATATAAATCCTTGACTAAATCTGATTATTTCCTTAAGATACATTGCTAAAGTACGGTTTATTTTCTTTCCTTAAACTTTTAAGTTTAAGGATAGAAGGAGTGTACCAATTTACATTCCCATCAGCAGAGAATGAGAATGTTCACTGAAATGTACTTGTACTAACTTTGGTAGTTTTATCACTTTGTGTCATTTAGCTGGTTTTTGAAATGAACAATTCTATTTCGTTATTTTTAAATGTCTACTGAGGTTGGAGATTAGCTAAATATATCATCTGTTTATGTACTTTCACCCATTTCTCATTTAGGTTTTGGTGCTTTTTCAATTTTATTCATAGTTAAATATGTACTTTAGTTTGTACAAGGAATATTGAAAATGTGACTGAGATGACATTTCATACCAATGAGAAAGAAAAGACTATACAATAAATAGTGTAAAAGATGGTACTTAATTTTTTTTTTTTTTTTTGGCTTTCTCAAATGTACATTTGTTTTCTCACTGTTTAAAAACCTAGACGTTCAAATGCAGCGTACCCATTTTTGGAGAAGGCTTTCTCTCACTTGATTAATCTCATGTCTCAAAAAAAGAGTAACCCAGAATAAACCTAATCCTGTAGATTATATCCTGCCTCACTAACACAATTGCCTCTAGTCCTACCTCATTAACAACATAGATGTTAGGATTTGTAGCACATAGGACAATTACATCTGATTGCAAAGTACATAATACTAAGGATCCTGGCCTAGACAAGTTGACAAATATATTTGTGAAATATAACTTCATCCAAAACAATAATAATGATTTCCTGTCTAAAAATTATTGGTAGTTGCCATTGAGCTAGCTCTGACTCATAGTGATCGTATGTACAACAGAATAAAACATTGTCCCATCCTGAATTATTGCCATAGCTATTGATGTGTTTCAGTCCATTGTTGGAATTCCATAGTTATATGTCAGACCACTTAACTAAACATTTCCCTCATTTATGCTGGGTCTCTCCTCTACTTTGCCAACTATGTTGTTGTTGTTGTTAGGTACCCTCAAGTTGGAATCGACTCATAGCCACCCCATGCACAGCAAAACTAAACAATGTCCGATCCTGGGCCAACCTCACTACCACTGCCACACTTGAGTCCATCAATGATGCCACCTGGCCGATCCATCTCTTTGGGGGTTTTCCTCTTTTTCTCTGATCCTCCATCTTACCCAGCATGACATTCTTCTCCAACAACTGTTCCCTCCTGACAATATGTCTAAAGTATGAGAGACGAAGTTTAGCCATCTTGGCCTCCAAGGAGCACTCTGGCTGCACTTCTTCCAAAACAGATCTATTGGTTCTTTTGGCAGTCCATGGCACTTT
>NW_006408580.1:2332883-2358991 GCF_000296735.1 Chrysochloris asiatica
AGTAATTGATGGTCTGTTCCACAGTCTGCCCCTGGCCTTGTTTTCACTGATGATATGGAGCTTTTCCATCTTCTCTTTCCACGGATGTAGTCAATTTGATTTCTATGTGTTCCATCTGGCGAGGTCCATGTGTATAGTAGTCTGTTATGCTGTCTAAAGAAGGTATTTGAAATAAACAAATCATTTGTTTTGAAGAAATCTATCATTCGTTCTCCAGCATCATTTCTATCAACAAGTGCCAACTATAGAAAAAAGAATTAGTGCATTTGGACTCTGGTGTTTCCCCTGATGGTGCCGGACTGCTAACCATAAAAACAAAGCTAAAAGTATTAGATAAGAGAATATTTTTCAAATTTTGAGTGGAGAGGGACTTATTAAGAAAATTATTTTCTAAATTATCTATAGTAAAATATTAATATACTTATTTACGTATTAATATTTACCTTGGAGTCCTGGTGTGGCACTCTAGAAAAGCACAGGATTGCTAAACTCGAGGCTCACAGTTCAAAGCCACCAACTGTACCAGGTCGCTATGAGTAAGAACTGACTTGAATGTAGTTAATAACATCAACAGTGTTTACCTTATGTAAGAAGCCTTGGTGACATTGTAGAATAAGAATTGGACTGCTAGTCATAAGGTTGGCAGTTTAAACATACCAGTTAATCAGTGGGAGAAGGATGAAGTTTTATAGTCTCAGAAACCCTATATAAGTTTGCTATAAGTGGGAATCGACTTGATATCAGTGAGGTGTTTGTTTTTGTTTTTTTCCTAATTATTTACCATATGAATGCAAAGACACAGCAAACCAAGCCTGTTGCTGATGAGTTGATTCTGACTTACAAACTGATTATAAGTGCCCCATAAGATTTCTTAGGCTACCATTATCTTCCTCCCACTGACCTGGTGGTGGATGTGACTGCCCACCATTTGGCTAGCAGCAAGAGCTTAACCACTGTGCCATTCATTATGGCTCCTTAAAGACACTGAAAATGCTGTGATAAATTAAGGTTTTGTGTCAACTTGACTGGGCCTGCATTTTCAGTGGTTCAGCAGTTAAGATGTATCAATTCCCCATGATGAAATTTAATTTAATGTAAGCACTTCCCCCATGATGTGATCAGCACTGATCTGATATAATTTTCCTATGTGTTGTAAATCTTCACTTCTATGATGCTAGAGAGGTCATATGCAATCTAAAGGATTAGGTTTTATCTTGAGTAAATCTCTTGAGATAGAAAAGGAGAGATAAGTAAGCAGAGAAAGAGGGACCCATAACCAATAGGAAAAAAACAGCTGGGAACAGAGTGTGTCCTATAGTCCTGGGGTCCCAGCTCTATGAAGCTCCTAGATCCAGAGGAAGAATGATAACAAGACATATGGAAAACTACAAGGATTGCTTGGTTTACAAATACTGAAAGAGAAAAAGACCTTTCTACAGAGCTGATACTATAAATTCAGACTTGTAGCCTGCTAAATTGTGAGAGAATAATTTTCTATTTGTTAAAGTTATCCACTTGTGGAATTTCT
Source organism: Chrysochloris asiatica (assembly GCF_000296735.1). Lineage (NCBI taxonomy): Eukaryota > Metazoa > Chordata > Mammalia > Afrosoricida > Chrysochloridae > Chrysochloris > Chrysochloris asiatica. The sequence continues at coordinate 2,334,412 of NW_006408580.1, forward strand.
GCTATAGCAGCCCTGAGTAGCTAAGACACATACATAAAAAAATGAGTGATGAATTGGGAGAAAATATTTGCAACACTCTTGTCAAGTGTTATCAAGTCAGATCTAACTAATAGTGACTCTCTACAGGTGCTCTGGTAGCGTAGTGGTTACGAATTGGGCTGCAAACCTTAAGCCACTCTGTGGGAGAAAGATAAGGCATTCTGCTCCTGTAAAGATTTACAGCCTCGGAAACCCTGTACAGGGTCGCTATGGGTAGGAACTGACTCGATGGCACTTAACAACAACAACAACAGGGTTTCCAAGGAATGGCTAGTGAGTTTGAACCACCAACATTGCAGTTAGCAGTCCAGTGCTTATCTTACAGCATCATACAAGGACTCCACTGTTGTCATTGTTGTTAAGTACCATGGAGTCGGTTCCGACTCATAGTGACCTTGCACAGGGTTTCTGAGGCTGTAAATCTTTACTGGAGCAGAACACCTCATTTTTCTCCCATGGAACCGCTGGTAGTTTCAAACTGCTGACCTTGAGCCTGGCAGCCCAACTCGTAACCACTACACTATCAGACTCCACTAGAACCAGGCAAATGATTAAGAACAAGAAAATATGAGCCCTATCCATTGATATGGACCAATAAATGTTAGGTTACTGTCAGGCGCTATAGAGTTGATTCTGACTCATAGTGACTTATGTACAACAAAATGGAACACTGCCCAGTCCTGGGCCATCCTCAGAATTTTTGCTACACTTAAGCCCACTGCTGCTGCCACTGTGCCAATCCATCTGTTTTGCTGACTCCCCACTTTACCAAGCATGATGCCCTTCTCCAGGGATTGGTCCTTCCTGATAATATATTTAAAATAAGAGAAACAAAGTCCCGCCATCCTGGCTTCTAAGGAGCCTTCTGGCTGTACTTACTCAAAGACACATTTTATTTGTTCTTCTGACAGTCCATGATATTTTTAATATTCTTTTCCAACACCATAACTCAAATGTATCAATGGTCTTCCTTGTTATTTGGACCAATAAATAACATCATGATAAACAGGCAAAAGATTCAAGTTGTCAGACTTCATTTTGATTGGATCCACAATCAAAGCTCATGGAAACAGCAATCAAAAAAATCAAAGGATGCATTGCATTAGGCAAATATGCTGCACGTGACCTTTTTAAAGTGTTAAAGAGCAAAAGTACTTTGAGGATTAAGGTGCTCAATTGCTTCATATGCATGTGAAAGTTGGACAGTGAATAAGGAAGACTAAAGAATAGTTGATGTATTTGAATTGGCTAAGAATATTGAAAGTACCATGGACTGCCAGAAGAACAAACAAATCTGTCTTGAAGAAGTACAGCCAGAATGCTCCTTAGAAGGGAGGATGGTGAGACTTAGTCTCTCACACTTTGGACATGCTTTAGGAAGAACCAGTCCCTAGAGAGTGACATCATGCTTGGAAAATTGTAGGGTCAACAAAAAAGACTCCCAAGGAGATGGATTGACTCAATGGCAGCAATGATGGGCTCAAACATAACAATAGTGTGGATGGCACAGCATTGGTTAGTGTTTTGTTCTGTTGTGCATAGGGTTGCTGAGTCAGAATTGGCTCTATCTATGTATGACCCCTAACAATAACTAGTAAAGCATACTAGTAAAGATTGAAATGGTTAACATATAAAATGATGGTGAGCCACATTTATAGCCCAGGTTAAGAAAGCCACATTTATAACCCAGGTTAAGGCCAGCATTGCTGCCTCTCTCTTGTCTATATGAAAAGTCCAAATTTAACATTTCCTATAAGACTTTCCTTAATATGTCACTCATGTATCCCTTTCTGGACTCAACCTTGAGGCTACTCAGGATTCTAAGCACACACTTTGCTATTTCTGACCTACCTATCATGGCCCTGTCTGGCATGCCATGTCTGAATGACACATTGTTAGCCTGATGAGCACTTGCTCATCTCCAACACAATTATCATCTTTTCTATAAAAGCCCTTTTGCCCTTCCACCACTCCTCTTTGAGCCCTTCGTAAAGTCTTCATCACTCTTGCACCCCTAGTGTCTAGAACAGTGACTGATACAGAGAATATATACAGTCAGTGCTTATTAGATTACATCTAGCAATATCCCTTCATATTAAAGATCGCTGTTGTTGTTAAGTGCCGTGGAGTTGGTTCCGACCCATAGGGACCCTGTATAGGGTTTCCGAGGAGTGGCTGGTGAGCTTGAACCACCAAACTTGAGGTTCAAACCAACTTTGCAGTCCAAGACATTAATCCACACTGCCACACCAGAATGTTGTTGTTGTTGTTGTTAGGTGCCATCGAATTGGTACTGACCCATAGTGACCTTATGCACAGCAGAACAAAACACTGCCCGATCCTGGGCCAGCCTCACTACTGTTGCCACGCTTGAGTCCATCGATGCTGCCACTTGGCCAATCAATCTCATTGGGGGTCTTCCTCTTTTTCTCTGACCCTCCACCTTACCAAACATGATTGAAATGTAGAGAATTTATTCTAAAGACTAGATAGAATTAGTGTTAGATTAAAACCCCTTTTGCTTGAATCTTACATCATTTTTTCTGTGTTTTCTTTTTGTTGTGAATTGTGATCATCCGTTTTACATTTAACAATTCATACACATTTAGTTTCATTTCATTAATTACAATCCCCTCAATGTAACATCACTTATCACACTTTCTCACTGATTTACTTGTTTTCATTTCTCCCTCTTTCCTAACTCTTTTGAACATTGTCCTTGGGTAAATGCTGCCCTTTTAATATCAAATGGTTGATTATTCTAAGGTGTGGTACCTCACTAGTGTTGGTGCTAGTTCTCCTTGTATACATATCTATTGTTTGTCTGAAAATTAAGCCACAGATGTGAGTTCATTTCTTGACTTGAAGGTGAGGAAGAGCCATCGTCTCTGGGTTCCACAAGCTTTTATCTAGTCAGTAAGCCTTGTCTTCTTTATGATTTTCAGTTTTGTTTCACATTTTTCTCCCATTCTAGCCAAGACCTTCTAATGTGATTTCTTTCAGTAGTAGATACCAGTTAGTAGTGGTAATCAAACACCATCTTGTTCTTCTGGTCTCAGGATCATGGAGACTGATGTTCATGTGGTCCATTGGTCCTTTGGACTAATTATTTCTAAGCATCTTCAATTGTCATTACTTTTCTTTCCTCGGGACAGGGAGAGAACACTAGTTGCACCTTAGATGGTCACTCATTAACTTTTAAAACTCCAGTCCCTACTCACCAAAGTAGGATATAGAACACTGTCTTTATGGATTGTTAATGGCAATCAACCATAGTGTCTCTTAAGACTATGGTGCAGAGCCCTCAGGCACAGTGACTCATTCCCTCAAGATATTTGATTATATATTAGAAGTTTTCATAATTTTTGTCCCCTGTATACTCCACCACATTCCTGGATTTTTTAAATCAGCATAAGGTAAATGGACAAGTAGAAATATTCTCTGTCAAATTTTTATATATTTGTGGGTATACTCCCAATCTCCTTACCATACCCTTTCAACCTGAGTGTCTATCCAAGCATCTACTCACAGATCACCAGTGTACATAACAGTATCTACCTCTGTTGCCCTTAACCCTTGCATTCTTTCCTATATATCATTTTTTGCCAATCTCCCTTTTATATTATTTTGACTTCTCCTTCACCCAAGTTAACACATGTCTACTATCTAGCAAGTGAATTACACTGCTCCCCCATTCCCTCACACTCCTAATAACCATCAAATAATATTACTTATAGTGTCAAAATCTTTTCTTGACTTTTTACAATAGTGGTCTCATACAATATTTGTCCTTTGTGATAGACTAATTTAACTCAGCATAATATCTTCCAGGTTAATCCATGTTATGAGGTGTTTCACAGATTCATCATTATTCTTTTATTAACAAAAAGAAATTCATTTTCTCACAGTTTTTAAGGCTAGAAGTATGAATTCAGAACACTGACTCCAGAGGAAGGCTTTCTCTCTCTTTTATCACTGGAAGAAGGTCTTTGTCTTTTCAACTTCTGCTTCCTAGTTCCTTAAAGATCTCCATCTATCTTTTCCCATTTCTTCCCTGCTTTCGTGTTTAATCTCTTTTATATCTCAAAAAAGATTGCCTCAAAATACACCCTCCACTAATCCTGCCTAATGAGCATAACAAATGCAACCCATTCCCAAATGGGATTATAACCACAGGCATAGAAGTTAAGATTTATAACAAATACAAGGGGACTTCAAAGGCATCCTGGAGAAATTACATTATCTTTATTTTTTTATTTTAAGATTTTTATTGTGAATTGAGTGAAGGTTTACACAATAGATCATCAGTTTCATATTTAAAAACCACACACACTTCATTTCATCTTGATGTTGTTTCCTTAATGTAACATCACTTACCTTGCTTCCTTTCTCCCATTGTTTCTTGTTTCCATTCCTCCTTCTTTCCCCACCCTTTTGAATTTTGTTCTTAAATAAATGCTGCCATTTTTTAAATCTTGAATGGTTGATGATTTTAGTGTGCATACCTCACTAGTGTTGGTGTCTCCCAATATTATTTGGCTGAAAAATGAGCCACAGGGGTGAATTCAGTTCCAGACCTGAAGTTGTGACCGAGGTCTTGGAGTTCCATAAGTCTTTATCTAACTAGTAACCTGGTCTTTTATATGATTTTGAGTTTTGTTTCACATTCTATTCCCACTCTATCCAGGACTTTCTAATGTGATTTCTTTCAAAACAGTTGGTAATTGTAGCCAGACACTATCTAGGACCATCAGTTCATTGGAGTAATTGTTTACAAGCATCTTCAATTTTCATCACTCTCTTTTCCTCCAGACAGGAGGAGACCAATCATTGTACCTTAGATGGTCACTCCTGAACTTTTAAGGTCCCAATTGTTTCTCACCAAAGTAGGATGTAAAACATTTTCTTTGTGGACTACATTACATCACTTGATCACGGTGCTTCCTGAGAAGTGGTCCTGAGTCCCCAGAACCAGCAAACCATCCCCTCAATGTGTTTGATATTGTCTAAGAAGTTTTCATAATTTTGCCATGAGGCTTTCTACTCCCGTAAAGATTTACACCCTCGGAAACCCTGTACAGGGTCGCTATGGGTCGGAACCGACTCAATGGCACTTAACAACAACAACATGTTACACCACATTCATGGACATGTCTGCAGCAAAGGTAAATACCCATGTGCAAATATTCTCTGTGGGTATATTCCCAGTGTTCCTCCCACATCTGTTCAGCCTGTGTATCTATCCCTGTATCTACCCATAGATCACTGTTATCGTATGATTATATACATGACAATATTTACCTCTGTTCCCTTTAACTCTTGCACTCTTCCCTGTGTCTTCCTCTGCCTTCATCATTCTTCTGCCAACCACAATTTTACTGCATATTGCCTTCCTCATCACCCAAGTTACCATGTGTCTACTCTGTAGCCATTGAATTATTTCCCATTAACTCCCATCCCTGATAACCATCAAAGAATATGTCTTTAAGTGGGAAACTCTCTTCTTGACTTTTTAGAATAGTGGTCTCATATAATGTTTGTCCTTTTGTGACTGACTAATTACACTAAACATAATATCCTCCGGGTACATCCACGTTATGCGGCGGTGTTTCACAGATTCATTATTCTTTTTTAACATTGCTTAGTATTCCATTGTATGTATATATCAAAGTTTGTTTATCCATTCTTCCATTGATGGGCATTTATGTTGTTTCCATGTTTTCTATTATACATAATGATGTGACAGACAAGGGTGTGCATATAACAATTCATGTCCCGGCTCTTATTTCTCTTAGCATATATACCAAGTAGGGGGATTGCTGGGTTGTATGGTGTTTATATTTCCAACCTTTTTAGGAAGCACAATACTGTTTTCTACCGTGCTTGCAACATTTTGCATTCCTACCTGGTGTGGTCCTGCAGGATAAGCATTGGATTGCTAGCCACAAAGTTAGTGGTTCAAACCCACAAGCCGCTCCTCAGAAACTGTATACAGGGTCATTATGAATAGGAATTGACTCAACAGCACTTAGCAACAACATCACCAGCAGTGTATGAGGGTTCCAGTTTCTCCACACCCCAACTAGCATTTGTTATTGATTTAAAATTTTTTTGTTATTAATGCTATTATTAATGGACTCCTGGTGTAGTGCTGTGGGTTAATGCACTGGACTGCAAAGTAGCTTTGAACTGAAAGGTCAGTGATTCAAGCTCACCAGATGCTCCTCGGAAACCTATACAAGGTCGCTATGGGTTGGAACCAACTCTACTGCACTTAACAACAATGGAGTCCTGGTGTGGCGCTGTGGGTTAATGAGCTAGACTGTAAAGTCGGTTTGAACCACAAGGTTGGTGGTTCAAGCTTACCAGCCACTTCTCAGAAACCCTATACAGGGTCACTATGAGTCTTAACTGACTTCATGGCACTTAACAACAACAATAATGGCTTCTGATGTGGTTCTGTAGGATCAGTACTGGCCTGAGAACCAACAGGCCAGTAGTTCAAACACACTCTCAGCTGCTCCTCAGAAACTTTAACAATCACACAGCCTTGCTTGCTGTAAGAAAAGAGGACTTCCTGCTGATAATCAAAGCCTTCAATAAGGATTGCAACTAAATGTAAAGAAAACAAAAATCTTCACAACTGGATCAATAAATAACATCATGATAAACAGAAAAGATTGAAATTGTACCAATACTCAACAAATCAAAGGATGTATTGTATTGGGAAAATCTGCTGCAGAAGACCATTTTCAAGTGTTAAAGAACAAAGGTGTCAGTTTGAGGACTAAGGTGTGCCTGCCCCAAGCCATGATATTTTCAATTGCTTCATATGCATGTGAGTGTTGGACAATGAATAAGGAAGACTGGAGAATAATCGATGCATTTGAATTATTGTGTTGGCTAAGAATATTGAAATTATCATGGACTGCCAGAAGACTAAACAACCTTTTATTTAGTGCAGCTCCAATGCTCCTTAGAGGCAAGAATAGCGAGACTTTATTTCACTTACTTTGGGCATGTTATCAGGAGGGACCAGCCCCTGTAAAAGGACAGAATACTTGGTAAAGTAGATCAGCTTGAAAGGGGAAGACCCCCAATGGGATGGTTTGACACAGTGGTTGCAACAATGGGCTCAGAAATAATGAGTGTGAGGACAACATAGGGTCAGGAATTCTTTCTTCTGTTTTGTATGTGGTCACTATGGGTTGGAATTGACTCCACAACACAAAACAACAACATTAGCAATGGCTAATGATCACAGCATTTCTTCATATTTTCAACTGAATGCCTTCTTGGGTGAAGTTTCGGTTCATGTTCTCTGCATCTTTTTGAATCAGATTATTATTAATTTTTTTTCCCTCGATGTGTCTAAGTTTTGTATACAGTTTAGAGATTTGTCCCTTGTGTGATATGTGGGTTCACTTTTTGTGATTTTTTCTTTTTGATGCAATGTGTCTAGTTCTTAGGAGGCCCAAGTCATTTTGTTTGTCTTCTGCTGGTTGTGTGTTTTCAATTATGTTTGATAGTACATTTATGCCCTGTATCAGGGACTCTAAGTTTGTTCCTATTTTTTCATTGATAATTTTTATTGTTTTAGGTTTTACATTTAGGTTTTTTATTTTTTTATTTTTATTTTTTGCATATGGCGTGAGATATGGGTCCTGCTTCATTCCTCTGCAATTGGATGCCCAGTTTTGCCTGCATCATTTCTTACAGAGACTATTTCTTCCCCATTTAATGTTTTTCAGACTTTGGTTAAAGATCAGCTGTCCATAGACAGATGGGTTTACTTCTGTGTTCTGAATTCTGTTCTGGTGGTCTATGTGTCTATGCTCCAGTACCAGTCTGTTTTGATTACTGTGACTGTGTATTAGGTTTTGAGATCAAGAAGAGTGAGGCCTTCTATTTTGTTCTTCGTCTTAGACCCAATTAAGAATGACGTACATGAACTCAGTCGACAAATGAAAGAGTCAAGAACAGAATAAAATTATAAGAACAGAAACCCAATTAAGGGTCTCTTTCCTTTCCATATAATGTTGGTGATTATTTTTTCCATCCCTTTAAAGCATGATGTTGGAATCTGAATTGGGATTCCATAATACCTGTAGATTGTTTGGGGTAGTATGAACATTATCACAATGTTAAGTCTTTCTGTCCATTAGCTTGGTAGTGTAGTGGTTACGAATCGGTATGCGAGCCGCAAGGTCAGCAGTTCAAAACTACCAGCTGTTCTGTGAGAGAAAGATGAGGCTTTCTGCTCCAGTAAAGATTTACAGCCTCGGAAACCCTGTACAGGGTCCCTATGAGTCGGAACCAACTCCACGGCACATAACAACAACAACATAGTAGTGTTTTGTAGTTCTCTTTGCATAGATCTTTTGTTTCTCTGGTTAGATTTATTTCTAGGTATATCCGTTTGAGGGTAGCTATTATGATTGGTATTGTTTTCCTGATTTCCTTTTCAGAGTTCTAATAATTCTCTTCCTGAGTCTTTGGGATTTTCTATGTATAGGATAATGCCATCTGTAAATAAAGAGAGTTTTACTTCTACTTTGCCAATTTGGGTGCCTTTAATTTCCCTTTCTCTTTTTATAGCTCTGGCTAAGACTTCCAGCACAATATTGAATAGGAATCATGATAAAGGGCACTATCCTTGTCTGGTTCTTGTTTGCAAGGGGAATGCTTTCAGTTTCTCTCCATTGAGAGTAATGTTGGTCATTAGTTTTGTATCTTATTGTTGTTAAGTGCCATCAAGTTGGTTCCAAACTCAGCAACTTTGTATAGGGTTTCCGAGGAGGAATAGTGGGTTTGAACCACTGACCTCGTGGTTAGTAGTCCAATGCTTATCCTATAGAATGTATTCATGCCCTTAATTTTACTGAAGTATTCTCCTTTATTCCTATTTTGATGAGGTTTTTAATCAAGAATGGGTGTTGGATTTTGTCAAATATTTTCTGTATCAATTAATATGAATATGTGATTCTTTCCCTTTGTTTTTGTTTTTTAACGTGGTGATTTATATTGATTGATTTTCTAATGTTGAACCATCTTTGCATACCTGATATGAATACCACTTGGTCATGATTTTTTTTATCCTTTTTTGTATTTGTTCTTCTATCTTAGTAGTGTTGAGAGATTTATCTTCTAGCTCACTAGTTCTAGCTTCTATCTCTAAAATCAAAAGGATAGGCAGAAGCTAAAGGATTTTGCTCTAAGGAGCTTTGGTAGCGTAGTGGTTACGAATCGGGCTACTAACCTCAAGGTCGGCAATTTGAAACTACCAGCTGTTCTGCGGGTGAAAGATGAAGCTTTCTGCTCCTGTAAAGATTTGCAGCCTCGGAAACCCTGGTAGCATAGTGGTTACGAATCGGGTTGCGAGCCTCAAGGTCAGCAGTTCGAAACTACCAGTCGTTCCGCGGGAGAAAGATGAGGCAGTCTGCTCCTGTAAAGATTTACAGCCTCAGAAACCCTGTGTAGGGTCGCTATGAGTTGGAACCGACTCCACGGCACATAACAACAACAATATGTTTCTAGAAATTTGCCCATTTCATCTAGGTTTTCAAATTTGTTCCTCACAATATTCTGCTTTTATCCTTTTTGATATCAGTTGATTAGTGTTGTGATGTCACCCATTTCATTTCTTATTTGTTATTTGTATCTTCTTCTTTTCCTTTGTTAGACTTCCCAGTTGTTTGTTGGTTTTAATAATCCTTTCAAAGAAACAACTTCTTGTGTACGTTTATTTTTATAAATTGCCTTCTGAGCACTGCTTTTGCTTCATCCCAAAGTTTTTGTTATGTTGTGTTTTCATTCTTGTTTCAGTAAAGGAATTTTTTATTTCTTCTATTACTTGTTAGTTTTAAAGCAGAGAGTTACTCAATTTGCCTGTATTTGATTTTTTCCTTGATTGTCGATTTCTAATTTTATAGCATTTTGATCTATCTGAGAAGATGCTTTGTGATATTTTAATGCTTTTAAGTTTATTGAGGCTTGCTTTGTGGGCTAACATAGTTCTATTTTGGTGAATGTTCCATGTGCACTGGAAAAAAATGTATATTGTCCTGTTGTTGGGTGGAGTGTTCTGTATCTATCTATGAAGTCCAGTTGGTTGATTGTGTTGTTTAGTTCTTCTATGTCTTTGTTGAGTTTCTTTCTAGCTGTTCTGCCCTTCATCAAAAATGGTGTATTGAAATCTCTTTCTATCATTGTAGAGTTGTCTATTTCTCTCTTCAGTTCTTTTAGAGTTTGGTTTATGTATTTTCAGGCTCTTTCAGTGGGTGCATAGGTATTTGCTATTGTTATGTCCATATGTTTAATTGACCCTTTCATCATTATATATGTCCTTCTCTGTCTCTTCTGCTAATTTTTGCCTTAAAGTTTGTTTTATCAGAAATTAATGTTGTCACTTCAGCTTTCTTAATTGCTCTTAGCTTAATGTATATTTTGCCATCCTTTGATTTTTAGCCTATTTTTTTGTTTTTGAATATAGGATATACGTCTTGTAGACAGTAAATTGATGCAACCTGTTTTCTTATCTATTCTGTTATTCTGTTCCTTGAGTTTTGTATTTAATCCATTTATATTCATTGTAATTATTGATAGGTATGAATTGATTTGTGTCATTTTGACTTGTGTTTTTTGTGGTTTTGCTCTTTTTTTCCTTCAACATAATTTTTGGTGCTGAGTTCCTTTGTTTGCAGGTTTTCTTGCCACTTTCCTCAGTGTTGTCATTTTAGTGTTTGCTAAATCTATATGATTTCCCTCTTTTTAATTTTGAGATGAAGGTTTATTAATTTTCTTTTAGTATACCCTGTAACTTATTAATTTCTTTCCTGGTTTTTAAAAAAAGTCAGTTATATCTTGAAATATACTTGACTTTCTTTCCATTTGAAAGTTGTGTAACTTCACTATTTCCTATTTTTACTTTCTAGTTGTCATCCTTTACAAATTGACATGATGTGTCACTTTATGATAAGCACTGGACCGCAATGTTAGTTTGAACCACAAGGTCAATTTGAACTCCAAGGTCGACTGTTCAAACTCACCAGCAACTCCTCGGAAATACCATACAGGGTTGCTATGGATCAGAAATGACTCGACGGCACTTAACAACAACAGTATTTTCAGTGTTGTAGGTTATTTTACTTTTGATACTTCCATATCTGGTTTGATTTTTTTGGTGTTGTTGTTATGTATGTTAACCTAAGATTGTTGCTTACTGTTTTTGTTTCTCTGTCCAAAGAATTCCCTTTAGTATTTGTTTTATTTTATTTTTTGTAAAGTTGGTCTGGCTTTTACATACTCTTTTAAATTCTCTTCATTTAGAAATATCCTAATTTGCCCTTGTAGTTGAGGGACAATTTTGCGGATATATGATTCTTGGTTGGCAATTGTTTTCTTTCAGAATTTTATATATGTTACCCTGTTGCTTTTTTGCCTGCATGGTTTCTGTTGAAAAAAAAATCACAACTAAGTCTTATTGATTCTCCTTTGTAGGTAACTTTTTATTTTTCCCAAGCTTTTCTCAGGATTCTTTGGAATATTTTTTGGAATTTAATTATAGTGTATCTTGGTGATTTTCTTTTAAGTGTCAATTCTGCTTGGGGTTTGTTCTGCTTCTTGAATTGCATATCTTCTCATCTTCATGATGTTAGGGAAGTTTTCTTCCAACACGTCTTCAAAAATTTTCTCAGTTCTATTTTGTCTCTTCTTGTTCTGGAATTCAGATCACCTGTAAGTCATCCCTTTTGGTGGTGTTCCACATAATTCTTAGGCTTTCTTTGGATTTTTCCCTGATTTTCCTCTAGCTAATTAGTATTAAAAGATTTGTCTTCAAGTTCTATAATTCAGACTATTGAAATTGAAATCTACCCCTTTGCCCTTTAAATGTGTTATCTATTTGTGAAAACTTAATATTACTTTTCTCAAATTCTATTTGCTATTTTTATGTGGTTTCTATTTTTTCACTTATTTTGTTTGATTTATCTTATAGAGTTTCCTTTAATTCTTCCATAGTATTTTCTGTGTTCTCATTTACATCTGCAGCTTTCTTGATCTTGCTCTGAATTCATTGAAGATACCTAATTGTCATTCTTTTGAATTTGTTATCAAGTATTTCCAATACCATTTCTTCCTCAGAAATGTTTTCTGGCTCTGAAATTTGGTCACTTGTTTGAACAACTGCAAAAAAAAATTTTTTTTGGCTTTGTGTGAATTGACATTTTCTGTTGTCTCTGAGACATTGTGGTATCATTATATTTGTACTTAATTGATGACTGTATGTTGGTGTATTGTTAAATACTTACCCCTGTCTCTTGGTGGATTTGGTAGAGAATGGATGTGTGTGTATAATAATCAGTTCAGTTCAACTGGGTGTTGGCTACTGTTTATTGTTTATCACGTGTTACAGGAGCTGGTAATGGCCCTCACTCAATGAATGGACCTGCAGGAGGTACTTGTGTGGTTTTGTCATATGGTGGGCAATGTTGCTGTTTTCTGTCACGTGGGCAAGAAAAAGATAAAACAAATAAATGTGGAAAAATACAAACAAACAACAATTAAAAAATAGTTTAAAAATAAAATGAAATAAAGGGGGAAAATAATAACAAGAGAAGAGAAAAATAATGTTGAAATAAAAAGAAAGAAAAACACAATAAATTAAACTAGGGAAGGGGAAGATAAAAAGAGAAAGGCTAATAGTAAAGAAAAGTCAAGAAAAGAAAAAAGGGGAGAGTAAGAAAGAAAAGAGAGACAAAAGGAAAGAAAGGTTTGGTTTGGGGGAGGGCAATACATAAGAAGGGGGGATTGAAGAACAAGGTAAATAGGGTTTGCATGGGCTAAATGTGACAGAGACAAATAGTGATGCATGCTCAATCTTGGAACAACAGGCCTCTGTGATACAGGGATCAAGGCAGTCTTAATGGGTAAAAGAGGGGAAATAATGTTCAGATGCTTGACAGTCTTATGAATATTGGTTTCCCTTGTCTACTATTATAAAATAGACACTTGAGTGGTATAGAGAGGAATGTTGGGAAGCATGATTAGAGAAAACTTGTAAGCCCATCTTCAGCCTGTAACTGATTGGAAGAGGTTTCTTGTGGAGCCTTTGTAGTAAAGAATCTTAGGTAGTATTCTGAGTCCCATCCAGAACCTTCTGAGGTGGGACATTCTCACTTGAAAGGACATGCAGACCAGCCCGGAGGGCTAGAAGAACCAAAGATACTTCTTGAAAGAAAAACCAGCAGGAAAAATCAAAAGCCAAAAAATGGCAGTCTGATTGGCTACTACAAGAACAAGCAAGTTGTTCGCTGGAGAGCTGTCAAGGTAAGCAATCAAGTCCGCTTCAGGACAACCCCCCTGTCAAGACTGAGACTCAAAGGGAACACACAAGCAAGCATGTAAGCTGGCTGGTGACTATATTACTTTACTAGTGAGTGAAAGTTGGGGAAAGGCAGCAATGAAGATATGAGCTGAGTTTGACCACAATCCATAGACTCCCATAGACATGGAGATGAGAGAGAGAAGAGGAAGGGCTGTTTGGTCTAAAGTATGGTGAGACCTTAGGACTCCTAAGCTCATAGACAAGAACCTAGCCACAGAGGACTAGAGCTGAGAGTGAAGCATCTAGCTGAGATGAAGTGAGTGGAGATGCACAAAAATGCCCAAACTTGCAGATAGTACCCATTTGACCTAACTTTGATGACTTGATGATCAGAACTTGAATAGAGGAAGATAAAGAAATTTGATAAAGCAAACAAGTGTAAATTGCTACAATTTGATGAACTTGACCAGTACTTATGGATGAAGTAGTTCAAAATACCAACCGAGTGGAAAGGAGTCTTCATATCAAGGGTCAAACCTATCCCCACTGTACACAGGGTTGATAGGGATGGGCTACTTAAAATGGGAAGGCTATAAAGGCATGAAGTGGCTGGCTTACAAGTTTTTAACAGGGAGTTTAGTCTCAGAGTGTGTGGGGGAATGAGAATCCCCACTGAATAGTTTTCATCTTGTCTAGACTGGTCTGGTGAAAGGAGATGGGGATAAGTTTCTTATGATTCAATAGTGAGTAACTGTTATTATGACTAATTACAACTGTCACAACTGTAAAGGTAGAACTTTTATTATAACATAAAGGGGGAATTAGTTAATCTAGCATTTCAGGAACAGAGAGCCCTAAGATCATCAAGGGAGAAGGACATGAGCAGAATGTGGGACCCTATCCAAAGAAGCAGTGACACCAGAGATGGAGGCAGAGATGATGATATGGAGAGATAGAGTAGCTGAAGGCTCTAGACTCTTGGAAAGAGAAAGGCTGTGTGCTGGCAGCCAGGAAGTAGGCTTTCAGAATGTGCCCATAGTTTGTTTAAATGATTACATATTCCTGAGTGTTTGGGTGTACATCATAAAAACAAACAAAACAGAGGGAATAGGAGTAAATACTGTTGAATGATGATGAATGGAGGGGATTGTAATCACTGTAATGAAATGAAATAAGATAAGATGAGTACAAAACTGATGTTCTTCCATGTAAACTATCTCTCAATTCACAATAAAAGCTTAAAAGGAAAAAGGAAAGCAGAGAAAGAAAGGATAAAAACAAAGGAAGGGAGAGAAATGGAAAACAAACAAACAAAGGAGGAAACTGGGATAGGGGCAAGATCCAGAGATAAGATAATTATGGTGGGAGGTTAGAAAACCTGTATGTGTTGGCACCCTCTGCCAACCAAGGAGCTCACAGTTTCACAGGTCTGGGGAGATGTGAGGGAGTGGGGTTCCTAGTCATAGATGGAGTTTCTGTTGACCTAGGTATTGTTTAGGTTCAGAGAACCGGATTCAATAGTAATTAGTGCTGGTTCAGATGGTGGCTTGGGTCAAGTTCCTTGTTCCTAGAGGGCAATATTTCAGCCCAGAGGGTAGCTGGGGGCAAGTTTCTGCTTGCCCAAGGCTGGCTGAAGACAGAGTGCTCATCTAGCACTGGGTGTTCTGCTGGTCTGATGAGTCAGAGTTCACGGTCTCCAGACACAGAGGCAGTACACCCAGAGCACACAATATACAAGGGCATAGCTCTGGCCTCATGAAGACTAGGGGCTATGTAGTGGAGGGTTTCACTGGTCACTGGATGGGTTAGGATGGCCATGCTTCTGCAGGATATGGACAACAAAGGAGAATTGTTCCTTTCTTGTCTGGAGCCATCCATATGCATTTTTGTTGCCATTTCCCTGTCTCAAGTGTATGCTATTTGTAAAAGTTCAAGATGGCTATGGTATGTCAAATCAGCCAAAAGTTCACCTGTCTTTCTCCTCACTTGCTCCTTTTGTTCAGCTTCTTCCTGTTGCTATTCACTCTACTTCTCAATTCTTTCTTCTGAAGCTCAAGGTTCCAGGATTACCATCTATTTCTATTTCATTTGGTCTCTCTTGTCTTTGTTGTAGAAGGTCTGTGTAGCACATCTTCCTAGTCTACCGTCTTGCCAGAAGTTACCCCATTTTATTTGACTTCTTATTAATTTGATTTGACTTAAACTACTCTGTTTTTAAATTCAATTTTTGATGTAAAACCTTCTATTTATAAAAGGAATAGTAGTAGAAGTTGTTAAGTGCCATTGAGTCAGTTCCAACTCATAGCAATCCTATATAGGGTTTCTGAGGAGCTACTGGTGGGTTTGAACTGCTGACCTTATGGCTACCAGCCCAGTGCTTATTCTACAGTGCCAACAGAGAATAGAAAAAATTTTAAAGTATAATTAATTGACAAGACTATGTACTCAGCTAATTTAGAAACTGTTTTCTCAGAAAAAGATCTGAGTAGGAATCGGGCTGTGAACCGCAAGGTCAGCAGGTAGAAACTACCAGCAGTTCCGCGGGAGAAAGATGAGGCGTTCTGCTCCTGTAAAGATTTACAGCCTCGGAAACCCTGTGCAGGGTCGCTATGAGTCAGAACCAACTCCACGGCACTTAACAACAACAACAAGGAGCTCTGGTAGCGTAGTGGTTACAAGTTGGGCTGCTAGCAGTTCAAAACTACCAGCTGTTCCACAGGAGAAAGATGAGGCTTTCTGCTCCCGTAGAGATTTACAGCCTTGGAAACCCTATAGAGGGTTGCTATGAGTCGGCAGCCCGCCTCCACCCACCGCACACATCACCACCGCCATTATCAGATCAGAGTGTTATAATGTTGCTAGGCAGTGAGATAGCAACATCAAATGTCCCAAGTTTAATACAACAAGGGGCAAGGGGAAATGCTACATTCATTTTGGCAATAAGAGCCAGCATGACTTTTTCCAGGGCAGCTTCACTGGAAAACAGAGGCCAATGCAATAGGATAGAGATAATAAGGGAAGGAGAAGTGACACTGTGACTAGGAACTATTTTATAGAGTAATATACCCTATTCTGTGATTCTCAAACCAGCACGCCTGGCTGTCTTGGGTTTTGTAAGGTCCACTTGTAGGAAAGAACATGAAGGCAGGAGGCATTTTTGTGTTGTTTATAATAAATTCACAGTACCTGGCAAGTATGGTGGTGGTGGTGGTTGTGTGCAGTGGAGTTGGTTCCGACTCATAGCAACACTGTATAGGGTTTCTGAGGCTGGAAATCTTTATGGGAGAAGAAAGCCTCATCTTTCTCCCACAGAATAGCTGGTAGTTTCAAATTACTGACCTAGAGGCTGGCATGTATACGTTAAAAAAATGTGTATTGAGTACTGATCACCACTGGCAAACAGAAAACCGAAAGAACAAATTTAGAGGTTAGTAACTTGTTACTGTAACCAGCATAATTTAGGAAGGCTCTCTAGTTCTGAGCTCTGATAGTGTAGTGGTTATGAGTTGGGCTGCTAATCTCAAGGTCAGCAGTTCGAAAATACCAGTGGTTCTGGGGGAGAAAGATGAGGTTTTCTGCTCCTGTAAAGATTTACAGCCTCGGAAACCCACCCTATACGGGGTCGCTATGAGTTGGAACCAACTCCACAGCACATCACCACCACTTTAGTTCAAAATGATTCCCCAGTGACTAGTATGGGATCGCCTAGCAATGCTTCTTGTGTTCTTTCCTATCCTGCTAATTAATCATAGGGCCACAGAGGGATGGATGAACCATGGGTGGACAGGTTATCCAGATTTTCCCATGATCGTTTGACCTGGTCTTAGATAAAGAAAATTCCCTTTTCTCAGTTTGAATAGAGAACTATCAGACACCATGTTCACTTGTACAGAAATCAAGTTCACTTTCAATTCAGTAGGAGAGACCAAAGTCAAACTTCTGAAATAAACAGCAAACTTGAGTTCCTGGAGCAGTTGTCTCTGAGAACAGTCCACCCACGGTTGCATTACACATGCCAGTAAGTGCTCCTTTCCTTATTCCATTTTCCTTGAACTCATTTGACTTGGGTTTCTGCTACTTGCATCTGAAAGATCTGTGTAGATACTGGGCTGTGATTAGATGTCCAATCTCCTGATAGCATTCTTTTCATCACAGTCCACATATGTCTCTCATATAGGGTTTTGATGATAGACGAAAATCAGTCCTAGTCACCTAAATGACAGATGGAAAACAATTGCCTGTCTTTGTAAATAAAGTTTTATTGGAACATAGCTACATTCATTCATTTACATGTTGTCTATAGCTACTGTTGTGTTACAAAGACAAAGCGGACCAGTTATGACAGACACATTTGCCTGCATATGCTTAAACTTATTGTTGATTTAGAGTGCCTTTGAGTCAGTACTGATTCGTAGTGACCCAGTATAGAGTTTCCAAGGAGTTCCTGGTGAATTTGAACCACTGACTTTTTTCCTAGTGAGTTTGAACCACCGACTTTGTGGTTCAAACCCATCTTGTGGTCCTGTGCTATCCTACAACTCCATACCAGCAGTCCTGACCCCTGGTTTAGAAGATAATAATGGTAGGGGGTGAGGTGGGGGGAGGTGTAGTAGATGCTACTGCTGCCTAACCCAGGTTCCCTTCTTTTTGTCCATGCACTCATAGTCTAGTTGCTGTGTTGACAAATAACTTAGAGATGTTTTCTTCTCTGTTGTTAATTGCTCTCAAGTCAGTTCTGAGTCACAGCCAACCTTGTGGTTGGCAGTCTAGTGCTTCTCCTACAGTGTCACACCAGGACTCTGCTTTCTTCTCTAGCTGTCCCCTTTTTCCAGAGAAAATTGCACACAAAACTCCCCCTCCTACTGTCCACTTTAATCAATGACTAATTGCCACAGGGATATACATTCTGAGCTTCCCTGTCAGATCAGGCTAAAGCAATTCTACATCTTAGATCACCTTCCTACTAGCAACCTTTCCCCCTAACTGGATTTCTTCCTCAATAAACCACTTCAACAAAAAAAATGCTGTGCAGGTGCTGCTTCTAGGAACCCTTCCTAAGACTGAGGGCAAAAGATACTTTGTAGATATATTCTAGTCTTCAAGGCACACTGCATGCAGGGGGACTATGTTCCTAGTTATGTTTCTAATGTTCCTGGATGAGAGACAGGTTGACTATAGAAACTATTATCCTACATATCGGTTCAGAAGAGCTCTTTTCCTTTTCATTCTCCCACATGTCAAAGCCCTCTCCTGCCCCAATTTAATATTTAAAATTAAATATAAAAGAAGAAAAAAAACCACACCCATGGTTCTAGCATTGGAACCAGAGCAAGCATAAAGAGAAAAAGGTAGAGTGTTAGGGCTGCATCAGTGACTTCTGTAAGAAAACCTTGTATTTTGACTGAAGTTAATGATCAGCTAGGAACTTAGACCTCTCTATTTCTAGATTTCCCCTTTACCTATGATCTCTCCCATCCCTACACAAAACATCATGATTTTTAGCTTCTTAATGACCCTGATGTAATCAGATGAGGCAGTCACCAAGCTCAGCTGTTAACTGAAAGTTTACCCTGAAGCAGTTTGGAAAAAAAGCCTGGCAATGTAATTCTGAAAAGTCAGCCCTTGAAAGTCCTATAAAGCAAAAGTCTACTCTGTCAGACATGGGGTTGTCATGAGTTGGAATTGACTTGACAGCAACTGGTTTAATGACCTATTAGTCAGATTCTATGAATACTGGATTTAGCCATTTTGGGGAGAACACCTTGCTGAAAGGAGCTCTGGTAGCGTAGTGGTTACGACTTGGTCTGAGAACCACAGGTCAGCAGTTCGAAACTACCAGCTGTTCTGCGGGAGAAAGATGAGGCTTTCTGCTCACGTAAAGATTTACAGCCTCGGAAACCCTGTACAGGGTTGCTATGAGTCAGAACTGACTCCACGGCACATAGCAAAAACAACAACTTTGCTGAGGAAAAAGATGTATGAGTAAAACTAAATTTATGAGTTCTTTATTCATATCTTACTTTTATTCATTTTTTAATTCACAGAGGCTATTACAGAGTAGATGCTCAATACTTGCAGGACAGACAAATGTAAGCCTGTGAACTTCTATTGTTGGTAGCCTCTAGGCAGGCTGAAGAAATTAGACAAGTTCACTTCCTCATAGACACAGGTGTTCTTCAGTTCTGAACTTGGCCACTGGCCTGTGTGTGAAATCCATGTTCAGGAGTGGCCAGTGTTTCAGGGTGTGGCAAGGGTGTAATTGGACAGAAGCAAGGAATGCATTGTTCCAGAAAATTTGTCCAGTTTTTCTGCCTCCCTTTCCATGGTTGGCTGTAGTTCTAAGAGTAGAAAACCTGCCTATTACAGGTTTACTTTAGCTGCTAATGTAGTGAACAAAAGACTTTTGGAATAAGGCCTGGGCATTTCATCTCTTGCTGTATCTGGGAAGCCCATTGCCAGATGCTTGCAAAGTAGAACCGCTTCCTAGGATTTTCAAAGGTGGGTTTGAATTACTAATCTTTAGCTAATAATCAGTCATTTAACTATTGGCACTACTCAAGGATGTGCCAGGGGATGCCAGATTCAAATGAGACTCAAGTCCAAATCTTACATAGTGGTCAAAGTAGTCCTGTCCTAAGTGTGCCATACCCCTAAATGAATCATTTATTGTAAAAAAATATATATTAAAACAGACCCAGTGTTTCTTGCTTGAACCTTTTCCTTCTATCGTTTTCCTGCATTCTTTCTTATCCCCCTTTTCTCCCCCCTTATTTTCTCCCTCTTTGTAATCTTACCTGACATTAGCCAGCTAAGAGACAACCTACAGGCTTACAAAGATTACTCTCAAAAGAACTATTTTTTGTCAGCTGCAAAAAATGAGAGTGTACCAGTGATTCCCAGAAAAGCATGGAAAGCAAACCTACCCCAATCTTTCATTCCACCCACAATTTTTTCAGTAGTTACAGATGAAGAAAGCTGCAACCTGGAAAAAAAAACAAAATACAACACAGTCATGTACCCCTCTTTCACATTGCTCAACCCTGCTTCAACTCAGGGATCTACCTAGTTTTGAGGTGTTCTCTGATGAATGTGTGCTAAATAAGGTTTGTAACTTTTATTTGAGTCATTTTAACTTTTTTTTCCTTGATAGTTTGAAGCTGCAACTTGGATAGGGACTGAATCAGTCCTGGGTCCAGCTGAGTTTTAAATAATAACAGAGTACCTGTTGCTTCCTCCCTTCTTGGGACTACATTGGGTGGAGAGGCAAGTGCTGCTTCTAGTCCTGTGCTCCAGTTTCTTCCATGTAACACAGACGTATGCAGACTTTGACTTTTTGAAAGGGTTAACGTATTGTTTGACTGAGTTACTGCTTCTGTTTCTTGTTTGTCTTTTAGGATTCTTTGGCCAAGTGGAGCACTAGATATGGTAGACCTGAGGTAGAGCAAGACCTTTCTTCATTCTTCTATCTTGAACCATTTTTACTGTGGGGAAAGGAAATCTATCCAGCCTCTGAATTGACTCCTGCTGGGCATAAGTTTCGCCACTGTAGACTTAACTGTCAAATTTGATTAGATGGTGGAACTTCAGAAAGACAACATTGAACTCCCATGGTCCCTTTGGGGTGCTTGGCCCATGTCAAAATTTGTGTATTTGTATGGCACCTCAGAACAAAAAGAAATAAATAACTAATTTACAGTGGAAGCTTTCTTTAATGATAAGAAGCAGCCATGGAGAAAAGAAACCATTCAAGTAGACGCCATTGAAGTCTCTCTTAAACCACTTGAAGTCTCTCTTAAACCACTTCTGTCTTCTCTGTTCACAAAGGCCTCCTCCCCTCTGTCTGTCTCAATTTCTGGCCCTTGTAACTCCACTTTTCTCTGGCTTACCTCCTTTTCTGGTTGCTGCTATCCTTCCTTTTTCTCTTTCCCTTTCCCAGCTCCCTCTCACCTTTAAACCTAGATTTTCACCTGGAAAAGTCCCCTAGGATGGTCTTGTCTCTGATTCAACACACCAATCACAATTTTTCTTCAAATCCTAGTATTGCGCTGACTTCTACTCCCTATTTGAAAATTCCACAAATTTTCAAAAGGATGTATTGTGACAAAATCATTGTTGTTATGTTTTTAGGTACCATCAAGTTGATTCCAACTCATAACAACTTTTAAATTTACTTGATATGGCTTTTCTAATCAAAGTCTTCTTAAATCCCATTAAATGATTGGGTGGGACTATGGAAACAGGGTCTATAGAACTCTAACATCAGGATTGATTAGTTTTGCTATCGCATCAGGTTTAAAAGGAGCCATCTCAAAAGCAAGAACAGACAAGCCAAAAGGGGAGTGTGAGATCCTTACCTGGAAAAAAGGCAGCCGCAGAGGCAATGGCATAGAAAGACAAAGTAGCAACAGTCTTCCAAGCCCATGAAACTAGTAAAGCAGGGTACCTACAGGTAGGAGCTCTGGTAGCGTAGTGGTTATGAATCGGGCTGCGAACCGCAAGGTCAGCAGTTCGAAACTACCAGCTGTTCTGCAGGAGAAAGATGAGGCTTTCTGCTCCCATAAAGATTTACAGCCTTGGAAATCCTGTACAGGGTCACTATGAATTGGAACCGACTCCACGGCACATAAGAACAACAACAGGTAGGAGGCGTGTTTGCAAAATGTGCCTTTTGAGCATTTACAGACAGCACTAAAGGAGCTTTGTAACACTTGCTCTAGCAGGTTTCTCCTACCCCTTTATAAAGACAGAGGAAGTCAGACATGACCTCCATGACATTTTTTGCAGTGACTCTATACACCACAGAAGTAAACACTGCCCAATGGTGTGCATTCTCACAATTGTTGTTATGTTTGAGTTCATTGTTGCTGCCACTGTGTCAATCCATCTCAATGAAGGTCTTCCTCTTTGTTGCTGACCCTCCACTTTACCAAGCATGAAGTTCGTTCCCAGGTACTGACCCTTGTCCAAAACACAAGAGACAGAATCTCACCAATCTCACTGTTAAGGATCATTCTGGTTGTACTAATTATTTCCATATATCTTCCAATTTCTTCACCTTTCCTTCCTCTAGATAGGGTTAGATCAAAAGTTGCATCTTAGATGGTCACTTGCAACCTTTTATTATTGACTAAAGTAGGATGTAGAACATGGCCTTTGTGGACTATGCCATGCCAACTGAACTTGATGTTCTATGAGATTATGGTCTTCAGTCCCCTAGACCCAGTGACTTATTCCCTCACATTTTCAGAAAAGACTGAAAATATGCCTTCCCTCTCCAACTACGTGCATGAGTGAAGCCAGATTTTCTTCATATGTTGTTGTCATTGTTGTCAGACTTGACTTTGACTCATAGTTTCCCCAAATATTGTTGTTGTTAGGTGCCACTGAGTTGATTCCAACTTGTAGCAACCTTATGCACAACAGAATGAAAAACCAGCCATTCATGCGCCATCCTCACAATGGTTGTTAAGCTTGAACCCGCTGCTGCTGCTGCCGCTGTGACAATCTGGGGGTCTTACTATTTTCACTGAACTTCCACTTCACCTAACATGATACCCTTCTTTAGGGATTGGTCTCTGATGATAATATGTCTGAAGTATGAGAGACAAAGTCTCACCATCTTGATTTCCAAGGAACGTTCTAGTTGTACTTGTTTCAAAACAAATTTGTTTGTTCTTCTAGCAATCATTCATACTTTTAATATTATTCTCTAATACCATAACTCAAATGCATCAATTCTTCTGAGGTCTTTCTTATTCACTTCTCAACTTTTACATGAATATGAGGCTGTTAAAAATACCATGGCTTGGGACAGGTGCACTTTAGTCCTTAAACTGATATCTGACTTCTTGAACACTTTAAATAGGTCTTTTGCTGCAGATTTGCCTAATGCAATACACCGTTTCATTTCTTGACTGCTGCTCCCATGACTGGTGGTGGTGGATCCAAGCAAAATGAAGTCTTAGACAACTTCAATCTTGTCTTCATTTATTATGATGTTATTTACTGGCCCAGTGGTGAGGATTTTTGTTTTCTTTATATTAATTACAACCCATACCAAAGGTTGTGGTCTTTGATATTCATCATTAAGTATTTTAAGTCCTCTTAGTTTTCAGCAAAGGAGCTCTGGTAGCATAGTGGTTACGAATCGGGCTGTGAACCTTAAGGCCAGCAGTTCAACACTACCAGCCGCTCCGCGGGAGCAAGATGAGGCGTTCTGCTCCTGTAAAGATTTACAGCCTCGGAAGCCCTGTACAGGGTCACTATGGGCACTTAACAACAACAACAACAAGTTTTCAGCAAGCAAGGTTATATTATCTGCATGTCACAGGTTGAGTCTACCTCCAATTCTGATGACACATTCTTCTTTATATAATCCAGCATCTCAGATTATTTGTTTAACACACGGTTGAGTAAATATGGTGAAAGAATACAATCTTGGTGACACATCTCTCCTGATTTCAAACTTTTCAGTGTCCCCTTGTTCTGCTCAAACAACTGCTGCTTGGTCAATGTACAAATTCCACATGAACACAAGTAAGTGTTCTGAAATAACTCATTCTCCACAATGTGGTCTATAGCTTTTCATGATCCGCACAGTCGAAAGCCTTTGTGTAGTCAATATAGCATAGGTAAACATCTTTTTGGTATTCTCTGCTTTCAGCCAAGATCCATCTGACGTCAGCAATGATATCCCTCATTCCATGCTCTCCTTGAATCCAGCTTGAACCTCTAGCAGTTCCCTGTCAATGTAATGTTGCAGTCGTTTTTGAATTATCATGAGCAAAATTTTACTTGCATTTGATATCAATGAAATTGTCCAATTATTTCCACAATCTGTTGGGTCAACTCTTTTTGTATTGGGCACAAATATGGATCTCTTCTAATAAGTTGGGCAGGCAGATGTCTTCCAAATTTCTGGGCATAGAAGAGTGAGTGCCTTTAATGCTTCATCAGTTTGCTGAAAGATTTCAATTTTTATTCCATTATATGATGATTCCTTCTTCTTTGCCAATGTTTTCAACTTAGGCTTCTCTTCTGACATCTATTTTTTTTTTTAATTAAGTGTTTTTATTTTGGATTGAGTGAAAGTTTACAGGACACATCATCAGCTTCATATTCAACCATTCATATAGCTTGTTTCATTACATTGATTATTATCCCCTCCATATATCATCAGTTAACAGTGTTTCTCTCTATCCTCTTTAGCTTTTTGGA